>NC_058370.1:97844500-98558500 GCF_018350175.1 Felis catus
GTTATTTTTAAATATACAAATGATTGCTTGCAGAAAGCCACAGAAAAGCATGGTTAAATTGTATGATTTAGATATTTCAGGAATATGACAGATGCAGACACATTTTAAGGAGATGTAATACATCTCTTCCACCATAACTCAGTTCTGGGGTGGAAATTAGAAAGTTATGGGGTCTCTGGGTGTGACAGATTATTGGTTTCAGCTGAGGTCACGATCTCACAGTTTGTGGGTTTGAGCCCTATATGGGACTCTGTGCTGACAGCATGGAACCTGCTTGGGATTCTCCCTCTCTGTCCCTACCCCACTTGTGCTCTCTTATTCTCTCTCAAGAATAAATAAACATTAAAATTTTATTTTAAAAAAGAAAGTTAAGTGGTAGTAATGACATTGTATGATAAGCTCTAATTATTAGGAATTCCAAATTACCTTTATTTTTTTAAAAAAATGTTTATTTTGAGAGAGAAAGAGAATCCCAAGCAGGCTGTCAGTGCAGAGCTTGACGCAGGACTTGATCTCCCCACCCTGGGATCATGACTTGAGTCAAAATCAGGAGCCAGTTGCCTAATCTACTGAACCACCCAGGAAGCCCTCAAATTGCCTTTAATATTTTATTTTAATATCTCCTCCAATACTTCAGCTACCTCATTTTAAAAGACCACTTCTACATTTTTCATGTTTAATTTTTAATAATTTGTTTGTTAATTTAAACTAGTTGCTTGATGTTTTTCTAATTTTTAGTTACTCAAACTCAATGAGCAGCATAAAACCACATTTTAAAATGAAATCTAAAAAATCTTTCATAACTGCACATATTACTGGTCTACAACCTGATTCCTGAGATACACACACACACACACACATATGTATGTATGTGTATATATATATATATATATATATATGTGTGTGTGTGTGTGTGTGTGTGTGTGTGTACATATATATTTTTTAAACACAAAATTGAATAGTGTTGTGTAGCTGATTTGCATTTTTGTGAACTTAGAACACATATCTTCCAAACAAGCCAGAGCTAATTGTTTGCCAAGCTGCTGATTTGGCCTAGAAGTTTTATAAATTCCATCGACTTCAGTAAACAACACTATAGTATGCTGGTTATTGCTGTTTAGATATGATTTTGGGAGTTTTACACAAACATGGCCAGAATGTTTTTTCTAAGCTATCAGCATAGCAGGGAAATACTTACATTTGTAGAGATAACTGAACCTCAGAAGTGGAGAGGAATATTAATTTTCCACTCTATGGCACTTTTATTATTTCCTTTTACATACATTATTTCAGATGTTCACAATCACTCTAGGATATTAAGCTAGTTTATTACTGTTCTGAGATTTTAGTTTAATTAATTCATATGTCCAACCTATTATTTATTTAGCAGATGTTTTACCAAATTCTTATATGTGCCTGGGAACTAAGAATGCAAAAATGGGAGTAACAACAGTAGTGATAACATAAAATTTTAAAAATAGTAATAAAAACAGTCCTCTACCCTGAATAATTTGCAGCTTAATGAAAGAGATATATAGGAAATGAAACAGTTACATATTGGAATAAGAAAATGCACATAGAATGATGAGAAAGCACCTTTAAAAACCCAGGAGCAAGGGAACCATGAATGCCATTCCCTAGGAAGCAAAATTTAGCTGAGCCCTAAAGTACCAATATTTTTAATAGTTTGTCCTCTTCCATTATTTTGTTTTACTCTTTGGGGAACTTCAATATTTCATACACTGCATTATTTTTAACCTGCATTTTTGTTTATAATTCATGCAGAAATATTTGACCACAATTTTAATATTTTTCCATGGCAATAATATTACTGTGAGTTTTCTTTCCTGTGAAGAAGTGGTGTATTTTTTATTTCCTCCTTTAGCCATCTTTTACTTTTATTTATGTATGTGTTATGGCAGGTCTTCTATTTTTTATTATTATTCATCATTCAAATATTTCTTTCCAACACCACTTCTGTCCCATAGCTATTGGTGTTCTCACTGGGTTCATGTGATGGAAAAAGAAGATAAAAATGTCTAGCCCTTTCTTTTTTTTTCCTGCCTCCACAGAAACAGATTGTTTTACTTCATGCTGTCACCAGGATGTTTAATTTAGTTTCCCCTAATTTTCTTTGTTGGGCAAATTCATCTGGAGAGGAAGAAGGTGGCTGTGTTTCCTGAGAGATCACCCCAGATAGAATTAATGTTAACAAGGAGAATGGATTCTGCACCTCTGGGTATATTCTTCACCTGCTATCATTTTCTGAATTTTGCCAACTCTGGGTGATCCTGTCCTGTAGTCTCTTACCCATTGCTTACAAGTTCTACCAGCCATCTAACAGAACACCATTCAGCCAAGTTCTTTGCCACATCATGACCAGAATCCCTCCCTTTTCTAATACATGCTCCCAATTTTCATCTCTTCCTTCACTAATATCACATTTAATGTCCCTATTTCTATCAACAGTCCCTTCAATTCAATCTAGGCTCTTTCTACCATGCACTTCAAAATTCTCACTATCTCTTTTAATTACTCAATTTCAAACCATTTATACTATTTGATGTATTTGTTGCAAAAGCACCCTATTTCCCAGTAACAAAATCTGTATTAGTTTCTGCTATAACAGAGTACCGTAATCTGGGTGGCTTCTCTGGAAGCTACAAGTCTGCAATCAAAGTGTCTACAGGGCCTTGGTCTCTCCAAGGCTGCAAGGGGAGAATCTGGCCCATGTCTTTCTGTTAGCTCTGGTGTCACTAGCAGTCTTTGGTGTTCCTTGTCTTGCAGCTTCATAACCCCAGTTTCTGCCTCCATGGTCACCTTGTATTCCCCACTGTCTCTGTGTTTTCACATGATTATCTTCTTTCAAAAACACCAGTCATGTTGGATTAGGAGCCCATTCCATTCCTGTATGACCTCCTCTTAACTTAGATAATTTTATCTGTAATGACCTTATTTCCAAATAAGGTCACAATCTGAGACACTGACAATAGGACTTGGACATATCTTTCTGGAAAGACACCATTAAATGCATAACATACAGCATCTGGCTGTGTATACACACACACACACACACACACACACACACACACACACATACACATATATGCATATATATGACATATGTATAACATATATATATGACATATATATGTATGTATATACATTTAACCCTAATTTGCAAACATTTTCCTGTAATATTCTTTAATGTTGGATTATATTGCTTACTTAATTCTTGACGTCATGTTAGCTGAACAACGTGAATTCTTTTACACATACACCAGGTCACAAGCTGAAAACTGCAGTAAATATTACATACAAGGTAAAATGTCTCAAACAAAAGAATATTATCTTAACCCCAAAACAATGAGGGTGGTAATCCTGGATTATTTTTTCTAAAAATGTTTACATTTAACAGTGCTTTCACACACTCTATAATATCACAAAACAACTCTGTAACTTTTTTTTTAGAAAGTAACCCACTTTTTTAAAAAGCAGGCTTGTTTTGACAATGAAATAAAAGAGAAATTTACTAATAAATCCTAACAATATTAAAATAAGATACTCTTCACTACTTAAAAATGACTCATTATTGTGAAATAAGTGGAGAGAAGATATATGTTAAAGTACACGTAGGGATTTTATAGGAGGAAAATGAGAAACTATTACCAGTATTTGCCACTGGGGATGGCAAAAGAGAATCAGTTCAGGAGTTATGTTTACTTTATACATTTTACAATATTTTGATTTTTGTCTGGATGTGCATGAATTACTTTTGCACTATATAGATTGAAAACAAAATAAAATTGGAAAATTACATAAATTCAGTGAAAGCCAAAAACAAACGCAAATGTACAGGAAATCAAACCGTAACTTGTATTTATTCATGCATACTATTTAATGACAGTAGTTGAAATTCATTAAGATAATGAGACCAGAGTGTAAGAATCAAGTTTTCAAGAAAAAAGAATGGGAAGACGAGAGGAAAATGCTTTTAGACATATTTAATTGCCTTGGTACTCATTTCATGAGAGCTCCCCAAATACCCTCTGATACGTAGTTTTTCACAAAGAGAAGACATTATGTCTCTATATAAATTTATGTCCCAATTGAAACTAATGTATTCAGGTTATAACTGAGCCAACCCACTCTGGCATTCCTCCTTGAGAGTCTATGGACTGAATTGGAAAAGCAGTGAGATTTATAGCACGATCTTTAGACTTAAACTGTCCTTTATCCTTGTGTTATTGTGTTATTATAGTGTTATATACTTTATATTGTGTTATGATAAAATATGGTTTGCTGAATATTGAAATGAAGATGACATTGTCTAAAATACATCTTTAAGAAATAATGGAACAGCACAATATCTGGGGTTGACCATGAATTCATTCATTCACTTTTTTTCTTTAATAAATACTCATCATTAAAAAAAGTAGCTTTTAAAGTTTATGGAGGGAATGGCAGACACTGTGTTAGGAACTGAAAGTCCAAAAGTGAAACATGCACTCCTTGCATTTAAGAAACATTGACATCACAGTAGAAATAAGGCAATATGATAAAAATGATACATGTAAAAGAAGAACCTTAGTCTTCATTGGCCTTTAATCACAAGTGCAAAGAAAGTAAATATAATGTTCTGATATTACCCAATATTGGAGGGAGAGAAACGTAAACAGTTTGAAGAATTTGGGTTCTCATATGAGGCAGAATTAGTCACTTCTATTTAGCATCCCATAGTAATTTTTTTAAAGCTCTTATATAGCCATCATATTTTGTGTAGTGTTTTGTTTTATTGTCCTTGTCTAGTTGTCTGTAAACACATAGAAGAAATGGAATCTTGGGGCACCTGGGTGGCGCAGTCGGTTAAGCGTCCGACTTCAGCCAGGTCACGATCTCGCGGTCCGTGAGTTCGAGCCCCGCGTCGGGCTCTGGGCTGATGGCTCAGAGCCTGGAGCCTGTTTCCGATTCTGTGTCTCCCTCTCTCTCTGCCCCTCCCCCGTTCATGCTCTGTCTCTCTCTGTCCCAAAAATAAATAAACGTTGAAAAAAAAATTTAAAAAAAGAAATGGAATCTTGTTTAACGCAGTAGTGATTACCACACTCTTTACTTCAACATTAGTCACACTGGTCAGTTGGGCATTTCCTTCCTGTTAATATTTTTAAATCTTAAAATTTATAAGTAGATGACACTTATTTTTTAGGTAACAAATTAAACCATGATGGTGATATTCATTTTTTGACAAGAATTGGTTACTTCCTATAAATTAATAAACTTACAATATCATTAATATTAATAGAAGATATAATTTTCACTTGTTGCACAACCTGTTGTTTAAATGGAACTCAAGTTCCACAGAATTTAAGCTTCAGAAAACATTTGATACCTCATTGTGATATAAGTCCTAAAACTAAAGTTCAATGTTATGTGCTGCCTTGACATATGGCTTCGCATGTTCTAGCCCCAAGTTCCTATCTCCACTCTGCTCTCACAGATAAGATCTGCAGCCAAGTAAGCTCTTTATCAAAGGGACCAGGCACGGTCCTTGATTATTCCTAAGTAGCAGGTTCCAGTTCCCTGTCAGCCTGTGGAACTATCCAGACTCGCCAATTACATCCTCTCATGGGAAACAGGGGCATCTCCTACAGCCCCTGGTTGTTCACTGTTTCTTTTTTTTTTTTAATTTTGAAATATTTATTTATTATTTTTGAGAGAGAGACAGAGTGCGAGAGGGGGAGAAGCAGAGAGAGAAGGAGACACAGAATCTGAAGCAGGCTCCAGGCCCTGAGCCATTGGCACAGAGCCCAACACGGGGCTCAAACTCACAAACTGTGAGATCATGACCTGAACCGAAGTCGGACACTTAACCAACTAAGCCACCCAGGCGCCAGTTGGCTGTCCACTGTTTCTAAGTGCAACCTGATGCATCCCTGGGTAGCATCCAGTGTCCTTCTCCCCCAGGCTCTGAATATGATGAAAAAACTACTGTCAATTTAATTCGTCCAGTGTCAGATGCCCTATGTTGGGCTGTCCTTCCTTCACAATATTTACTGACAAATATCATAGTCAATCTGTGACTTGACTGAGGAAGATGTAGGTGACACTCCACCTTGGGTAAGAGGCAAGGAATGGGTACATTGTTTGTAAAGAATTTGAAAACAATAATAAAACTGACTAAAACCTGGCTTGTTATTGTTGTTGGTGTTGTTATTTTGTTGTTTAAAACTCCTCTGATGGGATGGATTATCCTTATCCCCACCCTCACCCACCATTGTATGCTGGAATAGCTAATTCATTATGCAGTATGCTTATCACCTGCTCTCTAGTAAAGGAAAAGTCATCATGGTAGAATGTGACAATGTTGGAGAATTTGTTTCTAGTAAAAAACAAAACAAACAAACAAACAAACAAAAAAACCTTAAAATCTTTAGAGTTGTGGACAACATATTTGTGTTCATAGAAATACCACTTATTTTTAGGTTAAGAATTAAAGGTGTCTAAGTGGAGATTATGCTCTGGTTGAAAGTGAGGGTTAAAAGCAGAATACAAGCCCCATGGGAGATATTATTCAGGAAATCTTCCAAAAGTTTGGAAGGAAAGCGTATATATAAGTGATGAGGTTTTTGAGGTGATAGTAGGGTTTGAAGGGTCTGGAGCCAGCGGCCAAGAAATAATTATTCAAGATGTCTTCGGTGCAAAAAAGTCATTTTTTTAAAGCACGGGGGCAGGACCTGTGCACAGGAAGAGCTGCCCAGGGACCATGAGGAGAGACTGGTTATATACTATGGAGTTGGGAAAGGTAAAGTCCAGGGGAAGTTTCCAATGAGATTTCCACTTGCTAAAGAAGACTCCCAGGATTGTGGAGGCCTAGCTATTGTCAAGCTAAGGTTGCTTCCCTCTAGCAAAGCATCAGCATTAAGATAGTACGGAGAAAGATTTTTCAGTGTCTGCCTCAAGTATTTGTCAATGGGCTGCAGATTATCTGCCATTTCCTTCTGCCTTTGTTTCCCACATCATAAGGACTACACAACCATCATCCAAAAGCAACAAATAAGCCACTGATGAACAAATTTGAGAGTAAATATACCTAACATAAAAGCAATGCAACTGCCTTTAAAAGAGAGAAAGATAAATGTTTTTTTTTGTTTTGTTTTGGTTTGTTTTTTTTCTGGCATATCCAAATGGAACCATTAGCTTTAGAAGCATAGACTTCTGAGTCCAAAGTACAGAGTACAAATCCCATCTTCATTATATGTCAGTGGATCATTAGGAAAATGAGAAAACTAACACTGAACGGAATTACTTCAAAGAAGAGATGTGTTTGATATGAAACATCTGGTGGTACCTGGTGTTTGCTAAGGTTAGTAAAATGCAATCATTAGCATATTCCTTAATGGGTAGCATTACCTCCTTACTTGAATGCTGGAAAGCATCCCCTGGCAAACAGTCAAGATCAATCGATAAGGAATAAAAACAAACAAAAAAACCAAAAATCATGGAAAATATTGTGGGGGCAGGGGGACAGGTATAATAGAATATCTGTGTAAAAAACTCTGGAGATTCTGAAAGCAGTAGTAAGAGCAGTCTTTAAATTCCTCCAGGACAGTGACTTATAAGGAGTACTTGACTGCCCAGCCCTGAGTGACTATTGCCCTATGAAAGGTAAAGGAGAAAGTCAATCACAGTTTAGAAGTCTAGGAAAATATTCTAACTGATGAATAAAGAGGGTCCGACCTACTCTGAGTATAGTGGGAATACAATGAAGGGGCAAATCTGAAACTCATTTTGTTTAATTTTTTTTTAAGTTTATTTATTTTGAGAGAGAGAGTGTGATCAGGAGAGGGGCAGGGAGAGGGAGACAGAATCCCAAGCAGGCTCTGCACTGTCAGCACAGAGCCAGATACAGGGCTAGAATCTATGAACTGGGAGATCGTGACCTGAGCCGAAACCAAGTCGGATGCTTAACCAACTGAGCCACCGAAGAACCCTAAAACTCATTTTGCTTATAATTTTTACTAAATCTGGTGACAGTTCAGAACAAGGTTTGATGAATATAGGGTAAGTACATGTTATCCTGTTACAAATAGGGAAGACAAGTATATCAAATATTTTAAAATTTTCTGGTAAGGAATTGAAAGAAATATGGGGCATGGCAGGGGAGAGAAATTATTATTATGAGAGATCTTATTTATACATTTGGCTTATAGATTTAAGAAATTTCATAAGCAGAAAGATAATACTCTTAAAATAAGTTGTGGCTCAGTCCAAGTCCCATGAAAAAAAAATAAATAAAGTGTGGTAGCCTATGCCAGTTGGAAGAACTATATATAACCAGTCTCTCCAAGACTTGTTTAACTGCCAGGTTGCACACTTAAGTGTTATTGCCATTTTACACATGGGTTAAATTAACTTAAATTAGTAGGCAATTAATGTAATAAAATGATATTTTAATTAATTTTCCATATTTAAAATAAACAAATAGGAAGCTGAAAATTTATGTCTGGCAGCTTTGCAACAAGAAGCAAGTTGCTGGGAGGAGATAAGGAAATCAAGGCAGAAATGAAATAGATATTTTGGCTAAAAGAAGGTTTGGAGCAGATGTCTCCATGTGTCTTCATAAAAGGAGAAGAATAAAGTAATATGAGAAAAAGTATGTCTTTCCATAAGATGTTTCAGTGACACACAGTGGAGTTAAATAAAGAATAAAATAAAAATGAATGAATCAATTAATAAATGGCTGTCTGTTCTGAATTGATTGACTAATATAAGTAACTCACAAGAATAAGATCAATAGATTTTATAGCTCTATTTAATGAACTAACTCCAGAAATGAAAAGAAGGAGAGGACATAGGATGCCTGGTTAAGCACAGTGAATACTGAAATGATTTATTCACTTTTACAAGTTGTTCTTGAGCTCCACCTCAGTGCTAAAACTGTTTTATTACTATTTGGATATAGAGGGAAATTATTTTATCATGCCTCCAAAACCCATTCAGAGTGCTCAAGAAATCTTTAATTATTCAAGATTCACTCAGCATCTTTTGGGTGTTGGGAGAGGCGTATAGTGCAAGGAAAAATCTTAACTTCACCATAAAGGAGGAAGGGGTAGGGAGGAAGAAGTGGGGGGAGACATAATTGAAGCAGGGAGAGAATTGACATTTAAATAAGATAGTAAGGGAAACATAGGAGAAAAGTGACTGATTTATATAGAAAAGTTTCCGAGGCAGTATTTTCACTGCAAAACATTATTTCCTTAAAGATGGCATCTAGAAAGAGATAATATTTTAAAATATAACAAAATATTTGAAGGAAGTATCATAGTAGAAATAAACATACAGAACACAAGTGATAAAGTTACATATTATGTGGATTTGTGTGTGTGTGCATCTATATTTTATAGGGGTATAGGCAACTGATATAAATATACACATTAAAATATATAACATATATGTATATTCATGCATATGTTTGTATAAGAATATTCAAATGGCATTATACACATATATTGGATCTATATATACTCAACTATAGAGTCTATAAGTAGATTATTTCCAGATTATTTCCAGAGTGACAAATTAAGTGTAGGATAAGCCATGATCAAAGTATGGATAAATGGGCCATTTTGTGAGAACAGAAATAGCAAACAAGTATAAACTGGGAATTACATATTTACTAATAAATGTCCTCAGCAGGATCAGCTTCATGAAATAAGACCAGTGTCACAGAGGAAGGGCCATGCTTGGAGTTTGATGCTTTGTGGCTGTCAGTTTGAAATTATTCATAATTTTCTTTTAACTTAATGAAGTCCAATGGCATAATATGTTCTCAGCTGCCCACTTCCTTGCTTTGAGTGCATCTCCCTTCACCAGTGGGGTCTTGGGCATAGTACAGGTAGAGTCAGGTGCAGGTTCTGAGTACCCACTCATCTGCAAGGTAGGACTTGGGGTGCCCACGAGGGTCTACACTTGGCCCACCAATTTTCCCATGCCTGAGGGTGTGCAAGAATTAAATGCCAAATACAAAACATCAGGAAAGGTCAAGAAAGAAAGTGCTTTTTTCTTCCATTTAGAAAAGGGTCCTGGCATTTTTATTTTGCACTCGATTGCACAAATTCTATGCCTAGTGCTCTGGCCACTAGTAATTATTAACCTTTCAGAATGCCCCCTCTCCTGATGATAAAAAACAACTTTTATTTTCTTCTCTCTGGGTGTCCACCTCCTGCGAACTGCTCATCCATGCAAGGGCTGGTCATTCAGACACCAGCCACACATTCAGTGTCTGAGGAAGCCGTTCTCTCACACTTGTCTGAATCCCTTTCAGATATTTATGTTGTTGTTTTAGTTTGTAGTGTTGTTTTCATTGGAAATCGGGGAGCTAGTGGCTCTTACCTTACTTAACTGTTTTAACCTGTGTTTAAGGGAAAAGGAGTGTTAAAAAAGGGGACAGAGGGAAAGGGGGAATCAATCCCACCACTTTGTTGAAAAGATAGACCAGAATGACATGCTGTTTTAAAATTCTAGTTTTCTGAGCTAGGGAGACATTCTTTGGAAATGCCATGGAGAGTCTAAGAAATGGGCAAGAATAAATTTGAAGAAGCTGAGATTATAGTGTACTAGTTAATTTCTCAATTGAGTGACTTGAGTCTAACATGTGTGAAGAACTATTACCTGAATGAGAAGAAACAAACAATATTCTTAGACCTTTTTCACTTATTTATACTAAGTACAGTTTAATAACATATATATATATATATATATATATATATATATATATATACTTAAGAAGTCTTATACCAGTTCTATGTGGTTTTCTGATTTACTCTGAAGCATTTTTTTGCATTAGGATTCTTTTGGCATATTAGCTAATATTTGGGGGGATGAGTTTAATTCCTCCTTTAAACATTTTTTAAAGCATTTTAATTTTTGCTTTGCAGTTTAAAGTAGAATACTAGCAGCAAAGAGTCACCATGAATGTTGCCAGATTGCGATCAGATTAGCAAGAGTCAGGGAAGAATGATACTAAGGGTAGTAGTATACATATCAAGTTAGAATGATCCTAACATCAGGGTAAGGTTGACTCTGTGTGATGGCAGAATGTATGACTAATTGTTGCAAAAGATGAATGGATTATTATCATTGCTTTTTGTTTCTTTCTCTTCCATAGTGGAAGATAATTTGGACTCCTGAGAAAGGCCCCTTTGTCAAAAACAACTAATAACTCTTTTTCAGCACAGTGTAAATCAGACCTATTAACACGGGGATAATCATCAGCTTCCGCATTAAAAAAAAATTGTAAAGCGTCTAAAACCAGATGAGGAAGCTGAAGGGTCTAGGTTTTTTCCTGTCTATAATTGCTATCTGACTCTGAGTAAGATGCTAGCTTCTTCTGAGATTATGGGTATGAAAGTTTTTTGAAAACATGGAAAATACACCACATTAATTCAGAACCTTTCACCTCAAGTAGTGATAATGTATTGTTCAACCCATTTACTTTGAATATTTCAGTAAGAAGAAATGTAGTCAGATGTTTTCTATGCTGCTATATTATTATTGCTGCAATGTCATTGAATATTTTAATTTTAATTATTTTAATTTTTCAAGTATATTAAATGCCATATGATTCAAGTAAGCTTGACATAATTTACCTTGGTTATAATTATGAATAAGTGTTTGAAATCTCATAAATGTGCTATAGAAAATGGAAAACATTGATTTATTGGATAAATTATTTAATGTGGAACCCCCTAAAACCAGAGTATTATAGAGTTTTAGAGCATGAACAGGAAATTAGGGAACACTTGAGTTTTATTTATTTTTATTTTTTAATTATTTTTTAATGTTTATTCATCTTTGAGAGAGAGGCAAAGGGTGAGTGGGGGAGGGGCAGAGAGAGAGGGAGACAGAATCCAAAGCAAGCTCCAGTCTCTGAGCTGTCAGGCTCCCCTGACTTGAGGGAGGGGCAGGGGCGGCTGGAAGTCACTAACCATGAGATCATGACCGGAGCTGAAGTCAGAAGCTATACCACAGAGCCACTCAGGCGCCCCAGGGAACACTTGAGTTTTAATAGTAAAATTGCACTAGCTATTTGTGTGGATATTAACAAGGCTACAAAACCTCTTTAGCTTTGATTTCCTTACCTGAATCTGGGAGTAAGGAGAAGCTGGGATGTGTCCACTATGAGAAAGGAAAACAATTATTATTTTACCACTTCTCCTTCATTTTTCTAACACTCAATTAGTTCATTTATAGATAGATAGATAGATAGATAGATAGATAGATGTAAATAGATATTTACATCTATATGTCTAATATGTATATATATTTTAGTTTCTTCCATTTGTAACTTCGAATAATATATTTAAAATCAGTTAACCAATATAAAATAGATATAAGAATCACTAGAAAAATAAGAAACTTAACAAATTCACATTTCTTCTTCTTCTTTTTATTTTTTTAATATGAAATTTATTGTCAAATTGGTTTCCATACAACACCCACTGCTCATTCCACCAGGTGCCCTCCTCAGTACCCCTCATGTTTCTTCTTCAAATGCTCCGTTCACTGTCAAAATCTATGACATTTAACTTCTGTGTTTACATTCCACCATTTTTCAGAATCTTAGCTCTATTTCGAAATGGATTAAATGCTTACAACAAGTCCTTTTCACTGGATTTCTTTACCCATTTCTCAGTCATCACCATCAGAGTTCAAACATTAAGTTTACTTTGTTTTATTTTGTCCCAAAAGGCCTCATGTATATTACAATTAAGAATCCTCACCCATTTCAGTTGAAGCTCTCAGTCTTTAACCTTTAGACATGAATTAAAAAAAATGTAAGCATGAAATTCTTGGTCAACACATTGTTTTTCTTAGAACTGGAAAAACATGACAAAAATCTGTGGGTATTAGATGTTAATGCAAAGAAGGGTAAAGCCAGACTTATAATTCCCTATTATACAGTTGACTCATAAGAACAGCTTAAAGAGCAAATACCTAGAGGACCAATAGTAAGGGCCTCAAATGAGAAAGTTGTCACAAAGTGTGCCAGACTGAGATCAGAATATTATTATGGTTCTATTCCTTAATTATTCAAGGAAGAAAATTCTATTTTACCTGTGTCAAAGCATTATAAAAGATGACAAACTTTTAAATACTCTTTTGAAAGGAAATAATTATGTTGAAACAATCTATAAAACTAAAAAAAGTGAACATCATTGAAAAAGTCTTAGTAAAATATTGGTAAATAAAGTTCTGTATTATTTTTGAGAAATAATAAGGTACAAGTGAAGTTTATGGCAAAGGTGACAATTTTGTGGAATGTGTTTTTCACAGTAGTTAGTAAATTACTGCACTATCAATGTTGTAAGTATTAATATATTTAACAATTAAACTTATAATAACAACAAGACTATATCATTAAAACTGTGCCACAGCTACTTTCATACAGTGGACCCTTGAACAGCATGGGTTTGAACTGCTCAGATCCCCTTGTACATGAATTATTTTATAGTACAGTACTGTAAGTGTATTTCCCCTTATGGTTTTCTTAATAACATTTTTGTTTCTCTAGATTACTTTTTTGTAAGAATGCAGTATATAATACATAACAGATAAAATATGTGTTAAATAACGGTTTATGATGTCTGTAAGGCTTCCAGTTAACAGTAAGCTATTTATTAGTAGTTAACCTTCTGGGGAATCAAATGCTATGCATGGAGTTTTGACTTCATGAGTATTGAAAAAACTCCATGTTTTTCAAGGATCAACTGTACTTAAAAAGAAAATTAGAGTTTTAGTTTAGAAAGAAATGCTCAGAGTTGGTTTAAAAACCAGCAATGTTGTCATATTTTAAAGGCTGCATTACTAGAAATATATCCACAGTAGAATAAAATAAAGAAGGCTGTTTCAGAACTATATTTTAAAATTTGAAGCCTTTAAAAAAGAACGTGTTGAGGAAGATCTCACAGGTATAATGCTCTACACAAAGAACAAGCCACAGACCAGTGATTGCAGTCATGATACCGCCGATGTACAAAATAAAAACCAACATAGTCAAAATGTGTAAATGTACATATTTATATGTAAATGGCTGTAACTGTAAAGGAAGCACAAGCAACTGCTGACAGTGATCTGCTCATGAAAACAAAATGGTAGTGCTCCGTGTTTTTATGGCTTATTTTAATTTTTAACATAATAAGAAACAAATAGGATCAATATTAAAAATAGGAATTGTGAGATCATTACATATCCTACCATTGATATGAACGAATGATATTTTATATACTGTTATTCTCCACCCAGTGCAATTTGTGGTGAGAGTAAGGTAAGGTGTTCAGTTGAAAATAGTCTGTGATTTTGCTGTGCTTTACCTCCTTTGAGCTCAGAGCTTGTCTTGGGAGCAGTCATTAGAGATAGACTGCTCCTCGTCTTTGCTAATGTTTGTGAATAATGATTTTATGTTCTAAATAATGACTTTAGGTGCAATTATTAAAGTGTAAAGCCAGATATTCACCCTATAAATTCAATGGGAGGATACATTTAGATTATATATAGTGATATACATAGCTATATGTGTGTATATATTTGTATATGTACGTGTATGTATATGCTTATGGTACTTTATAGCCTATACATAAACTGCTAGAAATGTTTACATTTGATCTAATAATCTATATTTGGAAGACAGTCAAATGAATAAGAAAATAAATTTATATAATGTGATAATTACTCATGTGTAAATACTCAGGCCAAGTAATCATCCAGCAGAAACTGTGTTTAAGGGGACTGGATTTAAGTCTGGTATACCATTGTGTAAAGAATAGATATTAGGTTGTGGTTGGGTATTTTTGGTTTTTGGTTTGGGTGGGTTTTTTTTGTTTGTTTTGTTTTGGTTTTTTGTGTGTGTGTGCAGCTGTATTAGAATTGTTCCTATTATGTTTCCTTCCTTTCCTTCCCATATTCATTCCAGTGGATAGAAAAAAATCTCATGTTATTTTCTTATCTCATTCATTAACATCAGTCTGAGTTAGTTCTTCATAAAAGTTACGGTATGCAAATGAAAACATAGAAATTTGGTAAACGAATAATTCAATATGGCAGGACTAGTGAAATATCACACTGCTGTTTCCTTCCTTGATTCATCTGTTTGTTCATTCCTTCATTCCTTTCTTCTTTCATTTTTCTTTCTTCACATCAAATTAATCTTTAGTAATATTTTATAAACCTTGCAGTCTTTATTATTGCAGTATTTTCTTTACAGGTCCATAAAGCTGAGATTGCCACCATGCTAATCTTCCTATGTTTGACCTTCTTCCAGGATGGGAGTCGCCTCTTCCTGTGTTCCTTAATATAATATTTTTCAGGCTTGAGTAAAATGCACTATTTTCCCTTAAAACTGATAATGGCCCATTTGACCTAAACTGCATTTCAATCACACCTTGATTAAATACACACAAATTCAAATTTAAGTACTTTATTATTTTACCTCTTATTTATAAATATTCTCATTTAAATTATACTCAAACTATTATGGAACCGATAATTTCACATCAGCAACATTAATTTCCTTATTCCAGCGTGTTAATATCACTTCGATTGCATTGATTTTTTTTTCTTTTTACTTTGACAAGCCCTAAGTTTGCGCTGTGTGGTGCGCTGCTTCTTCTACGGTTTTCTTCTGCAGGCTACCAGAAAACTGCAGTTCCTACGGCACACCCAGTTATCCTTTCATCTTCTTTGATGTGCATGCATCAATTACATGTTAATTACATGTCAATTCTGTCTATTTTCTTTCCTGCTTACTCCCTCAACTTGATAATAAACCTAAAAAAAAAAAAAAAAGAAAAAGAAAAGAAAAGCACTAGAACCATAGATATCTCAAATCAAGTGGTTGGTCACCCAAAAGAATATTCTGAAAATATTGACAGTTTTTTTTAATTAAAAAAAAAATTTTTTGAGACAGAGACAGACAGAAACAGAGAGAGAGCAGAAGAGGTGCAAAGAGACAGAGACAGAATCTGAAGCAGGCTTCAGGCTCAGAGCTGTCAGCACAGAGCCTGACCCAGGCTTGAACCCACGAGCAGTGAGATCATGACCAGAGCCGAAGTTAGACGCTTAAACGACTGAACCACCCAGGTGCCCCTAGAGTTTTATTTTTTTATTTTCATTTTTTAAATGTTTATTTATTTTTGAGACAGAAAGAGAGACAGTGTGAGCAGGGGAGGGGCAGAGAGGGAGACAGAATCTGAAGCAGGCTCTAGGCTCTGAACTGTCAGCACAGATCATGATGCAGGGCTCTAACCCATGAACCATCAGATTGTGACCTGAGGTGAAGTCGGAGGCTCAACAGACTGGGACACCCAGGCACCCTGAGAGTTTTATTTTTAATAGCATTACGCTTGCTATTAATGAATCATCATTATTGTTGTTACTGTTATTGTTGCTGTTATTACTAATGGAAAAGTCACAGACTTCTAAAAATACATAATTGGCTTCCATTTTTAAAAAAGCTGAAATGGGGGCGCCTGGGTGGCGCAGTCGATTAAGCGTCCGACTTCAGCCAGGTCACGATCTCGCGGTCCGTGAGTTCGAGCCCCGCGTCAGGCTCTGGGCTGATGGCTCAGAGCCTGGAGCCTGTTTCCGATTCTGTGTCTCCCTCTGTCTCTGCCCCTCCCCCGTTCATGCTCTGTCTCTCTTTGTCCCAAAAATAAATAAACTTTGAAAAAAAATAAAAAAAAAAAATAAAAAAGCTGAAATGGCAGAATTTTCATTACACAGAAAGACCATGTATGAACCTGGACTCCTTCACTTTTTACTTGTGTTGCTTTGTACAAGTTAGTCGATTTTTCTCAGTATTATTCTAATTCTTTCATAGCAAAAACAGTGGCATTGAGCTATATCTAAATCTAAATGTTTTTCTCTGTGGTTAAGCCACCTATGTTTGCTAATCAGTACCCATAGTTTCCTACTGTACCTCAGAGACTGGGAGATCAGGACATCATCTTCCTGGGCGGTCACATTTCAAATGGATGGCTCCCAGGTCCTTGAAAGAGACATTCTTGGGTTTTAAACTGTGGAGAGATTTTTTAAAAAGATTTATAACTCAAAGGGACAGAGAGAGAGTGTGTAATTATAAACTTTCTAAAGTAAATGCTCTAAGAAAAGGGAGATCAGAGGCCTAGGGTCAGTTAGAAGTCCACCTAAATCTTAATCAATCTGAAGGGAATGTTAAAGCCAATTGGTCAGTACTATAAAAATGAAAGTAATGGCAATACATAGTTCAATGGATTTTTGATAGAATTAAACGAAATTATAAAATTAATGTACCATTAGCCTTGGAATTTAATAAATACCTGATAAATTATCATTGTTATTAATATTATAAATATTTTTTATTATTCTAGCACTCAGAGTTTCTAGTGGAAATTTCCAGCTTACACGCAAATGTTATTTATAAGGAGGCCTACTTAATACATACAACAACCTTATGTAATCTGCTCAATCTTACTTCCTGTTTCAAAAACATTATTTGGTGAAGATAAAATAACTAAATTAATAAAAGCAACAGCAGAGAAAAAACAAAATGAAAAATTTAGTTATTTATTATTTGTTCAATGCCTGATGTTAAATTTTAGAAAACTAACTCACATACATAATACAAGTAAAAAGAGAAAACTGATTAGAATTAGAAAAACAATGAGAGCAGTGCATGAAGCAAAGCTTTAGTATTTAAATATAAAAGATAAAATGGTAGAAAACTGCTTTTAGGCTCTAGGCTTGGCTAGAATAAGGCTGCTATGGGCAATCACTTTTCAAAGAGCCTCAGAGATTCCTTTTTAACACAATATGATTTTTGTCTATATATTCTAATATTTTCCAGAATCAATTATAGTCTGATGTTCAAAAGCTGAGCTCAAAATTAGGAGTGGTCAACAGAGCTCTTGGTTTGACCTAATACCATGATACAAAGAATCTGTACCACTGCTCTGAATACAGAGTCAAGTGGCAATGTCTACTGAGCACCCAATACTCAAGAGCCTGCTTCTCTTGACTCCATGGAGGAGAGACACTGTTGGTGCTCAGGCAAAATACTGATGGGAGAACATTGTAAAATCTGCATTCAGTGCTGAAAGAAACTCCTACTTAGTATTCGGGATTATGAAACTGACAATTTATAATTCATGCTGTGTAAACTCCATTGACTGTGTCAGTCTACAAATATGAAACAAGATTCAGCTTGTGCTGACTTAGATCATTGCAGAATTCTCCTGATTGAAGCCGTGCCCCATGCTCACTATTCTAGGATGCTTACCCATTTCTTTTTTCACCCACCATTCCAAATCTACATCACCAGTATCCTTCAACCCACACCTGAAGTGCCTCAACCTCGATAAGATACAAAATATTTCTCTGCTGACCCTTCAAAACACATGTTGTATCTTGTGGCCAATTGACTTCCCACTGTTTGCAATAAATTTTAAGAAACTCACACAGTTAATTATTTGGGGTAGGAGTGTTGGTTTCTGGAGGCAGACAGAGGCATGCTGAACCCCAGCTCAGTAACTTACTCATGTTTATCAACAGCAAATCATGTAATTTCTTTAAAGCCTCAGTTTCTTCATTTGGAAAATAAGGATAACGATAGTACTGAGGCCATAGACTTTGGAAACTAAGTGATACCATATATTAAAAACCAGGTAATAGAGTTTATGATACAATAGAGATTTGTTGTTGTTGTCATTTTCAGTAACAAGTGATCAAAATCATTATTTAAATGGCATTCAACTTCTTATCAGGAAGCTACCTATTTTTTGTTTCATGAAGAAATGTTGAAAATGGGACTTTAATCTAGAATATGTAAGAAAACATACTTAAAAATTAAGAATATCAAAGGTATAAAAGTCCATGTGAATCATTCTATTTAAAACAACCCCCAAACATATCAGTTCTTTTTTAGCTATGATTCATATATTGTAAAGCAAGTTTTTGTTTTGTTTTTTTCATATTGTGAGCAGGCCACATACAGTTCCCTTCATCTTAGTAGTTTCTTACCATTATGTTTCATTACACACCATGGTGTGTCAAATATGAAAACACCTCATGGACTTGCTGATGAAAATTTAACGTGACATTTATATACCTATTTCCAGTTCTTAAAATGGTTTCCCAGGTTGAAATAACATGGTGAATAAATGTGATGTCGCTATATGCTTTAAAGTAAAAAAACATAGAAAAAAGAAACAAAATGTTTCAAATAATGAGCTTACCATTTTACCACCTTTTGGTTTTTAGGAAAGCAATAGGAAATCTTAAATTTCAGTGAGAATGATAAAGTTTTCATCTTCAACAAATTAACTTTATCGATTGGCATTTGAGCAATGTTCAGCAGAGGTAGAGATTGAAAATAGGTAGTAATGAGAATCAGGAAAGGTCAAGTGACAAATAAAAGAAAAAAGTAGAAAGAAATAGCAAATTTTTCCCCAAGACTATCTTAGTTTATTCTATAGCAAAAGAACAATTAGCCACCCTATTATTCAATATTGGCTGGTGTTGCCAACATTAACCAAAATCAATCATTCAAGCAATTATTTTTATAAATTCCCATGGAGAATATGATTGGGAATGGAAATATCAGTTTGATATGTTTTGTTGAATATTGAGAGCTGTTGAAGAGATTCAGTTTTTGAATATTGGCTCTAACAATTTAGTATGCTTAATTCTCATACCTCCAAACTGAGACTGATGCTAAATGATCACATGTATTTACTTATATTTTAATGAAAATAAAATGCAAAGGAATCAGTATAGCAAATTTTTAGTACAAGTTTTGACATTATTAATTTTGTGATCTTGATCAATTCAAAAACTGTGTATTTCTTAGTTTCCTTATTTCTAAAGTATGGGAAAAAATAATCTTTTCAGATGATTTGACAGGGTGGTGGCAAAAATATTGAATGGAACGGTACTTTTTAGAAATATATATATATATATATATATATATATATATATATGATATAGATACATTGATTGAAAAGCAAAATAGTCACTATTGTCACTTTTTCAGTGTAATTATGTGAATGGGTTTCCCATATTTGTTTGTTATCCTTAAAATGTCTCCATTCCATTAACTAATGCAGTCTAGAAGACTGCAGGATTAAAAAGAAGCTATGGTTTATTATTTCTACTTGGTGTTTCTTAAGCATTTTTTTCAAAGACCTGATTTAAAGTAATTATTAAATAGAGTTAACTACTGATTTTATTTATCTGGTTTCTTTTGCTCTCATTTTTAGGGTAATTAAGTATAACTCACAAAATATTAGCATGTCTTTGTACACTGAAGCATTTAAGTTGATTCTAAATGAACAATAGAGGTTGTAACTGAATACAGAATTTAACATTTGTCAATCCCTTTTAGTTATGAGTTTCAGTGCTCACTCTGTATTTTGTACGATTAATTCACTTAAAATATTTGTACACAATTTTCCTTGAACATACCAACATACTTATGAATACTTTCAACCAAAAGCAATTAATTTATCTTCTGGTTTGGAAAACTCTACCCCCTTCCCATGTGATCACTACCACCTTCATCTAGGTAAACACTCCCATTCCACAACTCCTTGAGGACATAAATTAGTTTTACGAAGAGTATCCCCTTGTGGAGTCCACATTTCTCAGAGGTTCTCAACCTCCGTCTGTCCTTGATCCAGACAGTACTTCGCTCATCACCCAGCCCTCATTTCCTCCAATGCTGCTCTCAGGAAATGAATGACATAACCCACTTCTCCTTTGGTGAGTCTGGTAGCAAGCCTCCCAGCTTTCTGCCCCACTTCACCCCCTGTGGAATAAAAGATACTGCAACTGAAAAGTTTATTGTACTACATTTGGAGATTGTGTGGGTGTGGGTGTGGGTGTGGATGTTTCTCCCACATCATTGCAGACTATCAGGTTGCAAATGGAATGGCTTTTCCTTAGGGAAAATGCATTAAGTGTGTTTTCAGCAACTGACAATACTTCAAAAACCATTACATTCCAAATCGGTGTTACCTTGTAGTTCATCCAGTCCAATACACTTCTCAATGCTGAAATTCTACTGTTGAATCTTCTTTTAAAAGACGTCTTCCTTCATTCTCTTGCCATTCATGCCTCTCCCCACATGTGTGGTGCCAGTTCTGCACAATCTACCCTGAACATGCTTTCCCTGACAGTAGTCTATCGTCAGCTGCTAAGGGAACTAACTTTCTAGAACCAACTCTTTAATGACAAATTTACTGGTTTTTGGGTTTTTTTTGTTTTTGTCCCCCCACCCTCGCCATGGCTCCATTCCCACTTGCAAAATCAGAATCGCATTTGAGTTAGGTGTGCCTGGTAGGCCAGTATACTATAATCTTATTATAATCACCTTAGGTCCTCTTTAGATCATTCATTGATATCCTCTTGTAAGACTTTGCACAGGTGTGTTTTGCCTACGTTGTTTCTTTTTACAATTTCAGTTATTCCAAATCTATGACCTTGGATGTCACCATCCCTGAATCTATTTAGTCATTGAGTCTTTCTTCCCCTGTCAGGGACTATGAAAGGATTTTACCCTGTTTACAAGCTAATAAATTAGCCACCACAGGGACACCTGGGTGGCTCAGTCAGTTAAGCATGTGCCTCTAGATTTTAGCTCCAGTCATGAACTCATAGTTTGTGAGTTCAAGCTGCACCTTGGGGTCCATGCTGACAGTGCAGAACCTGCATGGGATTCTCTCTGTCTCTATCTCTCCTCTATCTCTCTCTACTCCTCCCATGCTTGCCTGCTCTCTCTCTCTCTCAAAAAAAAAAAAAAAAATTAGCCACCACAGCCTTATGAATGCCAGCAGAAGACACAAGACTCTGTCTGGTTCAGAGAAAAAGGACTCTTAACAGCCCATAATGCATGAACATCATGTTTGCATCTTTTTCCTGTTCCCTTCATGTTCCACAGTAATCCAGATAATGCTGTGTTTACTGCAGATTTGACTCAAGTTGAGAAATCCCAAGTTTAGGAAATATGTTTTATAAAGAGGCTATTAGCAAATTTGTCCAATCTTTACCCAAAGGGGGAGACCTTATATTTATTTTACTTGATGGAAAACAAGTAAAATACTTGTTGCTCAAAAGGAAAATACTGTCATTATCTTCCAGTATGTTTGTTGTACAACATCCATGAAAAAGAAGTCTGGAACAAAAACTTTTAATTTTTTTTTCCTTAGAAGGTGTGCAGAAATACAAGACGCTTAGAGAAGAATTATTTCCCAACACCTCCGTGCTCTATTTTTTTTTAACATGTTGAAAGGAAGGAAAAGGATAGTAAGGTTATTAATCATGGACTTTTTATCCAAGTATATTTTTGTGTTTTACATATATTTGTATTTGTTTTATGTATATCTCATTTTAATCCTCTCAAAATACCTACAAAAACAACTATTATTATTATTCTCATTTTTAGAGGTAGGCAATGGGACGTAGGCAGAGTCAGAGTTTAGGTTTTTTGTTTGTTTGTTTGTTTTAATGTTTATTTATTTTTGAGAAAGAGACAGAGGGAGTGTGAGCCAGGAAGGGGCAGAGTGAGAGGGAAACAGAATCCAAAGCAGGCTCCAGGCTCTGAGCTGTCAGCACTGAGCTCGATGTGGGGCTTGAACCCATGAACTGTGAGATCATGACCTGAGCTGAAGTCGGAAGTTAAACCGACTGAGCCACCCAGGCGCCCCCAGAATCAGATTTTAGATCCAAATATTGCCAATTTCATGATTCCATGCTCTTTTCTCAGAATTATTCAAATGCGGTAATATTATCTATAGGTCAGCAATTGGACTAGAAATGGCTGTATCACCTTGCAGTTTCTACATTGAAGTCTTTTTGTATTCTATAATCACTTAATTCACAGAAGTAAAATCCTACAATTAATGCCTATTCATTTGGTGTAAATTACAGACTTTTACTTCTTAGATAAGTACTCTGAAAGAACATATGTCAGGTCAGGTAACTAGAAGAAGTGGACAAGATTTCTAGTTAAAAGCTCTAGGTTTCAGATCATTACTATTCCCTTATCTTAATGAGAACTTATAAATTTCAAACTCATCCTATCTAGTCCAGGTACTTGGCCAGGTGACAAAAACTGGTATCATAAACTGATGTAAGTTAATCAAGTGCAATATTTAAAGGAATTTACCAGTTAAAATATTTCCTTTTAAATGACATCTTTTTTTTGTTTTTGTTGTTAGCCCAATGCTTTCTCAGACTCTGATTACAAAGTCATTTGGACTCATATCCTTGAGCGAAATACTTGGGTAGAACAATTTACCATCATAGGAATCATCCCACGGAAATAGCTATCTTTCCTTTCTTTGCAAAGAATTGACATTGCCCACTGGATAGTAAAAGCATCCCTTATACTTAATTATCCCAACCAGAACTAACCAGAACTACATAGCTATCCTAAGAATATGGAAAATATATTTTCTCATAAAAAAATATTTTTGAGCTCTTGGCCTAGCATTCTATGTTCATGTCATGTGTCTGATTCATTCTCTAGAGATTTTGTTCTTAAATAAGTATGCTTAGATATTCAACCTTTTATATACGGATGTCTGATGGAGAATGAATTTCCCATCACAGAGCATATACAAGTTACCCATCTGAACAAATATGGAAACATAACCTTGACCTCAGTATCCAATAAACAAAGACCTTATCAACTGAGCTCTGTGATTAAAACTTTAAAAATATTCACATTATTGCATGTCCTTCATGCCAACTATTATCTAAGTACCTTCACTATAATAGAGTTTTCTTGCTTGGAATGATTTTACTGCTAAAAGTAAAATCAATGAGAAGATAACAATAGGTACCTCTTTCAATAGGAATTGCTTAAAATGTGACAGCGTCCTGTTCCCTTATTAAAGTATAAACAAAGGGCTTTTGAAAGCAAGAGTGGTTTTAGTTTCTTAAGCAAGTGTTTTTTTGAAAAAGCATCATTATCATCCCTCCAAATATCTGGAGGAGAATGAGGAAGTCTATTTAGAGCTATGAATTGCAAAAATTGAGGCAAAGGAAACTGACAATGTCAAATCTGAAATAAGAGGGCACAATGGGAGAATAGAATCCTTCCGTATGTGAAAAGGAATTTACTAAAGGCAGAGTGGAAATGTGTTATAAATATCAAAAAATTTATTTTTTCTTTTCATCAATACTACATGTGGAAAGATACTTCAATTAGAATAAATCTGAAACTGTTGTTTATTTCACACAAACATAATTGTACCAAAAATGTATAGCTACCAATTCAATGTTTAAGATCTTTACACAACAAACTGTCCCATTCATTGTATACCATTAGTAGTAAATCACCACATTACTTTAAATAAACAGCAAAGGCTAAAGTTGAGAGAGTAAATATTAAATATAACTGACCTGACCCAATAGACAAAGAAAAACAGGTAATTAGTAAAACAAAAAACAAAACAAAAAAACTCTGCATAGAATTATATTTGTCACAGATTAATGAATATTTTGTAATCATGGAATTAAAGATTATCTCATTCAAACCATACATTTGTGAGATGTAGACATTTGATGCAATAATTTGTACAGGACAGAGAGACTTTTATGACACATTACTGTGAGAAGAATTAAAGCTTCTCAAGTGATGAATACTATTCTAAATTATAAGTTGAGAATTGAAAAAAATGTAGTATACAATGAAATAGCATTAACTGATATAATTTTAAAACTTAATACATTGAAAAAAATATTTATAGGTAATATACCTGGCAGTATGATTATATTTCTGTACTTTATACATACACTTATTTTGTTTGTTTATTTTATGTATTTTACCATGTTGTACTATATTTTCCACAAATACATTTTAAGCACAAGGTAGCGTACCATATTTTTTCATGTATCTCTATTCATAATACAATTATATCTGCAAATTGTTTAGTCAGTAATTGCTTATAAAACTGAAATAAATGCACTAAGTTATTTCATTTCTTTGTAGATAATATTCTTTTTCTCACATTATTTGACTTTGACACCATAATCCTAATGGAAATAATTTTTGATAATTTCACAATTATATACATATATGAAAGGATATTTCAATATCAAATAAGATTAATGGTTTAATTATAATAAACGTTTCACTAATTCACTATGTATATATGCTGTGTGCCATATGTATATAAAACACACACACATATACATATATTATGTATATATATTATATATATTATACGTATGTATATATGTATATATATGTATGCATATGTATATATGTATGCTGTGTGCCATATATGTATGTATATATGTATGTGTGCCATATATGTATGTATATATGCTGTGTGCCATATGTATATAAAACACACACACATATATATATTATATACAATATATTTTATATATTATAAAAATATATATAATATAATATAATATAATATATTTATAAATTATATATAATATATATGCTGTAGACACTTCCTGTTTTTTTTGGTGTATTACAAACTGAACAAGAAGAAACAGATTTGTTTTTTGCTTTGTTTTTTTTTTAGAAATTGTGCTCTTCATCTGTTACCAGAGGTATATTAATAGTCTGTTGACTATTACCCATTAATATCCATGATACTATTACCCAGTATCATGATGAATTTATAAAAAATAATCTACATCTACCATGAGCAAATATTTCTATTAATAGTTATTCCAAGTCCTCATACTTTTATTTACAATCTGAAGTAGGGAACACAGTCTTTTTTTCCTTGTAGGATAGATTGAAATAATTTGTAATACAGTTGTTACCATTCATACCATAAGTTAGGCCTTTTTATTGGATTTTTTAAAAAAGCACAGATGCTTACTCATATGGTATTTTCTGAAAGAACGCTAAGCATTTGTTAAAAATGAAAATGGAAATGAAATCCATCGACCAACCACTCCAAGAAAGCAATTTCATTGGATGGAATTTGTCTAGTAATTTCATGTACACAGAATAGCATTTGGAACTCTTTTACTCCATAAATGGGTTTAAGAGAGATGTGGAGCTCTAGAAAGTTGAAAAATGGAGGCAGAGATATTATTCAGAGACTGCCAGGCACTAATTCTTCTTGCTCACTCAAAGGGAAGTCATTGCCTTACTGATGCTAAATCTGGTTCCCAAACAAGAAATGCCAATATTTGTAAACAACCCTTTAATCGGAAAAACACAGATTTTCAAATGTAAATTCTGTGGGAATGGTGATATAAGCTCCAGATATAAAAGACAAGGAATTGAGCTTCTAGATCTGGAGTAACCTAACTTTGCACGGGAAATACCACATTGTCATGCTCCTGATAGAGACTCTGGGCACCAAAAAATGCTGCACAGTTATATGCTCCAATTGTCCCTTTCTTCTGTGGTCATCATGTTCTTATTTTACCAGTCTCAAATCACCTGAAATTTAGAAGCCAGTATCAGCATTGACCAGGAAGTAAAGTCTTCAACTGCAACACAGCTGCAGTTTGGAAGCAGTGTTTTTGGTGAAGTGTGAAGGAAAGGAGTGAACTAAATATGACTTGAAAACAAATAGCACCCCATGAAGGGTAAGCCTTATAGGATCAGGTGAGGTAAACTTTTTCCTTCGCAATTTTTATCCGTTAATTTTGTCTTCATTCATTTTACCTATACTTGTAACCAGTCAGGCATTCTAGCTGATGGTAAACAACCGAGCAATGAATGAGATGGTACAAGAACCAGTTCCTTGGACTTAACTTCCATTTAGTCAATGAAGAATCAAAGATGCTGTTTGAGGGGTCCTGATGGCTCAGTTTGTTGAGTGTCCCAACTCCTGATTTCATCTCAGGCCATGAGTCCAGGCCAGCTTGAAACTCTGCCCTGGGTGTGGAACCTCCTTGAGATTCTCTGTCTTGCCCTTTGCCCCTCCCCCACTTGCATGTGTGCTCTCTCTTGCTCTTGCTCTCTCTCTCTCTCTCTCTCTCTCAAAAAACCCCCCAAAACACACTGGCTGTTTGAGCCCGTATTCATATTAGTGAGTGTTATCTGATTCTGGTCTAAGTAAAAATAAAATAAATTATTAATTTTATAATATGATATGTAAAATTATTTATATAGTGGAACAGAAATCTTGCCTTCACAAAAGAGTCCTCAGTGAATATCCTTTATTAAATTATTAACTCCCATCACATTCTTTTGCCTTACTCTGTTTTTTTTTTTATATTGGAACATATTCATTTAACAATATCTTCATTTAAGCACCTATCTCAGGCAATGTGCTTGGTGATCAATATATTGGCAAAGGACATTCTCAAAAAAGGCAGGCTCAAGAGCAGAAAGTCTTTGTTATATTTCAATTGCTTTATTTATATATAAAACAACTACTATCCAAGTCACCCACTTAAACTGAACAATTCAATGGTTTTTAGTATAGTCACAGAGTTGTGCAATCACCACCACAGTCAGTTTTAGAATATTTTCATCACTCTAAAAAGAGATCATGTATTTAGCTGTCAGTCCCCCAAATCCCCACCACATCTGCCTTAGGCAGCCACTAATCTACTTTCTGTCTCTATAGATTTGTGCATTCTAGACATTTAATAGACATGTAATGGTATAATCTATCTATCTATCTATCTATCTATCTATCTATCTATCTATACATCGTCTTCTGTGACTGATTTTTTTTTCACTTAATAGTTCATCCCTTTTTTATGGCCAAATAATACAGCACTGTATAAGCTTATTTTTTCTCATGGATCTATTGATGGATATTTGGAGTGTTTTCACATTTTGGCTACTATATATGATGCTCCTTTGAAAATTTGTGTACAAACTTTTATGTGGGCATCTGTTTATATTTCTTTTGGGGACACATCTAGGAGTGGAATTGTTGAGTCATGTGGTAACTTTGTGTTTAATTTTAGAGGAACTGCCAGACTGGTTTCTGAAATAGCTGTGCCCTTACATTCCCACTAGTAGTGCATGAAGGTTCTAAATTCCTCACATTCTTGCCCACATCACTCACTATCCTAGTGGGTGTAAAGCGAATCTTGGGGGAGTAAAATGTGATTTGGATTTGTATTTCCCTGATGACTAATGATGTTGAGCATATTTCCATGTGCTAGTTGGCCACTTGAGTATCTTTTTTAGAGAAAAATCTGGCCACGTGTTTTGCCCATTTTTAAATTGGTTTGTTATTTCATTATTGAGTAAAGTTTTCTTTATATATTCTGGATAGTAGACCATTATCAGATATATAATTTATAAACGTTTTCTCCATTTCTGTTGATTGTCCCTTACTTCTTTGGTAATCTCCTTTGAATATAAAGGTTTTTAATTTTGATAAAGTCTAACTTACATATGTTTTTAATTTGGTAGCTTATAGTTTTTGTGTCATATCTAAGAAAACATTTTTCTTAGAAAATCCTAGGTCATAAAGATTTATCAAAAATATTTTTAAGTATTTTATATATAGTTTAAAACATTCTGTATTTAGGCCTTTGATCCCTTTTGATTTAAGTTTTGTATACAGTGTGAAGTAGGAAAGCAAATTCATGGTTTTGGTTTTTGTTTTTTTTTTTTTTTTTGCATGTGCATATACAGTTGCATATATTGTTGGAGTCTGTTCTTTCCCCATTTATGGTCATGGCATACTTTACCAAAATGAATTGACTATACAAACCCTAAGAGACTCTTAAATACAGAGAACAAACTGAAGGTTGATGGAAGGGGGTGGGGGAGGGGAAAATGGGTGCTGGGCATTGAAGAGGGCACTTGTTAGTATGAGCACTGGGTGTTGTATGTAACCGATGAATCATGGGAATCTACCCTAAAACCAAGAGCACACTGTAGACACTGTATTTTAGCCAATTTGACAATAAATTATATTTTAAAACATGAATTGACCATAATATATGGGTTTACTTTTGGGTTCAATTTGATTCCATTGAGCTATTTATCTATCCTATGCCAGTACCTTATTGTCTTCATTACTGTGGATTTATAGTAAGTTTTAAAATTGGGAGTATTAGTCCTCCAGATTTGTTACTCTGTTAAAACATGTTTTGTTTTTTGTTGATTTGGCTCTTCTGGGTCCCTTCAGTTTCCATATGAATTTTAGGAATGAGTGTCAATTTCTTTAAAAAGCCAGCTGGGATTCTAATAGGGATTGAGTTGAATCTGAAGATAATCATGTGTAGCATTGTCATCTTGACAGTATAAAGTCTCCCAAGTTATAAATATGGGATATATTTCCATTTATTTTGCTCTTATTTATTTCAGTAGTGATTTGTAATTTTAGGGACAAGCTTTGTATATCTTTTGTTAAATTTAATTCTAATAATTAAATTCTTTTTGATGCTATTTTAAATAAAATCGTTTCCTTAATTTCATTTTCAGATTGTTCACTCCAAGTGTATAGAAATACAACTGATTTAAATATACTGATTTCATAGCCTCTATACCTATTGAACTTGTTTATTAATGCTAATAGGTTTATGAAAGAGTCATTAAGATTTTCTGTATGCAAGATCATGTCATGTACGTATGAATAGAGATTCAAATTGCTTTCCAATCTGAACATCTTTTATTTCACTCTTTAATTGCTATGGCAATCAACAGTGCAATATAGAAGTCGCAAGAGTGAATATATTCATGTTTTAGCAGATGTTGGATTGGGGTTGAGGTTCTGGACTCAAGCCCCACTTGCGACCCAACGCCATTCAGGCTTTTGGAAAGTTATAGATACACAGCCTGAGCATGTGCAGTATATGCTCCGCTTCTGGCCTAGGGTGACACGACCCTATACAGCCTTTGGACAGTCACTTGCTCAGGGCCCTGTGATAAGGCACTGCTGCACTGTGACTCTGAATGGGATAGACTAGGCGTCCAAGAGGATTGGGTTTGCATGACAGGTGGTTTTTAGCCGGACCGCTTAGGGAGAAGTCTGGGAACAGGGGCCTCTGATACCAGGGCATCTCTCTGTTTCTCATCCCAGGATTTCCCTGTCGGCACCCGTAAAGCTACGCGATCACGCGATTACGCGATCACGGGTTTCTTCCCGGAAGAGTAGTCTTGGCTGTAGCGCTAGAGGCTGATTGCACCGTTCTATGAGCCGCCTCTAATGCTCAGTGCAGGCCCGCGCATCTGGCTCTTGCCTTGTCCATCGGGGCCAGTGCTTACTCTACCCACATTCCCGAAGTCCCACAGGGCACCCTGAGTGGCTCCAACTCGGCCCACTCGCACCAGGCCCTGGCTCTGGTCTGCAGGCTACTCCACAGAGTTCAAAAGAGAAGATGTCCTGATGGCGGGACTTGCGTGAAGCGGCCAGCTCCCCCATCACAGGGTGCTGGCTTTTGGCCTGGTCAGAAAGAGGCACCATTGCCTTACAGTTTTTCTTTACCGGAAAGCCTCCAGGAACAGGCACTGTTTATCTGGTATGGATTCTAGAGCCTTAGAAGCTGCTGGCAGAGCAAATGACCCCAAGAATGTGTGTGAGTGCCTGAGTCTGTGTGGGTGGGTGGGTGTTTGAGTTTGCATGCATTTGTTTCTTTTTATTCTTTACCTACTGTATCAAGTGCAGGAATCTGATAAAGTTCTTTGCTCTTTCTTGAGAGCATCCATGAGAAAGGAACAAACTTTTTTTTTAATTTTAAAGACAAAGGAAAAGAGTTTTATTTTTATCCCAGCTCAAGTTAGAACAGCTGCAGCGGTACACAATCTTCACAAAGAAGAGAGTTCTCTGGGAAAGGAACCTTTGGTGCAGGGTTTTTTACATATATATATATATATAGAGAGAGAGAGAGAGAGAGAGAGAGAGAGAGAAATGATCATGATGAAGGACCTTCCAGAAAGTTACAAACCTTATCTTATGTTTTTAGTATGTGCAAGGCTGTATGACTTTAACCTTGTGGGAACCAGGGAGATTATTATTGTTTTTTGTATCTTTTTAATGGTTGGAATGCACCGTTTTATTTTAACAAAGCAGAGGTACAGTATGTACTCAGGGCAGAAATAGACCCCGTGCTTTGAGGTTTTTTCAGAGTCATTTTGACCTTGGTAAATGTTAAAGTATAGCTTCCCTGGGAGCCCAGAAACAGGGCCCACAAACAATAAAGGTTGATAATTTCCTTTATTTATTTTTTTAAAAATTTTAACGTTCATTTATTTTTGAGAGACCGAGAACGAGAATGAGCAGGGGAGGAGCAGAGAGAGGGAGACCCAGAATCTGAACCAGGCTCCAGGCTCTGAGCTGTCAGCACAGAGCCAGCGCGGGGCTAGAACCCATGAACCTTGAGATCATGACCTGAGCTGGAGTTAGTTGCTTAACCAGCAGCCACACAGGCACCCTGATAATTTCCTTTATTAAGGGCAGTGTTCAGGATGGGGAGTCCAAGGTGCTGTTAAATCTAAATACAAAACAGATGGGGTGCCTGAGTTGCATCAGACTTCGGCTCAGGTCTTGGCCTCAGGGTTCTTGAGTTCAAGCCCCACATCAGGCTCTCTGCTGTCAGCACAGAGCCGGCTTTGGATCCCCTGTTGCCCTCTCTCTCTTTTTCCCTGCCCTGCTCATGCGTGCTCTCTCTCAAAAATAAATAAAACATTAAAAAAATAAATTTAAATACAAAACAGAGACTGGATTTGAAAATTCCCTAAGTAGACAAAGCTATTTAAGCTGCATAAGTGAAACCTAATTTTGCATATTCTGCAAAAGAGGAGAAATTTAACTTGGGTTGCTTGTAAACTTACAATCATGAGACTTAAGTCATCTTCCAAAACTGGTAGAACATAATCATTTTTAACCAGATTCTTTAGTGTAGAAACCACCACTGTAATAACCAATCACTGTAAAGTTTAAGACAGTTTCCTTATTCTCTTTATAATCCATCCTGTAAGGTCATGCTCCTGAATTTCAAAGCAGATTTTGAATTAGAATGCTCCTAGTTCCCAGGCTGCTATAGGCACAGTAAACTCTTGCTAAATACTATTTATTGATTAGTGGTTTTAATTTTGCTATTTCTGGATTTTTGAAGTTTTGGCATCACAACTGGGATCCAAAGAAGACCTTTTGACTACTGAGGATGGTGAACAAACCAAGGGCTGGTATCCACTTTATCCATTGAACTCATGGCTGTCCCGCCATGGAGGTCACAAGTAAGTGTCAGATTCCAGTCTGATTTCTGTGTTTTGAGCTCTCTGACTTTATTGTGCATACCTGTATCTTGTTTGTTGAGTTTTGGTAAGTCACTCATTTCTGTTCACAAGGGGGAAAACCTGTAATTTGCTGTGTTTTGGAACAGCTCTTAAGAAACAGGGCCCCTCAGAGTTAAGATGTTTTAGGCAATTTAAAGGCAATGGTGGGTTCTACGTTGTCTAAAACTCTCTCCAGCTTCCTGAAAAACTCTTACTTCCAGTATATACCCATTATGGAACAGAATCCTGTGTCTTTTTGGGAAATAGGTGAAACTTTTGGTAATTTGGAATTGTAGTGGCTGTCTTAGGGAAACTTTAACATACATAAACTGCCTACCATGAGGCATGCCCTTGAAAATAGGGGATCCCAAACCTCTCTGAATTAATGGAATGCATTCTTTGGTTGGCATAAATATGTTTAGACTCCTTTAAGTAAACTTTTTTTTAAAGAGAGACAAAAGATACTTAGGTTTAGTATTAAGTATGTTTTACCACATTAAAATTGTAGTATTAAAAACAATGTCTCTAAAAGGCTTTTTTTTTAGAATTATGTATTTATATTTTGCTCATCTATGACAGGATTATATGATAGTTCACAATTGCCTGTTTCCTAGTTTTCCTTGGAAATTAAAGGTTACTAATTGTTAAAATTTATGTTCAATATGTAAAAAATAAAACTAGAAACAGTACAAGCATAGGAAAACAATTTTATATATAAATTGTTGGAAGAATATGCGATTTTTTATATGAAGAATATGTAAGAAATGTGGGTTGTATTTTTATTAAGGAAAAATAGAATAATGTCTGAAGTAAAATGACTAGTCGTTCCAGAATAGGAAAGGAAAAAGAACAAGACAAAACCTAAATGGATATAGAAATTTGCAGGTTTGTGAACAAGAAATTTTATATTGTGAACTCAAATGTGGCCAGAATTGAATAAATTTATTTATAAGGGTTGCTTGACATGAGCACCTTAATATACTGTTACTAGTGTCTAATTTTTTGTTTAAATCACATAGTTTCTTACATTACTGACCTGCTCTTACTGAAAAATTATAAAAGGTTTTCCTTCAGCTTTAATGTAATCTGCCTAGGAAAGAAAGATAAAGCCTGTTGGATATTACCAAAGCTTTGACTGAAATGTCTTATTTGAGAATACGCATAGAAACATTGTCAAGTAATTCACTATTAAGTATACTGAAAATGGTGGCTTTTCATAGATGTCCTTTATATATGTTTGTTGAGAGTTTTTATTGTGGAAGAGTGTTGGATTTTATCAAATGCTTTTCTACATCTATTAAGATGGTTTTATATATAATATATATTATATATAATTTTTCTGTTGATATGGTTATATATATATAAATTAGTTATATAATTATATTTATATAATTATGTATGTTATATAGAAGTTATATAATATATAATATAATATATGTTAATATGTATAATATGTATATTATATATATTTTTTCTGTTGATACGGTGTATTGTACTACCTGATTTCTGGATCTTAAACCAACTTTGCTTCCTAGGTTAAATCCCACTTGGCCATGATTGACAGTCTTTTTTTATGTTTCTAGAATTGGCTTGCTAATATTTTTGTGTGTTTTTTTCATGCATATATTCATAAGACATACTGGTTTAAGGTTTTCTTGTGATAACTTTGGTTTTGGTATCAGAGTACCACTTACCTCTTAAAATACATTGTGAAGCAGTTTCTCCTCTACTTTTTGTGTTAGTGGAGAATTATTATTTCTTCTTTAAGTGTTCATTTGAATTCATTGGTGAAACCATATGTTACCAGGCTTTTCTTTCTGTGAGTAGTTTTGTGTTGGTAATATTTTCTTTTTTATTTAACAAAATTCTGTTTAGTTTCTACAAGGCTTCAGATTTTGGGTTTGAGTTTCAATATTTTGTGCCTTTCTGGGAATTTGTCAATTTTAGTCATTATTGTTTATTCTCTGTGTATTTTTGTAAAGTTGGGAGAAATATTCTTTATTTCATTTTTGATATTAGCAGTTTTAACCTTTTTTTCTAGTTTTCTTGGTCAATCTAGCTAAAAATGTGTTAATTTTAATGATATTTTCAAAGAACCAACTTATAGTTGTATTTCATTTGTTGTTTTTCTATTCTGTTACATTTTTTTTCCTGTAGTCTGTATAATGTCTCTCCTCCTGTATATTTGTGTTTATTTTGCTCTTTCATAGTTTCTTAAAATGAAGGTTTATAAATTTGAGTTTTTTATTAATATAAGTGATTATAACTATATATTTTCTTATAAACATTGCTTTAGTTGTTTTTCATAAATTTTGGTATATTTTCATATATAAGCTCTATGCATTTTCTTATTCCTTGTGATTTTTTTACCCCTAGGTTATTTTAGAGTGTGCTCCTTGGTTTTGATACAATTTTGAAGTTTTCAAATTATTTTTGTATTTGATTTTTAGTATGATTCCATTGTGTTCAGAGAATATCCTTTTTTTGTGTTTTAATGGTGTGTGTACAGTTGTGAAGAACATATAATCTGTTTTTGTTGGATGCGGTTTTCAAGAGAGATGTCTGCTGGTTGCAGTTGATTTTGTGGCTGTCACATCTTTTGTTTCTTTGCTGTTATTTTGCATATTTTTTCTTTGCATTGATGAAAGTGAGCTGTTTAATCTATAGCTATTCTTGAATTGTCTATTTTTGCCTTCATTTTTGTCAGTTTTACTTTCATGTATTTTGGTGCTCTGTAACTTCATATATCTTTATGATTATTGTATCCTCCTGATAGATTGACTATTTTCTCATTATAAAGCATGGCTTATTATCTCTAGTAACATATTTTTGCTTCGAAATAAATTTTTCTGATATCGTATGGCCATTCCATAAGACATTAGGGTTGCTGTTGCATCTTGTTTTGTCTTTTTATTTGAACATATCTGTGTTTTTTTTTTTTTTTTTTTTTTTTTAAATTTTTTTTTCAATGTTTATTTATTTTTGGGACAGAGAGATACAGAGCACGAACGGGGGAGGGGCAGAGAGAGAGGGAGACACAGAATCGGAAACAGGCTCCAGGCTCTGAGCCGTCAGCACAGAGCCCGACGCGGGGCTCGAACTCAGGGACCGCGAGATCGTGACCTGGCTGAAGTCGGACGCTTAACCAACTGCGCCACCCAGGCGCCCCGAACATATCTGTGTTTTTAAATATAAAAGTGTGTCCTATAGACAGCATATATTAGAATCATTTATCATTGTTGTTGTTTAGTCATACAGAATGTCACAGTGGCTTTGAGTTCTTAAATCCAATCATATTCAGTGCTACTATTGATAGAGTTGGCTTTACATTTGCCATTTTGCTTTTAGTTTTCTGTATGCATCCTGTTTGGTTTTCTACTTCTCCTTACTACATTATTTTCTGTTAAGTAAATATCATCTAATTAACATTTTAATTTTATTATCTTTTACTGTATATTTTTAGATTATTAATGATTGTTTTAGGGCTTATAGTATACATATTAAAATCTACGTCAGGTATATACTAATTCCACTGAGAAAAAGAAATGTTACTCCCATATAGGATTATTCTCTCTCTCCTTTTGTGGAATCATTGTTATAGGTATTATATTATACATATATATGTGTGTATATAAATAATACATTGCTATACACATCACTTTATCATATTTATTTATTATTTCTATAACTTTATATCTTTTAGCAAAGCCAGGAGAAGGAAAGTAAATATGTATTTATAATATTTATTATATTAACCATCTTTTTTACAATTTTTATTTTTCTTCATTTGTTGCTGTGAATTTGGGTTAAAATGATGTCATTTCTTTAGCCCAGTACTGTGTTGTTCTCACTTCTTTTGTGCTGTTATTGACAAATACATTACGTTTTGTCTGTTTTATTGTTTGACTCTGGGTGTATCTGGTTGAATAAATCTTACTTAGTCTAGAAAGCAATGACATCATTATTTCATGTTAGGTTTTATTTACATATAAAACATTTTGGGGACATATTCTATTGAATTTAAGGCATATCTTTTAGTTTGTGAGTTGTGTTCTCCCAAAATAGGTTTATATTACATGTAAGAATTTTTTTAAGTTTATTTAATTATTTTGAGAGAGAGAGGAAGAGACAGAGCACAAGAGTAGGAGAGGAGCAAAGACAGAAGAAGAGAGAGAGAATCCCAAGTAGGCTCCGCACTGTTTGCACAGAGCCTGATGTGGGACTCAAACCCATTAAGTGTGAAATCATGACCTGAATCAAAGTCAGGAGCTGGACATGTAACCAACTGAGCCACCCAGGTGCTACAAGAATTTTTAATTAAAAAGCAATATGTTATTTTTTTTTGTTTTGTTTTACTTACATGTTTTTAAGAACTCTTTATGTTATTGTGGATATGTTACTACTATTATATTTCCTTTTTTACTTTTTTTTTGTTTGTTTCAGATTTTTATTTAAATTCTCATTAGTTAACAGACAGTATAATACTGGTTTCAGGAGTGGAATTTAGTAATTCGTCACTTACATATAACACCCAGTGCTCAGCCCAACAAGTGCCCTCCTTAATACCTATTTAGGGCATCCCCTGCCCACCTTCCCTCCATCAACCCTTAGTTTGTTCTCTATGGTTAAGAGTCTTTTATTGTTTGTCTCCCTGTCTCTTTTTATCCCCCCTTCTCCTGTTCATCTGTTTTGTTTCTGTAATTCCACATGAGTGAAATCATACGGTATTTGTCTTTCTCTCACTGACTTGCTTAGCGTAATACTCTCTAGTTCCATCCACATTGTTGCAAATGGTGAGAGCTCTTTGGGAGCTGAGTAATATTTCATTGGGTGTGTGTGTGCGTGTGTGCATGTGTGCGTGTGTGTGTGTGTGTACTACTCTTCTTTATCCTTTCATCAATCAGTGGACATTTGGGCTCTTTCCATAGTTTGACTATTGTTGGTAATGCTGCTATAAACATCAGGATGCATGTGTCCCTTCGAATCAGTATTTTTGTATCCTTTATCCTTTGGGTAAATACCTAGTAGTGCAATTGCTGGGTTATAGGGTGCAATTGCTGGGTTTGTTTTTAACTTTTTGAGAAACCTCCATACTGTTTTCCAGAGTGGCTGTGTGAGTTTGCATCCCCACCAACAGTGTAAGAGGTTCATCTTTCTCCATATTCTTTCTAACATCTGTTGTTTCCTCTGTTGTTAATTTTAGCCATTCTGACATGTGTGAGGTGATAGCTCATTGTAAGTTTGATTTGTAACTACTATTATATTTCCAAAGTGAGTTCCATGAATTCATGGGATGATTCTTCTAATCTAGTGGAGGGACAAAACATACACAAGGGCCATTAGGCAAGAGCTGTGGTTAGTAACTCCTTGTGTATTATTATCAGTGTGAGCTATTGAACCAGATGCATTGCCTGCCTTGTTCATATTCTCTAGGCACCCACATGTCCAGGATCTCTTTCAATAACAACCTGAGGCTCTGCTCAAGGGCTAATCTCAAATGTCTGCAAATTTGTTCCTGGCAGCACAAATCTGAAATGTTGGAGAGCAGTTGTCCCCAGAAGTAGCTGTCTACTAATGATAGAAGGGGAGCTGGATAATGACCCCAGCTCTCTTGCCTTTGGTTGCAGTAACTTTGAGATTTTATATACAGGTCTAGGTTATCTCTCAGAATTTCCCAGGGTGACAGAGGCTTAGTTTACTATCATAGTAACCTTTCAGACATTTTACAGTATTCCATCTCTCTACCCCATTCTCATCTTTGTGGTTCATTGGATCATTGTCAGATAAACTTGCAGTTACCTCTTTACTTCATGACTTGCTTTTTGGGGACATAATAATTATCACTAGTTTTTTTTTCCTAGGTCATAAAACCAAGGATATAATTTTCAAAAGAATATGGGTTATAGTTGTTTTAAATTAAAAGGAGAAAACAATTACTCTCTAGTGATGGTTTTGTTAGAGCATACATACTTCATGGAAGAGGAGGCATTTTTGTAGGTCTATAAATAATAGACAACTGGATGAATTATACAAGTAGAAGGAAAGCTTGGAGGCTGAGGGACTGAAAAGTGTCTAAGGGATTTGCTCTTCCTGTGTGTAGCTTTTATTCCAGTCTTAATAGAGAAACCTCCTCACATTTGTCAATTCTTGATTTTGTCAGAGGTGATTATAGATATTTTCACAAAACAAACTCACAGCTTTTAATGATTACTCCTAGAGTTGGGTTCTTTCACATTTCCCTTTAATGGACCTAATTGAGAGTTTCTCAAACATGAGAAATTATAAACTTCTGAAACTATGTTGATAGACTCCCAGGGCTATATGAACACCAATGTGAGGAACATTACATTACATTTTAAGAGCTTCCCTTTAAATAATTATGGCCAAGCAGATCATAAAATCTAAAAGCAAATGGAACCAATGCAATTGAAGCAATACTTTTGTATAATATAGTGATAGATTCTTTAGAGTATGTTCAGATTATTTTTGAAATGCAGATCCCCTGATTTAAAATTTCTTAGAACATGCCTTCTCCAACAGTATATCTGTTAGCCACCAGAGTTCCTTATATATTAGTTTAAGACATACTGGATTAAGATTTTGTTTTTAAAATGCTTAATAGTCAATTCCCAGTTGTTTGAACAAGCTTTAGACATTGTAGACAGGTAGTGCTCCTCTATTGTTAGGGAAATTAACATGACACATCAGGAGTAGAGGAAGGTGCTTACTTCAAAGGTCTATCCCAGTTTTGGCAGTGCTCTGGCCTGGTTCCAGTGGACTCATTTTTGATAGACTACAATACCACCCAATTGAATCCTAGTAGCTCCTCTAATTTTTTGGCACCTCTCTTAATTTATTATTGAAGAGCTTACTTATCTCCTGGGATCTGCAACTTAAGTAATATTTGCTGTACTTACCACATATGTTTCTCTGCTCATAATTTTTGATGTTGCTACTGTTGTTTCCAGGCTCCTCTTTATAGAAGTGACCTGGGATATTTAGAAGGTCTGGGTTTACCACTTCTACTTTGTCTTTTTTTTTTTTTTTTGGTCCTTTGACAATATTGGTCTTTTAAAATTATCTAGAAAATGGTTATGACATTGCCTTTCTCCAGCCATAGTTACAAAATGTAACTATATTTTTGGCTGAGCATTTGTTTTATTATTATTTTAATTGTATGATTTTATTCACCATCAAAATATCACCTAGGAAAAGTATTAATATAAAGGAATAACGTGTAAACAGTAAAAAAAAAAAAGCAGTGGTGTCTTTGCATAGTTTTATTTTGCTTGTTTATGTTATAAGTTAAGGTATAAAGGTGTTAGATATATATGTTACTGCATTTTTTTTGATTTTTCACTTCTTTTCTGTAAAATAATTCATCTGATTCCAAACACACACTGACATAGTTACCCCGCAAAACACATTGAAGTTTCTGGCACCTCTTTCTTTTTTGTAAGTTTATTTATTTATTTTGAGGGAAAGTTCAAGTGAGACCAGGGGAGGGGTAGAGAGAGGGAGGGACAGAATATCAAGCAGGCTCCAAGCTGTCAGCACAGAGCCCAGCACAAATAATCCTGAGATCTTGACCTGAGCCAAGATCAAGAGTTGGAAGCTTAACCATATGAGCCACCCACGTGCCCCTCTGGTAGCTCTTTCAATTACAAGTATGGTGAAGTTTTCTTTATGCTTAACAATCTTTAGCAAAGTATTTTCTATCACCTGAAAAATGAAAACTCATCAATTTGGGCTTATGCTATTCAGAGCTAAAAATATAGGGGCTCAGCCATGCTGTTTTTATTTAGCATTCTCCCAATAGGTGTCTTCTAGGATCAATAAAATGAACTCAGCATATAGGAGAAAGGAACACCTTTACCATTCCTCAATATCTATGCCCTAATTTTATCAAAGGCAGTTCTCATTTCTGTTTCTCTTGATTCATTTGTATGTTTCCTTATGCCATTTTCTAATATAATGTATCTTTATATCATATCAATTTGGATATTTTATCAGCTCTCGGAAATTCTTGGTGTCTAGAGAGTGCACACTTGGACTTCTATTTAGCACTTAGTTTGTTCTGAGTTTGAACATTAGTTCGTCTCTCTGTCCCCTCCATAAGTCCTTAGTGATAGAATGTAAACTACATTTTCTATCCTTCTCCATCTAAAATAATGTGATGGACATATTTAGGTCTCTCAGATGTTTGTTGAACAAAGTCAATGCTCAGTTCAAGCCTCACTTTCTCTTAAAAGACACCCATGGTACATTTTTTGTTGTTATTTAATGTTTTTTTTAATGTCAGATGTTTTTCTTATGTTGTCTCTACGTGATGGTGAAGCAGCACACAAAAAAGACACACCAACTCCCATAACAAAGAGTACAAGCTATTTCAATATAAGTAAGTTGTACCATGTAGTTATACAGTTATCAGCTACATTATCACCAAATTTGAAACCTCTAAGAGATCACATTTCTGTGGATTAAGAATCAAAGTGGACTTAGCTGGGCCCTTTCAGCGACTCTCACAAGGCTGCAATCAGGATGTTTTCTTTGGTTACAGTCTTTGCAAAGTTAGACTGGAGGGAGTTGCTTTTCAAGTTCATTAAAATGGCTCTTGGTCGGTCTCAAAAGATCCAGTAGTTTCAAACTTGCATGTGTGGCTTGAGACAGTTCGCAGGCGCACACTGGCTGCTGGAACAAGTTATCAGTTCCTTGCTGTGAAGGCTTCTCCCTCCATATGGCTGGTTACAACATGGCAGTTGCATCCCCCAAAGTGAGTGAGTGAGAGACAGACACACCCAAATACAGAAGCCACAGCCCTTTTGTTTTGTTTGTTTTGTTTGTTAATTTTGCCACTTTTTAAAAAAAAATTTTTAACGTTTATTTATTTTTGAGACAGAGAGAGACAAAGCATGAACGGGGGAGGGTCAGAGAGAGGGAGACACAGAATCCGAAACAGGCTCCAGGCTCCGAGCTGTCAGCACAGAGCCCGACGCGGGGCTCAAACTCACGGACTGCGAGATCGTGACCTGAGCCGAAGTCGGCTGCTCAACCGACTGAGCCACCCAGGCGCCCCAATTTTGCCACTTTTTAAAATCATGTGGTACTCATCAAAACAGGTGCACTCCTTAATACCCATAACCTGTTTCACCCAACCCCCTCCACCTACCTTCCCTCTGGTAATCGTCAGTTCTCTATAGTTAAGAGTCTGTTTCTTGGTTTGCCCCTCTCTTTGTTTTTCCCTCTTTTGCTCATTTGTTTTGTTTCTTAAATTCCACATGAGTGAAATTGTATGGTATTTGTTGTTCTCTGACTCACTCATTTCACTGAACCATTATACTTTTTATAGCTACATCCATGTTGTTGTAAATGGTGAGATTTCATTCTTTTTTATGGCTGAATTATATTTCATTGTGTATATACACTACATATTCTTTATCCATTCATCAATTGATAGACATTTGGACTCCTTCCATATTTTGGCCATTGTAAATAATGCTCTTATAAACATAGGGGTGCATGTGTCTCTTTGAATTAGTGGTTTTGTATTCTTTGAGGTAAATACCCAGTAATGTGATTGCTGGATCATAGGCTAGTTCTATTTTTAACTTTTTGAGGAAACTCCCTACTGTCTTCTACAGTGGCTGCACCAGATTGTATTCTAACAGTGCAAGAGGTTCCCATTTTCTCCACATCCTCACCAAAGCCTGTCATTTCTTGTGTTTTTTATTTGAACCATTCTGATAGGTATGAGGTGGTATCTCATTGTGGTTTTGATTTGCATTTCTCTGATGACTAGTGATGATGAGCATCTTTTCATGTGTCTTTTGGCCATTTGTATGTCTTTTTTGGAGAAATTTCTGATTTTTTCTTCTGCCCATTTTTATTTTAATTTTTTTTGGTTTAATTTTGAGAGAGAGAGAGAGAGAGAGAGAGAGAGAGTAAGCAGGGGAGGGGCAGAGAGAGAGAGAGACACAGAATCAGAAGCAGGCTCTAGGCTCCGAGCTGTCAGCACAGAACCCTATGCAGGGCTCAAACCCATGGACTGCGAGATCATGACCTAAGCTGAAGTTGGACGCTTAAGTGACTGAGCCATCTAGGTGCCCCTTGTCTTATGCCCAGTTTTAAATTGGATTATTTGTCTTTTGAGTGTTGAGTTGTATCAGTTATTTATATTTTTTTATATTAGGCCTTTATTGGATATGTCATTTTCAAATAATCCCCATTCAGTATGTTGCATTTTACTTTTTTTTTTGATTGTTTCCTTTGCAAAAGCTTTTTATTTTGATGTCGTTCCAATGGTTCATTTTTGTTTTTGTTTCCCTTGCTTCAGTAGACTTATCTAGAAAGAAGTTGTACAACTGATCTTGAAACAGTTACTGCTGGTGTTCTCTTCTAGGATTTTTATTGTTTTAGATCTCACATGTAGGTCTTTAGTCCATTTTGAATTTATTTTTGTGTATGGTGTAAGAAAGTGGTCCAATTTCATTCTTTTGCTTGTTGGTCCAGTTTTTCTGGACCAACATTTGTTGAGAAGACTATCTTTTTTCCCAGTGAATATTCTTCCTTGCTTCATTGAAGATTAATTAATTGAGTATATAACTGCATTGTTTCTGGGTTTTCTATTCTGTTCCATTGATACATGTGTCTGTTTTTTGTGCCGGTACCATACTGTTTTGATTACTGTAGCTTTGTATTATAACTTGAAGTCCAAAATTGTGATACCTCCAGCAATGTTTTTCTTTTTTAAGGTTACTTTGGATTTTGGGTGTCTTTTGTGGTTCCATACAAATTTTAGGGTTGTTTGTGCTAGCACTGTGAAAAATCCTGTTGTTGTTTTCATAGGGATGGATGGCATTTCAGAGGGATGGATGTGTAGATTGCTTTGTGTAGTGTAGACATTTTAAAAATATTTGTTAAATATTAACGTGTTAACATATTTTTTTAAATATGACAGATGAGTGTCTTTCCATTTCTTCGAATTTTGTTGAATTTCTTTCATCAGTGTTTATAATTTTCAGAGTACAGGTCTTTTACCTCTTTGGTTAGGTTTATTCCTAGGTAGCTTATTGTTTTTGAATCACTTTTAAATGGGATTGATTCCTTAATTTCTCCTTCTGCTCTTTCATTATGGGTGTACAGAAATACAACAGATTTCTATACATTAATTTTGTATCCTGAGACGATACTGAATTCATTTATTGATATCAGCAATTTTTTGGTGGAGTCTTTTAGGTTTTCTGTATATGGTTTCATGGATTCTACAGATAGCTGAAGTTATACTTCTTCCTTGATGATTTTGATGCCTTTTATTTTTTTATGTCGTCTTACTGCTGTGGCTAGGATTTCTCAGTTTATGTTGAATAAAAGTGGTGAGAGTGAACATCTCTGTCTTGTTCCTGACTGTAGAGGAAAAGCTCTCAGTTTTTCCTCTGTTAAGGATGATACTATCTTTGTGTTTTTCATAGATGACCTTTATTATGTTGAAGTATGTTCCCTCTAAAACTAGTTTGTTGAGGGTTTTTATCATGAATGTATGTTGTACTTCATCAAATACTTTTTCTTTATCTATTGAAAAGATCATATGGTTCTTATCTTTTCTCTTATTGATCTGATGTATCATATTGATTGATTTGTGGATATTGAGCCACTGTTGTAACCCAGGAATAAATTCCACTTGACCATGAATGATTCTTTTAATGTATTGTTGAATTAACTTTGCTAATATTTTATTGCAAATTTTTTAGTGAAGTCTTTTTCTGGTTTTGGTATTAGGATAATACTGGAATCATAGAATGAATTTTGAAGTTTCCCTTCCTTTTTCCTGGGGGGGGGGGGTAGTTTGAGAAGGTATTAACTCTTATTTAAATGTTTGGTAGAATTTGTCTGTGAAGTCTTCTGGACCTGGACATTGTTTTTTTTTGGCGGGGGAAGGATTTTCTAATTACTGATTCAATTTATTTGCTGGTTAAGTGGCCTGTGCAAATTTTCTATTTCTTCCTGTTTCAGTTTTGGTAGGTTGTATGGTTCTAGCAACTTATACATTTCTTCCAGGCTGTCCAGTTTGTTGGCATATACTTTTTCGTAATATTCTGTAGTAATTGTATTTCTGTGGTGTTGGTTGTTATTTCTCCTCTCTTATTTGTGATTTTTATTTATTTGTATCCTTTTTTTTGTTGTTTTTGTTGATAAGTCTGGCTAGAGGTTTATCAACTGTATTGATATTTTCAAAGAACCATCTCTTGGTTTCACTGATCTGTTTTTTGTTTGTTTGTTTGTTTAGTTTCTGTATTATTCATTTCTGCTCTAATCTTGAGTATTTCTTTCCTTCCTTCTGCTGGTTTTAGGTTTTTTTTGTTGTTCTTTTTCTAGGTCTTCTAAGCATAAGGTTAGTTTGTTTGAGATTTTCTTGCTTATTGAAATAGGCTTCTATTGCTACAAACTTCCCTCTTTGAACTGCTTTTTCTGAGTACCAAAGGTTTTGAACGATTGTGTTTTCATTTTCCTTTGTTTCCATATACTTTTTCCCCCTTCTTTTATTTCCTGGCTGACCCATTCATTGTTTAGTACCATTTTATTTAACTTCTATGTATTGTAGTCTTTACATAATTTTTTCTTGTGGTTGACTCCTAGTTTCATAATGTTGTGATCAGAAGATGCATAGAATGATTTTGATCTTTTGGAATTCATTGAGGCTTTTTTGGTGACCTAATATGAGAAGCTACAGTCTTTTTGTAATGTAATGTGAAATATTTCTGCCATCTTCTGTTTATTAGAAACCATTCACTAGGTTTACTCCATAAACAAGAAGAAAGGGTTACACAAGGACATAAATACCAGGTGACAGGGACCAGCAGGAACCATTTTAGAAGCTGCTTTACACACATTTATTCCATTGCTTCTGACTTTTGCATGGCATTCCATAGTATGCACTTGCCACATTTCTTTTATCTGTTTTTATATCAGTGATCTGCTTTATCTCTAATTCCTAATTACACAAACAAGAATGACTTGATGAACTTATGTAGATGTCCTTTTACAGTTCAGAGGTCCTCTTCATATATATCCAGAACTGAAAGTGATGAACCATAGACAAATGTATTTAGAAGAAAAACTTGTGTGGAGTCAATGCAAAATGCAACGTTATTTGTAAAGGAAATGCAACCAGGAAAAATTAATGAGTGCACGTAGAGATAATCATGGTCAACATAAGAAATAAATGAACAGTAACCTTCAAAGGCGATGACAACAAGAGCAAATGAAATGGCTTCCTAGATCTTAAAATTTTTAAGAAATCTGAAGATGAAAACTTCAATTCTATAACCCATAATCAACCAACCTATCCCAAAATGCATCCATTCAACAAATAGCTATTATCACATAGCAAGAGCCATACTGTGACTTAAGAGAGCTGGTTACTTGACTCCCATCTTTCTGTTGCTCTTCTCTTGCTAACCTTTCTCATCTCTGGGTTTTACCTTTCCTCTCCTCTCTTTCAGAAATACACAATTCACTTAAGTTCACATGTGCAGGTTGGTGAAATGACCAAATGCACATATCTGCCAACGGTGGGAAAAGGTCATGCATCAACCTCAATTAAGATTACCAAAATAATGTTTTATTCCAGGTACTTAGTTAGTGACTGTGTGACACTAAATGCAAAATGAATTGAGCTACCAGGGATAGGAAGTTCTTTGTTTTACAAATGATATTAAATATATTTAGATATATGAAAAAAATAAGGCTAGAGTAAAGGTTTGAATTTGCACAGTTCTTCACATTAAATAAATAAACTATTATACTTCTCTGTAGAAATTTATGAAAAACGTCTTAACAAGGAAAGCTGTAAAATTTGGAAACATCCGTAAATATATATTTAATAAAAATGTTTGCATTTTCTGTTTTTTTTCTATTTTTTTAAATTTGTATTTGTATTTGTTTGTTTGTTTGTTTGTTTTGTCTTGGAAAACAGATGTGTATTCAAGTAAAGGTCTGTGCATTCTTTCTGGGTCAGTCCTAACAAAATCATAGAGGACCACTTTTTTAATGCACGTTGGGTATTTGGCAAATAAGAGAGAAATGATTAGCCTAGCTAAACGTATTATTTTTCAATTATTGCATTTAGAAATCTGAGACTTGACTCGCGGGAATTAAAAAATATTTAATTAAATACTTATAGGAGGTATTTGATTGAAACATTTCAATTAAGGATATTTTCATCTGTGATCATGATAGTCTCATTATTAACTGTTAAGACCACTCAAAAAAAAAAAAGTTGTGTCTTCTTCTTTACACATTTTTCGTTGACCTAAGTAAAAACACTTTGGGAGTATGCATTTGCAGAGAATTAGTAATATTATCCAAGACTCTATGTACTAATCTCAGGGCTTGATTGTACATAAATGTGACATAGAAGAAACCATATAAGGAAAGAAAAAACATAGATAGTCCTTGGTGGACCAAACCTTCTCATATTCAGAACTAATTTTGAGCTAACTGTAGATATGCTGAAATTCCCAATTACATCATTAATAACACCAGGAAAAGTTGTAAAGTGCTTTACTGCAGTAGGATTAATATTACAGAAAACATCAATTTTCTTAGCTAAAAGGAATCTTAGAATCTCTAGTTTTTCTGTTCAGTGAAATTAATGAAATCTTGTCTTCTACAATGATTAAAAGTAGAATGCTTTTAATATCAATTTTAATATATACATATATAGAGGCTGGCAGCTAGATGAACTCAATGACTATGTGAGATTAATTTCATGCTCTGTAGTCATTAATTATCAACTGGTAAAACAATAAAATGTGACATATTGATGATGCCATCACACATAAAAAGCATTTTCCATTTTGGACACATTTGAAATGTATACTTTTGATTGCAACAGAATGCTTGAGTTAATGGAAATATCTCTGTATATGATTATACAAATGATTTTGCCTTTACAAGACAAATTACATACCATAGGCACATATAATTGTTTTGATTTTCTATTTCCACCTTGAACCAGTTAAGTCAATTTCATTAGTGCTATTTAAAGATTGAATCTTCCCACCTCTGAGGTCTTTGTTAAATGGTGAAGAGATATTTCTTGCATGTCTGCATACTTTAGCTACAACAAGCCAACTTGCACATCATTTTATTTACTAAGCCATTCAATTGTTTACTGAATTATTAATTCATTCTTTTGGTTATCACTTATTTTTCAACTTCTTTCTCAGATGATTCCTTTATTATATAGAAAACGTGCAAAACTACTTTTTATGTACACATTTCTGTTTATATTCTTCAATTTAATTTTCTGTCTGTATTCATATGCATATATGTACTAATCTCCTTATAATTCCCCTTTATGAGCTCTCTTGATCGGGAGAGTTTAACTCTTTAATGAGTCTAGGATAAAATCTTTAAACTGTTGTTTACTCCCTTTTATGTCCTTATTTCAAATTCCTTTTTCCATCCTCTTCCAACTACTTTTGCATATACACTCGGTTCTAAGACTTGTTCACAGTTTCAGATTGTATTAGATTCCATGTTCTAAGGATATTGTTATACACTAATGTCATATTATAATTTTGTTCTGTGAAAAAAAGAGATGGTTTAATACAAAGTATTCTGTACTTGGTTTTAGACTATAGTTTAATATGTCCCAGTTAATATGTATTCAATACTTCAGTACAAAACACTATTGGGATGTTCGATATTAGAGTTGTCAACTAAAAAAACGTATCTTTTAATGAGGCGTTAGCAGTAAACACAAAGATTACAAAATGTAGCAAGTAAGTTACTACCATGAGAGAAATTAAAATGTAATCAGATTTAAAAGAGAGACAAATTGTGTCCAATTGTAGCATTTGGAAAGGGCTCCATGGTCTAGGTAACACCAGATAGGTTTTGGGGAATTGTGGGTGATAGAGATGGTGAAAGAGAATTCAAAATGACTACAACCCAAATTTTAAACTTGCATATAAAACAATGCATATGCATTTACAAAGAGAAAGATAATTATTGAAAATTTATTAGGTGATCAGAACTATTTGAATGTTCAAATTTGCCTGGAACATAAGCTAATTTACAATCCAGTGTATCTGCCAATAATTTGCATTCAGTAAGTCTTCATGATGCAAAGACAGAAGAGAAAACATCAAGTTATTGAATAAGATCTTAAAGTTCAAACTTATTTTCAAGCTGTTAACAGGCATTGAGGTGGCAGTAATGTTTATGTTTGGTTGTAGGTAAAATACAAAGGAAATAACTTTAGAATCTTTAGTGGCTTCAGATTATACTATAATAAAATGTCCAATTTTATTGGCAAATGTAATTTTACTATTAATAGTTGTTCACACCATCATATTATTAAAGCAGAACTTAGGCTGAATCCAAATAGAGGTTTCAGATTCTATTCTCTGGAGCTTCATTTATGAGTATGATGCATGCCATTAAATGTTGGCAATACAGGGACACCCGGGTGGGCAGTTGACTAGGCGTCCAACTTCGGCTCAGGTCATAATCTCATGGTTCTTGAGTTTGAGCCCCACATCGCGCTCTGTACTGACAGTGCCAAGACTGCTTGGGATTCTCTCTCTCCCTCTCTCTGCCCCTCCCCCACTGTCTCTCTTTCTAAATAAATAAATAAACTTTAAAAAGTTTTGATTATACAGAATCACGGAATGCTATTATATTTTGTAAAAGCTGCTTAAAAGTTGAGTCTGTGTGTGTGGTGTGCTATGTTTATACATATATGTGTGTATGTATACACGTGTACTTAATGATAGGACAAAATGCCATCCTGACTGAAGTAAATATTTTGAAGGGCAATATAACATAATAGAAAAGATACATGGTATCACCTTACTGATCTTGTCAGCTCATCTCTAAATTTTCCCCCTCTCTTCTGGAGTGGTCTGCACTAATAGCATAATTATTCAACAAGTTCCTTTTTATTACAAGGTATTTTCATGGTGTTTTCTAAATTTATAAAAAAAAATTTATTAATTAAATTCTATTCTTCTAATCTGAAGTTATTTTTATATGACCACCCTTATTAGGCATAAGTTTTCAGTGAACTTCATCTTCGCAGAAATTGTCATAGATGCACATTAACATTTATATGATTGATAAATTAATGTTTGTAAGCTCTACTAAATGTCTCTGAAGACAAGGATCAATCTATCGAGTATTTGGCAGAGAGTAAGTGCTTGACAAATATTTGTCAAAAAATGAAAAAGTAAATGAATACAGATTGTGAAAAATTCACAAAAGGCAAAAATACATTTAAAATGAACATTTGGGGTACCTGGGTATCTCAACTGGTTAAGCATCCCACTCTTGATTCAGTTTAGGTCATAATCTCACGGTTCATGAATTAGATCCCATGTCAGGCTCTGAGCTGACAGTGCAGAGTGTGCTTAGGATTATCTCTCCCTCCCTCTCTCTCTTAACTACCCCTCCCCTGCTCGCTTGCTCTCTCTCTCTCTCTCTCTCTCTCTCTCAAAATAAATAAATAAGCCTAAGAAAATAAATAAAATGAACTGTGATGGAATATCAAAGTGATGAGTAGAGGAAAAAAACAATCACATGGAATACTTACTTTAGTAATATTCATAGTTTTTAATTTTTTTTTACATTTATTTTGAGATATAAAGACAGAGCACAAGTGGGGGGAGGGACAGAGAGAGAATGAAACACAGAATCTGAAGCAGGCTCCAGGCTCTGAGCTTTCAGCACAGAGCACGACATGGGGCTCAAACTCACAAACCGTGAGATCATGACTTGAGCCAAAGTCGGACTCTTAACCGACTGAGCCACCCAGGTGCCCCAATATTCATAGTTTTAATCAATATATTTTCAACTTATATCCTTTCAACTAATGGTTTCTACTTTCTGCTTTTTAATATATTGGACATCTTTAAATAGTAAGAAGGAATATCTAGGAAATTTATTTAATTAACAATGTTTAAGTCAGGGAGGAATACGCATGGACCTTGGTGACTGAACATGTTAATAATGAAATATGATGGTTGTTTTAATTATCAGCTAATTTTAGGATTCAGTGATTCCAAAAAAATAGAAAGTATGTATTCTTTTTGCTCATTCTTTCATATTTCATACTCGAGGCTCTCCCTTTCAAGTGTCCTGTCATAAAAATGCCTGTCTATAGGTGATATAAGTGCAACGCAGGTACAGAGTTGTCCATGCCCTGGTGACTCAAATGTGCCCATCTGTCTTTGACCATCATCAAGGCTGACAAACCCCAGTGCCATCACAGTTGTGCCCCAGTGCCCCTTGTCCCAACATCTTGGAAATTACAAATCCAGAATGATAAGTTGCCTCCAACAACACTAGAAAGTAGCATTCCTAAAAGAGCAAGCAGCACAGGGTTCCATAAAGCTATGTTTGCTTCTTGATTAATGCCACTCATCACTAAATTCTAAGCCCCCACAGTACAGATTTCAAGCCCAGAATATGTCTTACATTTCTACATTCGTACACTCTCACCAATGTAGAACAGAGGTTCAGTAAGTACAGGGCTGAAAGTGGCCTGCAATCAGAGACCCATGCCATGGATCTTTTCTTTTCTTTCTTTAATTTTTCTATATTGTCCCACCATTTCTCATCTTGAAAAAATAGCCTTGCCATTCTCCTTTCTAATTAAATTAATTATACCTTGGAGTCTTTTTCAGCGTTTCAGCTGCATTTTTAGTAATTCTTTGTATGACTTCAACACAGGTTTCCTCCTTCTAGCACAGATTTTTTTTAAGAAGTTAGGTATTGTGGCATCAGATATGGAGATAAAACCTGACAACAACCTTCCATTTATAATCAGACAATATTCACAGGCTTTCATTATTAAAAACATGCTTGTTTCAATGGATGTTCAGAATTATTCAAAAAGGAAAAGTAGAGAAATGGGGAATAAATTTTTATTTAAAATATAAGAACAGAATGTCATTATTAAAAATTCAGAACTGTGGAGATAAAATTTGCAGAGAGCTTTTGGGAATTATAGAACCTCATTATTCCTATATGGTATGCTAAACTTGAAGATACCTAATTCATACCTAGATGAACATTGCCAGCTAAACTTAATGTTCTGTAAGCATGGATTAATAATTTGTGTTTCCCTCCTGGAATCCCATTTTGTACCCCAAAATTGCGAGCTATAAATGTTATGGGAAATGCTTAATAATCATATATAATAGCTATTGTAGATGCACAAGGCAGAGTAGCAAATGGGGAGATTTGGGCTTCACTGGGCAATGAAGAGAGCAAATCAGCCTAAATAGTGTTGAGTGAAGATACGAAGGGCCACATGACTGACCCTTGAATATGAATATGAAAATGAGTATGAATATAAACAAACATAAACATCAATATAAATATATATGTAAATATCAGTGGGCCATCAATGTACCAATTTTTTCTGTATGGTTGTTGTACAGACTATGTAGATTCATAAAGCTTCTTGAGATAACAAGATATATTTATATGAATATTTTGAGCAATTTCAATTTCTAGTCATAGAATTTTAACATAAACAATGCTTGTAATTGAAAATTCTTTCCTTGGGTCACCTGGGTGGCTCAGTTGGTTAAGTGCCCTACTTCGGCTGAGGTCATCATCTCATGGCTCGTGAGTTCGAGCCTCGCGTCAGGCTCTGTGCTGACAGCTCAGTCTGGAGCCTGCTTCAGATTCTGTGTCTCCCTCTCTCTCTGCCCCTCCCTTGCTCATGTTCTCTCTCTCACTCTCTCTCTCCTGTCTCTCGCTCTTGCTCTCTCAAGAATAAACAAACATTAAAAAAATAAAAAAGAAAATTATTTCCAGGGTAAATACTACTTCCCACCACCCACCTTGTTTTTCGCACTACTCATTATCTCCTTATTATGTCTTGAGTCTGGCTTTTTCTCCCACTATTGAAATAGTTTTTCAGAACTCAACAATATCTCCTAATTGTCTAAATTTTCTCCATAATTATTTTTCCTTAATTCTCTTCATCATTTGGTAAATTGCTCAGTCAGCCACATACTTGTTGAAATTTCCAGCTTCCTTTGTTACATTTCTATAGTATTGCAGTGTGGTTGGATATTTTCTTTCTCTAAGTGTCCCTTTTCTGATTTACTTCCATTTGTTCCTATTTTTTTCCAAAACAGTGCATCACTGAGGATTATTGCCCAGGGATCAGTGCTCTAATCTCCATGCTTCTTTTTATCATTCTTGCTTCAAACATCCATGCTTCCAAATTTTATCTGAATTTGACTTACATTTAAATCTATTTTTTTGACACTGCTTTTCTATTGTTCTAGGGATGAGTAACCACTTACACTTCACATCTTTAACATATGTGGCATGTGGTTATCTTTAATGCAACTTAACCAAAACTGAGCAGTAACCATTTTCCTCTTAAATCCCATACCTAGTGATTTAAAATTATTTCTTTGTTAATAATTATCCAGACTTCAAATTATGAATCTATTTCTGTCTGTTTACTCATAAAAAGTCCTAAAATTTAATCACAAGCCGCCAATGTGATTTCTCATATCAGCTCCTATTATTGTGTGTTTACTTTATTACCTAATATCAAATACTGTAAAACATTCTTGCTACCCTATGCCATACTATAACTGCTTTTATTCCTTATATTTCAACATACCCTTTTACTAGAAAACAAAGCAAAACAAAACAAAAACGCCTATAGTAAGATTCAGTACTCTTGCACAGTAAGTAAGATCCTAGGTAGTCTTTCTAAATATTCTCTGTATTAATCGATTTCATCTATTCCTATGTATATTTCTTAATTCCAGGAGACATGCATTGCTTCATGTTGTTGTGTAAATGACATTGTAAAAAATATCCAAATGTTTTATAGAACAGTTATTAATTACATAGATGAAAAATTTCTCATCACATTGGAGAAAGCAGAGACATCTTAATCAAGTGACTCAATTCAACATCATCTATAATGTGTATAAATGACATCATCTGTACCCTGATATAAATCAGCTGAGAAGGAAAAAGCATAATCTATATAATATCACTACCAAAGTATTCAGTCTGAATCTAATCATGAGAAATCATGGGAATCTAATTAGAGTGATTCAAATTGAGGGACTTCTATAAGCCATCTGGCTTTATCTCTTTGAAAATGTCAGTGTAATAAAAACTGAAAAAAAAGAAATAACTAAAATAGGGCAAACTCCTAGATTAATAAATAAAAAAAGGGACATGACAACTAAATGAAATAATTAAATCTTAATTAGATCCTGATTTAAAAAAAAACTAGCTAGGAAGAACTTTATTCAGATTTGTCTTTGTCTGACTAATTTCATTTAGCATAATATTCTCTGTGTCCACCATGATATCACAAGTGGTAAGATTTCATTTCTTTGTGTCTCAATAATAATCCAGTGTGTGTGTGTGCAAGCCACATCCATTCATCTATTGATGGACATTTGAGTTGCTTCCATTTCTTGGCTATTTTAAATAATGCTGAGATAAACATAGGGGTACAGATATCTTTTCAAATTAGTGTATTTTCATTTTCTTTGGGTAAATTCCCAGTACTGGAATTATTGGATCATATGGCATTTTTATTTTTAATTTTTTGGAGAAACTTCATATTATTTTCTACAAAGGTTGTGCCAATTTACTTTCCCACCAACAATGCACAAAGATTCCCTTTTCTCTCCATCTTCCTCAACGCTTGTTACTTCTTGTCTTTTTGATGCCAGCCATTTTGACTGGTATTAGATGATATCTCATTGTGGTTTTGATTTCATTTTTGTGTGGAATCTAAAAATCAAAACAAACGAACAAAGACTTTTTTAAAGTATTATTTTAATTGAAGTATAATAAACATACAGTGTTATTAATTTCAAGTGTACTACAATCTCTTAAATAGAACAAACTGGTAGTTGCCAGAGGGGAGATGGGGGTGGATGGGTGAAATAGATGAAAAGGCTTATTAGGAGGTGCAAACTTGCTGTTCTAAAATAAATGTCAATTAAAAGAATTATATATCTATCTATAGAGATGGAGACAAAGACAGAGATAGAGATGGATATAAAGGGTGCCTGGGTGGCTCAGTCAGTTAAGCCTCCAACTTAGGCTCAGGTCATGATCTAGCGGTTTGTGGGTTTGAGCTCGACATTGGGCTCTGTGCTGACAGCTCAGAGCCTGGAGAGAGCCTGCATTGGATCTCCCCGTCTCTCTGCCCCTCCCTCCTTTCACACTCTCTCTCCAGTTCTCAAAAATAAACATTAAAAAAATTAAAAAAAAAAGTAAGTCAAGGTGATGAAAAGCAGAGTGTAGGGAATACAGTTAATAATATTGTAGTAACATGGGATGGTGATAGATGGTGAGTTTCCACTTGCTGTGATGAGCACTGAATAATGCATAAAATTATCAATCACTGTGTTGTCTACCTGAATCTAATATAACCATGTGTATCAGCTATACTTCAAAAAAAAAAAAAAAGAAAGAAAGAAATAGCCAAATGATAGATGGGGGGAAAAAGGAAGGAAGAAAGGGAGGAGAGAGGGAAAGAAAGAGTAAAGATACAAAGAAAGGAGACAAAAAGGTAAAAAAAAAAATAACTTTATTGAAGAAATTTATGCTATTTAAATATGGCTACAAATTTATTCAAAGAGGTAAGATTTTTCTCAGTCTCTTCTCTGGAATCCCTCAGTCTAGTTCCTCTTGACTCTCATGCTTTAAATGGTAATTTTTTGTAGCATTTTATTGTGTGTTAACAGTTCTTCACAATTTGATAATCTTTCTTAACAACTATCTTCAGTAGGTGGTGTCAATCCAGAAATAAGGATTTATATTCTGCAACTATAACAAGGTAGATGTGACATGGCAACAGTCTTTTCTCTTCCCAAGAACACAAGCATTGTTGACTCCTGGCAAAGAGCCTCCTCGTGTGGTAGTAGCAGAGCACTTTATACTTGCCAGAGAACTTTTGTATGTTATCTTATTTCAGCCGGGCTACATACCTGTGAATTTGACAGGACAGGGCTTATTATCATTATCTTACACAGAGTAAGAAGGGAATCAATAGCTTTTATAAATGTTACATTCTTCTCTGATTAAAAAATAATCAGTGCTATAAAAATTCAAATAATATAGAATTATATAATGTAGAAAAATTTTAAATTCTTTGAAGTCCACTTGAAGGATAACCCTCAGTGAAGATAACCATGCCTAAATGAACGTTTCTTCAATAATTTTAGTAAATTTACTTTACATTATTAATGTTTTTCTTTTTTTTCTTTTTTTTTTAATTTATTTTAATGTTTATTTATTTTTGAGACAGAGAGAGACAGAGCATGAATGCGGGAGGGTCAGAGAGAGAGAGGGAGACACAGAATCTGAAACAGGCTCCAGGCTCTGAACTGTCAGCACAGAGCCCGACACGGGGCTCGAACTCACAGACCGTGAGATCATGACCTGAGCCGAAGTCAGATGCTTAACCGACCAAGCTACCCAGGCGCCCCTAATGTTTTTCTTTAAAAATATTTTTAAATATTTGTTTATTTTTGAGAGAGAGAGAGAGAGGGAGAGAGAGAGAGAGACAGACAGACAGACAGACAGACAGCATGCTTGTGGGGGAGGGGCAGAGAGAGAGGGAGGCAAAGAATCTGAAGCAAGCTTCAGGCTCTGAGCTGTCAGCACAGAGCCTGACACGGGTTTCGAACTCACGGACCCAAGATCATGAGCTGAGCTGAAGTCAGACACTGAACCAACTGAGCAATCCAGGCACCCTGTTTTTTTTTTCTTTTTTCTTTTAAACAAAATTTTGGTTATTTTATGAATGTTGGAGTTTATTGTGTTCTTTATCTCTTAGAAATGTATCCTGGGTATCTATTCATGTCATGACATACAGAGCTAAAATTCTTTTTTAAAATGTTTTTAACGTTTATTTTTGAGAGAAAAAGAGAAAAAGAGAGAGAAACACAGACAGAGGGCAACACAGAATGGGAGGCAGGTTCCAGGCCCTGAGCTGTCAGCACAGAGCCCGACATGGGTCTGTAACAAACTGCAAGATCATGACCTGAGCCTAAGTTGAATGCTTAACTGACTGAGCCACCCAGGTGCCCCTAGAGCTAAAATTATTTTTAATTATGAGTCACATATTCAATATGGATGGGTATTTCGGGTCTCTGAGCCACCCAGGCACCCCGAGCAATTTTTAATTATGCAGGAACAATAGAGTATTATCATTTAGAGTCACCATGTCATACTTTAGAACTTCAGACCTGATTTATTTTATAACTTAAAGTTAGTACCCTTTTACCATCTACTCATTTCCCTTACCTTTCCATGCCTGGAAAACACCATTCTGTTCTGTTTCTGAGTTATCAGTACTGCTTTATTTATTTATTATATTTTATATATAATTAATACCATGTGGTATTTGTCTTCCTCTGGCTTATATCACTTTGAATAATGTCCTCCAAGTTCACCCATGGTGTTGCAAAGGCTAGCATTTCCTTCATTTTTAAGGCTGAAAATGTGTGTGTGTGTGTGTGTGTGTGTGTGTGGGTGTGTGTGTGTGTGTGTGTTGGGGGGTGGGTGGTGTATCACATCTTCTTCACTCATCTGTTGATGGCCTCTTAGGTTGTTTTCATATCTTGGCTGTTATGACTAATGCTTCAGTCAGCATGGGAGCACCATATTTAGTACAAGCTGTTAATTGTGTTTCCCTGTAGGTGAGGAGATGGAATACCTGTTTATGGCTCCAGGGGGAAGATTGCAGTCAGCACCTAGATGCATACTGATTAGGTGCTGAATTCTCAGGCATTTACAAACTGCTTAGTTTGCTGTAGTCCTAGGGGACTTGTGGATCTAAGTCATGAGCTGTCATAGCTGTGTGACTTGGGTACCATGCTTTGAGTGACAACCATAAAAATTGGAGTGCTAGGTATGTGCACAAGTTCCTTCCAGGGAAGTACTGTCAACTTGAATTTATTGTTGGAATGAGCTGGAGGGAAAAGGTGGAGAAGTGCCCACCAGCTTCCCTGGGCTCCAGGGAGGATCACAGCCAGCCCCTAAAAGCATGTTAATCAGAAGCAAGTATGCAATCAAACTCCTTCAATGGAAAGACTTGGGGATGGGTGTTTTCCCTGCTTCCTCTCTGCTGATGCATGGGGGATAGTCATAGTGAATGCTCATATGCCCATTTAAGAACTGCTTCTTTGTTTGCTCTAGTCCTGTGGGACTTGTGTCTTATTGGCTTTTAGAGCTAGGTGTTTAGGGTGATTGTCCCTTGGGTCGCCTTAAAAGTTGTGCTGCTAGATGTCCAGTCCAAACCCTTTGATCCTAAGGGAGAAGCTGAAACTTACTGGTTTTCTTTTGGTTATACGGCAATGTGCCAGGGGTGAAGTTTATGGTGAGAGCGTGTCTCAGCCTTTCCTACCTGTTTCGATGTGGTTATTTTCTTTCACTCAGTCTGTAAGAGTCACTCACCTGGTTTCTGGATTTCTCTCAGAGGGGGTTGCTGTATGTGTTGGTGTAAATTTGGTGCATTTGTGGGAGCAGGGGAGTTCAGGAGCCACCTACTTCATCATCCAGGTCCCTCCACTCTGTAAAGAGTAAATTTTATATAGGTTACTCCCCTATATACAGGACATTCATAGTTTCACTATTACTTATATAATAGAGTCCTAACCTAGTTAGCTTTACAAAACTATTTGTTAGCTTTCTCTGACTCACCTTTATAACCTCCCCTCTGTCATTTTCTAATACTCTCTGCTCAAATAAAATGGAACTGTTGTCATTCTTTCAGTTCCCCGTGATTCTGCACATACACTTCCTTGGCTGGTATACCGATTCCCTCTTCAGAAATTATCACTACCACCTGCAAGGTCCCTGTCATATATTACCTATTCTGTGAAGCTTACCCTGATAAGACTGTTGGAATGGCACTTTCTTCCATGTTTCAGTAACCTGTGTCCTTAGTGCATTATGGTTCTGACATACCACAATCTTGTTTTATCAGATAATTGGGTTTGCATGATGATCCTTTACATACTAGATATTAATTTTGAAACAGTGACTGATGGGGCGCCTGGGTGGCGCAGTCGGTTAAGCGTCCGACTTCAGCCAGGTCACGATCTCGCAGTCCGTGAGTTCGAGCCCCGCGTCGGGCTCTGGGCTGATGGCTCAGAGCCTGGAGCCTGTTTCCGATTCTTTGTCTCCCTCTCTCTCTGCCCCTCCCCTGTTCGTGCTCTGGCTCTCTCTGTCCCCAAAATAAATAAACGTTGAAAAAAAAAAAAAAAAGAAACAGTGACTGAAACACCATATGCTTTCTTTCCTTTATTTGTAAAATGGAGATGATAATATCTCAGATACATAGAATTGTTGGGAACATTAGGTTTATATATGTAAAATATTTCTCACAGCACCTGCAGTATACTAAGAAATCAGTAAGTGATAGCTGTAATAATTTATTTTTTTAACATTTACTTATTATTGAGAGACAGAGACAGAGACAGAGCATGAACAGGGGAGGGGTTGAGAGATGGGGAGACACAGAATCCAAAGCAGGCTCCAGGCTCTGAGCTGTCAGCACAGAGCCCGACACGGGGCTCAAACTCACAAACCATGAAATCATGACCTGAGCCGAAGTCGGACGCTCAACCCACAGAGCCACCCAGGCACCCTGATGGCTGTAATCATTTAATATCATTTATTCAAATGTATGTCCCTACTACATGTAGCTAAAGAAGAAAAGACACCCTATTACTTCGTGTTTTAATTGTATTTAATAGGATTTTTCTTCAAGAGTGTAAGTTTCTGAAGTATAGAAATGGTTTTTTAAGCTACTTTGCCTTCTGAAATAACCAAATGTGCTCCACAGAATAAATAAATAATATTTATTTACTGAATGAATAAATGATACGAATGAATAACTCATTTAGGTTGCTGTTGGTTCTGTGCTCTGTACATAATGTTGTTGTTCAGAACAGAACTAATTGGTGGACGGATTTCCATTATAGCCTTGTCAGAACTACAGCATTAGCACTTTTCCCAGCTATGCTATAAATAGGCAAATAACTTCTTTAATTAAGGCTTTTGGGGAAAAAAAAAATCTTTCTTTTCCCCAAACGATCTCCTGACAAAATGTGATTTTAATATGTATATATGTGTACATATATGTGTGTTTATTATGTATAATATGTACACATATGTATATATAATATGTATTATATATATGTATGTGTATGTATATATGTGTGTGTGTGTGTGTGTGTATGTATATATATATATATATATATATATATATATATATATATATATGACGCAGTGAGTTATATTTCAGCAAGGCAAGGAAGGAAGATTCACCCTATGGTTTAAGTACCTAAAAGCTGACCTTTTTCTTGAAACTGGACTTGGTATATAGTAAGAAAAGGAGTAACAGGACATTTAAAGGAGAGTGAGATTTACCTTTTATCAGAGGCAGGGTTGACAGAGAAAGAAGAAGCTTTTTTTTAAACTTTATTATTTTGAGAGACAGAATGCGTGAGTAGAGAGGGGCAGAAAAAGAGGAAGAAAGAGAGAGAATCCCAAGTAGTCTGTGCTGTCAGCACAAAGCCAGACATGGGGGCTGATCCCACAAACCATGAGATCATGACCTGAGCCAAAATCAAGAAGTGGAGGCTTAACCAACTGAGCCAACCAGGTGCCCCAAAACTTCTTTTTTGTACCAGAATAAATCTTTCCTGCATCCCTAGAACATTTGTATGTGAGCTTAAGCAATGCATGAACATTTATATTATGAATGAAGATATTGGGGAGGAGATTCCTGGCTTAAAGAGTGTTCAAATGTTTCTATATTACTGTTGTTCAATAGAGATTTCTGTGATAGTGGAACTATTACTGATTAGCACTGTCAAATATGGCAGCCCTAACCACATGAGGCTACTTAGCACTTACAATTTTGTTTGTGCAGGTAAGAAATTTATATTTAAATTAAATTTTCATTAATTCAAGTTTAAATAACTGTGTATGGCTACTGACTACTTACTGGACAGCACAGATCTATATTATCTTGTGTGTGTGTGTGTGTGTGTGTGTGTGTGTGTGTGTTGTTCTATACAAATAGTGATAATCACTTCTTTCACAGGTTTCCCCAGGTTTGGCACCCTTTGACTTTTTCAAGAAAATTTAGAAAGTTCCGGCATCCAATCATTTATCTTGAGTATTCTTTCTGCTCATTAGAGTAATTTCAGTGTTCAGTTTCACTAGTCAACCTGTCAGTAAGCAGTGTGCACACACTTTCCACATCTGAAATGCTATAATTAACTCAAGAGAGTTTTATCATAAATAAATGCGAGGGATTTTGTTTCAAGGCATGCAAATTCATTTGGGGGTAAAAATGCACACATACAAGAACTTTTATAAAGAAATATCAATGCTTGCCAATTTAGTACAAACTTAAATCCAAGCTAACTTACCAGAGACAAGATCCTTCCAGTAAGGAAAAAAAAAAGTCCTTATTGTTACAAATTTTTTGATAACAATTCCATGCTAGACACTGGTTTGAAAAAAGATCTTGTGCATATTTGGAAATTCCATTTCAAAACTGTAAGAAAATACAGTTTTAATATCTATTCTGGGTTATTTAATGCTGCTAAGAGATCATGCAATGAAAACGATTATCTGCCTTCAAAGGCCTAATTGCTAGATAAGAAAAAATTAATACACTTTGAGAAAAACCATGGGCTTTTATACTAGTTATATAGTCCATATTATATGTTCTTTTTTCTTCTTGTTTCTGTCTCTAGATAGAAAAACAAATGATAAAATGTTCTTGACGTTAGAGAGCTGGAGATGCTGAAAGTTTCAATTTTTCCTTGGTTTTAACAATGTGATTAGAGGAGATTCTCTTTAAGGATATGAAGAGCAAGGTTTGTAACCTCCAGTGAAATCAAATTGTCACCTAAATTTAAGTGAGAAGTTCCAGGAATGGAGACAGTTGGAAGCAGTAGACCAGTTGGAATTATAGTCTGACATACTCAATGATCTGGGTCATTTACTTAAGGAAGAATAAACTATTTAGCATATAAAAAGAGGCACAGGCCTTGACATTCTATAGAATCAGGCAAGACTACCTAATATTAATGTCACTGGTATGTATTATTGCAATGTTTCTATCTATCTATCTATTTATCTATTTATTTATATTTTTAAAATTTTTGTTTATTTTATTATTTTTCAAGTTTATTTATTTTTGAGAGACAGAGTATGTGAGCAGGGGAGGAGCAGAGAGAGAGGGAGACCCATAATCTGAAGGTGCTCCAGGCTCTGAGCTGTCAGCACAGAGCCCGATGTGGGGCTCAGACACATGAGCTGTGAGATCATGACCTGAGCTGAAGTCAGATGCTTAACCAACTGAACCACCCAGGTACCCCTCCTTATTTTTTTTAAGTTTATTTATTTATTTTGAGAGAGAGACATAGCATATAAGCAGGGGAAGACAGAGAAAGAGGAAGAGAGGGAGAATCCTAAGCAGGCTGTAAAGTGTAAGCACAGAGTCCAAAGTAGGTCTCAGACTCAAGAATCGTTGAGATCATGACCTGAGCCATAATCAAGAGTCAGATACTTAACTGACTGAATCACCCAGGTGTCCTGTGTTATTTATTTTAAAAGCACTTTATAGATTTTAAAATTCCTTTCTGGTTTAAGTCTTGATTGATGATGTCTATACATAACAGGAAGCATGGGGTACACATTCACTTTTATTTTGGTGGAAAGTAAATGAGAAACATTTAGGACAAGATCCTTAAAGAAGAATATAACACATTTTACTCCTCTCTCTCTCTCTCTCTCTTTCTGTTTCTCTGTATATATACAGCAGAGACAGATATATAGATATAGATATATAGATATATATATATATATATATATATATATATATATATATACACACACACACAGCAGAGAGACATATATATACATATACATACACATACAGAGAGAGAGAGAGAGAGAGAGAGAGAGAGAGAGAGGAAGAGAAAGAATCCCAAACAGCCTCCACGCTGTCAGTGCAGAGCCTGACAGGGGGCTCAAACCCATGAACCTTGAGGTCATGACCTGAGCTAAAATCAAGAGTTGGATACTTAACCAGCTGAGCCACCCAGGCACCCCTACTCAACTATATTTTTTTAAACATCAACTTTTTTATTAGATCAGTTTAATAATATTTAAATGGAAAACCATCTGAACAAGATTTTAGGATGTGAATATGTTATGTTAAAATTGTGCACTGTGGTTTCATGGTGATAGTCTCATCTGTATAGAAAACCACATAAACTTAGTAATATTAAGATTCTCCACTTCTTTTGTTTTATAATTTTATATTCTCATAGTATATAAAGAATAGCTGAATAATAAAAAAATGCTATTATTGGATGCAGACATTGTTGACAGCCCCCCTTCAGTAATATGTTTCATCTGGTGTTCAAAACGCCAATGAGTCTGTTTTATCCAGTTCATCCATTGTAAGTCAGAGAATGCATGGGATGAGTCTATACCTGTGAATCTTAGGAAATCTTATGAATATTAGAAATTGGTTTGGATTTATAACCTTGCTGTGAGCCTTCATTTCATATCACTGTGGTAGCTGACTCTTCTATTTGGTGACCAGGAAGTATGTGGTAATTTCTATCCAGCTGCTAAAGCTATTACACATTTCAGAGAAGGTTTCTGTAAAGCATACTCTGCATGGCAATTGACAGTCTTTTAGCAGCCCAGCATAGTGGACAATTCACACTAATAGTCACAGACTGATCTTCCCAGAGGAGTCATTCGACAGGGACATCTGAAATCATCCTATTTTTAATCTATTTTGAAAATCAAAGATCCCACCATTTCTGAATTTCTTAAGGTCATTGGTCTACTTTATGTTTCCTGTGATAGATAGCTTAATCTAGCTTGGAGGTGAAAGATGCAGTTAAGAAAGCAAAGTGAAGAAAAGAATTTTGAAATGCAGCACTTGCAGCTTTAAAGGCTAATAATGACCATAAAGGATGCAGTGATAACAAAATGTTTCTCTCATCCTTGCGGGGACTATTGGTTGCTAACAGAGGATGCACAGTAATGTGGCTCTCTGGTTTTATGTTCATAGTAGTTGTGTATTTTTTCCTTATTCCTAGTAAGTGTCTTCAGAAAACCTAGTAAGGGAAACTGTGTGTGTGTGTGTGTGTGTGTGTGTGTGCGCGCGCGCGCGTGCATGTGTGTGTGTGTGTGTGTGTTTAAACCATTTAATGTTTTTATTTGATAGTTTTTTTTCATTTTTCATTTAAAAAATTTTAAGCAATCTCTACACCCAGCATGGGGATCCAACTTACAATCCTGAGATCAAGAGTTGTGTGCTCTGCTGAGTCAGCTGGGCACCCTAATACTGTGTTCTTCTTGTCAACCTCACATGAGTTTATTCTCCATATTTTAAATTAAAAAATTCCCTATGTTTTGAGTTAAAAAAGAGGGAGATTTTCAAAGCTAGAAGAAAATTTACACCTTTGGTTTCCCACGCATCCCTGTGGTGTTTGAAATTTCTCTTCAGTATTTCAATCTAGACTTCCTAAAACCACTGTGTCTCATATCTCTTGACAGTGTACTCACCACCTTCCAGGTTTGCTGAGTGTATCCCATCTTAGAATATTTCAAGGTTTTGGAAAGTTCTTTTTATGTTGAACTGAAACATTTTTCATTTTAACTTGTATACATTAGTCTTGGTACTGTTTTCTGAGACCAGTAAATGAAGTCTGAATCTCTTTTCCCTATAACTTTCGCCTTTCCAAACCCTTTAAATATTTGATGTTTGCAAGCATGCACCCTGGTGAATCTCCTCCCCAGCCCCAATAAAAGTTTCAACAATTTATAGAAGTCATGGTTTTTAGTTCTCTCACCATGCTCTTGTTCATGTATGTCAGGGCATTCATTGTATTCTACTCAAGGAAAATAAAGTATGAACAGAGCTGTTGAGAGTGGAGGGGATGAAAGATCATTCTGTTTCTACTGCTTTTATAAACATTTATGTGTTCTTCCTTTCTCCCATAGGGGTTAGAGTGGAAATTTATTGAATCCTTCCAGTTTTTCCCTTCCATTCATTTACTGGCTTCTTCCCAAAGAAGGGTTAATACTGTCAAAGAGAAATTGTACTGGACCATTACATAGGGATAAAGGGCATTGCAATATTGGAGAGAGATTGAACTAACCTACATTGAAATAAAAGGCAGGAAAAATTTTATGCACTGGACTGAGCTAGTGGGAAAGTATTCTAGGACATTAAGGAGTAAAGTGATCAGTGTGATTATGACGTCTGTGTTTGCTAAATGAAGCTTATCAAAGTTAGACTCCTACCTATCCTCTTACAGAGACTGAAAGATAGGGGTTCTATTATTCTTGATAATTACATTTCAAAGGGGTGATTCTCAGATTCTTGAGGAAGACATTCCTGGAAATGCCTGGAAAACAGGCAGGACTCTGGGAGAAAATCTGCATCTCAAAGAGGCAGAGAAAACATGTTAAATGTTTTAAGAAAAAGAAGGCCTAATAGTCACAAAGAAACCTATCTAAAGTTTAGTAAAGCTGGCTTTCATTGGACATATTTTTTAATTGATTTCAAATTAAAATGTTAAAATTATTTAAAATTAAAAAAATTAAGATTATAAAAATTAATTTTTTTAATTAATCTAAATTTAAATATAAAATTATACACACAATCACGTGTGTGTGTGTGTGTGTGTGTGTGTGTGTGTGTGTGTGGAGGGAGAGGGAGAGAGGGGCAGAGAGAGAGACAGAGAATCTTTTTTTAAAATTTTTTTTAACATTTTTGTTTATTTTTGAGAGACAGAGATAGAGCATGAGTGGGGGAGGAACAGAGAGAAAGGGAAACACAGAATCTGAAGTAGACTGCACGCTCTGAGCTGTCAGCACAAAGCCCAACACGGGGCTTGAGCTCCCTGGCCACGGCATCATGACCTGAGCTGAAGTCGGACACTTAACGGACTGAGCCACCCAGGTGCCCCAAATCTTTTTTAAAAACTATTTATTTAGTTAGAAAGAGAGAGAGAGCGAGAGCGCATATGCAGAGAGAGAAGGTGAGAGAAATCCCAAGCAGGCTCTGCAGTGTCAGCATAGAGCCCAGTGAGGGGGCTCGATCTCACAAGCCATGAGATCATGACGTGAGCTGCAATCAAGTGTTGGACATTTAACTGATTGAGCCATCCAGGAGCCCTGAAAGAGGGAGAATCTTAAGCAGATTCCATGCTCAGCACTGAGCCTGATGCCAGGGTTGATCCCATGCCTCTGGGATCATGACCTGAGCTAAAATCGAGAGTCAGAGTCTCAACCAACTGAGCCACCCAGGTGCCCCTCATTAGACATCTTTAAGAAGGAAAGGCATACTGTGTTAGGAATGCACTAACTGGCTTTCTCTCTGTTTCATTTTCTCTGAACTAAGGACACTTCTAGAAGTCAAACCTTTTGTACTATAGGAAGCTGGATGAAATATGTAGCAGTAAATAAATACTATAAAAGTAATGTAAAAGAATAAATTTTTCTGCAATCTGTCTTACTCAAGATCCTTTACTTTGACAATTACTGGATCTCATTTAATAAAAGCAACACCTTGGTATCCTTCTTTCCCTATAGTTTTACCCTATGGATGCTACTTTTTTCCTTGGTTAGAACCCAGAGAGGTTGAGAAGTAATGATTGTGACGCTAACATATCAAATGAAGCAGAGTGAGCAGAAACTCCAGGAGTTAAATACATGAAGAGAAACTGATGCAATAGATGAGAAACTTGAAATTGGCAATGTCTTGGAAGAAACTACCATCAAGAGAAAAGATGCCCCTCATGAACATGGAGCACTGAACAGTATGAGTTGTAATGAAAAAATACCTATATAATCTGGCATAGGAAAGACTGTAGATTGACTAAAACTGAAAGAAAAAATGTGAGAAATGAAGAGAAAATGCATGCTCCAAACGTGAAACAGAGGCCCAAATTGATACATGGCAAACCAGTTTCATGCTGAAGAAAATTGATGCATTTAGGGCATCAAATCCATTGTTGTCATACAAACTACAGGACAAAGAATTTGGAATCCAAATGAGAATCAGGGAACTGAATAAGCATTTGATTTTGGTAAAATTTATTTGGCATCCGGTAGAAGACCACTTCCCACTCCTCTCTTCATGATGAAAATCAACTTGAAGCAGAAGCAAGGAGTGGTGGTATCATTTGAAGTATGAAAACCAGCACTGACCATAAAACTCTATAGAGGAGGCTAACCTTTTTTTCTTCATACTTTATCTCTATGAATATAGCCTGAAAATAGGGCTATTACACTTTGTTTGCCATGCCCAACTTTATGGTTTAACTATAAAATAGTTAAGTCCTAAGTATTTATTTCTCAATATGAAAATCTATGCCCCACCTCAACATAGCGTAATATTAGAGCTGGAAAGACCCTTGGAGTTAATCTGTTAAAAGCAACTTATTTCAGAGATGAAGAAAATGTCCAGATAATTTAGTTCAGTCTGTGGACTAGCTGTGTAAAAGTCCCCATAGAAACAGTGTTTCACTGCTTATTGTCTAGGGTTAATAGACTTTAAGAATGCAAAGTCGAGGTCAGTAGTGAATATGAAAATGTAAAGGAAACAAGAGGACATGCCTGTGGGATCTTTGAAGAATGTGTTTCCTTCACTTTATACTGATTAAATCACTAGGGTGGGTGGTGACCTTTTATTACAGTGCCTGCTATTTATATGAGGGAGTTTAAAATCAGCATAAAGACTGAGCTTTGATAGAAAATTTTCTGATCAAAACAAAATGTAAAAAGTGAAAAAGTAAAGTGGCAGATTAATATTAGCGATGCACATCACAAGTCACTTTAAAATACATTTAACTTATTCAAGCAGCAGAACGCAATTTTCAATTGGAAACTACTTGATATAAGTAACTGAGATACTGCTGTGCCCATATATAGGACTTTGAACAGATCTGTATATCTTTTATGACTCTTTTTCTGATTCTTTGCATATACATTATGTATTTGAATTAATATTTGAATAATGGATGCTTGTCTGAAGTAACTTACCTGTCAAAGCCATGACACTGGAATGGAAATTATTTATTAGGGGAACTCAGCCTTGGATTGATTTTATATGATAAAATTGAATAGAAATTTTATCAAATTTTAAGTCCAGAAATTCAAGAGCAAGTTACAGGCCTTTCTTTTTTTTTTTTTTTTTCTTTTTTTTTGGTGAAAACTGGAAGGAGAAACATCTATTATACTACACCCCCTGAAATTGTCTTTATTAGACAATAAAGTTAATTGTTTATTGGACAATATTTATTAGACAATATTTATTTGTTATTTACTAGAAAATATTTATTAGACAATTATCTATTAGACAATAAAGTTAATATCTATATGAATATTTTGTAAAAACTAAATTGTTATACAAACATTGATCACTCATTACTTGCAGTATGCAGTACTCAGAACTAGGTATGAAATATGGATATGTAATCTCTGCCCTTAAGAAACTCAAATTGAATGTTGGAGACATTAAGTAAAATTATAATTATAATATGATTTGTGATATTTTGGAGCTTCAAAGAGGGGCAGTTGAATGAAATTTTAAGGCTCTAGAAATTTTGCTAGAAGGGATGATTACATTTAGTGACAACATTTGTGAAGACATTAGCTAGGTGAAAAACAAAAACAAAAACAAAAAACAACATTCTGTGAAGAAGGGTAATAAAAGAGAAGAGCAAGCCAGAGTTGAAAACGAAAGGGGGATTTCTATGTCAGCTTAAGAGTTTGCATTTGATTCTGAGTGATGCAGGCACTGAAATATTTTAAATGAGATGTGACATAACTGGAATTACAAATTTTGAAAGTTGGTTCTTGCTATATTATGAGCAACAGTGAATTGCAGACAGCAAAAAATTGTAGCAAGGAGACTTGTGGGAAATGACATTCTCAATGCAAAAAAAAAAAAAAAAAAAGCTCATGGTTGCAGTAATTTCTTGGTAATTTATTCTACACTCCTTGATGAATAAATGAGTAAATCAGTACTCAACTGAGTACCTCGAGTATTGGAACGGGTGCTAGTGTCACAAAGAGAGAGCATGTCTGACCCAAATCATTTCTATGACTTGTTGAAGAGAGTAGGAAGAAACTGTCTTGTCAGTATAAGCATGAGAATGAATACAGGAGCCTGTTGGGTTCAGGAAATCCTTGATAAGAGTCAAATAAAATACAGATTTAGCAGGGGTGCCTGGGTGGCTCAGTTGGTTGGGCATTTGACTTTGGCTCAGGTCATGATGTCACAGTTTGTGGGTTCAAGCCCTGCTTGGGCTCTGTGCTGACAGCTCAGAGCCTGGAGCCTGCTTTGGATTCTGTGTCTCCCTCTTGTTCTGCCCCTCCCCTGCTTACATTCTGTCTCTCTCTGTCTCTCAAAAATAAATAAATGTTAATTTTTTTAAAATACAGATTTAGCAGATTCATTTTTATTACTGGTTTTTAGTTCTCTTCAAGCAGCGCCTTTGTGTGGGTGGGTCAAGTTCATTTAAAGTGATGAGGAAGACTCTACCATGATCACCTAGTAGTTGGTCAGTCTTTTTCTCCACTGAATTAAGCTCGAAAGCCATTTGAAAACGAAGAGAGAAATTTACCAATGTGTTAATGTTGAGAATCAATTATTTCTATAACACTGTGCAAACTACTGGAAAATGTGGTGTGTGTGCATGTGTGTGGTATATATTATAATGTGAGGGAGAGATTTTAAGAAATAGATGATACTGGGGTGCCTGGGTGGCTCAGTTGGTTGAACGTCTGACTCTTGACTTTTAGCTCATGTCATGATCTCACGGTTCATGAGTTCCAGCCCCATGTGGGACCCTGCACTAACATTGTGGAGCCTGCTTGGGATTCTATTTCCCTTTCTTGCTCTTTCTCTCAAAATAAATAAATTTAAAAAAGGAAGTAGATAATACTTAAAATTACCTTTGTAGAGAGCGAGTTTATTCATTTGTGGCTTTCAAAAATAGAAGGAGTTGCCTTTCATTCTTGAATATATGACAGTTAGGCTTCCAGATTTGAATGGCTGATAGATGAGCTTATTTTCAGTTTTCTTCATAAAATGTACCTCACATATGTGATTTCTATGTCCAGTTTACCTTTCAGATAATTAAAAAGAAATTGTCATTCGTGTTAGAAAATATATTCCCTGCTATTATTTATCCTTCTTGAAAACAAATGATAATACTACCAAGTGGCACTTTATTAACTCTGATCTTACTAAATTCTCTTAGCCACTAGGCAAGTTAGAATTTCTTAGTACTCCATTTTATAGATTAAGCAATTGAGACTTAAAGAAGTTATGTAACTTTCTTAAAGCTGCACAGCTAATAAGTAACAGAGCGGGGAACTGGATCTGGAGAGTCTGATTTCAGATCTTCTCTTATAAACTGTGGGAATCAAAGCTGAGATATTTTCCAAATTATTGCTTTTAGCAAACATGGATACATTGGCTGTTTTGTGCCAGGCACTGTACTAATCACCAAGAATTGTAGTTCCTCATGGTCTAGTAGAATTATCAGACAAGTGAGGAGATTGTAATAAATAATGTTTATGATAAATAATGTTCCCTGAGGACACAAAGTCCAAAACACATTCCCCAATGTTTATCACAGAATTTAGTAAAGAATTGTGAGAAAGAAGAAATATGGATTGTTTAAGGCAGAGGAAGCAAAACAGAAATGTGAGAAATAGTATATATGTATATATGTGTGTGTGTGTGTATATATATATGTCTCTCTCTCTCTCTCTCTCTATATATATATATATACATATATATATATATATATATATAGAGAGAGAGAGAGAGAGAGAGAGGAATGAAAATAAATCACTTAGACTAAAACAGAAATTACAATTAAGGAAGCGGTGAGGTTCCTAGAATGTAAGATGTACCAAAACCTAAACTGTCTTTACATGCAAATTATTTTGGGCTTTGCTGTGAGTACAGTGGATGTTTTAATATTTTTATATTTTCAACCACAATTTGAACAAATTGTGTGTGTATGTGTGTGTGTATTAGGACATGTCTTTCTATGCTGTCGGTGTAACTTATGTAATGAAAGAATGTTGGCTTTGATTCTTGTGGAAATTACTGAGATTTTTGGTAACTAAAGGCCATGACAGTATGAGAAGTAGAGGTCAGTTTTGTATACCAATAGGAACTCATGACTAATTGGAGTAGAAATTAATAGGCAGGGGTTGTTTTGGGGATGAGAATGTCATTTTGTTAATTTGTTTCCATTTATTAAAATATTCAAATGGGTGCATATATTTTAGGATATTTTAAAATAATAGTTGGAACCTGTCATCAAAGATATTCATCTAATTAAACATATCTCCACTCCATGATTTTGTCAACCATTTGAAAGTTGACGGTAGGTAAGGTTAATGGCTTGCTTCCCCAACCTAAACATCCCTGTGGTTTCTCCTGAGGAAGCTTTTTGTTCATACAAATGACTGTGATTTTTGTAATATTTAGATAAATCTTTGCAGAAAGTACCTCTAAAGCGATGATGAGAAACTAAGGTTCATAAATATTCACCAATTCTGAACCAATCATCCTTTTTCAGAAACATGCAAAATCATCCAGTGATGTCTGTTTTGCCACCTCTGTTTCATCAATATTTTGCCATCTCCACAATGGCCAGGAGAGGAATGCAATTATTTTGCCAGCATAGCTTGCTTTCTGATTTCTAAAAACTCATGGTTTACTAAAGGAACCTTCTTTATTTTGTTAGGCATAATACAGCACAGGAGGAGCTCCTTTTTCCCTGCTGGAGTTGCAGGTTCCACCAAGTTGGAGTGAATTTATTTCAGAGATTTGACACTTCTCCAATGTTAATATATTTCCAGTCTAATTTTGTTACACATTAGCACGTGCTTGGAATGTCAACCACTCCCTTATTGCAAATCACAGATTTAGGTTACATTGGCATTACCTAGTGTTTGCTAAAGAGTGAGTGCCTTATGCCTTGCCAATTTTATTTATTTGGGCTTTATTTTATTTAAACATTAGAGAAAGTGAGTGCTTAAAGGTAACATTGTGTACGATTCAGAATAAAATCTCAGTAAGTGGTGTTTTTTTAGACTGTATATATATATATATATATATATATATATACACACACATATATATACACACATATATATACATATATATATACACATATATATGTATATATGTGTGTATACATATATGTATATATATGTGTGTATACATATATGTATATATATATATGTATGTGTATATTTATATAATACAGTATATAAAAATATAGCACAGTATAAAAACTGACAGCACCAGTCATTTATACATTTCACATGGTTCTACTAATTTTCTCTGCATTTATATGTGGTATGCTTATATTTAATATGCAATAGATGATGTATTGGAATTTCAAAAATAGGAGGTCATCTAAGAAATAACTTAAATGGTTTTCAAATACTTGCAGTACCAAGCTTTGTGGAATGACAGTCTCTAACTTTAAAATACTTCAACTAGATCAAATGCTACTTGAACCTTTCTTTGTATACTAGAACAGCAACACTGTCTGTAAAAGCCATCTTGGTCTAAGAGCTCATAGAGAAAGGAGAACATAAGAGTTCTATGATGTTGTTTAGGATTTAATATTGGGCACTTACTGGAACTGAAACCTTTCTGGTAGAATAAATTGTGTGTGTGTTTGTGAATGTGTGTGTATGTAAACTTGAATGTAAAACTCTGTCCAAATTTTCCAAAGGCAAAATTATTTCAAAAAATTATATTTGCTTTCATGTAACTATGAGAAAAATACCTTCAGAAGCAACTTATTTATACATTACTAAAGTATGTAGCTGTATTGTAAGAATCACACTTAAATGCATACAAATCTTCTTGTTTAGGGTTTTAAAAAAGCAGATGTCAAAGTTACATTCTTACAGATTCAATTTTCAAGTGTGAATAACATCAGATTTTGTTGTAGCTTTTTGCAACTTGTTTTGGAATGTGTTTTTTGGTTAATCATTAATATTTATTTTGATTAAATAGAATAGGAAAAATTCTTGATGATATTCTGAATTTGTTCTAGTCCAAGAAATTGAATACTTGAGACTCATCAAGGTGAAATAATCCATATATCCCAACCAGTGTACCAGAAAATTGGTTAAATGACCTCCTTTGAAGGTAACTGTCTCTTTACATTTATACCTGAAACCATTTTTAATGCTGGAGAGTAGAGTAGAAGTTTTAAAAACATAGATAGAAGCAAGCCATCTTAGATGAATAGCTAAGGAACCAGTGTTTGCTTAAGTAGAATAATGAAAATAATTAACAAAAGCAAAATTCTGTTAAATCAGAGATATATTTGAAATATATGTGTGTGTGTTAAAACTAAAAATGAGAGGGTCACAAAGTGGTAAAGACATATAATTTAAATAGTGTTTTCATCTGAAAGGAGACAGACATGTGATAGGGAAAAGCACATTATTAGAGAAGTGTTGTTTGTAATGAGCTGGTTTTGGGTTGAGTGGTTCACTAAAGTCCATTATGTTATTAAGTAAATACCTGTATAAAATAAAAACGGAAAGCTTTTGATTCTTAGCTCAGAAAACTTTGATGAAAAGACCATTGTTCTCACCCATATAAAAAAGGAAAAGGCTGGATGCACTGCAAATTAATGAGTTTTTGGAACAGAGCAGAGAACTGAATTCTCATGGCATCCAATTAACCCCAGATCTGGGACAGCCAGGCATGTGAGAGGAGAGAAGTGATAGGAGTACTTCCATACATTGAGCAGGTGCGGCTGGATGTCAAGTAAGCCAGTAAGAATTCAGCTGAAATGCCACATATTATTATTAAAGGCCAGGTGTGGTTTATAGGAAAGTGTAAATCCATTGGAGATTACAGATTTGGGGAATGTTCACACCTCTTACTATGTATATTTTTCTCTGTGAATCTGATCAGGCATTCACAGGGAAAATTGGAGAGAATTCTCAGAAACCACAGCAGGGGAATAGCTTAAACTGCTGAAATTTGGCTTGATGAATTTTATATTTCTTCTCTATTGAACAAGTCTTGGTGTCCAGGTAAAAGAGTAATGAATATTGTTCTCTCAGAGGACTAGGTAACCCCTGGATGCTGAGGGAAGAGAAAAAGAGAGAGAAAAATTCTTGTCCCTGGGTAGGGACTTGGATAAGTGCCAAACCCCCCATTACAAATGGAGAAGGGGCAGGGGTAATTGCAAGGGCCCCAACTCATGAGGTCCTTGGGCACAGTGCCTGCACAAGATGAGGCTAAGTCAGAACATCAGAGAATAGTTCTCTGCACTGATCTTTACTTCCAGAATAATATGAATTGGATAGAATAACTGTGGAATACAATGAAGAGAGCTTCAAGAGACCTATTCCTTTTCAGGTGCAATAAAAAAGTAAACAAACAAAAGCAAAACAAAACAAAGAGGTGAACAGACTTTAAGTAAACAGCCTCTGGCATGCAAATTTATACCATAAAAAGGAGGTATCAGTGGAAGGATTTGTAACCTGCAATACACTTAAGTTGTCCCTAGTAACAACAGGCAAACCCAGTTTCCAGTTAAATTAACAGAGGACCCAAAACTGAAATCATAGCAGAGATAAAGAACTACTAATTACCGTGCATAAAGATGATTTACCTTAGCCTCTACTGTTCTACATAAAATACCTATCTTTCTTTCAACAAAAGTTACGAGACATGAGAAAAGTCCAGGAAAAACAAAACTCCAAAAAGGTAAAGTAACCATTGGAACTCACTCCTGTGACACATATGTTGAAAATATTTGACAGAAAATTTAAAATAACTATATTAAATATGTTAAGGGCCTAAACCAAAAAGGTAGACAATGTGCAAAATAAACTGGGTGCAAATAAAAAGTAACACAGGTGAAAACTGTCTTTGCTGGGCTCATCAGTAGACCTCACATAGCCAATGAAATAATAAGTGACTCTGAAGACAGGTCAGCAAAAATTATCCAAATATAAATATAAGATAAAAATGAAAAATAAAAAGGTGGAAGAATAGAGGTTCTAGACTTTTGGGAGAAGAGCTGTGGAACAATATCAGGTAGACTAACATATAAGGAACTGGAATCTCCAGGAGAAAAAAGACCAGAAGAAATATTTGAGGTAATAATAGCTGAGATTTTTCCAAAAATAGTAATAACAGACAAAAAAAGAAAAAAACAAAACAAAACAAAAACAAACACTTAAACATGTCATCTTCGATGTGATAAAAATGAAACCAAAGAGGCAGATAAAGAAAACAATCCTATTATATAAAGAGGTACAATGGTGAGAATTAGACTCCTTCTGAAACCATGCAATCTGTAGGACAATAATGACTGCTTTAGAGTGACAAAAGAAAAAAAAATCCCTGTCAACTGTGAATGCTATACCCAGTGAAAATATCTAGTAAAAAAAAGACAAAAATTTTAAAATTTCAGATAAAAACTGAGAATTTCCTTCCAGTAGTATAATCTTAGGAAATATTGAAGAAAGTTCTTTTTTTTTAAATTTTTTTTTCTCCGTTTTTATTTATTTTTGGGACAGAGAGAGACAGAGCATGAACAGGGGAGGGGCAGAGAGAGAGGGAGACACAGAATCGGAAACAGGCTCCAGGCTCTGAACCATCAGCCCAGAGCCCGACGCGGGGCTCGAACTCACGGACCGCGAGATCGCGAGATCGTGACCTGGCTGAAGTCGGACGCTTAACTGACTGCGCCACCCAGGCGCCCCGAAGAAAGTTCTTTAAACAGAGGGAAATTCTGCAAGACAGAAATAAGTGAAACTCTAAAAATGGAATGAATGTAAATAAAATTGATGTTTCCTAGTTTTCATTGCTCTGAAATATAACTGGGACTTGTTAAGTCCAGACATGATGAGGAAGACCGGTTTCTCCCTACTCCTGTAAAGCACAACTGTAAATCCTCCAACACAAGAGGCAACTGATGAAGGCCTGTAGAAGCTGGTAAGAAGAAACACTTGTTGGAGGAGTCAGACCTGGAGCAACAACACAGCAATAGGGTGTTTTAATACCCCCATCCAACCAAAGCAGGAAACCCAGACCTAGCAATTCCCATCTCCAGTTTAGTAGCTGAAGGCAGCACGGATAGGCACATCTCTCCCCTAGGTCAAATATGTATCTTTCTGATGATAGTTGAGACTGATAGTCACCTGCTGTTGACTATAGGAGGGATCGATCAGTAGATCTTGGCAACAGTAAATGATGAGAGGAAGTGTTCTCCTTCTCCCAACCCCCCACCCCAGGCCTGAGATTCCCCCAAGAGAGATACTGATGTGACAGAGCAGAAGATATAACAACTTAGCCACAACAGGCTGCCAGGACTTGGGATACTGTTGGGTCTTTCTGTCCCAGGAACCTAAAACTCCCCTTACCTGCCTAGAGACATTATTGCACATGTGGATCATGAACAAGGGACACAGGTACAAAAAGTGTCCAACCAGGAAGCTTTTGCCCAACCAGGGAAGCCTCTTTATTACCTCAGGCTTGAGAGTCTTCTACTTGGCTATGAGACACCCAGAATCCAGGGGGAACTGTTTTCTGTGCCTCAGGCAACATGAGAAGTGGGTGTACCCAGCATCACTAGGGAAACCAAACACACACAAAAATACCATAAAGGGTTCGAAAATTAAACTGCCATTGGATCCACAGCTCACAAATATAGGCCAGACCTATGTGCTAAAGCTAATCAGGGTGCGCATTTGCTAAAATAAAAGATTTAAATAAGACCTAGGGTCTCCTAACATAATACCCAAAATGTCTAGGGTGCATAAAAAAAAATCAAATAAGAACCAAGAAAATAACAAACCTGAATGAGATAAGTTTGATTCCAGCACTGAGATAAATCATATGATAGGATTTTCTGAACAGGATTTTTGGCAGCCATCAAACAAACAGAACCTTGAGTAAAAATTACAATTCTCTTAAACAAATGAAAAACAGAAAATTTCCGAAAATAAGTAGAAGTTACAAAAAAGAATCAAATGCAAATCTGATAAATTGGACTTCACTGTATTTAGTTGAGTGGTGTTCCCCCAGAACATATGCTCACCTCCCTGAACTTGTAACTGTGATCTTATTTGGAAAAAAAAAATACACACATACATCCATGTACATATTTGCAGATTTAATTAGGTTAAAATATTGAATCAAGTGAAGATCATCCTAGGTTTGTATAGGTGGGTCTTACATCCAATGTTAAGTGTCCTTAAAATAGGCATACGGGGAGAAAGAAAGAAGACCGTATGAAGACAGAGGCCAAGATGAGGTTATGAGCTACATGCAAAGGCCGGCCCCTGGAACCACCAGAAGCTGGAAGATGTGAGAGAGTCTCTTGTACAGCCTTCACAGGGTGTACAGCTCTGTACGTCTTGATTTTGAATCCTGGACCTGTAGAAATGTGGGAGAATACATTTCTGTTGTTTTAAGCCACCAAAGTTATGGTGATTTATCATAGCAGTCTTATGATATCAAAACATTTGTCAAAACAACAAAATTTTACTCTAGGAAAGACTATTTAGAGACTGTAAAGACAAGCTACGAGTGGGAGAGAATATCTTATACCATATATTTGACAAAGAATTAGTATCTAGAGGATAAAAGTGATGGTTAATTTTAGGTGTCAACTTGACTGGGCTGAGGATGCCCCTATAGCTGGTGAGACAGTTTTCGGGGTGTGTCAGCGAGTGTGTTTCCAGAAGAGACGAATTTATGTTTAAATCTGTAGCCTGAGTAAAGGAGGTCAGCCTCACCAATGCAGGTGGGGACATCAACTAATAGGTTGAGGGCATGAATAGAACAAAAAAGTGGGGGAAGGATGAATTTGCTCTCTTCTTTGAGTCAGGACATTTTCCTTCCCCAGGACATTGGTGTCCTTGGTTCTTAGATGACATACCATTGGCTCTTCTGGTTCTCTGGGATTCAGATTGGAACTGGAACCATAGCACCTGCTTCCCTGGGCCTCCAGTTTGTGGACAGTGGATCACGGGACTTCTCAGCCTCCATAACTGTGTGAACCAATGTCTCATAATAAATCTTTTTCTGTAGATATCAATATATCCTGTTTGTTTCTCTCAAGAACTCAGACTGATACAGTAAAAATGTCTTAAAACCTAACAGCAAAAAAAAAAAAAAAAAAAAAAGCAATGCAATGAGAAAATGGGCTAAAGATATAAACAGTAAAGAGAACATATAGATGGTGAATGAATACAAAAAGATGTTCAATATCACTTATTATCAGAAAAATGTATATTATGACCGCAATGAAATAATCACTACACATCCCTCAAAGTGGCTAAAAATAAAAAAAAAAAAAGTGGCAACACTAAATGCTTGAAAGAATGTGGAAGAATTTGATCATGCAGACATTCCTGATCGGAGCTTAAAATTGTACAACCACTTTGGAAAAATTTTGGCAGTTTCTTGCAAAATTAAACTTGCCATTGCATAGAAACAGGCAATTGCATTTGTGGGCATTTATCCCAGGAAATTGAAAACTTATGTTCACACAAAAACCTACATTCAAGTGTTCATAGCAGCTCTATTTGTAATAGTCCCAAACTGGAAAGCAGTCCCGATGTCCTTCAACAGGTAAATGACAAAAGAACTGGCAAAATATGCAATTTAATAATACTTAGCAATAAAAGAGTGAAACATTGACACAAAGGAAACAGATGAATCTTCAGGAAATTTTGCTAAATGAGAAAATCCAATCCTAAATGGTTAAGCATTGTATGGTTTTATTTGTAAAATACTTTTGAGATGAAAAAAAATTTGGAAATATAGATTAGTGGTTGCCAGGGTTTAGGGAAGTAGAACAGGAGAGAGGAAGGTGGGTTTGGTTATAAAAAGGCAACAGGGATTCATTGATGCGATTGTTCACTATTTAGGCTACAGTGGTGGATACAGAAACCTACATGTTACAAATCTGTTTAGAAATAAATGCACACACATAAACACCATAGTGTTTCACCAGAAGTAAATCTGGTGAAGTCTGAATAAGATTGGTGGGCTGTATCTATTCCAGTAAACTGTTTGCGATATATTACAGTTTTAAAAAATGTTTTCGCTGGATGAAATTATAAAGTTTACATAGGATTCCCTTGTATTATTTTTAAACTACATAAATACACACTTGTCTCAATAAAAGTTTTATTTAAAAAACAGTAAAAGATTTGAAGATGATTCAACAAAGAAAAATGGCTCTAAAAAGATAATTATCATTAGAAATCAAAGAAATGCAAATTATAACTCTGCTGGCATATCACTGTATACATCCTTTAATGAATAGGAGTAAGAAGTCCAATAGGACCAACTATTAATTGAAGATGTGTGGTAGCAACACATATGTTCATCTCACCCCCCCTTCCCATATATTCATCTTTTAATGTAAAACCATCTCTATTACTTTGTTGAAGATGGTTCCCAAAACTTTATTCAGATGTCTTTAATGACTAACCTCTCTAACACTTAAGCCCTTGATGTTATATATTCTTGACCTATATTTATTACCACATACTCTGAGCAGATTAATACCTGACTTCCTTAATGGAACAATAACTTCTTCAATGATAGGGTGTGTTACTTTCTGCCAAGGAAATGTTGGCGCACAAAATGCTGATTTCATCAGCAAATGAACCTGGAAAAATTCAAGACATAATCAGTTTGAACAACAGATTCTAGATTATAGTAAAGCAATCAATAGTAAATATTGTAAATTTTTCCTGTATATCCAAACCTGAAATTGTGATTTCACCAGTTTTCAATGCAAAGATGTGTTTTGCACATTTGAGGAAGTAATGACTTACATCACTCAAAGATGAAATTCCTAAGAAACAAATCCATAGGTCCAATATTCCTTTTTACTGTTTATTTTCTGCCTCTATCCCATCATTGTCATACAAGTAGCCTGAGTTATCTAAAGGATATGTCCAGATTTTCACATCTGAAAGTTTACATGAGGTTAAGCTTTTAAGAACTTACCAGGGTCAATTTGTAAGCAAGTGATTCTCTCAAGTGCTGATTTTGCAAGCAAAATATAAACATCATTTACTTCCCTAGTGTTTTGAAGCCATGCCATTAAAAATTCATCTGGGAACTCTAACATGAAAACATAAGAACAAGGGAGGCAATGAATTGCAATAAAAAAGTTGGCAGACTAATAAATAGGCATGGCAGGTCAGACTTCAGTTTACATAAATAGCTCTGCCAGAGGTGGTTTAAGAGGGTAGATCCTTGTCCCTGCATTACTTGTGGTGATGCATCTCCCTTTGAATTCTGAACTCTTGTAGCAGAGACAAAGAAATTATGTTGTTATTTTTTTGAAGGACACATAATCAAGATGTATACCCTGCATTTTCTTTTTAAAAATTTTTTTTCAACTTTTATTTATTTTTGGGACAGAGAGAGACAGAGCATGAACGGGGGAGGGGCAGAGAGAGAGGGAGACACAGAATCGGAAACAGGCTCCAGGCTCTGAGCCATCAGCCTAGAGCCTGATGCTGGGCTCGAACTCCCGGACCGCGAGATCGTGACCTGGCTGAAGTCGGACGCTTAACCGACTGCGCCACCCAGGCGCCCCTACCCTGCATTTTCAAAGTAGATGAAGACAAACCATGAATCTTCCATTGTTTTATAGAAACTATACCTCAAAGTAGGTGTAGGAATGCTTCTATAAATTTGAGGTAGTTTGCATGAAGTTACCTTTTTTTTTCCTCCAGAAACCATGCATTCCATATTCAGAAATATTAGACCAATACAAGTAAATAATTCCAATTCCATTCTGGACTTACTAAAAAAAAACCCCACCTTTTTTCTTATCCTAGTTAGTTATAATTACATGTTTTAGATCTTCTCTGAGACGAATCTTGGACACAACCTCTTCTCTTTTGGCCCACCACATCTATGTAGAAGTAAGTTCTTTGCATCTGATATTGCTCTAAAATTTATCCTGTTTATTTCATTTTACTTTTAATTTCCAGTCTTTTTGTGATTGTGTTACCCTTGTTAGTTCTTTCGTGGAATATTACAGCATCTCCTTATGCAAGATACTACCTTCACTCTGTCCTAACTTGTATGCTTATTTAAGTGTTATATTTTGATAACAGACATGGTAAAATGTCTCTACAACTTAATATGCTCCAGTGCCTTTTCTGAATAATATCCCAAACCTTAACATTATGCACAGCTGGTTCTTAAAATCAAGTCCATTCATACAATATTGCACTATGCATCCAAAGTCCAGTCTCCCTCAATTATTGCATTCCTCCTTTTTCTTCCTTACCCTGTGGACTTCTGAAGAAGCAATCCTTACTCAGCTTTTTGACACAGTTCAAAGTACTACCTTAATCAGTGTGCTTCTTTAAATAATTTCTAACAGGAATTTTCAAAAGAATTATTGCTTTTGTCCTGTAACTGTGATAAAGTGCTACTACTGAGAGTATGTCTTTTCATTTGTTTTACATTTTATTTTTTTTATTTTCTTTTATCTTCATTCATTTTTTTGAGTTTATTTATTTATTTTGAGAGAGAGAGCAGGGGAGAGGCAGAGAGAAAATCCTCAGCAGACTTGTCAGCACGGAACCTGATGTGGGGCTCAGTCTCCCAAACTGTGAAATCGTGACCTGAGCCAAAATCAAGTGTTGGATGCTTAACTGACTGAGCCACCCAGGCGTCCCTCTTCTGTAATTTTTTTTTTTATATATGGGGGAGGGGAAGGAAAAAAAAAACAAAAAGAGGTTAAGAGTGGGAGAGAGCCAAAGCATAAGAGACTGTTAAAAACTGAGAACAAACTGAGGGTTGATGGGGGGTGGGAGGGCGGGGAGGGTGGGTGATGGGTATTGAGGAGGACACCTTTTGGGATGAGCACTGGGTGTTGTATGGAAACCAATTTGACATTTGTTTTACATTTTAAAGAAAATAAACCTGGAGCAGCTGGCGCCAGTCTCTCTCTTCAAAGGCATATAGAAATTCAACATCTCAGGGACCAGTCTTCCTCTTCAGTCCCACATTCAGAGAATAAGGAGAGTAGATAACGCCTTTTGCAGGATTACAGTGGTCAGTTATTCTCTCTTCATGCGCCTTTCAGAGAGATGTTTCAGGATAGATGCCTATCCTCCTGGAGGCAAGTCTAAAGACTGAAGAGTAGCTGGGAAACAGAAGGGCCATCGTTTTATTCCTTAATTGGACTTTGCTCAGGCAGGAGACCTGTTGATGCATACTCATGCTTTCATAACAGGGAGCAGAGTATCTGAAGAGAGATACCTAGCGGGGATCAGCAGGTCTGAAAGGAGGCTAGTGGGATGTGACTAACCATGGTGCTTGCTCAGAAGTGAGCATTTTGTTTTTAGAATTCTGAATTTCCTCCCCTTACTGCCAAGTCCACACCAAGTACAAAAATTGCATCAGATAGAGTACAGCAAACACTTCCAAGGAGAGAAATGCTACTCACATTCAAGTATGATAACGGTCTGCTTCTTTTGCCTTTTCCTTATTTTGCCCAGGAATGGAACAGGTAACCTTGTTCCTGCTCTAGCTTGTATTATGGGGAACTTACAAGAAGAATTTTCAATGTGTATAAAATTAAAGCTTTGAAATAGAAACAGAACATAGTTTTAGGAACCCCAGTGGGACTGTTATTTAGAAATGGCTGAAAACCTAATACTGAGAAACTAATAACTCAGTAGATGGAAGTGGGTCTGGGTGGGATACAATAGGGGATTTTTTGTTTGCTTTTTGAAAAGTAAAACCATTTCCTGTTTCTAATGCTGAGTTAATTACCTGTAAACTAGTTACATATTAGTTTACCCAACAGATATTTACTGATCAGTCACTATGTACCCAAAATACAGCACCGGGAACAAAGCATGGGCAAGACTATCTTTCTGAGCTTGCAGGCTGACAGACATTACCTCAACTGACTTACTTCAACAGAATTAAGTTCTCCTTTTTTTTATTTTTTTGGTATTTCAAACCTTTATGCAGCTAGACAAATGGTATTTCTTTTTTTTAAATTTTTTTTTAACATTTATTCACTTTTTGAGAGACAAAGAGAGACAGAGCATGAACGGGGAAGGGTAGAGAGAGAGGGAGACACAGAATCTGAAGCAGGCTCCAGGCTCCGAGCCGGCAGCACAGAGCCTGATGCGGGGCTCGAACCCACGAACTGCAAGGTCATGACCTGAGCCAAAGTCGGACGCTCAACTGACCGAGCCACCCAGGCACCCCGACAAATGGTATTTCTTACAAGGTTCAATCAGTTGCAGTTCCTCATTATTATGAAGATGTTCTCAATCCACTGTGGGACAAATATGTAATATCTAATTCTACAACAGAATGTTAGAATGAAACTGGACTCCGAGTAAATTCTGGCATCCTTGAACTGTGTGACCTTGATGTAAATTCCTGCCTCCTAAATGAATATAATAGTAGCTCCCAAGGATCTTGTTGTGTAATAAGTATGTATACATACAAAATAATGATATATTAAATATATATAATATAAAACACCTGATGCACAGTACATGTTCATTGATAACTAATTCATTTCCATATATATTTTCATTTATCTCCTGTGCCCAGACCACCAAATATTTTAAAAATGAAAATTTGGCATATGCTAATATAAAACTATTTTCTCCAGAGTGTTCCTATATCTCACTTTTACTAAGTTACCTCCTTTCCATAGTCCTCTTTATTCCTACCCTTCAGCATTTTTCACCTGACTTATCTTATTCTGGGTTTAAGTTTTCCAGTCAGTACTCCTAGATATTCAGACAACGCTTTAAATTTTTCTCCTGTGATATGTCTTTTTTTTTTCTATATGTGATTCTTAATTTGTCGTGCACACTTCTCATTTTAATATCCAGGCTTAGAAGTAATTTAGACAATCAAGCTGGGTCTGTATTTGTTCCTTCTTTTGTTCTGTATATTAGTTACATATCTGTTGTCATTAACAACCACAGCACTCATCATCTACTTGGAGTCACATTCCTTTTTAAAGTCTGATTAAGGTCTGTGTGTTTCTTTTTAGATTTTGGAAGTCTGTTATTCTAAAGCCTACATATTTGTCCGAATTATACCTAGTTAAAAATATTATCAACTGCAGTTACTTTTTGCAAAGTTTGAACATTGCTAAGTTGTTATTTCTAGTCACTAAGAGTTAAGCCCCTGTGTCCATCTAATAGTTTCAAGGAATTGCCACTGATAGCAGGGCAAAGAATCCTTCATTAGATTTTCTGGTTTGAGTTGAGGGAGACTTCTGGTTCAAAGGATTGTTCAGACTTCCCCATCTTGCCTCTGCTCCTTCAGAGCAGCTAGTTCTGTCTGTCATGTTTTATGTATTGGCCAGGGTTCTCCAGAGAAACAGGAAGTATATATAACAGATGGGAGGGGTGGAGAGAGAGACATCCACGCACATTGCTTGGCCATGGTGTTATAATTATTAGGTACTTTGTGTACATTATCATATTTATTCCTAATGATAGCTATGCAAGTATCATTATCTTTCGCATTTTATACAATAGAAAACTGCTTTTCAAAGAGTTAGGGAACTTGTAAATATTTTGTTGAGTTAGTAGATTCAGAAATTACATCCCAGTTCTAGTTTAGTCTAATTTCTAGGTCCTTGTAATGCCCACTATAAACATATATAGGAAACCTAAAGGAAAATATCTTTGTTTACCTAAAATGAATTAATATTTAAGTATGAAAATTCAAATACTAGTAACAGACTAGTGCTAAAGTATCTATCTGGTGGTTCTTGTACTATTAATATAAGTCTATGTCTGATAGAGGCTTATATGACAAAGCACTCCCAGAAGTATTCTTATCATCTACCTTTCACCTTTCCTGTGTAATGTATTACTCTTAAAGTTCTGCTTTCTGAGGCTACAGATATCATCTCCATCAATATTATTCATAAATTAATTCTGTACCCATATAAGCTATGATTTTCAATAAATTTATTCATTGATTTATTTATATAAGCGATTTTCAATAATGGTGTTAAAAATATGAGCTTTATTGGTAAGATCTGGTTATATTTTTAAGTCATAAACAGAAGTGTGTTTGGGAAGGGGCCTTTTGCCCTTTGTAAGCCATTATATAGGCATTGGCATTCTCTACTAATACATAAGGATAGCTCAAAGCAAAAGGTTTGGCATTATTAATGAAGAAACATGTCATTAGTGTTGACTCTTATTAGGCAATCTACCACAGATTAAAACTTGGTTATATGCAATTTAAATTAGAAATAATTAAGTTTTGAAACTTTATGATACAGCAGAGTAAGGAATTGGATAGTAGTCCAAGGAACTTGATTTTGTTTGGGTCTCTGGTCTATTATCAACTCTCAGTTGGAATTTGGGCAGCTCTCTTCTCTCTGCAAATGAGTTTACTATCAAGTAGAGAGCCCAGGTGATATTAGCCTCTTTCAGTAAAAGATACTGCATTATTTGGCTAAAACAGTATTTCCTAAACTTTCTCCACATTTTGTAATTTTTAATTTTATTCCATCCTTGCCTTAAAGGTACCCATAGTATCAATTAAAACAGAAGAAGAAAAACAACAACAACAAACAACAACAACAAAATAACCCTTTCCTCACTATCTCCTTCAGGTACTTGAAAAGGAGTGTTGTCATCTGAAACTCACAAATCACTAGATATTTGTCAGAAACAAAGGAAAGAAAATGTAAAAAATTATTATCACATTTAAAAACCAAATTTTGTTTAAGAAACATTTTTGCATATTATAAATCAATAAAAATTACATAATTATATATATATATACATATATATTAGAAAAACAAGATATAATCTTGTTCTTTTAAAAAAATAAAGCCCTACAGTAATATTAAGCAGATGAATAGTGAATTTCTTTATACATATTCTTTTTATTTTTTTTTATTTTTTTTTAATTTTTTTTTCAACGTTTATTTATTTTTGGGACAGAGAGAGACAGCATGAACGGGGGAGGGGCAGAGAGGGAGACACAGAATCGGAAACAGGCTCCAGGCTCCGAGCCATCAGCCCAGAGCCTGATGCCGGGCTCGAACTCAGGGACCGCGAGATCGTGACCTGGCTGAAGTCGGACGCTTAACCGACTGCGCCACCCAGGCGCCCCTATACATATTCTTTTTAAATAATGGCTTCTAAATTTTCTAAAATTTGATTTTCTTAAAGACCATCACAGAAAATGCTGTTATTATTTTCCCTGAGTCAATTATTTTGAAAAATATTCATGTATTAACAAAATTGCACATCACATCCTTCAATTTCATTTTTCCTACAGCACAGCTGGAGCATTAGAGTGTTCTTAAATAAAAACTTTCTTTACATTCTCCTCAGTAGTTGAAGTTATTCAAAATAATTTAAGAACTGTGGTAAAAACTTTGTTCATTTTAGCCTTTTAGATGGGACTGAGTCTGCTAGCCAGCAGATTATTCATGGGGTTTCTACATTTCTAGAAATTTTTAGTTAAGATGTGTTTCAGCTCAGGTTTTTAGAAACATAAACAATATGCATTATGATACTAATTTTCTTTCTTAATATTGCTCAAAGTCACCTTTTCCTTTCTTTTCAATACACTAAAATTAAAAATTCATATATGTTAGTTCTAGGTAAGACCCTAAAAGTATCTTGTTCATTGTTGTTGTTTTTTTTGAATTTTTTTAATATAAGTTGGGAAAATGCACATCTCACAGGAGAGTAATCACTTTACACGTTATAGTGTGATTTTGCTTTTTAGCCATGACTCTGATTCCAGTGAAGATAGTCCAGTATTTCTTGGGAATCTGATCCTCTTCTTAGAAAGCTTTTACATTCATTCGTGTTACCTGACCTACCTACCTGACCATAACGTAGACTCAGACAATTTAGAATACTTTCAAGAAAGGTAGTACCAACAAGATATTTTCTATGAAACCTTAGTTCTCTTGTGAATTAAACTCACAGGAATCCCCCTTTCACCCTATTCTGGCCAATTGAAACTTCTTTGGACCTATAATATAGAAGTTTGACTTCTATCTTTTGTTGAAAGAAATGCCTTTATGCTCACAAAGTTAGAATTCTCTCTCAGACTCCCACTGGATGCTAAGAGCAGTTCCTATTTGAATTCCTCACAAATGCAGTGGGCATAAGAGGATATGTTCATAAATACTTTATTGTTTTTAGCTGTACCTTAAATAATAAATAAGTTTGGTTTGCTGAAGTTTGGTTTCTAAGCCCGAGTTCTATTTTTTCCCATTATAAAACAGCTTTAAAATGGTAATTTTTTCCCTCCTAGTATCCATTGTGAATTATGAGTTAAGAGTATCCATTTTGAATTGATAAAATGAGAACAAACCTATTTAAATCAATTCTGAATTTTAGGCCAATGACAGGTGTTCTAGAAATGGACCATGGGAGATTTTCCAATACTGGTCCCTATATTCAGTCATAGGAATTATCTACACGTTTACATAACTTATGAGGAAATCCATTTCTATGCATATAATTAATTGTATTAGATAATAGTAGGCACTGAGTTTGGAAACTCAACAGATTCTGTTCTAGTTTCAGACCTTGAACTTTCTTTTAGGCTACAGGACAATTAATATGTGTATGTTCTATGTGGTCATCTATAAAATGATGCTAAGGAATTGATTTTACTTGTCATATAGGGACTTTGGAAGTAAAGCTGTATAATTTACTTACAGCTCAGTAGGTTAAGCTTCCGACTTTGGCTCAGGTCATGATATCATGTTTCATGAGTTTGAGCCCTGCGTCGGGCTCTGTGCTGACAGCTCAGAGTGTAGAGCCTGCTTCAGATTCTGTGTCTCCCTCTCTCTCTCTGCCCCTCCTCCACTAGTACTCTGTGTGTGTGTGTGTCTCTCCTCTTTCTCTCTCAAAATTAAATAAACCTTAATTAAAAAAAACATACATAATATGTATGTATTACATGTATTGTTGATGTATGCATAATAACGCATGCAGGTACATAAACACACATATGCATACGCAAACAAATACAAGAATGCTAGAATCTTTGGAAATTATAAAGACCTCTTTGAATTTGAAGTGGTAAGAAAATTTGATAAAATTTTTTGAGCAACATTATTATTAAAAAAAGAAAAGTAGAGTGACTTCAAAGTAAGAATGTACCTTATAGATATCATTCAGAAAGATAAAAAGGAAAGTCTGGATTGAATATTCTAGATAAGGAGTTATATTAGAAGCTACATTTAAGGGAGAATAAATTCATTATTTGATCAATGTGAAAAAATGTTAGAATATATAAAGAAATGTCAATCTCATTTATTCAATTAATAAATATAATTTGCTCAGTTATTCAGACTGGAAATAAGATTGACTTTATGGCTTCTACAAAGCAAATGGTTCAAAGCAGAGTTTAGGGAGGATTTGTTTCCCTGAGAAATATATTTTGTTGTGGTGGTGGAATTTTTCAAGTTTCTTACAATTATTTGGGCATATGTTTTTTAAACTATAAAATCCTTAATTATAATTTATTTGTCAAATGTATTGTTGAGAAAAACATATTTTTAAATTGCATGAAAAAACACCTTTTGTACTTTTATACATTGTATCAGAAACTCAAGAATTGCAAGGACTCATGGTGTTTATTGATGAAAAGGTAGATTTTTCTCTGGAAGTTGCAGCTCTATGCCTTAATTCTCCTAGCTTAAGGATGCCTTTGTTTTAACAGACTCACCATAACTATTAAAAATATAGCTTCAGTATTTTTCAATTCATGAGGATTATTTTCTCTCATGTGTAAAAGGAAATAAGTGTTACCAAATATAACTTCAAATTTAATCAAACATGGGATCTTTGTGGTAACAAAAATAAGATCAAAAAGCCTTTCTGTTGCTCTCTTCTAGATTCTACCTGAAGAGTATTTGGGGATTTTAAGACATCTCAATCCTTCCCACATTACTATGGTGTAATTAATTAGATTTTTTTTCAACTTTTATTTATTTTTGGGACAGAGAGAGAGAGAGAGAGAGCATGAACAGGGGAGGGGCAGAGAGAGAGGGAGACACAGAATCGGAAGCAGGCTCCAGGCTCTGAGCCATCAGTTCAGAGCCTGACGCGGGGCTCGAACTCACAGACCACGAGATCGTGACCTGGCTGAAGTCGGACGCTCAACCGACTGCGCCACCCAGGTGCCACTAATTAATTAGATTTTAAATCTCGGCTGTTTGGGACAAAAGTCACACAACATACTTTAAAATTGTTAATAATTTAGACTTTCTAATTTCCAAAGATGACTAATGCAGCCTAAGTATTGTTTAAGTATATGTTTCCATACAAGTTTGTAAATCTCTCATGCTTAAGCTCTCACCCACCCTGATGCTACCCCATATCTCCCCTTCCAGGAAATGTTCCACCATCCACCAAACAAGGCAGTAAAGACTGATTCAAGAGGACTCTACTCCAGCACTATTTATAGCTTCAGTTCTGCCATGCACATGTTTCTTTCTCACAAGTTATTACATATTAATATTACTCTTGTTTGATTTACATATATAGTGAAATGATTATCAAAATAAGTATAATTAACATCCATCATCTCATGAGATATAATAAAAAAAAATTCCTTATGTTGAGAATTCTTAGAATTTACTCTCAACACCTTTTCAGTATATCGTATAGTAGTGTTAACTGTAGTCATCATATTTTACATTATTTATATGATAAGTGAGAGTTTGTACATTTTAACCACCTTTCTCTAATTCCTGCTCTCCCCACCCAGTACCTCTGGTAACCACAAATCCATTCTCTTTCTGAGTTCAGTTGGGTCTTGTCTGTTTTTAGATTCCACGTTTTAGTGAGATTATACAGTATTATTTGTCTTTGTCTGACTTATTTCACTTATGATAATGCCTTCAAGGTCCATCCATATTGTTGCAAATTGGAGAATTTCCTTCCTTTTATATGGCTGAGTAATGTTCCAATTGCATATATATTCTATAATTTCTTTGTCCATTTATCCATCCATTGGCACTTAGGTTGTTTCTATGTCTTGCCTCTCATAAATAATGCTTCTGTAAACTTGGGAGTAGAGATATCTTTTTGAGTTTGTGTTTTCATTTCCTTTGGATATACATGCATACTTCCATTTTATAACATCTTACTTTGTTTCACTCTATAGATAATGTGTCTTTTACAAATTAAAGTTTTGTAGCAATCCTGGGTTGAGCAAGTTTAATAGTACCATTGAGCAAACAGCATGTGGTCACTCCAGGTCTCTGTGTCACCTTTTGGTAATTTATGTAATATTTCAACCTTTTTCATTGTCATTATATTTGTTATGGTGATATTTGATCAGTGATAACAACTCTCTGAAAGCTCAGATGATGGTCACCATTTTTTAGCAATAAAGCATTTTTAAATTAGGATGTGTACTGTTTTTTAGATATAATGCTATCTATGCTGTACTGAATAGACTACAGAATAGTATAAACATAACTTATATGCACTGGAAACCAAAAAATTCATTTGACTTGCTTTATTGCAATATTTGCTTTATATTAATGGTCTGGAGCCAAACCTGCAATATCTCTGAGGCATGCGTACATTTTCAGAAGTGGAATTTCTGGACAATAGGGATGGTCTATTTTTAATTTTTTGAGGAAACTCCATACTGTTTTTTCCATTGTAGCTGACCACTTTACAACACCATCAGCAGTGCACAGGGTTCTCTTTTTCCACATTTGTTGCCTCTTCTTTTTGTAAATGTCACACTTAATTACCTCTAACGTATAATGCTTCCTCAGATATGCTTCAAATATTTCCAGAAATTAGAAAAGAGTAAAAGATAAAGTTGTGCTACTGCAATAGTGAGAGTTTTTCTACTCCAGTTATGTCCAGGAAATGTGTTCAGCATGCCATTAGGACTGTTCTTCCAGTAGACACAAACCACTGAAGGAAGGAATAGGAAGAGGAAGGGAGAGAGGAAGTAGAAGAGACAGAGCAGACACACACAGGCATGTCAGTGATAAGAATTTTTGAGCCTCTCCAATTCCTCTTGAGTTGGGGAAATATTATTTTATAAACCCTGTGCAATGAGCATCTCAAATCTCTTCCCATTATCTCCCAGATTATTATTTTTTGCCTACCATCAGTAAGGTGGCCTTGGAGTTATGAATATTTATCAAATATTTTCAAAATGTCTAAAAATATATGGGAAATATTAGAAAATTAATGAACTATAACTGTACATAATATTTACTTTACATTTTTACAAAGAATGGGAAACAATGAAATGTACCCATTGTTCCCAGTCAAGTTGAAAAATTCTACTCTAATAGAAAGGTATTACATCAGGCAGAGGGTTGAAGTTACCTCAGAAAATAAATCATTTTTGAGCATAGAAATGAAAACTGTAAAGCACAGGACTTTTGGAAATTCATTAATTCAGATTTCATGACAACAGGACTAAAATATACCCTTGCAGTATTTACGTATGACAGGATTGCTATGTGGATTTTGGGCATAAACAGCTTTGATGGACTATGTCGAGGATAATAAATTGGGAGTTAAACTCCTGAAAGAGAACAAATGACTTCCATTTGCAGAATTATAGACTTATAAAATGCTGTACTACTGAAATAGCACCCAGTCCATGTTACAAATTTTATAAGTAAATAAAATGAATAAAGCCCAGAGAGGGGAACTAACTCACACGTAATACAACATGCAGTGAATTTCTTTAATGGTACATATTTACTTGTGTCATTTTGAATTTTAGAAACCTGACTTAGACATATATTAGTTGTGTCATTGAGGCACTTGTCAAATCACAGAAGACTTTCTGGATTGGATTACTTGAGATTTTCTTAGTAAGAATCATTGATAATTTAAAAATTAACTATGAAAACAATAGCTTTAAGCACATAGTATGTGAGATATATATGTGTATTTCATATATGTGTGTATTTCATATATATATATAATCATATTTAGAACTCTAAAATATAGGATTCTTGGACAGAGAAGGATTCATTCATCTCCGGTGTAAAAGAGGGGTGCTTGTAGGATCTCTCTCTAGCATGGTGGTAGGCAGAGATGATAAGTAATCATAATTCGGTACTTTGTATGAGATGGCTTTGGTTAGAAAAGTACAGCTGGTGTTTAGTAACAGTTTTCAGAAGACACTTAAAAAGAGTCTTAAAAATGGATATATATATCACACTAAGTTCACAAGTATTACATGCTTTACTTGTTTCTCTAATATGAAAATTTAGTTTGTTTTTTTGAGAAAAAATACACAATAATTAGTTGAGACTTATTTTGAGAAAGGTAGTAAGCATTGACAAATTGTCATTTTAATCTTCTTTTCCTACTACAGAGGGTAAAAAATAAGTATGTGGTGAGTTTAGTTAAGAGAGACCAAGCCTGGGGCACATGGGTGGCTCAGTCAGTTAAGCATCCAACTCTTGATTTCGGCTTGCATCGATATCTCACACTTCATGGGATCCAACCCTGTGCTTGGGATTCTCTCTCCCCCTCTCTCTGCCCCCTCCCTCTCTGTCTCTCTCTCTCTAAATGAAGTGTGTGTGTGTATATCTATCTATCTATCTATCTATCTATCTATCTATCTATCTATCTATCTCTTATATAAAGAGAGGCTAACTTTGTATAAGGGAATTGATACAAGCATCTCTTAGGGAGAAAAAGTGCCATTTAACCATTTTTAGCTTCAGCTTTCTCATTTGTAAACATGAAGATAAGAAAATCCATGTTTTAGGATAGTTACTATATCAAAGGATTTATTGGTCTTAATGATATAGAAAATTATTAGAGCACAATAAATGCTTAACAAATAATAGTGCTATTAATTCTTAATGACATATCCATTAATTAATTGATGTTTTCATTTTACAGCATGCTAAATTATTTTAAATATTTGTTAGGGTAATAAGCCTGTATCATCTAATATATATTACATAATTAAATTTACATACTCATTTAAAATATCTTATCTTCCCATACTTATTTCTTCTGATTTATCCCTGATTAGGCAGTATAATGTGGTGGTTAGAAGTGTAAGTTCTAATATTAGACTGCTGTGGTAAATTCTGCTCTATCACTAACTGTACAGTTTTAGAACTTAACCTCTCAATTCTGGGAGTTCATCATCTGTAAAATGGTTAAAATAATAGCACTTACCTCACATACTTTGATGTACTGTTTTGACAGGCAATATATTAATGTATTTAGAATAAGGTATGTTTTTCAGTATATATTCAATATATCTGGCTTATTTACTACATTTCTTCATAATGATGATTTTCAACAGCAGGAAAAAAGAGAGAAAAAAGCTTTTAATGTCAGAAAATATTTTCATCAGCAGGAAAAAAGAGAAAGAAAAGCCTTTAATGTCAGAAAAGAGAGTGTCGAATTTGAGGAAGAACTTGGGTTAAAGATCAATTGTACATGCAAAAAGAAAGTTGACAAAATAGCAACGCACTGAGCAAATGTCACGGATCCTCAGCTCTAGAACTGGTTCTTGTTTGTGCATTTCAGGGACATATTGGAATTGATGTAGAGATTGTTTATACATAAATTTAAACTAAAAGCTTCCTTGTGATTATAATAGTTTGGGAATATAGAAAGGATATTAACTATTCTTATTAATAAGCCATGCTCAGTATTTGTCTCCTTTTTTTTCTTATGTTTACTTATTTATATCCTATTTTCTTCAAAAAAAACGCATTCAATGTGACTTGCAAGGATCTGTAAACTATATTACAATAAATTGAAAGCAGATTAGAAAAGCAGAAGAAAGTCAATGCCTTAAGTCAATTCTATCCATGAGGGAAGATAATGTGAAAAACGTATCATAGTGCCCTTTCTAATTCCTAGAGGTGTGGTACACTTTGGACTTTAAATGAAACAAATTCCAGTCAAAAAATAAAACTGAATCTTTGAAGATTAAAATATCTTTAAAAGGAAATCATGCCCGTATTGCAGAAGCACAAAATACTCTTGATCTGAAGACTGTATTTTTGTAAGGTGAGATTTTTCAACAGTTTATATTTGTATTGCCCTTGTAAGTGGGCTGTTCTTTAAATAGGCTTTTGGATTGTTTTCGGAAAATAAACATTCAATTGCTTTTTTCGTCTTTTTTTAAAAATTTGAATTCCAATTAGTTAACATACAGTGTAATATTGCTTTCAGGTATACAAAATACTGATTCAACACTTCCATGTAACACCTGGTGCTCATCACAAGTACACTCCTTAATCCCCATCACCTATTTAACCCCCCCCCCCCCACCTCCCTTCTGGTAACCATCAGTTTGTTCTCTTTAGTTAAGAGTCTTGTTTTGTTTCTTAAGTTCCACATGTGAGTGAAATTGTATGGTATTTGTTTTTCTGACTTATTTTGCTTCGCATAGTACTCTCTAGCTCCATCTATGGCATTGTAAATGGCAAAATTTCATACTTTTTGATGGTAGAGTAATATATATATATATATATATATACACACACACATATATATGTATATACATACACACACACACACATATATATATATATATATATATATATATATATATATATATACACACATACACATACACATATCACCTCTTCCTTATCCATTCATTAGTTGTTGGACGCTTGGACTCCTTCCATAATTTGGCTATTGGAGATAATGCTGGCTGGCTCAGTTGGTACACCATGCAACTCTTGATCTCAGGATTGTGCGTTTAAGCCCTACAGTGGGGGTAGATATTACTTAAAAACAAAATCTTTAAAAATTTTTAAGAAAAAGGTAATTCCCTTTTTAACTTTTTGAAGAATCTCCATAACTATTTTCCAGAGTAGCTGTACCAGTTTGTATTCCCACCAACGGTGCAAGAGAGTTCCCCTTTCTCCATATCCTTGCCAACCACCTGTTATTTCTTGTGTTTTTTATTTGAGTCATTCTGACAGGTATTAGGTACTATATCATTGTAGTTTTGATTTGCATTTCCCTGATGATGAGTGCTGTGGAGCATCTTTTCATGTGTTTGTTGGCCATCTGTATGTATTCTTTGGAAAAATGTCTATTCATGTTTCCTGCCCATTTTTTAATTGGATTATTTGCTTTCTGGCTGTTGAGTTTTATAAAGTTCTTTATGTGTTTTGGACACTAACTCTTTATCAGTTATGTCATTTGCAAATATCTTCTATTCTGTAGGTTGCCTTTTAGTTTTGTTGATGGTGTCCTTTGCTATGCCGAAGTTTTTTATTTTGAAGTCCTAATAGTTTATGTTTGCTTTTGTTTCCTTTGCATCAGGAGACATATCTAGAAAGATGTTGCTATGGCTGATGTCAAAGAGGTTACTGTCTGTGTTCTCTTCTAGGATTTTTATGGTTTCAAGTCTCAGGTTTAGGTCTTAAATCTATTTTGAATTTATTTTTATGTATGGTGTAAGAAAGTGGTACAGTTTCATTCTTTTGCATGTTGCTGTCCAGTTTTCCCAACACCATTAGTTGAAGAGACTGTCTTTTTCCCATTGGATATTCTTTCATGCTTTGTTGAAGATTAATTGATAGTTATGGGTTCATTTCTAGGTTTGCTTGTCTGTTCCAGTGATCTGTGTGTCTATTTTTATGCCAGTAGGATACGGTTTTGATCACTACAGCTTTATAATATAACTTGAAGTTGAGAATCGTGATGCCTCCAGGTTTTCTTTTCTTTTTCAAGGTTGCTTTGGCTATTTCAGGTCTTTTATGGTTCCATACAAGTTTTAGGGTTTTTGTTTTTGTCTTTTGTTTGTTTTGTTTTTGTTTTTAAGTAATCCCTATTCCCAACATGGGGCTTGAACCTAAGACCCTGAGATCAAGAGTTGCATGCTTTACTGAGCCAGCCAGGTGTCCAAAATCCGTATGATTCAGTGAAATTTTTACATTTTAGTAGTATTTATCTTTGATTTTCTAATATTCATGATTTTATTATTTATAAAGATAATTTTGTTTCCACTTTATCATGATTGTAATTATAGCACTTATATTTTCTAATTGCATTTGCTCATCCTTCTAGAACAGTGTTAATATTGGGGCGCCTGGGTGGCGCAGTCAGTTAAGCGTCTGACTTCAGCCAGGTCACGATCTCGCGGTCCGGGAGTTCGAGCCCCGCGTCGGGCTCTGGGCTGATGGCTCGAGCCTGGAGCCTGTTTCTGATTCTGTGTCTCCCTCTCTCTCTGCCCCTCCCCCGTTCATGCTCTGTCTCTCTCTCTCCCAAAAATAAATAAACGTTGAAAAAAAATTAAAAAAGAAAAAAGAACAGTGTTAATATTAATGGAAAGATGGACATTTTGCCTTCCTTTTTATTATATCAGTGATGTTTTTATTTTTCAAATTTTAAAGATGATTTTATATGTGGATTTATGTGCAGTTATTCATGCAAAATATAACATCCATGTATTCTATCTAACTTATTAATATCCTATGCCATTTTCTGCAGTTTTACTTATCCAGGTCCAGATGAATCTGGATTTCTGAAAGGTCCTGTATGTCCTTACCATTAGTGAATGGCTTCAATGTGATTTTTATTGTGTATGGGCAGAAGTTTAATATTTATGTGAACCAAAATTGATAATGAATGTTTTTAAGTTTTAGTCATACATCAAATGAATGTTACCAATAGTTCATTGATGTTGGTTGTTAAGGCAGTAAATTTAATATATGTATAATCTCCTGGATTTCAGTATATTTCTGATTGCAACATCTTATGTGGATTACCATTCTAGAATCTCCATAAATGAGTTTGCTGTTCTCTGGCTGAATAATGCAGTCATCTCAGGTGGGACTAAAAAAATCTAATTAAAGGTGCTTGATTCCAAAGGAAGAATCTAAAATCTATGTGATCCTTAGACAGTGACAAGTATTTCCCCAGAGCTCAGTGATTGCCTGGACTCTTTGTTTCTGTGGAAGGAGACACCTAAGTGATTAGTCATATGACCCCACTTCCATCATTGACTAGGTAGGAAGTCTTGAAGTGGACTATACTAAAATATACTAAAATAGTATTAATCTAGGCTACTTTAATTTAGATGTTAGAGAAAATTATGACAAAATACTGATAAATGTGTTTTACAACGCACCCAAAAACATTATTTTTCACATATGATTAGAGGTGGTGATGTAAGCAAGATAGCAGAGTAGGAACCCCTAACCTTTGTTCCTCCATAGAATCACTTATCTAACAATGATTTCGGTAGCAAAATGCCTTGAAAGGAAATGCCGAATGCAGAGTAAAAAGAATACTCCAGAGGAGCACAAACTGAGAGTAGTCATATTTATATGGATAAGAGGAGAAATTTGACATTACTCAGGTGAGTTCCTCCTTCAGACCACCTTAACTCAGCACTAAAATGATTGCTCAGCCCATCATTTCTCCCACTGGGGGAAAAGTGAGATTGGACTGTGCATCTGGTCACTCAAGCACACACCGTTGGGCTTGTTTCTGTCTCACTTCATTCCAAACACTGAACAATCCCCTGGAACAGCAAAGAGCAAAGGAAAGAGGAGGACATCTCCTGCAGCAAGTGCTACTCTGTGAGATTTGGAAAACACACATAACTGAGACTTTTTTCTCCATGAGAGAGAATGAAGTGAAGGAAGCCTTATCTCTAGAATTTCAAAGCACCCTCCATGAAACTAAGTTTCTATCTTACCTCATACTAAGTAGGGAGCAACCTGTGGAACCTGGGTCCTTGGAACAGGTTCTGGTGCTGATTTCCAAGATTATGAAGAGACACAGGACAAAAATCTACATCTTCAAATGCATAGACAATAAAGCAAACATACAAGGAATATGCAGAATCTAGAAAACATGACACAATCAAAGGAAGAAAATAAATATCTACTAACCAACTTGAGAAAATTGGAGATCTGTGAATACCTGACAAGAATTCAGAGTAATCATCTTAAAGAACCTCAGTGAGTTATGAGAACACAGACAACTAAACAAAATGAGAAACAGTAAATGAATACACTGAAAATATTAACCAAGAGAAACAATGAAAAACAACCAAATAGCAATATTGGAACTGAAGAATACCATAACTGAACTGAAAAATGCTCCAATTTTGTCCGGGAAATGTGTTCAACATGTCATTAATATTGATTTTTCTAGCAACAGAAACCATTGAAAAAAGGAGAAGGTTAGGAGCAGGAGGAATCAGAAGAGGAGAAGGGGACAGAAAACAGTCTCATTTAAAATAGCATAAAAGAACAATTAAAGAGACTCATAAATATGGAGAACAAGCTGAGGGTTGCTGGAGGGGTTTTGGGAGGGGGGATGGTCTAAATGGGTAAGGGGAATTAAGGAATCTACTCCTGAAATCATTGTTTCACTATATGCTAACTAATTTAGATGTAAATTTAAAAAAAAATAAAAAATAAAATAAAAACAATTAAACATGAATAAATTTAATCAAGGTGGTGAAAGATTTGTATAATTAAATCTATAAAGCACTGATGAAAGAACACAAAGACAAAAATTAATAGAAAGACATCCCATATTCATGGACTGGAAGAGTTAATATTAAAATATCCATATTACCTAAAAGAATCTACAGATTTAGTATAATCCCTATCATTATCCAATTTGATTTTTCACAGAAATAGAAACAAAATCTTAACATTTATTTAAAACTACAAAAGACCCCAAACAGCCAAAGCACTTTTAAGCAAGAAGAGCAAAATGAGAGGTATCATACTACCTGATTTCCAAATACACTGTAAGTTTACTGTAATCAAAACAGTATGTTACTGGCATTAAAATAGACATTTAGACCAGTAACAGAATTGAGAATCCAGAAATAAATCCATGTGTTTATGGTCAAATGATCTTTGCCAAAGTTGTCAGGGACACACCATAGGAAAAGAATAATTGTTTTAAAAATTGTGTTGTGCGGACTGAATATACACATGCAGGAGAATGAAATTGGGCCCTATGCCACACCATAAATAAAAACCAGTCACATGGATTAAAGACTTAAATGCAATATTTGAAACTGTTAAGACACCAGAAGAACATATAGGGGGAAAGCTTCTCAACATTATTTTTGGATATGATTATTTTTGATGTAATTTAAAATCACAGGCAGCAAAAACAAAAATAGGCTAATGGGACTGCATCAAACTAAAAAGCTTCTGCATAGCAAGGAAACAACAGAGTGAAGAGGCAAGCTATGGAATGAGAGAACATGTTTATAAAGCATACCTCTGATAAGGAGTTCATATCCAAAATAACGTATATAACAAACTGAAACAACTCAGTAGTAAGAAAATAACCTGGTTAAAAATTTTCAAGGACTTAAATAGACACTATAAAAAACAAAGAAAAGCAAAAACAAACAAAAAATACATACAATTGGTCATCAGGTATATGCAGAGGTGCTCAACATTACTAATCTCAGAGAAATGTAAATCAAAACCACAGTGAAATACCACCTTATATCCGGTTATAATGGTTATTATATATAAAAAAGGGTAACAAGTGTTGACAAGAATGTGGAGAGAAGGTAACCCTTGTACACTGTTAATAGGAATGTAAAATGCTGTAGCCATTTTGGAAAATAATATGGAGATTTCTTTAAAAAATTAAGAGCATATCTGTCATATGATTCAGCAATCCCACTTCTGGTTATATATTTAAAGGAAATTAAATAATTATCTTGAAGAGATAACTGTACTCCCATATTCATTGCAGCATTATTTATAATAGCTAAGATATAAAAATAAGCTATGTGCCTGTCAATGGATGAATTGATAAATGTGATACATGCGTATGTATGTATGTGTGTGTGTGTGTGTGTGTGTGTGTGTATGTGGGTATACATATATGTCTGTGTGTTTGTGTGAGTGTGTGTGTATAAATGCTGGGATATTTCTCAGTCTTAGAAAAGAAAAATCCTGCCATTTGCAGCCATATGGATGTACCTGGAAGACTGTATGCTAAATAAAAAAGGCAGGCACAGAAAGACAAATACAGTAGTCCCCCCTTATCTACAAGGGAGTCATTTCAAGACCCCTAGAGGATAGTGCATCATACACTATGCTTTTTTCTGTATATACATACTAAGATAAAGCTTAATTTATAAATTAGATACAGTAAGAGATGAGCAGCAATAAATTAAATAGAATGATTATAATAGCACACTGCAGTAAAAGTTATGTGAATGTGGTTTCTCTCTCTCAAAAGATCTTTCTCTACTGTACTCACTCTTCTTGTGATGATATGATATGATATGATAAGATGCTTATTTGATGAGATGAGATGAATGATATAGGCAATGTGAAATAATGTAGGCTACTATTGGCCTTCTGGGGATGTGTCAGAAGGAGGAGCATCTGCTTCTGGACCACAGTTGACCATGGGTAACTGAAACTGTGGAAGGCAAAACAATGGATCAGGGAATACTACTGTACTGCCAGGTATGTGTAGAATCTAAAAAGTTGAAATCAAAGAAGCATAGAGTAGAATGGGGAGATATTGGTCAAAAGTTAACAAAGTTTCAGTTAAGTAAGATGAATAAATTATGGAGGTTTAATGTATAGCATGATTTTAATTAATAATATTGTATACTTGAAATTTGTAAAGAGAGAAAATCTTAAGGATTTTCACAAATAAAAAATTTAAAAAGAACATATGTGATGTGATGGATATGTTAACTACTTTGGTTGTGGTCTTCCTTTAACAATGTATACATTTACCAAAAGAATATATACATTGTATGCCTTGAATATGCAATTTTCATTTGTTAATTACACCTCAAAAAAGCTGGAAAAATACAGTTCAGTGCACAGGAAAAAAAGAAAGACATGGCTGGATAAATTATGTCAATAAGATTGTCCCATCCTTACTTTCCTGAAATACACTCTATTGATTTATGACATGATTTTTAAATGTAGTGTTAGATTATATTTCTGTGGAAAAATTTTTAAACGTAAATATGTCACATCCTCTTTTTAGCTCTACTAGGAATCAATAATTTTGGTTTGGGAATGTGACTCAGACATCTAGACTGACTTCTCCTCCCTTTCCCAAAATGAAATAAAGAAAGAAAACCAACGGCTATTGCTTCATATTGAGCACAATAGTCCTTTTTATTTTTTTTAGTTTTCCTCTTTATCATTAATTCTCAAGTTTCTTTCTTTGATTGTGTTTGTAGAAGACAGTACTTCAATTCTCTGCTGCGTTGGCACCAAGAGAAATCGAAACCATATTCATTTGTCATTATTTCCCTGGTATTTACTTCACTGTGTCTGGAAAGCTTTGCATCTGACCCTGAATAGGCTGCATCACACACACACTTCCATGGAAGTCGTATCCATAACTGGCATATATTGGGGAAATTACACTGATTTTATTTATTCAAAATATCTAAAATCAGTAAAGTTACCAAACTTTTATTAAATTCTGTAAGACATTAAATTTGCATACCAGAAGCACATAAGGAAACTGCAAAGAAGACTTCCATCAGCTTTAATAGCCAAATGGCCACAGGCACAGCCTTATTCCATGATTTTGCTATTATCAAGATTCAGGAACATGGTATCTTCTTAGTAAACATTTGGCATTTGTTTGACTGCTGTAGGCAAGTTCGCAGTGCTTTGCATATAAATCATCACATTATTCCCTGTGTGCTCCTGGTAAGGTAGATAGAAATTATCAACACTATTTAACAAAGGGGTCACATATCTCTGTGTCGTCAGCAACTTATGAAGAACAAAAAGTGAACATCTTACTGTAATGTTAGGTAGAAATAATCACACAGCTTTATAAACTTTTGTTTTATGTCTGTAGCAATTAAGAAGTAAAAATTAATAGAGAAGAATAATGTCTTTAAATTTATATATCACAGAAGGTTAAGATAGTTTTTTTTTTACTAAATAACCAAATACATTTTCTGTGTACTAGAAAAAGTAGTAAAATATTCATACAGAAAACACAAATGCTCTACAAACACTTTCATTTGTACATGGACATACTTTTTTTTTTTTCTATCAAGTAGCCAGATCATTAGTGCTCAAGTCCAAGGAACCATTTAAGGCAATGTGATCACAACAGTTCATTAAATAAATATTTATTAATTACTTGTTTTTTTCCCACTGCTGTTGGCTCTGAAAATAAGTTGTGGCTCTCATTTTTTAAGTGTTCTCTTTCCCCTTGGTGAGAATGCTAACGTTTACTTTTAGTAAGAATTGCTAAGTTGCTAAATGAATGACCCACAAAAGTTTATCTGTTTGCTTATGATTCCAGGATGGGTGGTTGGTGGCAGAAAATGGGTGTAATTGGGCATGATAAAAATGAGGCACCTGTGCAATACCCAAGTGGTCTCCAAGAGACAGTTGAATGCATTTGTCTTTGGTGTCAATCTAAACAGAATGAATAAGGGTCAGTTTTAAAGTCCGTGCTTGAGACACTGTTCCATCCTCTAATTCTCATATATGGTCGTAGGATATAGTTCTTTTATAAGATACAAACTTTTAAGTTAATAAGCAACGAGGGGGAAGCTGTTTTTGTTATAGCAACTATTTTTTAGAGGTTAAGTAATTGTGTGCATTCTTCTGGAGAGCAGTGGAATAAAGCACTTCAGTTACTGGGGAATACAAATCAGACTCCAAAGCAAATGGAATTCTATTTCAGCTTAAAAGAATTTACCACTTGTTAAGCCCAACCAGTTATGATGTATCATATGTAGGTAAATAGAAAAGTGCTTGACAGTTTTGCATGGTTCAAAAGCAAGCACGCCACTGATACTGTGTAGTGGTCAAGAACAAACATGTAATGTTTCTAGGCTATCTTAAATATTAAACATATTTGCTTCAAGTCTACTAATATTTTTAAACAATGACAAAACTGAATACCATACATAGAAGCAAGGGATAAACTCAAATGCCATTTGTAACATAATTCAGGCTAGATAGTGAAATGGCTTATAAATATTAAAACATTTAAAAGAATATTATGGTGACCAACAACTAATATTGCTAACCTAAAATAAATGTGTACCTGCTTCTATATGGTAGCAACCCAAAGCTCTGTAATCTCAACAGAATCATTTAATCCATGACAACATACAGAGAAATTCCTAGTGGCAGGCTGAAGAATTCTTTCCTTACTGAAGCTTTGAAAGTCTTTCAGTTTGAAAAGAAATAGAGAATACCTGCTTCTCAAGTTTACAGGTAAAATTTTACTGAAGCATATACTAAAAGATATTTAGTCATTTAGGCAGTATCAAAGAAAGAAAAAAGAAAGAAAAAAGGAAGAAAGAAAGAAAGAAAGAAAGAAAGAAAGAAAGAAAGAAAGAAAGAAAAAGAAAAAAGGAAAGAAAGAAAGAAAGAAAGAAAGAAAGAAAGAAAGAAAGAAAGAAAGAAAGAAAGAAAGAAAAAGAAAGAAAGAAAAGGAAAAAAAAGGGAAGGAAAGGGAAGGAAAGGGAAGGGAAATTTGAGAGATTAGAATGCTGTGCTAAAGCTTATAAAATGAAATGTACTTGTAAACCCTACTAGTGGATATCATTAGAGTGACTGCTCATCTCCCAAAATATACTTCCCTTGAGAACCTTGCTACTAACCAAGTTGGACCCTAGTAGCCATGTGATCCCAATATGGCCTGCATTTCTGGCCACAATGGTTTAAAACAGAGTTGGGCACTGAGTTTCTGCATGTGACCATGAACAAAATTAAGGTGAAATCAAGAACTGAGGGTTGAACAATATCTACAAAATAAGTGAATGGAAAATCAGAGAAGGTAGGTCTCCACATAGAAAAGACCTAAGGAAGAATGTTTATTTGGAAATAGAAGAAAATACACAGTCTTATTTCCTGATTTTTCCAATGACAATTCATACTTACTTACCAGTTTATATAGGATATTGATAGGCTGGTGGAGATAGCCTCTCAATAAAACCAATTTTGATGAAGCTCATACAATTGTCTCTAAAGAACTGGAAGAAGGTACCTTTTAGGACCGACATAACCTTTTAGCACACCTCACAGATGTGGAGGACATGAAGGCATGAGATAAGCATGACACTTAACAGACTGATTCCAAATGTGTGATTTATGTAATAGATTTTATCTGATCCCATACTGTCTAAGCTTCTGTAAGGGATGTTGTCTTAGAACTTGTGTAACTTTTCACATGGAGGGAATGCATCAGTCCATGTACTGTAACTGTGGTCCTGCTGCTAGTTGATTGCTCAGTGTATTCTAACGCATTCTGATTTTTATGCCATCTGTCGCTTAGGAACCTCCTTACCCTATAGCATTCCAGAGTCTTATCAACTTTGAGAAACTAGAAAAATTGAATCTTTGAGTCCGCAAGACCATAAGAAAGAGTGAGTTTGTGTTTAGAACAAATGGGACACTATAGGTTCTGGGAGGCTTCCCAAGATTACACCTCCTCATTTCATGCATTATCTTTAAACTTTTCTATTAGGCTTGTGAGCAGAGAGTTAACATCTGGCCTGGACTGATACTGGCCTGCTGGTGAATGATCTCACTGTTTGTCTTCTTGAAAATTACATGTAGAGCTAATGTGGAACTTTGTCTCTTTTACTTTTTAAACCTCTAATCTGTAAAGTTTACTTGAATTAAGCAAATTGAATTTGCATGCAAACTATGGATCTGCATAGTTTGGTGAGAAGCTGAGACTGTAGCCTCTCTATACGAGATGACCTACTTACATCTTGGTCTTTATGTGTCTGTGACAGCCCTACATATCCATGTGTTAAGAAGTAAAAAGAAGTTCAATACCATAACTTCATAACTTCAGGGCCTCTCCATGAGATTGAATACTATCTGCTACATCTTTTGCCCTTTCTCTTCCATAAAACTAAGTAAATGCAGTATCAGATTAAAGCCTACTTGTATCTTGTGAGTCTGATTGTGTTTTCTGACCCTTAGTAATTACTGAATAAATTCAGAGCTTATGCAGATTTTAGTATAATATGGATTAACAGTACAATAGAATTTAAAAATTCAAAACCAGGAAAAAAACTTAAGATTCATGAAGCTTTATGATTAAAACCAAACAGCCTTACTAAACATAATTTTCCTTTTCTCAGCTGTGAGTTGCTGGCACTATATTAGTTTGTTAGGGATGTCCTGATGAAATACTGCAGACTGGGTGGCTTCACAACAGAAATACATTTTATCACAGGTCTGGAGGCTAGAAGTCCAAGATCAAGGAATCAGAAATCAAGTCTGATTTCCTTTTAGGTCTCTCATTTTGGCTTGCAGATGACCACCTTATTGCTACATCTTCACATGGTTTTTCCTTTTTGCCCAGCCCCAAATTGTCTCTTTTTGTAGAACATTGGGAAAATTGGATTAGGGGTTACTCTCATTCCTCTTTTTATCTTAAGCACTTCACTGAAAGTCTTATCTCCAAGCACAGTTACCATCTGAGGTTTGGGGTGTTAAGAATTTCAACATATGAACTTGTAGGGGGACACAGTTGAGCCTGTAACACACTTTGTGTATTCAAGTCTAGAATGGATGATCATTTGGGGAGAATGTAATAGAGACACGTGATACAAAGGATAGGGCATTAGCTATAGTAGATTCAAAAGTATGTTTTTTCAAAGAAACTTTAAGAAGATTTTATAGTTTAAGAAGAATAAAGTATTAGATCTAACTATATGAAATTGCAATTTTTATAGTTGAGAATTCTCTAATTACTTTGGTTACCTTTTTAAATTCAAGTAAAATTAAAATATGTTATATTAGTTTCAGGGATGTAATATAGTAACTCAACAGTCCTATACATTTTTCAGTGTTCATCAAGATAAGTGTACACTTAATCCCCTTTATTGATCTCACCCATCCTTCCCCCCTCGCCTCCCCTCTGACAATCACCAGTTTGTTCTTTGTTTTTTACGATTCTGGTGTTTTGGTTTGTTTCTTTTTTCTGCCTTTAGTTGTTTGTTTTGCTTCTTAAATTCCACATATGAGTGAAGTCATATGGTATTTGTTTTTCTCTGAATGACTTTTTCACTCAGCATTATATTCTCTAGGTCCATCCATGTTGTTGCAAATGGCAAGAATTTGTTCTTTTTTTATGGCTGAGTAATTACATATGTATATATAATATATAATAAAATATATAAATATATAGAATATATAAATACTATATATAAATATGAATATACCACATCTTCCTTATCCATTCTTCTATGGATGGACACCTGGGTTTCATCCATAGCTTGGCTACTATAAATAATGGTGCAAAAAACATAGGGATGCATATGTATCTTTTTAAATTAGTCTTTTCATTTTCTTTGGGTAAATACCCAGTAGGGAATTACTGGATTATACTGTAGTTCTGTTTTCAATGTTTTGAGTAACCAATATGTGAGAAACTAGACCACTTTCTTACAGAATACACAAAACTAAACTCAAAATGGATTAAAAACCTAAATGTGAGACCTATACCCATAAAATTTGAGAAGAAAAATAGGCATTAATTTCTTTGGCATTGACCATGGAAACATGTTTTCTACGGAAACAAAAGGAAAATGAAATTATTGGGACTATGCCAAAATATAAAGTTTTTGCACAGTGAAGGAAGTCATCAACAAAACAAGAAGGTAAACTACTAAATGGAAGAAGATGCTTGCAAATGATATATTTGATAAGGGGTTAATGTGCAAAATGTGTAAAGAACTTATACAACTCACACACACACACACACACGCACGCACACGCACACGCACACAACCAAATAATCGAGTTAAAAATGAGCAGAGGACCCAAATGGACATTTTCCCAAAGACATACGGATGGCTAACAGACACATACTAAGATGCTCAACATCACTCATCACCAGGGAAATGCAAGTTAAAACCACAATGGGATATTACTTTATACCTGTGAGGATGGCTAAAGTCAAAAACACAAGAAATGACAAGTATTGGTGAAGATGTACTTTTGTTACTTTTGTGACTGCTAGACTACATTGCAGAATAAAAACCCACCATAAATATTACAATGTTAATAAGAGAGGAGTTATTCTAACCAAAATTGTACATTGAATTGACTTTAATTTAACTTCACACATAGCTTTGTCTGATTAGGCCCACAGAGCTGAAGTAGATGATGATCATATTGTGTGACAAAAGACTTCCTTATTAAGTATGTCTCTACCTGTCCAATTTGGGGTTATATGTTATGATGTATGTAACACAACACATTTTCCCCCAGGTTTGACAGTAGCAAGTATTCACTGAATTCAGCACTTTTACCCTATTTATACAATAATAACTGCTCCCTTGTGACATTTTATTAATAAAGTTTTTATGCATTTAAATTAATTATCTCTAATACAGCTCTGTAAGGAAGATACTTTTAGTTCTGCTTTAATAGTTATAAGAATCAAGGATTGGAAGATTAAGGACATACATGAGAGAGTCACAATTTGATTTCCTGTGTCTGGGTCTTCAAACACCAGGATATTTACCATACATTCTCTTCTCTCTCATGAAAGAAACACAAGGCATTAAGTTCTGAAACAATATTTTGAGAAGTAACAGAATTGTGCGTATTGGTAGGTAGACTATGAAATTGTTCTTCAAGCAAAGAACGTAATTTGCCTATGATTGTTACTGATGTCAGTATGAAACATATTTTATTACTTAGAGGTACTTTTTCTTTAGGAATATAACCTAAGACTCTTACTGAGCCTTCTATCTTTGGATATTTCAGTGTACAATAAGCCCTTAGTAAACCTTCTTTACAATAGTGCAATTAAAATCTATTACATTGTTTTCAAATAATTTTTGGGAGGAATAGGTAATTATATTATAAAAAGACAAATCAGTTCCTGAATCAAAGGAAAATTCCAAATTGTAAACTACAGTAATGGAGACAGTGATTTTACTGATTCTAAAGTTGCTTTTATAATACTTCCTATAGACACCATTGATTGAAAGGTGAAGGCACTAAACCATTTCATACATAGGATTAAGTTGGCATGAATATAATGAAGTTCCTTTTATTTATTTATTTATTTATTTATTTATTTTTAAATTATTTAGTCTGTTTTTAATTTATTTTTGAGACAGAGACAGAGCATGAGCAGGGGAGGGGCAGAGAGAGGGGGAGACACAGAATCTGAAGCGGGCTCTAGGCTCTGAGCTGTCAGCACAGAGCCTGATGCGGGGCTCGAACTCACAGAGTGTGAGATCATGACCTGAGCTGACGTCAGACACTCAACCAACTGAGCCACCCAGGTGCCCCAGCTTTTTTTCCTTTTATAAAACAAGAAAGGATTATGCATATAGTTAATATTTTTCAATATAAAATAAAATGTTTGTATATTACTTTCCAATTTATATTATTTTCATTTGAGATTAGGTAACATAATTATTCAATTTTAAAATGTCATGTTTTTCATATAGCATTTTTAAAATATTATAACATTAAAAATTAAGAGCAAATTTTGATAAAGAATTGTGAATTTTGAACTGTTACTGTTGGAAATTAAATATTCAAAAATTGATTAGTATAATTAAGAACAAAAGAATGTCTCAAAAAAAAAAACCAAAAAAAATAAAAAAGTAAGAAAAGGTGAATTCAATGCCAAATTACTATTTTTGTTTCTGACATAGCTGCTTACTTATCTCTGAGAAGATGTCTGCCTTCATTAAATACTTATTTTTTAAATTTTTTTTAGTGTTTAGAATGATGTCAATGAACATAACAGAATAAGAAACTTGAAATTCCATCACTCCAGAAGTGCAATGAATAAGCTTGTGAAAAAATGTCAGAAAAAAACTTCTAGAAACTTTGGAATCTAATAAAAAAGTTTTTTTAGAATAATCAGCAGAATACTTAATGAGAAAGAAGAAACACTAAATTTTGCGCAGAGAGCTCTATGGCACTTTTTCTTATTCCCTGCCTCAGCAGCTGTTTTGATGAATGTAACCTTCATTCCAGGTGGAGGTTGCTAGTACCAAAGGGAGAAATAAGGATCTTATTCTCAAAGACTTGTGATTGGGTGTTTTGACTCTCTTGACTCTTTGAAGTAAAACATGTTAAAGGTTTTAATTTTGTTTCACATGTCTCAGAGCTTTCCCAGTGCTGAGGCACCTTCTCAGGCATTATTGATTGAAAACACAGGGTAGAACTTGAGGCCAACAATAAGCAGAAATAGCATCCTAGAAGGAAGAAGCTAGGGAAGGAGTGGTACTTAGAGAAATAATAGTTTTTAAAAGCTCCTATTAGGGAATCTGGAGGCAAGATGCACACGAAGGACGGGTACATGCTCAAGAGAGACCAGAGAACAACCTGAGTTATCACCTGTGGCCACTCTTCAGGTTCCACCCATGAAGGAAATGAAGGCTAAGACAGAGAAGCAAACTGCTTGGCATAGCACTGAAGCAATGTCCCAATACAGAGGCAATCTGAAGACTGCAAGAATGGTTTTTTTGCAGGGAGGATTGGGATGAGGTGTTTCAAATGTCTAGGGAGATATATCAAATCACTAGTTGACCACTAGAGTATTTGAACAGAGACATCTGTAGTCACACATGACAAAGAATATGGACTTTTCAAAATTAGATCAACAACAAAACAAACTACACAAATACAAAAACTAGAAAAACATCATACAGACTAGGGAAAGTATGGTTTTTCAGGATTGTTACATCATAATGTTCAGAATGTCCAGTTTACAACAAAAACAAGGCATGAAAAGAGAAGAGTGTAGCCTATTTATTGGAGAAAAATAAATTACTAGAAACTGTCCTTGAGGAAGCCCATATGTTGAATTTACTAGATAAACATTTCAAATAAACTCACTTAAATATGATTAAAGAGCTAAAGGAATCCACCATGCACAAAGAACAAAATATTTGTCAGGAGAATATATTTTTCACTGACTTTAAAATATCAATAAAGAGATAGGAATTATAAAAAAATCCTGGCATAGAAAAGTGAAATAATTGAAATAAAAATTTCAGAAGAGGGGTTCAGATTTGAGGAAGGAGAGGGAAGAATCAATGGACATGAAAATAGATCAACTGAAATTCTCTAGTCTGAAGGGTAGAGAGAAAAAAATGAAGAAAAATGACCAGAACCTGAAAACCTGTGGACACAGCCATGAATACCAATGTATGCATAATGAGGGTCCCAGGAGGAGAGGAAAGGGATGCATAAAAATATTTGAGAAGTAATAAAAAACTTCTCACATTTGATGAAATGTATGAATCTGTACACTGAAGAAGCTAAATAAAACCCAAGTAGGATAAACTCAAAGAAATCTGCAACTTCATATTTTATAATTAAATTGTTGAATTCCAAAGATGAAGAGAGAATCTTGAAAGCAGCAAGAGAGAAGGAACTTGTCTGTACAAGGAATCCTCAAAATTAACAGCCAGTTTCTTTTCTTAAAACATTTAGGCCAGAGGCAGTGGTAACATATAAAAAATATGTAAAATGCTGAAAGAATTAAACCTGTCAACGAAGAATTTTATATCTGAGTAAGTTTGTCTTAAAAAATGTATCATAAATTAAGACATTTCTAGATAGACAAATAAGGAGTTCATTGTTAGTAGACCTGCCTTGTGAGAAACGCTAAAGGTAGTCTGTCAGTTTGAAATAAAAGAACACTAGTCTGTAACTCAAAGCCATAAAATGAGAAAACACCATTAAAGATAATTACTTAGGTAAAGGTTAATCCAGTATTATATCTTTGGATTTTACCTCATTTTTTCCCTACGTGATTAAGGAAACAAATGCATAAGACAATAATTATAAATCTATTAGGACATTCAATGTATGAAGATATAATTTATGACAATAATATAAGGAGGCAGTGTTAAATAAAACAAGTGTTTGCATACTCTTGTAATTAAGTTGGTATTAGTTCAAACTAATTATTTAAAGTATAATATTAATTGTGATCCTCCAGTTTACCACTAAGAATATAACTAAAAATATATACAATAAATGAAATGAGAAAAGAAACAAAATTGTACACTAGAAAAAAATTAGATACAAAAACACAATGATGGGGGAATTGAAGGACAAAAATAATATGAGATGAAAACAAATTGCAAAATGGCAGAAGCAAGTTTTTATCAGTAATCACTTTAAATGTAAATAGATTAAACTCTTTAATTAAAAGACATGGATAGGCAGAATGGATTTTAAAAAATGATCCACTTTGTGTTGTCTACAGAGTTTTACTTTATTTCTAAAGACATAAGAGGTTGAAAGTAAAAGAGGGGAATGATATTCCATGCAAGTATTAACCAAAAACAAGGTGCAGTGGCTATACAAATGTCAGACAAATAGAATTTAAATCAAAATTTGTTACAAGAAACAAAGAGCAACATAATATATATTGGTAAAAGTGCCAATCTATCACCAAGCTATAATAATTATAAAAATATACATACCTAATAAGAAAGTCCCAAAATGTATGAAACAAAAACTAACAGAAGGAGAAACAGATAATTTTACAATAATAGTTGGTGACTTCAGTACCATACCATCAATAGTAGAAAGAACAACTGGGCAGAAAATCAACACAGAAATAGACAACTTGAACAACATTCAAAATCAACTGGAACTAGCAGACCTCTAATGCTCTAACAAGAGCGTAATGCACATTCTTGCCAAGTTTTCATGGAACCTGTTCCAGGATACACTATACATTAGATCATAAAATAAGTCACATGCTCATAATCCACCTTGATGAAAGTAACATTTTATTAATTCTGCTGTAACTTGTCATTGGTTGAAATGGCTATCTTCTCATTAGAGATGAACTGTAGTACCATCTTTCATGAAAATAATGAATTCCTCTAGAACTATTGTTCTGTAATATTAGTTACCCATCTCATAGTCCTCTGCGCCATAAATAATTTTACCCAAGCAACTGACTTGTAATTTATTTTCAAGTACAATCTCTGAAAATTCCAGTTATGCAACGCTGGTAGGTAGATTCCAGATAACAGCTTCTTTAATTTTCCTTTATGGAGTTTTGCTTGTTTTTATATTTTTTTTCTATGTGCACTGAATCATGGGTAATCAGCACTAACTACCATTCACTAGAATTGCATGTTACTTCCAAGTCCTCAGTTTTCAGGGTTTTGATGATACTGCTTTTATTGTAGTGCTCTTACATATTTTCTTCTATTTTATATTTTTCATTTAAATAGGTGAATGTTTTAGTGTTAAATATTGCTTGAACTTTTTGGACATAATGCTGTTCATTCTTTTTCTTATTCAAATAAAATGCATCATTGTAATTATGACTGGCAGGTTATTACCAATTCATTCCCCATTAACTGTTCTCGATCCCTGCTTAATAACACTGGACCTTAGGTATATCATTTGCATGAAATTAAAGGTTATTGCTATTGTATTTTTTAGGAATATCATGTTTCATAATATTTCCATACTTATAATTTTGTATAGAATAAAATGAAAAAGTATCTTGTGAAGCAGCAGATTACTAGAAGTGTTATTCTTTTTCTATAAGAATAACTTTTAACTAAGAACAATTATATTTTTCAACACATTTGGCAATATCTGACCACATTTTTGGTTTCACACTCAGGGGCTGCTACTGGCATATTTTTTTAAAGGAAATATAGCCTGGAATACCAATATGTACTCCAGGGAAATGGAACTATTTGGGCTAGTTGATCATTGTCTTGTAAAGAAAAGTGTTAAGAATATTGAAATAAGTAAGTCTAGAGAAGTACGGATTAATTTATTGTGTATACTAAAAGTGTGCACATGTTTTGCCCTTCATCTCATGTTAATGCCTATCTAGCCTTTACTTCATGACCAAACTAGACATGGTTGGAGGAATGGATGTTATACATGAGCACAAAGAATGACTGAATCTGATATAACAAAAACCTACACTGGGTTGAATATAGTCCCTAACATTAGTTAATTAACCATCTATAGGAAGACAGTTTGATCACATCAAATTTCCTTTCATAGGGCCTATTGTGGAAATGGTTTTACCTTTCCAGACCATATTGCAAGAGCCAATGCAATCATCCAAGGGCAATGACTGTCTATTGACAGGATTTTTCAAATGATTTGTCTCAGACTAAAGGAACTATTTCACAAAAAAAGGTGGCTAAGTAATAGACTTATAACTTTGTGATACACTGGTCTTGTGACTTATTCTGTCATCCAGAAACAGTGAGTCTTAAGGAAAAGAAAAATGAACTGTTAAAAGCGCATCTAAGCCCAATCCAAAGAATCAGCTTGTATATTGCTTCTCTATAAGGTATTAAACCAATAGCCAGTATGTAATGTTATGTACTCAGTAGCTAGAATCTATGGGTCTGTTACTAATGAATTGAAATAGGATTTCCCCTTACCAACACTATCAGCCAAACCTGGGAAATAAAGGAAAATAAAAGATAAATGAATAATTTTATGGAGAAGAAACTTGGAAGACACCTTGTAATTAAGGTTAACAAAGTCGACATCACCAATAATGGGACAAATCAAAACTATTATGACACCTGATTGGATGCAGTGAGAATACACTGTCATTTCTGGGATATCCCTGTCAAGAAAACGTACAGCATAATATAATCATGGTGAATTATAAGTAAAACACAAATTGAGAGGCAGTATCCATAGTAATTGTATTAGAGTCTTCAGCAGCAGCATACAAAGGAGGACTGAGAACTATTTTAGATTGAAGGAGACTAAAGAGACATGTTACAAATATAAACTGGATGCTTTTGCTACAGTGCATATGATTGAGACAACATGTGAAACTTGAATGGGAACTGTAGATTATTTGATTTTAATGCATCTCTGCAATTTTAGTATTCTTCATATTTATATTGATAGACAGGAAAAATTCTTTGTAGGAATTGTAAAGTAAATTACTCAGATGTAAAGAACACTATGTTAGGGGCACCTGGGTGGCGCAGTCGGTTAAGCGTCTGACTTCAGCCAGGTCACGATCTCGCGGTCCGTGAGTTCGAGCCCCGCGTCAGGCTCTGGGCTGATGGCTCAGAGCCTGGAGCTTGTTTCTGATTCTGTGTCTCCCTCTCTCTCTGCCCCTCCCCCGTTCATGCTCTGTCTCTCTCTGTCCCAAAAATAAATAAACGTTGAAAAAAAAATTAAAAAAAAAAGAACACTATGTTAACAGCAGCTGACATATATGATTCATAAAAAGGAAAAAAAAAAACTTCTCTTGAAAATGATAAAATAGCCTGAATGTTTATATTTTTAAGAGAGGTAAGAAAAACAATCTAAAGAATGTATAAGAAAGGAAAATAAAGATTAAAACAGAAAATAACAAAGTAGAAGATAAACTCATAACAGACTTAAAAGGGCCAAATACAAATTAGTTCAGAAATCTCTACACAATAGACAAATAAGAAAGAAAAAAAAACAATATCAGAAATACAAAAGATAACTTCAAAATAAGTACTCTAGGCAGTATCAAGATTTTATTGGGACATTATGGAAACTTTTACACCAACATTGAAATATTAGATGAAATGGATATTTTCCTACACTCAACAACAAAAAAAAAAAACAAAAAAGAAAGTAGTTAAGGATGCCTACTGTGTCTGCTAATATTTGATGACGTAACTGAGGTAATATCCAGTGCTATACACATATTGAAAAAGAATTTTATAATATCAATTTATTTGATATCATTCTGTGTATAGAAAACTTTTAAAACTTTTGTAACATAATGTATTAGGGAGTTTGACAAGGTTTCTGGATATTCAGTCAATATACAAAAATCACTTGTAGTTCTATATGCCACCAACTGACAGGGAAAAAAAATTACAATAAAATGAAAAGTATCAGTTGCCTTGGAAAATAACAAATACAAGATATATTTGTGGACAATTACAAAATTTTATTGATAGTTGTTAAAGAAAGCTTGATAAATGGACATATGCAATGCACCATAAATTACATTTTCCGAGGATGTCCTCAAAAATTGTCTTATTAAATCAATTTATATAAGCAACATTTATATTTGCAATTCACAACTTTTTTACATTCTTATTTTATAAAATCTAGTTCATTTGGAAGTGCCTGTTTCAAGAGTAACCAAAACACTATCATACTAATTAGTAGTACAAAGAACTGACCATTTAAAAAAGTTTAAACACTGATACATTGTAGTAATAGCAAAGTTGTATAAATAGATCAGTAACATGGAATGAAGAACCTAGATATGAACACCCGTATATATTATCTCTTTACACATGAATGACACAGCAGAAAGTAGAAAGTAGATGATCTTTTTCAATAAAAAGGTTATTGTGAGCTGGTTGATTTAACACTGATACATTTAAGGCAATATTTAAATATCTCACAAAGAATAATAAAAGGGAATATTTTTGGAACTTTGGGATATGTAATGGTTTCCTAAACAGACACAAAAATAACAACCACACATTTTAAAGGAAATGTGAGATCACTATTTAAAGACTGATTAAATAGGCTGAACTTCACTGACCACACACAAGGGGTATACACTGTGCAAAAAACAGTAGTCTGGAAACGTCACAAATGGACATTTTCAGGCCTACACAAGCAAAATCAACAATCCCTGAGAATTTAGAGAATCAAATTTCCAAAATTACCACATTTGTAACACTTGGAAGGTCTAGTTCTTTACAAAACAAAACAAAACAAAACAAAAACAAACAAACAAAAAAAAAAACATTTGAAGAAACTGGAAAGTATGACCCATTGCAAAGATAAAAGAGTTTAAGAGAAATCATTCCTAAGGAATCCCAGACATTGGAATTAACTGAATCTAGCAACACAGTAAATACCCAAGTGGGACTTATCCCAGGAATTCAAGGCTGAGTCAACATACTAAAGTCAGTATATATATATCGTGTTAATAAAGGGGGAAATAACACATAATCTTCTCAGTGGAGGCAGAAGAAGCATTTGGCACAACACCCTTTCAGGATAAAAAATAGAACAGGAATAGAAGGGAACTGCAATCTGGTAAAGGTCATCAATGAAAAATCCACAGCTAAAAACAAACTTAATATTGAACTGGTGAAAGATTGAATGTTTTCTTCCTAAGATCAGGAAAAAGAAAGATATTTGTGCTTACCGCTACTATGCAACATTGCACTGCAGAGAAATTAGGCAAAAAAAAATAAAAGGCATCCATATTGAAAAAGAAGTAGTGGGGCACCTGAGTGGCTCAGTAGGTTGAGTGTCCGACTCTTGATTTTGGCTTAGGTCATGATCTCACAGTTCATGAGATGGAGTCCTGCATCTGGCTCTGCACTGACAGTGTGGAGCCTCCTTGGGATTCTCTCTCTCTCCCTTTTTCTGTGCCTCCCCTACTTGCTCTCTCCTTCAAAATAAATAAACATAATTTTTTTAAAGTAGCAAAACTATTGTACTTTAAATGATCTTGTACATAGAAAAGGGAATAACAAGAACTTGTTAGAGGTGGGATGCCTGAGTGGCTCAATCTGTTAAGCCTCTGACTCTAGATTTACACTCAGGTCATGATGTCACTGTTGGTGAGATTGAGCCCTGCATCTGGCTCCATGCTGACAGTGGGAGACTGTTTAAGATTCTCTCCCACTCTCCTTCTGTCCCTCCCCTGCCTCTTGTGTGGGCTCTTTCTCTCTCAAAATAAGTAAATATTATAAATATAAAAATAGAGCTAATGAAGAAGTTCAGCAAAATTATAGAAAACAAGGTCAATCTTCAAACATATGCTGTATTTTATATACTAGTAAGCAGTTTGAAAATGAAATTAAAGAAGCAAAATAATTTTAAAAATAAAAAAAGGTACTTAGAAATGTATTTAAAAAAATAAAGACTTAGACACTGAAAGGTACTTAAAAACATTGTTGAAAAAATTAAAGATCTAAATAAATGGAAAGTCTCACATGTTTATAGAGTGGAAGGTTTGTTATTGCTAAGATGTCAGCTAAGATGTCAGTGCTCTGTAAATTGATCTATACTTCAAGGTTTCAGTTGACTTTTTGCAGAAATAGACAAGCTGGTCCTAAAACTAACATGGAAATGGAAGGGACCAGGGATAGTGAAAACGAATTTGAAAAAGAACAAAGCTGAACAACTATACTTCCCAAATTCAAAGCACAGTCTACAGAGCTATGATAATCAACACCAACATATAGATTAAGGATATAGATTAATTAAATGGAATGAAGATATACAAATAAACCTATACTGGAAGGGCTGATTGACGTTTTTGACAAGAGCAATAAGACAATTCAGTAGAGAAAAAATAGTTTTTTTCAAGTAAATGATGCTTGAACAACTCAATATCCACATGAAAAAGAATCAAGCTGGGCCCCTGACTGACCCCATGGTCAAAAACTAAGTAAAAATGGATCATCAAAGGTCTAAATAGAAGATCTAAAACTATAAAACTCTCATGAGGGGAAACATTGGTATAAATCTTTGTGACCTTGGATTAAGCAACAGTTTTATAGATGTGTAAACTAAAACACAAGTAACCAAGAGGGGAAGTATATACATATATAAAAATAAATTGAAACTGATGAAACTTAAAACACTTTTGAGCTTTAAAGAGTCAATCAGGAGAGTGAAACACAGAGTGAGAGAAAGCATGTGGAAATCATATGACTGAGAGGCATATAGTGCAGAATATGTAAAAAATTACTATTCAACAGTACTTTAAATGAATATTGCTAAGTTAAAGAAGCCAGTCTAGAAAGCCTACATGTTGTAAAAAAGCCAATCTAGAAAGCCTACATGTTGTTGTATGATTACAGCTATATGACATTCTGGAAAAGGCAAAGCTATGGAGACAATAGTCCTACCAGTGGTTGCCAAGGGTTTGAAAGAGGGAAGAAGGGATGACTAGGTAGAACACAGGGGACACTTAGGGCAGTGAAACTATTCTCTGTGACACTGTCATGGTGAATACTTGTTATCATACATTTGTCAAAACACATAGAATGTTCAATACACTGAAGATTAACTGTGGCGGTTAATAATAATGTATTGATATTGGTGCATCAATTGTAACAAATAAACCACAGTACTGCAAGATGTTAATGATAGCAGAATCTTTGGGTTTGAGGGTGTGTTTGGGAACTTTGTACTTTCAGCCAAAATCTTATCTAAACCTAGACCTGCTCTAAAAAGATATCAATTAAAACAAAAAGTGTGCCACAATTTTTCTGAATCTGCATTTTGTGTGATTTTTGTGCATTGGTTTCTGTACATATTTTGATAGATTCATAAATAATTTTACCCTTTTTTTGAGACCACTGCAAATGGCATTATTTTTGTCTTGTTTTTTTCCTGCTTCAAATTTTCATTACTGATATAGAGGAAAACATTTGATTTTTCTGTATTACTTTTGCAGCCTTCATTGCTATATTCACTTATTGGTTCTGGGACGTTGTTGGTTTTTCATGTTGATTCTTGGAATTTCTACTTAGATAATATTGTCTTTTGTGAATAAAATCAGTTTTATGTGTTTTTCCAGTTTGCTTACATTTCATTTCATTTTCTTGTAGGATTGCTTTAGCTAACAAACCCAGTGTAATGGTGAATAGGAATAGTGAGGGAGCACATCCTTGTCTTGTTTTTGAACTTAGGGGTTAAGTGTTCATTTATTCACAGTTAAGTATGAAGTTAGTGATAGGTTTTTCATGGGTGTTATTTATCCACTTATGAATGTTAGGCTCTATCCATACATTGCTAAAAGTTTTTGGTCATAAATAGATGATGGATTGTGTCACCTGTTCTTTCTGCTTCAATGTATATGATTATACATTTTTTCAATTATGTATCCACATGCTGTATTACATTGATTTTTAATGTTTATTTGTGTGTTTGTGTGTATGAGAGAGGGAGAAGGTGGGCAGAGAGACAGAGAGCATGCGCGCAGGGGAGGGACAGAGAAAGAGAGGGAGAGAGAGGATTCCAAGGAGGCTTTGCACTGTTAGCAAGGAACCCAGTATGGGCTTGATCCCAGGAACTGATAGATAATGACCTGAGCTGAAATCAAGATTCAGACACTTAACCCACTGAACCACCCAGGCTCCCCAGTATTACATTGATTTTTAAATAATAAAATACCCTAGCAAACCGAGAATAATTCCCATTTGTTGTTATGTATGAACATTGTTTTTAAATTGTGGATTTGGATTTGCTGCTTCTTAGTGGAGAATATTTTTATCTGTATTTATGAAAGATATTTGCCAGTTCTTTCTCTATCTCTCTCCCTCTCTCTCTCTCTTTTAAATGTCTTTATCTGGTTTTAACAATAGGGTAATGCTGGCCTCATTGAATGAATTGGAAAGTGTTCCTCTATTCACTAGAGAAGAACGAATTGGAAAATGTCACCCTATTTTCTAGAAGAGAATGTGGAAAATTGGTATAATTTCTTTAAGTGAATGAAAGAATTCACTAGTAAAATCACCTGGGCCTGATTCTTTTAGAAGGTTATTTATTATTGATTAATGTACTTAAAATATGTATACTTATTCAGATTATTTATTTCTCTTTATGTGAGTTTTGACAATTGCCAAGTAATAGATCCATTACATCTAAGTCACCAAAATTATGGGCTTAATGTTGGTTGTAGTATTCCTTTAGTGTAGTCTTAATATGCATGGTATTAGTCATGGAGACCTTTCAATACCATATTGGTAATCTTTCTCTTCTCAATTTCTTGTGTAGCCTGACTGGGGACTTTATCATTTTTATTTCTTATAAACAAACAAATAAAATCAGAAAAAAATAACAAAAAACAAAACACAAAACCCTAGGATTTGGTTTTGTTGATTTTTCTTCTTTATTGTTTTCAGTTCTATAAATTTCTGCTCTACATTTTATTATTTCTCTTTTTCTGCTAGCTTTAGGTTTAACTGTTGCAATTTATGTGTTGTACAATGATTGAAACAATATTTTTGTTTTAGGTCCCTCTTCTTTTAAAATGTGAACATTTAATGCTATAGATTTTCATTTAATCACTATTTTCTTTGCATCTTGTAAATATTGTTAAGTTTTAAATTTTCATTTACTTTAAATATTTTAATATTTCTTCTGATACTTCTTCTTTGATCCATGTGTTATTTATAAGTGTTTCATTTAATCTCCAGATATTAGGGTTCTAGATGTCTTTCTATTACTGTTTTTTGTTTGTTTGTTTGTTTGTTTATTTGTTTTTAACTCCATTGTGGATTGTGAACACATTTTGTATGGTTTCTTTTCTTTCAAATGTCTTGAAATGTTCTGAAACAACATGTGATCTATCTTGGTGAATGTTCATGTGAACTTGAAAACTTTGTATTACTTTGTTGTTGGATAGAATATAATATATATGTTAATTAGATCCAGTTTATCAATTATGCCATTTAGTTCAACTGTATCACTGATTTTCTTTCTGCTGGATATATCATTACTGAAAGAGAGGTTTTGAATTCTCCAGCTATAATAGTATATTTGATTTTTTCTTGAGTTCTAATGAATTTTGCCTCTTGTATCCATACACTCAGTTGTTGGGTGCATAAACATTTAGGATGTTTATGTCTTCTTGAATAAGTAACCCCTCTGTCATTATTTACTGTCATATATGTATCATATATATATATGTATATATATATACATATATATAGTTTACTGTCGTATATATAGTTTTATATGTATGTGTATGTATATATGTATATATACATATATGTGTATATTTTTTCTCAAATATCTTGTGTATCTTCAAATTTGTTAATCATTTTTTATGCAAAAAAGTGAAGGCACAAGAAACACAAATTATGTTATTTATAAAAATTTCAAAAATAGCGCCATCTGGCTGGCTCAGTTGGTAAAGTATGCAACCTTGATCTCAAGGTTGTAAGTGGGAGCACCACGTTGGGTGTAGAGCTTCTTTAAAAATAAAATCTTAAGAATTTCAAGGACCGTTTTAAACATTTTTCTCATGTATTACACTGTAACAAAGTACCCCAAACTCAAATGACATAAAAAACCTGTTTTTTTATCTTATAAATTATGTAAGTCAATAATTCAAGAAGAGTGGGGGAAGATAAACTTTTTTTTTCTACTTCACTAAGTCTGAAGCTTCAGCTGAGAAGATTTGAAGAGTTGTGGGTGATTTGTATTTTGGATCATGGCAGCTGTAATCATCTAGAGGACTATTCACTCAAATTTTTGATGTCTGGGCTGGGATGAGTCTAGAATAAGTTGACCAGCAATTCTAGTTTACCTGGAACTGAGAGGGTTCCCAAAACGCAGGATTTAATTGTCAATACCAGACCTCTCTTGGGCATACAGTTGGTCAGCATACTCTAAGACTGAGCTCAGTTGCAGCAATTGATTGGAATGCCTCATTCATCTGTCTTAGGCTTCTCAAAACATTGTGCTGGATTGTGAAAGTCTTCCAACAGGTTGTATTTTGGAGACAAATGTTTAAAATGACCAATGCAGAAGCTACAAGATTTCTCACAAAGCCTGGGGAGGCACGTAGCATCATTTGATTACATATGAGCTACATAGGCAGGTCCACATTTACAGGAGAGGAATTACCTTCTAAGTTTTGATAACAGAGTGGCAAAAATTGCATAGTAGAAGAACATCTAGGAGAAGAAATAATGTTGCAGTAATCTTTGAGAAAGGCAATCTGTTGCAAAGTAAATGATATTGCTGTGTGATATACATATAGGAAAGCAAATAAATTATCATTTTAAAATTCAGGCTAGCATTCAGGAAAGAAAAAGTAAATAAAAGGCATCCAGATTGGTAAGGAAGAAGTAAAACTTTCACTGTTTGCAGTAAACATGATACTGTATATGGAAAACCCTAAAGACTCCACCAAAAAACTGATATAATTGATAAATCAATTCAGAAAAGTCTCAGGATACAAAATCAATATATAGAAATTTGTTGGATTTCTATATACTAATAATGAAGCAGCAGAATGAGAAATTAAGAAAACTTTCATTTACAATTGTACCAAAAAGAATAAAATACTTAGGAATAAATTTAACCAAGGGGGTGAAAGATCTGTACTCTGAAAAGTATAAAACATGGATGAAAGAAATTAAAGGTGACAGAAACAAATGAAAAAATATCCCATGCTCATGGACTGGAAGAACAAATATTGTTAACATGCCCATCCTACCCAAAGATCTACAGATATAATTCAGTCTCTATCAAAATACCAACATAATTTTTCAAAGAACTAGAACAAATGATCCTAACATTTGTATGGAGGTACAAAAGATGGTGAATAGCCAAAGCAGTCTTGAAAAAGAACAAAACTGGGAGTATCTTAAATCCCACATTTCAAGATATACTGCAAAGCTGTAGTAATTAAAACACCATGATACTGGCACAAAAATAGACATATAGAACAATGGTACAGAAGAGAAAGCCGAGAGATAAACCCATGATAATGTTGTCACTTAATCTTTGGTAAAGTAGGCAATAACACGGGATAGGAAAAAGTCTCTTCAACAAATGGTTCTGGGAAAACTGGACATACAAAAGAAGGTAACTGGACCACATTCTTATACCATGCACAAAAATGAACTCCAAATGGATTAAGGACCTTACTGGGAAAACTAAAACCATAAAAATCCTAGAAAAGAGCACAGGCAGTAATTTCTCTCACATCAGTTGTAGTAACATCTTTATAGAGATATGTCTCCTGAGGCAAGGGAAACAAAAGCAAAAATAAACTATTGGTACTACACCCAAATAAAAATCTGCACAGCGAAGGAAACAATCAATAAAACTAAAAGATAGCCTATTGACTGGGAGAAGATATTTGCAAATGACATATGAGGTAAAGGGTTAGTATTCAAAATATATAGAGAATTTACACAACTCAAACACCGAAAACCAAGTAATCCAACTAAAAATGGACAAAAGACATGAGCAGATATTTTTCCAAAGAGGACTTACAGATGGTCAACAGACACATGAAAAGATGTTCAGCATCACTTAATCATAAGAGAAGTGCAAATCAAAACCACAATGAGATATTACCTCACACCTGTCAGAAGGGCTAAAATCAAAACCACAAGAAACAAGTGTTGGTCAGGGTGTGGAGAAAGAAGAACCATGCACTGTAGTGCAAACAATTGTAGCCACTGTAGCAAATAGTTGATACTAGCCAAAAGGCCAAGAAGTGATCACTGTAGCAAACAGTATGGAGATTCCTCAAAAAAAACCCAACCAAACAAACAAACCATATGATCCAAAAATTCTGTTGGGTATTTCCCCAAAGTATATGAAAACACTGATTTGAAAAGATATATGTACCCCCGTGTTTATTGCAGCATTATTTACAATAATAGCCAAATTATGGAAGCAACCCAAGTGTCTATCAAGAGATCAAGAGATGAATGGGTAAAGAAGTGGTACACACACACACACACACACACACACACACACACACACACAATGGAATATTCCTCAGCCCCCAAAAAGAACAGAATCTTTTTATTTGCAAAAACATAGATTGATCTTAAGGGTATAATGGTAAGTGAAGTAAGTCAGTGAAAGACAAATGCCATATTATTTCACTGTTAAATGGAGTTTAAGAAACAAAACAAATGATCAGAGAAAAAGAAGAGAGAAACAAAAAATAGACTCAACTGTAGAGAACAAATTGATGGTAACCAAGGGGAGATAGGTTGAGGATGGGTAAAATAGATGAAGGGGATTAAGAGTACACTTAAAGTGATGAGCACTGAGTAATTTATAGAATTGTTGAATCACTATGTTATATATGTAAAACTAATGTAACACTTTATGTTAATTATACTGGAATTTAAAAAGAAAAATATTTATATTTATATATATTTTTTAATTTTTATTTATTTATTTTAAATGTTTTATTTATTCTCAGAGAGAGAGAGAGAGAGAGAGAGAGAGAGAGCATGAGCAGGGGAGAAGCAGAGTGAGAGAGGGACACAGAATCCGAAGCAAGCTCCAGGCTCTGAGCCGTCAGCACAGAGCCTGATGCGGGGGTCAAACCCACAGACTGTGAGATCATGACCTGAGCTGAAGTCGGATGCTCAACCGACTGAGCCACCCAGGCACCCCATTTTTTTAGTATTTTTATTTTTGAGAGAGAGAGAGAGTGTGTGTGCAAGCAATGGAGGGGCAGAAGGAGATGGTGGGGACAGAATCCAAAGCAGGCTCCAAGCTCATCATGGAACCCAAGGTGGGGCTTGATATCAGGACCATGAGATCGTGACCTGAGCCAAAATCAAGAGTCAGACACTCAACCTACTGAGCCATCCAGGTGGCCCGAACAAAACCAAAGTTTAAAAAATTTTTAAAATTTCAGGCTAGTAGTTATTAATGACAGAATAAGAGTAGGTTGCAACAAGCCAAGAAATGCTCATTGACACTTACGCAATTCTGGCGGTTTTTTATCTGAGTAGTTGTTTGGACAGATATTAGATTTCAAATTATTTGTTAATGTATAGATTTAACCAAATGTACTTTTCTCAGTGTACATTATTTTAAAAGGTGAAAAAAATACTAAAATTAGAAATGGACCACTGTTCTGAGATTTATTCTATGATGTGTATTCTCTGTCGAGAACTTTAAGAGCACCAGATGATACTTATTATCAGAGAATTTTCAGCTTTGGTTATTTCATTTTCTGAATTTTTCACATTTGGGGAGTAGAGTCTTTGGAGCAGGCTGACTTAGTGAAATCAATACCAACAAAACCACTGTATTTAAATGATGGCTGTCTCTAAGAAAAATGAAAAGAATAAACCTGATGATGCCACAGACATGTATGGAAAAATCAGAAGTTTTATCCACAATGTGAACTCCAGAAAGAACAATAAAATTAGTAAAATGTAGTCCCAAACAAAGATACATCATTAAGAAATAAGTGTTTGTTAAAAGAAAAGTACACTTGTGGGCAAAACTTTGTATATTTTTACAGGATAAGAATCAGTGAAGAAGATGCTTAGCAAACATGACTGGTTCTGAGCATTAAGCCAACAAAACCATTGGTTGTTAATTTTGTAGGGCTGTTGTAAGAGATAACCATGACCTGAGTGGTGTAAAACAGCAAAAATTTATCATTTACATGACTGGAAAAAAGAAGTCTGAAATCAGGTGAGCAGAACCCTGTTCTCTCTTAGCTTTTGGTGGTTGACAGCAGTCTTTGGTGTTTCCTGATTTGGGCCTGTGTTACTCCAATCTCTATCTACCTTCATGATCACATGGCCTTTTTGTGTGTCCATATCTTCTTCTGGCATTCTCCTATGTTTGTATGTCTTTCTCTGTGTCTCTCTCCTGTTTTTATGACACCTGTCATACTGGATTAAGGGTACACCCTACTCCAGTGTAACCTCATCTTAATTACACCTGCAAAGATACTATTTCCAAATAAGTTTACATTCACAGTTACCAGGGGTTAGGACTTCTACATATATTTTGGTAAGATGAAATTCAATGCATGAAAAGTGGAGTTGATTTTATAGCATTGACTTCAACTATGGAAAATTAGCTTTCGTGTTTAGAAATTTCTGTTAGTTGCTAGCTATTCTTCTTTATTCGAGCAAGCAATTTATACCATAATTATAATATTAAAATTTTATAGCATTCACACATAGCAAAATTATATATACATATCATTAATACAGAATTTTATCTTGATTTTGCCTTTAATTGACCATAAAAATCATTTTTGGGGGTACCTTAGTAGCCTAACAAAAAGGAGACAGATGGGCACAGGCAAATTTTAGTACTGATTTCCAAAAGCTTTGGTGATTGAATGAGAAAATAAACTGGAAAATATAAATATGTGGTATAGTTTAAACTATTTGAAGTCAAAGATAAAATTTCCAGTGTCTGTTATTTAGACATTTTACTTGTTATCTCTTATAATGACCCAGATACTCAAATTACACTCTCAGGAAAGCCTGTGAGACAGAAACGGACCCAAAAACCCATACTTACCAATATTTTCTTCCTGTGTAGTTTGCCTCTACAAATTGAATGATTTAATTTTTGAGTGTCTTAAAATTACCTCCTGTTTGAATATTTGAATTGCTAGATTGTGGTTTTCCTTCCTTCTCTTCTTGAATTTTAAAGATTTTATTGATATGTTTATTTACCTGTAACAATTTATAAAATATATTGAAATATATGTTGTATGTGTATATGCATATGTGATCCATATATATGTATATATGTATGTGTATACATATGTATGAGTTCAGGAGCAAATGAAGTTCTTTTTATGAATCCCGTGTTCTGTTGCTAATGGAAATATAACAGTGAGAATAAACAATTCTAAATTCCTGCCTTCAAGAAGCTCACCAGTATATTTAGAAATTTAGCATGGCAGGATCTGGTAGATGGAAAGGGGGATTATATACATAATATATATAATTTTAAATCCAGTAGAGTTAGCATTCTGTGTTATATTACTTTCAGTTATATGATATAGTGATTCAACAATTCTCTACATTACTCAGTACTCATAAGTATACTGTTAATCCCCTTCACTTATTTCACCCATCCTCCCCCCACTGCCCCTCTGGCAACCATCAGTTTCTTCTCTACAATTAAGAGTCTGTTTTTGGGTTTGTAATTTTTTAATTTATTTCTTAAATTCCACATAAGAATGAAATCATATGGTATTTATCTTTCTCTGACTTATTTCACTTAGGATTATACACTCTGGATCCTTTCATAGTGTTGCAAATGGCAAGATTTCATTCTTTTTTATGGGTGAGAAATATTCCATTTGTGTATACTTATATGTGTATACACACACACACACACACACACACACACACACATACACCCCAAATCTTCTTTATCCATTCATCTCTCAGTGAACACTTGGTCTGCTTCCATAATTTGGTTATTGTAAATAATGCTGCAGATAAACATAGGGGTGCATGTATCTTCTTAAATTAGTATTTTTGTATTTTGCGAGTGAATACCCAGTAGTGAAATTACTGGATCATATAGTAGTTATATTTTTAATTTCCCATGCTCTTCCCAGTGGTGCACCAGTTTGCACTGAATATTTATTTTTCAATAAATGACTATGTTACTTGAAAAGCTTGTACAGGGAAAGCAGTGTAGCATAGTGTTTCAGACACAGTGGCTCACAATTTAGCCTCTTATTAGCTGCTCACCAGCCAATTTTACTGTAAGCACGTCACTCGCTTTTCTCTCAGACTCTGTTTTCTTGTCTGTAAATTGAGGATATTAGTAGATAGTGTTTCATTGTCATTTACAGGATTTAATGCATGTTAAGTACATAGAACATTGCACTAAGCCAGTGCCTTAAGACTAATACATAATTCTTAATGGATGGTATATACCAAGTACTTACAAATAACTGGTACAATACTGTTGTATTTGTCATTTGTTGTTTTCAGTACACCGAACAGCAGCCACTTTTATGTATTACATACTTAGGAAAATTAGGTGTCATTGAAATCTCTGCTGTCTAATGAGATCTAAAAGCAGTTTCCTAGGAAGTAGGATATTTGTTCAAAAAAGGACAGAAACACTTAGTCTGCCTGTTTTTTGTTTCTTTGCTTGTTTTTTTCTTTCTTTTTCTTTTTCCTTATCCGTAGCTCAGACTCTTAAAATCAAAGGTGAAGGAAATTGAGCAATTCATTTCCCAGATTACAGTCTTGGAGAAAGTAGAGCTTTGTTCTCACATGGCCCCGCTCAACACTTACCACTGTGACATGTAACTTAATGTTTATGAATCTCAGTTTTCTTATTTTCAGAAAAAGAAAGAAAATGTCTTCCCTTGCTAAGCAACTGTGAAAAATAAATTACATGCCATAAAAAGTGCCTGACACAGAGCAGGCAGTCGTTAAATGCTAGTTTCCTTCTTCATTTTTTCCACTTTCTCCAATCAGTTCACTTTTTCTGCTCTGGCAGCCGCTACTATCTGCCTTGTCTCACACTTTTCATGTTCCTTAATAAAGTTCAATTTGTTTTGCTTATAATTATTGGAAATCATTTATTGAACATAAAAATGATATTCAGATTTTGTTTCCTTCAGGATTCTTTAAAAAAAATGTATCAGCAGAATTCCTGTTAAGAAATTTTACTGTGAAAATTTTAAGTGTGAGGAAGACCGAAATAGCCATAACTGTACAGTAAGCAGTTCTTCCCCTGGGGGTGGAACTTTATAGAAGTTAAAACATTGTCAACGTGATGGCTTGACAGACATGGGCTAAGGAAAAGGATAGTTTATTTGAATATACGTCAGTAATAGATCATAGTGGAATGTCTGATACAATTTTCTCTACATTAAATAGAGCCTTGCCATTGAAAGCCTAATATTTGATATCTGTTTATGCCTCTCCCCCAAATTCTGTAGTTTAACTACTTTTTTTGTAACTTGTCTCATAAACAGAAGTCAGAAAACTTTTTTTTTTTGGTAATTCTGTAAAAGGCCAGACAGGAAGTATTTTAGGCTCTGTGGATACTATAGTTTCTGTTGAAAAACTACTCAGGTCTGTTTTTGAAGAGTTAGAAAAAGGCATACATATGGCATATATAAACAAATGAGTGTGATGTGTTCTAATAACATCCTATTCACAGAGCAGTTGGTGGGTTAGATTTGGCTTTCAGGCTATGGTTTGTAAACCTCTGTTACAGAATATATTTTGAAAAAACAGAATGAGTTTTAAGTAAGGGATTCTCTTTATAGCATATTGGAAAGACCATGTGTTATGAATCTGGTGGTCTTATGTTCCATTAACCATCATTTAGTGGCTGGTTTTCCTCAGAGTAACTATTTAATATCAAATCTGTTTGGTATGCTATCGTATTGTATGTTGAAAAACTAGCTCCATATAGGTAACAGTTCTTACGCATATAGATAACAGTGAACATCTACAAAAAAAAAAAAAAAAAAAAAAAAAGATGATGTTGGCTGCCTGAATGTCTTCAGGTCTTCATGCTTCACAGGGCACTGAAAGAGGGTCAGAGTGAAGGGAGTTATGTGACTCAGATCCAGCCAATCAGAATATTTCATCTCCTACTTTCAGTGAGCATTGCAGAAATGGTAATATCATCTATGCTCGGTCAGGTCATCCCTAGGATGTTCTTGAAGTTGTTATTAAATTTAAGAAGTGCAGTGGAGTTATGTTTTCTGAGAAATGAAAGGATACAGTCCCTTGATACCCTCCCATCTGTGATAGAAGCCATTAGATGGGGAAGAAAAACCAGGGAAATAGGTAGAGCCCTGATATTAACATTTATATCCTGGATCCAGTTATATTCTAAGGTAGTTTTTCCTTTTATTTATTTATTTTTGTCTTCTTGAAAATGAATTTGAGTTATGTTTCTGTGTTTGAAATAAAGATATTTAGCAATAAGCCTTTATATTATTATTTTCACTAAGATTTTATCTTCTCTAAAAGCATAGATAGGCCTGGGAAATATGACATATTATTATATCATTGGTGGGGTCATAATGTCTGTCCATAAAGCTTGGGCTCAGGTCACAGGTCAGCCACTCCCAAGTGCGTAACCTTGTACAATTTATTTAACCTCCCTTTTAAAAATCTTGATCTTGTCCTTCGTATGACACATGTTATAGGGATAAATTAAGTAGGTATAAAGACCTTACAACAGTAGCTGACACAGAGCAGGTATCCAAAAAATGTTACCTGTAATCATTACTAATTTATACTTTACAGAGAAAGTTTTCCTCAAATGCCTTATGCTAAAAAGATTGTTATAAGGATGTCAAGAATAGAACGGGAGGTATTAGACCTAAGTGTGAGTCTGGGGAAGTGGGCAAGTGAAGATTAGATCACAGAGGAGCACCTGGGAGGCTCAGTTGACTTTTGTGTCATACTTCGGCTTAGGTCATGATCTCGTGGTCAAAGGGGTCAAGCCCTGCATCAGGCTCTGTGCTGACAGCTCAGAACCTGGAGACTGCTTTGGATTCTGTCTGTCTGTCTGTCTGTCTCTCTCTCTCTGTCCCTCCCCCACTCATGGCCTGTCTCTCTGTGTCTCTCACAAATGAATACACATTAAAAATATTAAAAAAAAAAAAAGATTAGATCGCAGAGAACACAGGCACATTGGATGCAAGGAAGACCACTTTTTCTTAGTTACGATGTTGCCTGTGGTTTGTAAAGTGAAAAGCACACTGTGTTTGCATGAACCTGTTCTAGCTCTGCTGCATGTATGTGTTCATATACATAAAAGTGAACATTTGAAATATACATGCAGATGTACTTAAAAGAACAAAGTCCACATATGAGCATACCAAATAAAAGCTGTACAGAATCCAGTACAAATGTGTTGAATTAAATTCCTTTTTTTGAACAATTGCTTTAAATTTTAATTTTAAAATTATTTAAATTAAAATCACGTGACTGAATTCAAACTCCATGTTTCAAATAAGTACATTTTTACAGTCAAGACCCTAAGGAAAGGCTTGAGCCTGTATAGAGCACTGCTACTCAAAATTTCCTCCATGGGCAATTACTGAACTGCAAACTTATATTTAAAGATTCATATGTTTTTATAGCAATATGACACAATTATGTATGATGAATCTAATAATAAAAAAACATAGATTTGTATTTTCTGTAGTTTTATCTTTTGTCTTTCATTTTAAGAGTAATTTAATTTTGCCTTGTTCTGTAAAAATTATTTAAACATGACCAATTGACATTCACGGGGAGGAGGTCTTTTATCACCAATAGTTTAAGAATCATTACTCTAGAGCATAAGATGGTACTGAGGCGAGTATAGGAATGTTCAAGATAGAACTGAAGTCTATTGTCATAGGTTGCACTGATTCCCAAGAGGCAACCATTAAGCCCATCCAGCATTCAGAAGTCATGAGTAGCCCTTCATCCACTGCATGTTACAAGCCAGTGGAGTAGAAATGCTGATTAGAATCCAGCTCCAGGGAAGAAGATTGCCAGCAGACAGATTCAGGAAGCTGAGGTCTTCAGAAGGCAGAAGAGCCATCTCCACAAAAACCTATCAGGATTAAGAAGGGAAATCAGGAAGATTTTATGGGATATCAGGATTATATTAAAATATGAAATATACCTAAGCCTGTAGGTTGGGCATTCTTCTCTGATGACTTTGAAAATTCCTGTGGATAGAATTTCCATAGCTTCTGCTCAAATATACATGACCCAAAATTTCAAGAATGACTACCATGAACAGAGTATGTCAGTGACTTCAGTGATAAAGATCCCAGGAAACATAGGCAGATTGACAGGAAACAAGAGTCTACTTATTATCCAGTCAATTTTATGCATGCAGGTCACCATCCAACCACAGTTTCTTCACATGATTGGCTTAAAGGAGCTGGAAAGGATACAAGCTAGGGGTGCAGAGAGAGCCTCTTATCTCTGATGTTCTGTGGGGAAGTTTTATTCACATCTAAGGACAAATAAGTGTAGATCACGTTAACTTTCAAGCAAAATTATTAGGTTACAAGGAAGGTTTTGCAATTAAGCCAAACTGTGATTTCTCTAACTTTACCAGTAGACAGAATTTTAAAGTTCCAACATACAAAAAAAAAAAAAAATTCAGTTTATACAGAACATCCAACATCCCATGAAATTATGTTTTAAGAACTTTTTGTAAAGTTACTGAAACATGAAAATGGCTTTGGATGATAAATACTTTCAAAGTTCAAAGACAATAGGCAAAGCTTTACCACCATAGTATGTAAAAGGTTGGAAGTGACTAAAACCCTGTTGTCTGAGTCAGTAAGAAGTCCTGTCTGCCTCCCCCAGCACTCCTGGACTGGTGTTGCCTTCCTATGTACCTTCTCTATTTTTCTCTGTATCTATAACTTCATACAGTTTCCTTCCTTTCTCTACACTTTCTATTCTTGGTACAACTTGACTCCACCCACATTTCATCTTTCTCCTTTTAATGGCCATATTATAAAACTTAAAATTCTGTCTCCCTCTCTTTTGCTCTATCAGATAGTTAATCCCAATTGATTCTTCTTTTTAATTCTTAATACATTTTTTTTATTTTTAAAAAACTTAATGGCAATACTTAAGATTCCCCGCCCCCCCCATGTGTTCCTGGTTGTTGGATGAAGCCAATTTTTTCCTATGACTTTCAACTTTCCTTTCACTTCATTTCCCTTCAGTAATCCAAGTTGCACACAGGATTGAATAATGTCATTTGGTGAATTGAGCCACCAAATTAATTAGCACAAAGGTAGTCTTTAAGAAAGAGCAATAGAAATTTTATGAACATCAATAAAACAAGTCATATTAAATAAAAGAATTATTTGCTAGCTCTCCAAGGACTTATTTGAACAAATTACCATCTTTAAACATACAGATCTTTGTCATTCTGCTGTCTTGCTGCTATTTGAAACATTTTTAAAGTTATAAATAGTAAAAAAATGATCTGCCGTAGAGCTCCATGGTATTGATCTTCCTCTGTAATTGACACATTTTCTTACAAAACACTTCTTGGATTGTGTTACTGTGTTTAGGTTTGTGCAGATTCTGTAGACTTGTACAATTCTATGCGATATCAGAATGAATGCAATATTCGTAAAAAACTTACATATTTTAAAGCAATTTTAAAAAGTCATTTTGCTTCTTCTGCTCTTTTACATGGCTTACTGAAATGAGCTATATTTCTAAATGTTGGGCTCTTTTCTCAGTATTTTAGGTACTGTTCATTTTAAGAAAATATCAAAAGGTTGTATATATAAAACTAGTGGTTATAAGTGATTTTTATGGTTTATATTCAGACTAATGTGGTCAATTTACTTCTGGATAACTCATACAATATCTGACATTCTGAATAATACCTAATGAGGTATTTCTGATCATTAAAATTCATTTTCCAACATGCCGAAGTGCAAGTCATATGCTTAGTGCAGACATATGATTCCATTTTCAAGGTAGCCCATGCCAGCCTCCATTTCCTAACTGGTTTAGTATCTGGGCTAAGGTTTTAATTAAAAGCAACACATCTCATCTTATTTTTACAAAAATGTGAAAAAATACCATATTACCAATATGTAATGTTTGGTTTAGTGCCATAAGCTCTTTATTTAATAAAAGTTGATGTGTATGTATTTTTAATTATGTTCCCTGCACAAAGAAGTATTGTGATGATTTATTTATTTTGTTATAAACATGTCTCTTTGTATGCAGAAACATAGTTCTTGTATGCGGACCATTGGCTTTGAGATAATCCTTACCAATAACTAGTTAAAAGTCAAATTCTTCAAGCTACCTATGAGTAGTATTTGCCGTATTCTTACCCCTCACTGAACATTAATAATACATATGGTATTATACACATTCATCAACCTAAGTTTTTTTTTAAGTTTATTTATTTTAAGAGACAGAGTGAGAGAGCATGAGCAAGAGAGGGGCAGAGAGAGGAGAGAGTGAGAATTCAAAGCAAGCTCCGCACTGTCAGCATGGAGCTGGGAGCTGAACGTGGGGCTCTAACTCATAAACCATAAGATCATGACCTGAGCCCAAATCAAGAGTAGGACAGTTAACCAACTGAGCTATCTAGGTGTCCCATCAACCTCAAGTTTTATTAGACTTTCTCCTTAAGTTTCCTAAGTTAGAGAATTTGACCAGAAAAAGCAATGTATTTATTTTTCTTGTGTTGCTGGTTTTGATTCAAACAGCTTAGTAATATCTTGACCATATTTACAATGAAGAACTGTCCATAGGAAGCATTCAGGTCCAATTACAGTGCAACTAGGAATGCAGAAAAAGCATATTGCCCTTTTCAGTAAACTGTGAATGTCAGAACCCTTGTGTTAGATTGTACTGATTCTGGTTTGACTATGTGACTTGTGTGGACTACTGGAATGTGAAAGAAGGATTGTTGCTTTAGCCTAGACCCAGAATGAAACACACAAGGATTAGACATAATTTGATGAACATCCTGGAGAAGAGCCACCACATGAAACCTGCAGACTCTTATATAATTTATTACTGAATTTTTGAGATTTCATTTTGTTGCAACACCATCATGGTAGGCGTTGACTAACGCAGCTCATCTGTGAGCATGCTTTACTTCCACACCACCCTCTAGTTGTACCTTCTGTGTTATGGGAACAGAGCTTTCAACCACAGCATATTGGAAAGTTTTTATACAAAGAACTATGTGATAATAAATATAATTGGACCTATGTATTACTAATCCTTTGCACACCTCTTCACTCTTTCTTAATATAATGCTTGAACCCAGCCTGACGCTGGTAATAAAGGGACAGGAGTTAACATATTGACTGTGCCACCAATATGAATACTCTGAGAAAATAGTTTTGCCCAATATAATTTTGTTCTTATTTTCTTTGTTGGATATGAATTGTGTTCTTTCATTGTTTCAGCTACTATATTAGGGATCTGAGAAAATAAAGAACAATGCTGTGCCTTGTTTCTTAGGAGCTCACAGATTGGTTATGGAGAAAGGTATGCAAGAACAGTTATAACTGAGAAGTGAGTATTGTATATAAAAGAAAAATGGGGCTTTTTATGGGAATGCATGAAGCAAAAGGCCCCCTTAGCTAAAGAATAGGGAACTATATAACATATGTAGTGACATTTCTAGCGAAGTCAAATGGTGACATAGAAGGTATGAGAAAAAACTTGGTCACATGAATAACTGTGACATTTTGAAGACTTTTATGCTATTGGCTGTTTCTAAAATTGGTGTCTGATATGAGAAGGAACTTGAAAGGGGAAAAAGATGAGATTTCAAGGAAGACTGGGACCAATTGTGAAAGGTTTTCTTTGATAAATGAGAAAATAGGCAAAGGAGATTTTTAAAAGAAAATATTACTGATTAAAACTTTGAAGTGAGGGGAAGGATTGAAAAGAGTTCCATTTTCCATGGATGATTATTGGTGACATTTTGAAAAATGACCTGGAGTTGAGGGATAGTTGCATTGGGAATATCTTCTGGGAGGTAGTTAGGATGAGGTATGTCTGGGCACCTCAAGTAAAACATGACATGGGGAATAGAGACAGGCAGAGTCCAAAGGCTTTGTGTGATGGAGTAAGGAGTACTTTATGACTAATGAGATGAAGTGGATGGAGAAAGAACTAAATCATTAGAGAGAACCTTTTGGTTTCTTTCTGAGTTAGCACATGGACAATGTTTTAGTTTTTAAGGACTGCCATAAGACCATACAAAAATATGGGTCGCTTCAGCAACAGTAACTTCCCTTGGCTTGCAGATGGCTGTTCTCTTGCTGCCTCTTCACATGATATTCCCTCTGTGCTGGAACACCCTTGGAATCTTGGTTTGTCTTAATCCCTTTTTTTTTTTTAATTTTCTTTATTTTTGAGAAACAGAGCACAAGCAGGGGAGGGGCAGAAAGAGAGAGAGAGAGAGAGAGAGAGAATCTGAAGCAGGCTCCAGGCTCTGAGCTGTCATCACAGAGCCCAATGCAGGGCTCGAACCCATGAACCATGACATCATGACCTCAGCCTAACTTGGATGCTTAACCGACTGAGCCACCTAGGTGCCCCATTAATCACCTCTTCTTATCAGGGCATCAGTCAGATCGAATTAGGGAACATCCTAAGGGATTCATTTTGAATATGTTCTTTAAGGGCCCTATCTCAAAATAGAGTCATATTTTGAGGTATTTGGGGTTTAAAGCTTCAACATATGAATTTGGGGGGTGCCCAATTCTATCTGTAATAGACAGTGATGTGGTAAAATAAGCCAGAACAAACAAAAACAGCAACAGTCAATTTTTTAAAGAAGTATTATAATTCAGGATTCTTTCATTATACAAATGAAAATTTTAAATATGTTTGGTATGACTGATATGTATAGTTCTGAAGATAAGAAAATGGAAAGGACTGGTCGAAGTCATCGGCTACTGTGTCTTCAATCTATGAGACTAAAAGTTAATATAACACTGAGCATAATGGGCCAAGGGAAAAAAAAAGTGGAATCAAATAAACATGAGGGATAGTTGGGAGTAAGCTCACTGCATGGTGTGGTTTTGTGGTAGGGTCACCTTCCTAAGGAAAGAAACAAAAACAAAAACAAAAACAAAAACCTCAAGGCAACCTGGCTATACAAATACGTGACAACATCCCTCATGACCTTGTAACATGAGACCACTTAATTAGACTGCATGTTTGTGTGTTACCATATATGGGAGACAACGTAGTAAAAATATATATATAAAAAACTATGCCACGTGGTGTTCAGCACTCAGTTCTTTAGGTGCAAACCCCACTGAGTGGTGTTGGCAGGAATAAAGTTGCTTCCTGGAAAGAAAAGCCTCAGTGTCACGACTCTGTGTGAGAATCCTGCTACAGTTTAGCTGCCAGGAAACTAACAGCTATTATTATAAGGAAAGAGGTTCATGCTTCACTTTGTACTGGTCATGTCGGTACTTTCATTTTAACATGTTTAATGGGTATCATCCTTTAAGGAGAGCTCAGAAGGGCTAGAGATTTATTTTGAGAATAACATAAAGATTTAAAACATTAACTTATTCTCTTTCACTGAGCCCATAGTTAATTTTGTTCTACCAATATTTGTACCTACTATAGGCTAAGCTACCATTTACAATAACCCCAGCTTTCTTAGAGTTTATAGTGTAATGATAGAAGAATCATTAATCAGAAAGTCCCATAACTAAAAGTTAAATTACATTGTGTCAAAGAGTGTGAATAAAAGATATGTATTATGTGAGCCTATACTCGTGGTATTTATCTTAGGGAGATCAGAGAAGGCTTACACACACACACATACATACATACATACATACCCAAAAGGTGAATTAATCATATATCTCTTAAAAGGAATATTGAAGGAAATTAGGACAATTTCATTCTGGAAGAGATTATTCCAAGGTACATATTTTCTGTCTTGAAATAATTGACCAACTGTATTCTCAAAGAGACTTTCTATTTGTTAGTTATATTTCCAAAGGGTAGCATGATAACAAACACCTCCATATTACAGGGGAAAGATTGCATCTTGACATGATTGGAGTGGGGCTCCTAATTTACAAGAGCTGAATCTGAGGGTCAAAATCAGAGGAAAGGAACATAGAGTTATATAAGAAGGAGAAGTTTTTATTAATCCACTGAAAGCTGGAGTCTCAAGCTTTCTGAGGTACCTCATTTGTCATAAAAAGAGGAAACCTTGGAGCAATTGGATATAATAGTCTTGCTGGTTGTAAATGAAGAGGAGATAATAGGATTCGTTTTGTGTAGGAAGTGGGGAACAATTCCACTCTCTAGTATGGAGAGATAATTATGTTTCCAGGTAAAGGAAGGTGGAGAAAGAACTAGAATGTTCAGCAGGATTACTAAGTGGGTCAGTAAAACTGAGATGAGAGAATAAATATTCTAAAGTACTATCGTAGACCCTTGAGTGGCACAGTTACTCAAGGCCTTGAGATAATAGGATAAATATATCACTGGTCCTACCATCAAAGAGTTTCCAGTTTAGTGGGGAGAAAATGCAGTCTATAGTAAGAGCAGGGACATGTGCATAATGCTACATGGTCACACACACACACACACACACACACACACACACACACACACACACACAACATTTAGACCATCTTTGGGTGAGAAAAGTCCCAGAGATGACAACTAAACTGATTCTTAAAGAACGAGGAGGGTTATTGCTATGGTCAGAATTTTTAGGTCCCTCTCCTCTGAAATTCATATGTTGGAAACTTCACCCCCAAAGTGGTCCTGATAGGAGGTGGGGTCTTTAGATGGTGATTAGGTCATGTGGTCAGAACCAGCATGGGTGGAATTAGTGCTCTTATAAAAGAGGGCTGACCGAGTTCCCTAGCCTTCTTCCTCTGTGCGAGGACAAAATGAAGAAGTTAGTGGTCTGCAACCTGAAAGAGGGCTTTCACCAGAACCTGACCATGCAGAGATGCATATCTGTTATTTCTAAGCTGCTACCCAATCCATAGTATTCTGCTATGGAGGCCCAAATAGACTAAGCTAGTTAAACAGGCCAATGTGACTAGAGATGAAGTTATAGGCAGAGGGAAACCACATATGCCTAATCTTGTCGTGAGATACATCATGGCATGTGCTGCAACGTAAAAGCAAATAAACATTGTTGGAAAATTAAGTGGTTGGCAAATAATGCTCGTCCCCCCTCTGAAAAAATTTGAGATGAGTGGAGACAGAGACACTGACTACCAAGAACCGTGTTTGAGATAAATTGGAAACACCTGCACCTTTCTAACTTCTGAAAGTTTGTTGTTCATGTTGCCGTCTATCCCCACATTGCATGCCATAGAGACTTAAGGATAACAACAACAACAACAACAACAACAACAACAACAACAACAACAAATGTTTGCATTCTTATGCTTAGGAATAGGAGAATGGATAAAGGGAAGAGACTATTTCTCTCTAAACCGAGGAAGGACGTGTTTAATAGCAGTGTCATCATGCAAAAGAAAATAGACTGATACCTTTGGATTTGAAGAATAAAAAGAGAATTTTTACAAGGCCTCTGGATCTATGCAAAGTGACTTTTGGGGAAAGGGGTTGAGTCTTTCAGAGTTAACCAGCCAGTTATGAACTATGTAAATATATATATTTTTTTAATTTTTTAAGTGTTTATTTATTTTTGAGAGAGAGACAGAACGTGAGCTGGGGAGAGGCAGAGATAAAGGGAGACACAGAATCTGAGGCAGGCTCCAGACTCTGAGCTGTCAGCACAGAGCCTAAGGCGAGGATCGAATCCACGGACTGCAGAATCATGACCTTAGCTGAAGTCAGATGCTTTACCAACTGAACCACCCAGGTGCCCCTCAACCATGTAAATGTCTTAAATAGTATCTGTCCAACTTCTGCCTACTTTCCTTTATTCTGAGTGTCTCCATATGTTGTCAGCCTAGCAGGATTTTCCTCATGTACAGTGAAGGTAGAGAGGAGCTGCCTGCAGGGATGTGAGGGGTATCAGGAAAGACTTTAATAGGTAAAATACTTTCCCCACTATTGCTTAAAAATGTGTGCTTTCCTCACTTGCACAAAATGCATAAATGGTCCTGTGCCTGTGGGGATGAGGTAGTCAAAAGAATGCAAAGGAAGAGAAAACACCATCAAAAGTGCCTTGACTATAGTATAGTGCTGCTCAGTAGCAAAGCAGGTATCTGTCTTGTCCAGGTTAAATAAAACATCAATCGCCTCTGAAATATGCTTAAAATTACAGTTTATTTATGGACGTGTACTGGCAGTTGCAGTCACCAATATAAATACAATGCATTTCAGTTAGAAACAGACCACATATCAGGAAGTGTCCTGAGAGCCTGATAAGCAAGGCCACTGTGGGGAGAAATATGTAAAAAAGTTTGTGATAGATGAGTGGAAGCAGCAAAATTTGTTTCTGGCAAAGGAAGGAGGCACAATGAGAGAAGGGAAAAAATGAGAGAGAATAAATTGTTGTGTGCATGTGAAGGCATTCTTTCTGTAATTCACTGTACTTTGCATTCAGAGATGAGGCTCCTAAGGAAGTTTGGTCTGGGTGGATACTTGTGCATAAAAAATGTTATGTTCATAAGTTGGTTTTGACAAATATGTCAAACGGGCTGGGAAATAAAAATAAAACTGAACAATGACAATAAAGAATAAAGAATGCAGTCTTCCTTTAAAATGATTATAATAGATTTGGGAGAGTAGAAAACTGAAAGTCAAGGTGGTTAAAGGTTAAGTAAGGTAAGGTTGGGATTCCCTTTACCTCCCTACTTTTGCAAAGGCTAAAGTGATGTAACTAACAACTCATCTCTGAGAATAGAGAGGTGCTTCTTCGACTCCCAAATTATTCTTGGTACAGATTCTCCCAAAATACCTTGGAATCCCAGATGTCGTTTTGTGGATATTGCCATTAGTGAAGTTCAAAGTGAACTGAAAAGGGGAAAAGATGCTTCATGAGAGAATATTTGGGAGAGCCAGGGTAGAGCTATAATGACCTGTCCAGGTGCTTGTGTCTATGAAGATCGAGGATGAGTGGAAGCAGATAGGAGTGTGAACACACTGACCCAGTTGTCCTGGTTATAAGACTGATAATCCCACATCCCATAAATATCCCAAGTCCAGAGAATATTGGATCAGTTGGTCATCCTAGATATAAGAGAAAGGAGCACCTTGTCCCCCAACTAGAGTTAGCTGAGTGTCCGAACATGCAGATAGACTCTGGTACCACTAGCTATTAAGTGAAGAGCTACAGGATGGAGGCAGTGCTTATTGAATTGGAAAAAGCATAAAGTTTTCCAAGGAGCCAAGTCTCGTGTAAAGGACTGCTTATTCCTTGTGTGTCTAGAAAATTCTGTAGGAAATAGGATCTGGGAAAAAATGTCATGGCTGCTATCGATCCCTCCTAGTGAAGGGCTATCTTACAGCTAAAGGGACCCAACTGAGAAGTTCCGAAGTATACACAACTCAGTAGATGAGGGGATGGTACTATGCTCCTGTAGAATGCCTCGCTTCAGGGGCACCTGGGTGGCTCAGTCGGTTAAGCATCCAACTTCGGCTCAGGTCGTGATCTCAGTGTTCATGGGTTTGAGCCTCACATCGGGCTCTGCACTGACAGCACAGAACCTGGAGCCTGCCTTGGATTCTGTGTCTCCCTGTCTCTCTGCTCCTCCCCCACTCACACTCTGTCTCTCTCCCTTTCTCAAAGATAAATAAACATTAAAAAACATTTAGAATGCCTGACTTTAGAAACTGAGTATGTGTTCAGGTGAGGCTCCAAGACCACCAACTTCACCACAAAATCTTAAACAGCCCTCATTGCCATCCAGACTGAGGGAAATAGCAGGCGGCTAGCACATAGGCAGATTGTTTCTAGCAAAGCAAGAAACCAGACTGGATGCTGCATCGAGAACTGGTGCTGGCAGAGAGATAGAAAGGAAGCAGTTATAAAACATCCTGTTTCCTTCAATGTATCCTCAACCAGACTGAAGGAGATCAAACCCTCTCATTTCTGTCATTGAGGACAGGAGAAACCTATAAAGGTAGGAATGGAATTCAGAGAAGATGAGATTGAGTAGGAATTGGAACCATGAGGTGTAGAAGCAAACCCTGATGGAGATGTGGCATCCTTTGAACTAAATTAAAATTACCCTTGATTGGATTTACTCCAAGGAGAAACTGATAATGGCAAATTAAGGCTAAATATGCAAGATAGAGAAGGAAAGATTTTGGAGATAGGAAATATTTGTGGTTCAGTATTACCTCCAGATTTATCTTTATAAAAGAGACTCATTTGGCTTTCTTTCTTTCTTTCTTTCTTTCTTTCTTTCTTTCTTTCTTTCTTTCTTTCTCTTTCGTTCTTTTACTAAAAATTAACATATACTTAGTGCACAATTTGCAAGGCTTTCTAGAAAGGTAAGTGTCACCTAGCCCTTAAGCAAAGGCTGATTAGCTCACTTGATGCCCTCTCACCACAGGACTCCTTCTACAAAGCCCTTCTAGTGGCATTCTAATAGGACAGGAATGTTAACAGTTACTCAAAAGCAATCCCCAGTGCTCACCTATCTGTGTCTTCTTGGAATGACAAAAGGAATGTGGAGTCTCTGTGTTGTATAGCCAGAGGCAAATAGGGAATCAAAGGCAGGCAGGGATGTCTCTTATTAAAACAGAATACTCTTGTCTGAGTAAACCGCACTTAGATATATCCCTGTCACATAGTGCATAGAAAATGGCTTCTGAAGTAGCTGAATTACATATAAAAACTAAGGTGGATAGACAAGGGGCGAATTGAATGCTTGAAAATACTTTTTGTTTTTCAATTTAAATACTAAATAAATAGCATAATGCACAATGGCATAGGGGAGATGTTTGGGAAAGAATCTAGGAAGATTAGACATTAAAAAGTAAAGGATGATTGAAATATGAAACAGTGCATCGAATTAGAAAAGCTTGTTTAACCTGTTAAACAGAATGTGAAAAATATGACAGTCTTGCTTAAAGAATTGTCCCAGTACAAAGCATATTTTCTTCCCGCTCTCCTCCTCCTCCTCCTCCTTCTCCTCCTTCTTCCCCTACCCCTCCTCATTCTCCACCTCCTCCTCCTCCCCCTCCTCTTCCTCTTCCTCCTCCTCTTCTTCTTCTTTCTTCTTCTTCTTCTTCTTCTTCTTCTTCTTCTTCTTCTTCTTCTTCCTCTTCCTCTTCCTCTTCCTCTTCCTCTTCCCCTTCTTCTTCTTTTTTGTTATTGTTTCTTATTGTCCTGTTTGGATCCATGACATGGCAGTGTGTTTACTAAGAACCTATAATGTTAAACTAAATCCTTTTATTTATTCTTGGGATGACCCACCATAGAAAATTAGAAAAAGCATTATGTTCAGAGTTTGAAATTCTGGGCTCCAGCCTTGACCATATTTCCAATATTTATGGCATTAGAGAATTTGTATGACTTTTCAGTTTCCTCACAAATAGAAAGAGAGAAAAAATATGTATATTTTAGGTTCATGAGAAAGAGAAGATGCAGTGACATATATGGAAGCACTTTAGAAATTGCTAGGAACATTCTAAATTTAAAGTGTGAATGTTAATAATTTTATTTTCTTTTTTACAGCCTTCTAACTTCTTGTTCTGGGCTGCTAGGATCTGATTGTTCATGCTACAACTCTCACTTTATTATATTTTATGTAAATCATCTCCATGTACATCCCATTCCTTTTCAACTTTTCAGCTCTGTCATCCCCATGCTATTTTCCCGTGTGAAAGAAAAGTGGCTGTCACAGTGGCAGGAATCACATACAGACAGGATAATGTAACATGGAATAAGAGAAACTTGCTCTCCCTACATGTTGCTTGTGTGCTATTGATCAAAGTAGAAACCTTTCAGAGAAACCTCCTTCCCACATTCTTTTTTTTTTAAGTGTTTATTTTTGAGAGCTTGTGAATGGGGGAGGGGTAGTGGGGAGAGAGGTAGAATATCTGAAGCTGGCTCTTGGCTGACAGCAGTGAGCCCAACCTGGGGCTTTAACTCAAGAACCATGAGATCATGACTAGCAAAGTCAGATGCTCAGCTGACTGAGCCACCCTTCCCACATTCTGATTTTCACATCATGTTGGTCCAAATTCGATTGTATTTCCATGCCTAAACCGTCAGTGGAAAGCTACTGTGGTAAGTTTAGACTTACCAGAACCTGATCCTGAAGGCTAAATCTCTGTGAAGAACAAAGACATAAAGAAAACTAGGGATTTTTTTTGAGTTGAAAAGAGTAGGTATGTTTGGTTGACAACAACCAGTGTCTGACCACAAGCGTTATTCCTAATTTGGTAGCATTACTTACTTACTTTCATGAAAATAGAGGAACTTAAATATAATTACAAAACCTGGTTCAATATATGCATTTTCCCCCCTAAATCTTATGTTAGCAAAATATTTCCTACTTTTCCGTAATATTGATCTCTTTTGAAACTATCAGAAGGAGACAAAATCCATGGGAGCCATATTACTAAGAAGTTAAGATTTTAGAAAATTAAATAACTCTCTAGTTCTAAGTGAACACTGTGTTAGGCATTATTCAAAGTTAAAATATCCGGTGTCTGAAACTGACAACAGCTTCTGTGATGTGTATGTGTGCAAAGAACCACAGTACCCAGGAATGGATTAAGCAGGTGATTTTGTGTGTTAATGTTGGATGTGCTTTGTACCACTTTTTAAAAGTCACCCTTTTTTTTTTAATAGTTAAGTGAGACAGACTAAGTGACATTTTACAATTTTGTGAGGAACTGCCATGGAAATGTGGAATTAGCTGTTCCCTGTGATATATTACAGTGATGTCTTGGAATCCTAGTAGATTACACTCTGATCAATTCTGGTCAGACTAACCCATATTAACAGTATCTGATATCACTTTTCTGTTTTGGGCATCTCTACAAATGTGGAAAAACTGATTTCCATGATAAAAGAAAAGAAAAACAAGCTTTTTGATAAGATATTCCTTCAGTAGTTATGAATATTTGATGCCACATGTATTAACATTGATTTACATAATGCCTCTATGGACTGTTAATTTATGCTGGGGTATAATATTGTAAACTTTAAGTATTGTTTTCTTTAGGGAAAATATTTAAAAGTTTCAAAATATCTCATGTATAGTGCATAGAAATCGAATAAACTAAATTTTATTTTCATGACTTCAGGTTTAAAATCAGGAGAGGCAAGGAAAGCTTCAAAGAAATTCTGAATTCTAAAAAAGAATCAAAATTCCATTTTCTTTTCTAATTCCCAGCCATTCATGCATCATTTCAATCCTGCGTAACACAACTTTCCTGAAGGCTTTTGGGCAGCAGGTACACGGAAAACCATTGTATTTGGGATCAAATCTCCTGAGGGTATGCTTATCAATAGAAAAAGATTTTGTTTCTTTCACAAAACAAGTCTTTCTTATCTATATGAACACAGTATTTTTTACAATGGAACTTAGCTGCTTTCTAGAAAGTGTTTTTGAATATTGAACTAAACTCACTTGTGGCATCAGCTTTTCCTTGACACTAGCGAATGCTCTCTTAAATGCCAAACAATTGTAGATACATAAGAAACCAAAACCAGTATGTTTGTTCTGATACATTGAAAACAAAACAATATAACAAGAATCTTAACCAAGTAATTGTAACCTGAAATTACATGGTTTTTGTTATTGCAATGTGTAGAGCAGTTTATTGTAATCACTTGAATTTTACATTGGATCCATCAGATTGGGTAGGTTAGTTAGTATCCATGATGTTCAAATATACTCAAGTTGGTATGAGGTAAAGGAGGGTAGGAGGAGGCCATAATTCCTCTCAGTGTCTTTCAACCTAATTAGAAACATAAGAAAAATTTTTGTGAATGACATTGTCTTCACTTTGTCATGCAATCCTATGGGGGTAGTTACAATTCCTGTTTCATAGGAAACAGCTCTGAGTCTCAGAGACATTAAGTAAAGAGACAAATGGAGGAAAATAGATTTCAAAGCGGGGAGGTAGGATCAGAGTATGCCAGACTCTTTACTTGGGATGTAACACAGCCACTAAAGCCACTCTGGATGAAATTACATGCTGAGCACCACCACCTATAATGAGAAAGATGGGGAGGAGACACCCCACATTCAAAGAGGATGCTGTCTTGCTAATTTTGCTGTCTGTGTGGTTTTCGTTAATCCTTCTGACCAGAGTAAGCATCATATGCAGCACCCTGGATATGGAGCATCCATATCTCAGAAGGGCTGTGACTGTCTCAGTGGAGAGATTCAAGAAGCCGGGCCTGAGGCTAATCCAGAGCTCTTGTCACTGAACTGAACGGTATCAGGCCCAAAGGGAGAATATGAAACCCTGAAGTTAGAAGACAAAACCATAGGTATGAGTTAGAGGAGGCAAGATACAAAAGCTGAGGCAGAACAGAAACAAAAGAGAGTTCAAAAGAAAACAAAACAATGGATTAGCATGTAGAGTGGTACCAAATGGGATCAACTTAGGACTGACTGACTTTGCTGCAAGATTCTGGGAACTTTTACTTGCGGCCCATTATACTTCCACTTGGCAAGCAATGGTGTAGAAAGTGCTCAGGTTATACTGGTGTGCCACTGGCTGAGGTATTGATAGAGTCCATTTCTTTTCTAGATTTACATTTAAGAAAATAACATATTCTCAATTTATTCAACAGTATGAGAGAGAAAGATGGATTACACACACACACACACACACACACACACACACACACACACACACACACACACAAGATACTTCTAAATAGTTCCTAAATGGAGTACCTGAGTTAAAGTATGTAATTATAAAAATATTTGGCATAAAACTTCTGGTACTTTCACTGACTTAGATCTATTTCTTCTTCTCCTCCCAAGTGGCATTTATTGGTCATCTCGTCTTCTTCAAATTGATAGTTCATACTCACATATGGATATTCTGTGCAAAATCTTGACTGATTCAAAATCCTAGACCACTTCAGCCTGTCACTTTCTCTAGTTCTCCTCATGGTCGGGATGGTTATACTCTGTTTCCTATTAGCAGTAATGGACAGTAAGTAATCTAATTTCACAGGGCATTTCTGAAGGTCAGGAATAGAAGCATAGATTGTGTCATCTGCTTTCCTGACTGTCACATAGGCACAAAGTGTTGGCCATGTTATCTGGTCTCCTCTGGAAGTTCAAGGGGAAAAAAAAATCTTCTTCCTGTTTCATTCACATAGTTTTTGACAGGATGCAGGTCCTTGCAGTTTTGGACAGATGGCCTTACAGGCTGTTAGCCAGTAGCTTCCTCAGGTCTTTCCAGTGTGGGCTTCTACCTGACAGTTTACTTCATCAAAGTATACGGTACAACAAGCCAGTAGAGAGACACAGAATTGGAAGCAGGCACAGAGCCTAACATAGGGCTTGAACTCACAAACCATGAGATCATGACTTGAGCCAAAGTCGGATGCTTAGCTGACTGAACCACCCAGGCACCCCTAGTTTTTATCATTATTAACCTACTTAGACTACCTGAGCTTATCTTTATATTTAATATTCCTGGTGCTTCCTGGTTTAGCAGATCTGTATGCTTTAGTCTCTATCATACCCCACAACCTCCTACATTAAAATACATCAACATGACACAGCAAAGCTGTGCTTCCTTTGAAAATCCACACAGCTTTTCATAATGGATCACAAGCAAATGATGCAGATTTAATGTGCTAAAATCTATTTGTGGTATCTTGAAAAAAATAGAATGGTGTTTTGCTGTAAGTTATCTTACATCTTCACGAGCAGATTTTTTGAAAGCTGTTTTTGTGCACATTTATATTTGTTTGGGCTTGGTATAGGTGATGGTGGTGTCATTAACAACTTGAATGTGAAGAGGTTTTCATTTCTTCTAAGCTGTGGGGAACAGCTTCAGTTTCTGCAACTCTGTCCTAGGAGAAACAATTTGGGTGCACAGCGACTAAAAACATTCTATCTTGCTGATATGCATTGGTCACTAATAGAATCTTAGGAAGTTCTTTTTACTATCCAAACTTCCAGATATTGACTGGAACTTACAACTGCATAACAACATGGATAGAAAAATGAAGTTTAAAAGTTCTGTCACTGTTTTTATTACAAAATAGCAATTGCAGACTTTTTTACATCTTAGCCATAAAAATTATAGTTAGATCAATCATTGCCCCAGGGCCCAGTTCAGAGGTAAATTTAATTTTCTGGGATGTATTTTAAGCAAAAATTTTAAGTTATAGTAACACTCTAGATATACATTTGCCAGTTTGCAATGTTTATATTAATAACAGAGGCATTGGAACAGTCCATGTTAGAAAATTAAAGACTATATCTCTGCCACCTATTGATAAAATTCTTTTGAAGGTAATGGCACTTTTGATCACACTACAAATTGCAAATGAAAAGTGCTCAAATTATTGATGAATTGCTCTATTCTGATAACTTCTTACCACTTTGCAGAAATTATCCAAAGAAATCAAATTAATACAGCTTTTAGAAGGGAAACAAAGGAAGAAAAATATGCAAACTATTTATAATTTTTGCTTAAAATAAACTTAATTTTATAAATTCCAATATTAAAACTGACTTCAGAGATAATCCTGCTCAATTCTGTAATTTTTAGATGAGGAATCTGAAGCTTCTGTAAATATAGTCATGTCCTATGACAGAAGGACTCATTGCTAATGGATTATTTCCAATTCATCATTCCTGGTTTTCTGCCCCTGCCATCTTCTTGTGTCTGAATAGTACTTTCTGCACTGTATTCGTTTGCATTTTCCTGATTACTAATCATGTTGAGAATATTTCCTAGTACTCATTCACAATTTATATGTATCCTGTGTTAAAACATAAAGCTCACTTTTTGTTGTGTGGTTTTCATTAATAAATTTGAAATGTAATTTTAAAATATGTTATACATGCAAGTCCTTTGTCAGGTATAGGTCTTTCTAGTCAGATATACATCTATATATAATACATGTAAGATACATATATTTATATGTAAGTTATTTCTCCCATTTTGTGGCTTTGACATTTTTTATTGTGTTAATACTATCATTTGAAAGGCACACTTTTTGATTTTTTTAAATGAAGTCCAACTTAGATTTAAAAAAAAAAGTATTAACAAGTCCATTGTCTGTTTAGATTTCCTTAGTTTTTACTTAATGTCCTTTTTCTATTCCAGTATCCCACCCAAGATACCATGCTACATTTAGTGGTCATGCATCTTTAGGTTACTCTTAACTGTGGCAGTTTTACTGACTTTCTTTGTTTTTCATGACCGTGACAGCTGTGAGGAGTACAGGTCAAGTATTTTGAAGGATGGTCTACTGTTAGTATTTGTCTAGTGTTTTTCTCATGATAATACTGAGGTAATGGATTATTGGGAGGAAGACCAAAGAGGTCATTTTCGTCAGATCATATCAAGTGTACATACAGTCAACATGATTTTAACCTGTCTTTGTTAGTGTTTGTCACATTAATGTCACTGCAGAATTTCCTTTCTCTCCCTTACTACCTTTTCCATGCCGTATACTTTGGAATGAAGTCATAATATGCAGTTAACATGTAAGGAGTGTTATTTGAAATACTTCAGCATGGGAGACTTGTCTCTTCCCTATTGATTTGTTCAATCATTTAATTAAGTTATAGTGGACACACAGATATTTATTTTACGCTTAGAGTTGTAATCCAAGAATATTCTATTTTGTTGTTTAAATTGTTTCAGATTTGGTTAGTTGGAACTATTTCAGTTGATTCCTGTGATGCTTCCGACATGCCTCCATCAATATGTGAGAGGGGTGTTGAGTACTTCCTTACTTTCTGATTCTTCAAGATACTTCAGGTTCATCTTATATGTTCCCTACTATAGTTCTAGAATCAGCCATTTCCCCAAGGAGTTCAGGTTCTTTTTATTCAAGAACGGTGTTAAAAATCAAGATATTGGTGATACAGGAGTTTGTTGCTTCAAGAGTGTTGGTTCTTTAGCATCTTTCAGTTGACCGAGCAAAAAAATGTGTGTTTTTATCAACTTGTGTATATAAACCTATCTAGAAATATTTCACTATATCACTATCTGTACCTGTTGGGTTTTTTTAATTTTTTTTAAATTTTTGTTTCTTAATGTTTTTATTTATTTTTGAGACAGAGAGAGACAGAGCATGAGCAGGGAAGGGGCAGAGAGAGAGGGAGACACAGAATCGGAAGCAGGCTCCAGGCTCTGAGCCATCAGCACAGAGCCCGATGCGGGGCTCGAACTCACAGACTGTGAGATCATAACCTGAGCCGAAGTTCGACGCTCAACTGACTGAGCCACCCAGGTGCCCCTATCTGTACCTGTTGTAAGCTAAACATGAGTTCACACAAATGTCTCCATATCTAATTCACTACCACAGGGACCATTCTTACATCCTCGTCTTATTTATTTTATTTGTCTGTAAATTCCACTCTACCAGTGGGACATTTGGCTCTTGCCATCTGCCATCTATTTATTATTTCATTCCAGTATAGGTATATAGTAGTATCAGAATTGTTAAACCATACCCTGAAGAGAAACAGTTTTGTCAACTAGAGTAAAATATCTATGTTTAATTCCTTTTCCCTTTGGTTTTTACAGACTTCACTCCTTTCTCTAGATACTTAGATCACCATTTCTTCCCTCCTTCCCCTTCAGTGAAGTGGTTTCGTGCATTTATCATGCATTTAGATTTTCCCATTACGTACTGAATTCCATCCTGGGTCCCCTCTAGCTCCTAAATATATACATACATACATACATACATACATACATACATACATACATGTCCTAGAGCTGCTGCAGTGGGAGGGGTTAACAGTCCTTCCAGTGTTAATCAGAACAGGCTATTGCTTGAAAGCATATGCCTCCTCCACATTCTTTGTTTTCTCCTTGTAGCTGTAATCTTCTCTGAGATTCTCCTCTGCCTTTCAGAAGAAAGCAGTCTGTCCAGTATCCATAAGGATGAGATATAAATAAATGTATCACAAGGACATAGTTCTGTTTCCACTAAAGGGTACAGGTCATTATCCTGGCGCTTCTTGCTTTTTCCTGTGAGCTGTCACCATTTACTTTACTGTCTACTTTCATTATTCATGGAGTAGAGCATTAGCATGAACCAAGCAGTGAAAGTGCAGTCACCTTGACATGGGATCATGCATTCTTGCACGGGGGGAGAAATCATTCATCCTTTTCCTGTCTTCAGAGTTTTACATTTCCCAGAATGTCAAATAATAGAAATCATATAGTATGTACCTTTTTTAGACTGGCTTCTCCCAAACATAAGTAAATATTTAAGGTTCTTTCGTGTCTTTTTATGGCTTGGCAGCTCTTTTTTTTATCATTGAATAATATCCATTATATGGATGTGTCATTGAGTTTGTCTGTTCAACTATCAAAGGGCATCTTGTTTACTTCCAGATATTGATGATCATAAATAGAGCTATTCTAATAATATTTGTATGTAAGTTTTTGCATACATGGTTTGTCATGTTTACCTTCAAAAGAAAATGTCAGACTGTGTCCTAAAGTGGCTGTACTATTTTTTATTCCCACCATCAATAAATACAAGTTCCTGTTATTTTGCATTCTCACCAGTATGTGACATTGCTAATTTGGGAGGGCACGCGGGTGGGTAGTCATTCTGATAAGGTGTGTAGTGGTTTCCCATTATTATTTTATTAATATGTGCTTCCTGATGACAGATGATAATAAGCATTATTTCATATGCTTATTTGCATCTATATATCTTTAGTCAGGTGCTTTTCCCAATCTTTTGCCTTTTTTTAATAGTTTAGTTTCTTCTTGTTGATTTTTAAGAGTTTTTTGTGTGCTTTGAATGGAAGTTCTTTATCAGATACATATTTTGAAAAATGTTCTCCCAGTTTATCATTTTGTATTTTTTATTCTTTCAACAGTGTTTCCTAGAACAGTTTTTTAATTTTTAGACAGTCTGACTTCATTTTTTTCTTCTTTCATGGATCGTGCTTTAGTGTTGCATCTAAAATCTTACCGTGAAACCCAGAATTACATAAATTTCTCCCATTTTATTCTAGAAGTTGAATAGTGTTGTTTCATATATTTAGTTAAATGAACTGTTCGAGTGTATTTTTGTGAAAGTTGTAGGATTTGTGTCTAGAATTCTTTATTTTTTCTGCATATGGATTTCCAATTGCTCCAGCACTTTTTGAAATGACTGTCAGTTCTCAGAGTTTGTGACTCTGCAAAAATAAGGTAACTTTATTTTGGTGAGTCTGTTTCTAGACTCTCTGTTCTGTTCCTTCGATCTCTTTGTTTCTTTTGTCAATACCATGCTGTCTTGAATACAATGCCTTTTTAGTAAAACTTGGAAGTCAGTTAATGTCAGTCCTCCAGGTTTTTTTCTTCTTTAGTACTGTGTTGGTTTTTCTGGGTTTTGCCTCTCCATATACATTTAGAACCACTTTGTATAAATCTAGAAAACAGATACGGGATTTAATTAGAATTACCTTGAATCTATAGATTAAGTTGGGAAAACTGAAATCTTAACACTGTGTTCATAGTCCATGAACATAGACTATCTCTTCATTTCTTTGGCTCTTCTTTGGTTGCTTTTTATCATTTTTATAATTTCCTCATGTAAATGCTCTATAAACTTTATTAGTTGTATACCTGTTTTACTTTTTGGATGTTACTAAAGCAGTAGTGTGCTTTAAATTTCAAATGTTCGTATAGTAAAGGGATTGACTTTTGTATAATAAACCTTGTATATTGTGACCATGCTATAATCATTTATTACAGTTCTCTAAGATATTTATTTAGATTTTTCATGCTATTCATGGTCATCGTCTGGGAACAAAGCCATTAAGATGGTTTAGTTGTTTTTTATTCCAAATATCTCTATGTATTATATTTCCGTTTCTTATTTTACTACAAGGATTTCCAACACATTTTGAATGGGGTGGTGAGAAGGGATATTCTTACCTTGTTCCCAGTCTTAGTTGTGAATTTTTCTCATCATTAGGTATGGTGTTAGCTTGTTACAGAACCAGGCTGGATCACTGGTGGAAAAAGCAAGCAGCACTCAGAGATCTTGGTGGATCAGTGTTTTATTTCACACCGGTGGGCTCAGAGGAGATCACTCTCCACAGGACTGAGTCCCAAGCACAAGCATGGGGGACAATTTATCATCTGTTACCTCCACATTTCACGTCAGTAGTAATTTGGCACACGCGAGCAGGAAGAAGAACTCAGAGGGGAAGTCTTCGGTCGGGGACTGCAATTTCCCTATCAGTCCTGTCGGCCATCTTATAACAGATTTTTCCTTATCATTACCCCCTTGGTTTCCCCTTTAAACAGATCTAGGCTGTTTTAGAGGGTATCTTTATTTATTATGGGCTGGTTCTTTCCCTTAGTTCCCTGACTTTCGTTGTGACTATTCCCGACTGGTTTACAAAGTAACAGCATTCTTCTCTGAGGAAGATGAAGGTTCCCGCTTTCTCAGCAGTGAGGAGGTCAAGTGCCTGTCTGTTCTGGAGGGCAACTCTGCCAGAGAACTTATTTGGCTCTGCAGGGACACTAGAGAGTCGGCCACTCATTAGTCTCACAGAAGAGCCTATGCCTTCTGTGGCAGTGGGATAGCCAGTCCCTATCCCTGTGGCTCTTCCTGCCCTTAGGAGGATGGATAGCAACACCACTCCTTTAGCCTGGGCCTTAGGGCTGAAGGTTTACAAATGGGGCCCAGACTAGAGGTAACCAATACCAACAAGACATCCTACTCATAAGAGGAAGGTGAGTGTGAAAAGGAACCTCTCGCTGTTTCCCCAGCTTTCTGGGGCAGCCTTTGCAGTATAGAACTGCACCTTCTTTTGGAAGCCAGACAGCCTTGAGGGGCTTTAGTGTTCTCTCCTTGTTTTTGATGGTCTTCCCCACCGTGGTGAGGAGGCCCCTCTCTTTGTAGATTGAGATCATTTGCCCTTGCTAATGGTGAGGGCCCGGACTAGGGCATGTAATTTAGCCCGTTGTGCTGACCATATCACAAGTAGGACATTGGCCTCTAGGACTTTATCTGTGGTTGTCACTGCATACCCCGCCTTTTGAACACCCTCTGTGATGAAACTGCTACCATCAATGAACAAGGTGAGGTCTGGGTTCTGTAGGGCCTGGTCACGCATATTTGGGCGGCTTGCAAATACTTGATCGGTCACCTCAGAATAGTCATGATCTGGTTTCCCTTCCTCAGAAGGTAGGAAAGTTGCGGGGTTTAGTGTCTGCACTATTTCAAAAGTGACCCATGGATTCTTGCAGAGGAACCCCTGGTATTGTGCTAGCTGAGAGTTGGAGAGGAAGTGGTGTCTTTGAGTGTTTATGACAGCTGGAGGGACCTTGACATTTAGTTCTTGTCCCAGGGTGAGTTTATCTGCCTCCTTAATGAGCATAACTGTGGCTGCTAGTGCCCTAAGGCGTGGTAGCCATCCTGCCACCACTGGGTCCAACCTCTTTGACAGGTATGCTACTGGCCATTGCCAAGGGCCAGTGGTCTGTGTGAGAACCCTGAGGGTGACATTTTCCTTCTCATGCACAAAGAGATTAAAAGGCTTTTCTATATTTGGCAGGCCAAGGGCTGGTGCCTGCCCCAAGGTGGCCTTTATCTCTAGGAAGGCGGCTTCAGCCTCCTCTGTCCAGATAGGGTTCTCCATCCGGCCCTACCAAGAGATTCTTGCTATTGTTGAGAATCTGAGAATCCAGATTCAGCAGAATCCCGCAGCCCCCAGGAATTCTTGTACCCCCATCTTAGTTTGGGGCTGGGGTATGGAGGTGATGACCTTCTTTCTCTCTGGCCCTAGTGGTCTCTTTCCATGAGACCCAATACCCTGAGTCTGACAGGAATTGGAGGAGGGCCCTTTTGCCCTCTGTACAATTTTCTCAGTTATTGCTGCAAGGAGGAGGTCATCTACATACTGGAGAAGGGTGCAGCGTGTGGCCTCCCTTGGAAAGCTGGCGAGGTCTCTGGTCAGTGCCTTCCCAAAGAGGGAAGGAAAGTTTTTTAAACCCTGTGGGAGGCATGTCCAAATCAGTTGCACCTGATACCCTGTGTCTGGTTCTGTCCATTCGAAGGCAAACAAGGGTTGGTTCTAGGGGGCCAAGTGGAGGCAGAAGAAGGCATCCTTTAAGTCTAGGCATTAAACCAGCTGGCAGAGCCTGGGATCTTGCTGAGGAGGGTGTATGGGTTCGAGAGCACTGGGTGCAAGAAGACAGTCACTTCTTGAATTGGTCGGTACCCTCCTCCTGGCTTCTTGACTGGCAAGAGCGGTGTGTTCCAGGGTGATTAGAATTCAACCCAAATACATGCTTCTTTGAGTCTGGACAGATGTTCTTGGATGCCTGCTCTTGCCCCTTGTGGGAGGGGGTATTGCCTCTGTCTCTGTGGTTGAGCCCCTGGGATTAACTCTACCATGACGGGGGCCCAGTTGTGGGCAAGTTTGAGGGGGTTGTCCTTGGCCTATACAGTGGGGAAGGCAGTCCTAAATTCAGGCGGGCCACTCAGTTGGGCCTTGGCACAGAATAACCTCCATTTTTTTATTCAAGTAGAGGCTGGTGCATCCCATGGGCTCAAAGGTTATTTTGGCCTGCTGCTTTGTGAGTATATCCCAGCCAAGGAGAGGGATAGGGCACTCAGGTAGGTAGAGGAACTCATGCTGTACCGTGTGGCCCCTGAGTTCACATAAAAGTCATAGTTTGGGAGGTGCCTGAGTGACTTAGTCGGCTCAGATCATGATCTCTCAGTTCATGAGTTCGAGCCCTGCATCTGGCTCTGTGCTGACAGCTCAGAGCTGGGAGCCTGCTTAGGATTCTGTGTCTCCCTCTCTCTCTGCCCCTTCCTCCCTCCCTCCCTCTCTCTCTCAAAAATAAATAAACATTAATAAATTTTTAAAAAAGTCATAGTTTGCCCCCCTACTTTTATTTTGACCATGGACTCATGGGGGCCAATAAGAAGTGAGCCTGGTCACCCTCAATCTGAATCTATTCCTGCATAGCCCTATGAAGTTCTTTTTGCAGGGTTCTTGTGCATATCAGCTGGGTTTCTGGGACTTTCCCTGGTTGGGACATTTATTCTTTTAATATCCTTTCTCCTTGCAGTAGGCTCATTGGCCCGTTGCTAAGAATGTTCTGGGCCTCCCCCCCTTATGGCAGCTGGACTTTCCCCATCCTTTTGTCGTGGCTCTCTAGTGCTTCGGAATCAAATGGGGTGTAAGCCTGGCATAGCCTCTCATAATAATCCCTGGGGGATTCCCCTTGCTGCTGGGCATATTCATGGACTTCTTAGCCCCTGCTCGGATCACTTGGTACTCGTGGATGTGGACTGGCATCTGGAGAGTGCCTGCACCTGGCTGGGTACACAATCTGACTGCTGGTCTTGGGGAGAGAGGATGTGCTGAGTCTGTAGGTGGTGGGACGACCGAAGGTGGCAGAGTATTGAGAACCGGGGTATTAGGTGCTGATGGTCTCGGGAGACTGAGATGGTGGGGACAAGATTGGTTCTTCCTCTGGGTCACTGGTGAGAATTTGCAGAAGTTGGGACTTCTGTACCGTAGCCTGTTCTGTTTGTTGCCTGTAAATCGCACCCAAGGGGGAAGGGTTTGGGCTATCTCTAACCAGGAGTCAATATACGGGAACTGATCAGGGTGGCCTGGGTCCCTGGTGACAACATGTCAGACACAGCAGACCATTGGGACATCTAAGGTTCCCTTTTAGGGCCATCCTACACCAAAAGTAGGCCATTCTTACTCACATAGTGTCCTTAACTTGCTGGGGGTTGTCTTAATTCCGCAGTCTCCTGAAAACCCCTTCTTTGTTCTGTCCCAACTCCGTAATGTTCCCGTGAGACTGAGTTGCAAAGATGGAGGGGTAGGGGTGCCCCCTCTAATGAGGAGACCAGTCAGATGCCCATCTGGCCATGTTCCAAAGGAACTTAGGTGACACTTAGCTGTAGTGGTCTCAGCTTTGTGACTTACTATCAGAAACTATTCCGATGCTGCCATAGACTGTATGCCATTCACCACAGAATTGCAGACAGTCCCACTCAGACTCTGTGGGCTTTTGGGAACCTTAAGGGTGCCCACCCGTGGAGCCACAGAATCGAACTCGGCAGGCAAGCCAGACCTGAGTGGCACATTCACACTCACATACACACCAAAGGTTATTACATTCCCTCTCAAAGAATTCCTGCCTGTGAGACCTCTGAGGTCTCCGGGGAGTGATCAGGTCCCCCTTCCAGCCGGGGAGGAGGCTGGACTGAATTGGGGCCCCATACCTGTGAGACCTCTGAGGTCTCTGGAGAGTGATCAGGTCCCCCTTCCCCCCTGTGGGTAGGCCTGACTGAATGAGGGCCCCAGGCCTTACCGGTATCCGACATCTGGTCCAGGTCCTCACCTGCCAAGTCTCCTTGAGTCTGGTGGGAATGGTGCAGTGGGGCTGGCCTGAGGCGACCAAGCAGGAGACCACGGAAAATCAGGCAGGAGTGTCTTCTCTGCTGTGTTTCCTCATTCCGTCACTGCCTCGCCATTTTCCCAAACAGGTGACAACAATGGGCCAGTGCTGTTGGGTTTCCTGGTCAGGGAACCACATACATTATGGAAACAGGCTGGATCGCTGGTGGAAAAACCAAGAGGCACTCAGAGAGCTTGGTGGATCGGAGTTATATTTCACACTGGTGGGCTCAGAGGATATCCCTCTCCAGAGGTCTGAGTCCTGAGCATAAGCATGGGGGACAATTTATCTTCTGTTACTTCTGCATTCCATATTAGTAGTAATTTGACAGCACAGCAAGTGGGGCAGCAAGAAGCACTCGGAAGGGGAGTCTTCAGTAGGGGACTGGAATTTCCCTATCAGTCCTATTAGCCATCTTTTTTTTAATTAAAAAAAATTTTTTTTAACATTTATTTACTTTTGAGAGACACAGACAGAGCACAAGCAATGGAGGGGCAGAGAGAGAGGGTGACACAGAATCCAAAGCAAGCTCCAGGCTCTGAGCACAGAGCCTGATGCAGGGCTTGAAACCACGAACTGTGAGATCATGACTTGAGGTGAAGTCTGATGCTTAACCGACTGAGCCACCCCTGTCGACCATCTTATAACAGATTTTTCCCTCTCTAGCTTACAGGGTTTTTTAAAAAGCTGTTCTTTATCAAGTTTATGAAGTTCCTCTGTATTTCCAGAGAATTTTTTTTTAATCATAAATAAGCGTTGGATATTTGTCAAATGTTTTTCACTTCTGACATACCCATGTAACTTTTCTTCCTTAGTTCTTTATATGGGGGGGTGGCATTAATTGGTTTTTGAATGTTGAATGAATCTTACATACCTGGAATAAATTCTACTTGGTCATGGTGTATGTTGAATTTGATTTGCTATAATTTTGATGAGAATTTTTAATCTGAATTCAAGAAAATTTTTATAGTTATATTCATAAAATATTTAAAATGTTTTGTACAACTTTATATCACTTTGTCTCTTCATGATTATTTGATATTTTGAATATTTGTGGTATGTTACTTCTTTGCTAATTCTGTTTATTACTATTAATTCTGTTTCATTCTCATTTTGCTCATTTTATACATCAAAATTCTTTTATTGCCTGTTACCTTTTTTCCATATCATAATCTCATTCTCAGTAGACTCTTTATCAGAATTGTATGATAAAATATCATTGATTTTTAAGTCCCCAATATGAGAATGTGTTTAGGTAAATACATTTTTATTTGCTGCCATTAGTTTCAAATAGATATTTCAATATTATTGTCTGAAGAATATAATAGTAATATTACAGAGTGTACTAAATATGGCCAGTGATATGTGTTAAGTGAAATTCACTTTGTATCCTTTTACTATTTATTGATTTCTGACCTGGTAACACAAAAGAGTGTCATGCCAGATAGATAAAACCCTCTTTTACTCAGTCTGGAACAGGATAATTAAAACAAACGAACAAACAAATAAGCTATGCTTGTGGTCTCAATTTTCTCCCCTTGCTCCTACAGGAGTAGGTAATAGGCTTTAGGTTAGTAACTGTTGTGGTCCATCATTATAGAATTACTTCTCTAGAGAAGACGATTCATGTTCAAGTCATGTGTTAATCTTAAAACAGTTGTTAATTTCTATCAATAGACATGTATTGAGAAAAATTCTGAGGAAATATTTGGTTACATTGGGTCAAGTTCCCTATTTTTCTTGGAACACCTTCTGTGTTAAGTATATCCACCTACTGCTATGAAATGGCTACATCTAAAAATTCCATATTCTATGTAGCAGTTACCTTTTTTTTTTTTTTAACCCATCACTGCTCTGAGTTTGAGTGACCTCACTTGTCTTCATTTGTGCATTAGTTGATTGTTCAATGAGTAAAGCTTACTTTAAATGTCTCTGATTGACCAACCCTTACAACTGAGAAATAGAGAAACTAAGCAAAGAAGGGTCATGAGTTATCAGTGTTTAAAGGCTACAAGTTTTGAATCTAACATATCTAGGTTAAATTTATCATTTATTACATACCATCAGTACAATTAAAAGCAAGTTCCTTAAACTCTCTGAACATGAGTTTTCTCATCTATAAGATAGGTTAATAAATGTATCTCACAGTGTTTCTGTAGGGAATATTCAGGATAACACACAGGTGTGCTTAAGAGGGTACAGGTCAGATTGGGGTCCCTGGGTGGCTCAGCCAGTTAAGCATTCTACTTCAGCCCAGGTCATGATCTCACATTTCTTGAGTTTTTGCCCCACATCCGGCTCTGTGCTGACAGCTCAGAGCCTGAAACCTGCTTCAGATTCTGTCTCCCTCTCTTTCTGCCCCTACCCCGATCATTCTGTGTCCCTCTCTGTCTCTCCCTCTGTCTCTCTCTCTCTATTGAAAATAAATAAACATTAAAAAAAATTAAAAACAGAGGGTACAGAGCAGAAAGTTACAATAAGTGGCATTTTTAGTTATAGTAGTAGGCATCATTTCACTGGTTGCTTTTTTCTCCTCTTTTCTACTCCTGCTCTTTAGCTAGCATGCAAGATAACTGATGTTGGATTGCAGGTTTCACTGTAAAGACATTTTGTGGAATAATCTCTCAGGAAGGAAGACACTCATAATGTCTCCACTACAGTGTACAAATCCCTTCCAGGATAACCATGACTTTTGGTATAGAATGTATTCAATTCTGACAGTTAACATTTTGTTCTTACCTTGAGATAAATAGGTATCCGTATGAAAAGTTAAAGGACTTACTTCATCATATTCAAAAAAGGCCATGAGGAAAAGAGAAGTGAAAGTAAAAGGTAAAAATATTTACTGTGACTGTCACAGCACTTCTGAAGTTTTCCACTTATATTTCAGTAGAATTTTCCCCCTTTAGCCAGAAACTGAAATTTCTTTCACCAAGAAGGACTTTATGAAGCAGTTGAGTAACTCATCATTAAGAAGTGCACCCAGGAGAAAAGCTGCTTATATTTCATTGTATTCGCTGGGTTAAAAATCACAAAGGAGAAAAAAAATAATATTAGCATTTTTCACTTTTTTTAATGTGTAGGGTAGGTATTTTTTGTCATATTATGCCTGGGTTGGAAAATTACAGTCCCAAGGCCAATGCAAGGGAGATGATAACGAGATAGTGACTCTTTTTTAGCCATCCCAACAGAATCAATAGTGTTTTAGTGGAGTTTCAGCGAGAAAACAACTTGCCATGCCAGCAGCTAAGCAATATGTGTCAACAGAAAGAAACCACTGCTTAGAGCCGGCAGCCCAGGAGATGACAATTGGAGGCATGATTGCTTATTGTTGTTGGTTTCAACTCATTGATGCAGACAGTATAAACTCTGATTAAAAGAGTAACATGCAATGATGGGAAAGCAGTGTTTTATTCTCCATGTTACAGCTCCTTTGGGTTTGCAATGTGACCAGATCAAGGCATGGTATGGACCTTTTGGACAACAAAGCACACATTCAGTTGCTATTTTTCACATGACATTGAGTAGCCAGATGGTTCTCACTATTCTGTAAATGAGTGAGTAAAATTACTGCCTGATACAGACAGTAAAATGTGAAAATGAAGAGCATGGAATCTGTATGTTGACTGCCTGGGTTCACCTGCAGATTTTTCACTTCCTAGTGTGTGGCCAATAAGCAAGCTTTTGTGTATCAATGTATTTTGTGTGTGTGTGTGTGTGTGTGTGTGTGTGTGTAAAGGGATAATAGCAATATGTATATAACAGTGTAATCAAGTTCAAAGACTTTATATTTCTCAATCATCTAGAACCATTGGTGGCTCACAGAATATACATACCTTACAATTTACTCATTTGAAGTATACCATTAAATAGACTTTAATATATTCAGAGAACTGTGCATCCCTCACTGCAATCAAATTTAGAACATTTCAATTACCTTCAAAACAAATCCTGTGTCTCTTAGCTATGACTTCAAGTATCCCCATCTCCCCCCAGCTCCTGGCAGCCACTAATCTATTTTCTTCTCCATAGATTTGCTTATTTTGGATGCTATATATATATAAATATATATATAAAATCACCTATCTTATAACTCCCCCATATATATATGGGAGAGTAATATATATATATATTATATATACCTGCTTTAGGTATAAAATGGGGGAGTAATATATATATACATATATACATATATACATATATACATATATACATATATACATATATACATATATACATACATGTACATATATACATATGTACATACATATATATACATACATATGTATATATATATATGTGTGTGTATATATATGGGGGAGTCATGAGATAGGTGATCTATTGTTACTGGATTCTTTCACTTAGCACAATGTTTTCATGGTTCATTCATGTTATAGCACATATCAGTATAAAATTCCCTTTTATTGCTGACAAATATTCTGTTGTATGAACATACCACATTGTGTTTATCCGTTCATCATTTGGTGTGGACATCAGATTGTTTTCACTTTGGGGCTCTTATGAATAATGTTGATCTAAAAATTCATGTTACCTTTGGTGGACGCTTTATGAGTTTTTTTACACTGGAAAGCAAAAGAGAACAATTTTTGGCTTTGAATTTTATTCTAACATATAGTATTTTGACTAAGTAGATTTTTTTTCCTTTAAATTCACCCAGATCTTAAGCATCCTCTGTTTAGGTTACATGTTTTTTTACCATATTATTTTAGTCATTTTGGATTATGTAGCTTTAAACCATCCTCCCATTCCCCCTAAAGACTCCCTAATCATCTCTATTGAAATTGTTAAACTACATCTTCATCACCTTCTGAAGCTTAGTTAACTTTGCCTCTCCTTGGCACTTACTATATTCTAATTTAGGGTAGAATTCTTTCACCACCAAACACTTAAAAAAGGAAAAAAAAATCATCTATGAATTAAAATTTTAAAGAATCACTTTAATTAATGTGTCTCTTTAATATACATTATATTACATATTTTTAAGATACACTATAAGTAAGATATACTTAACATATGCAAAAATAGAAACCGTTGCTCTAGTTGGATAATATGTAACTTAAAAATGTCCTTCACCAATAATGCTTGCAAGAAGCCATGGGATCCTTGTTTATTATAGGGGAGATATTAACATACCCTTTAATGAAATAATTTTAATTGTCATATTCAGAGGCAAGTAAGTGGCAGGAAGTGATACCAACCACCCTCTCCTCAATGCCCTGGATGCCATTAGTGTTGATGTGTGTAACCTTTCAATGTTCATTATTCGATGAGCGATGTCAATTTGACACCATATGTGATAGAAAGCTCTCATATTTCGAGATAAAGGCAAGAGAGAAAAATACATTTATTCTGTGTACTAAATTGTAAGCCTTCAAAATAGAAGCTGGCTATGAATACAATCAATATTCCCATAATACTTACTATAGAAAGTTACATGAAATAAACCACTGTTCAAGCACCACTACTTTGTGTGGTGCATGAAGGAAATAATCATCAATACTTGCAGGTCTCACTGTCCTATGTGGGTGCAAATCTACCAGTCTCCTTCCTAATACCTGCTTTAGGTTGCTGGGATTGCTATAATAAAGGTCAGCAGAGTGGATAATTTAAATAGTAGGAATTTATTTTCTCACAGTGTTTGAGGCTAGAAGTCTGAGACCAAGATATTAGGAGAGTGGATTCCTTCTGAAGGCCATGGATGAAGGATCCCTCCAAGGCTCGTAGATGGCTCTCTTCTTCCCATTTCTTCTCATAATTTTCCCTCTTTAAGTGTCTATGACCTTATTTCCTCTTCTTATAAGGAAACCATTCATATTGAATTAGGGCCCACTGTAATGGACCTCATTTTAACTTAATTGCCTCTTCAAAGACCCTGTCTCCAAACAAGGTCACTTTCTGAGGTACTGGTGGTTAGAACTTTAACATATGAATGTAAGAGACATAGTTCAGCCCAAAACATTACCTGTATCTGTTGAATTGTGAGAGGACTGGATTCAATAAGATTTTTCTAGCTCAAAAGTAAACTGAAGTCAATCTGAAGTCAATCTTGCAATGTGACTGACGGAGTGTTGAAGAACTACCTCCTCACATTTTTATCCAGAAGAACACAAGACAAGGTGCCCATATTCATTATACAACTATATATTTGCATTGATCTTTTCATACTTTGAGATTTCTCCCCTGTAAATTCATGGGAAGGAGCTGTGATTATGTAAAGAGGTATTTGTTATTCTTCTACAGACATCAAAACTGGCTGAAGTGTCAATTGACTTGCCTAAGGCTGCAAGGTAGGTCAGTGATTTCCTGAATGCCCTGATTACTTTTATAATGACTGTCATTTACAATCTGATCAGTTTGTTCATTGGGAGCTATATGAAGAGATTAAAAAAAAAATTCCACTCTCTTTTCCTTAAATTGTTTTGCAGTTGGATCACAGTATTTGCCTTTTTGCTAAGAAACAGTTGCTTAGAAGGTTAATTCAAAGAACAACTATATTTCTAAGATTAGGGTTTAATTATAATATACTGCTCATTGTCCTGCATTTCCTGGGGCAGGTAAAATAGTGGCACCCCAGAGATGTCTCTGTCCTTGTCCCTGGAAACTGTGAATATGCTATGTTATATGGCAATGAAGAATTAAGGTCATAGATGGAATTAAGGTTGCTAATCAACTGACTGGAAATAAGCAAATTCTCCTAGGTTATGTGAGTGGGCCCAGTATAATCACAGGGTTCTTTCGAAATGGAAGAGAGAGGCAAAAGCGGAGTCAGGAGAATGTGATGGGAGACAGACCCAACCCATTGTTGCTGGCTGTGAAGATTTAGGAGAAGAGCTATAATCTAAGGAAAAGGGATGGTGTCTGCAAACTGGAAAATAAGGAAATGTGTTTCTTCCTCAAGCCTCTAGATGGAAATACAGCCTGACTGACCCCTGGGTTCTAACCCAGTAGGTTTAAACCTCCAATCCATGGAACTATCAGCCAATACAGTTGTATTATTTAAGCCACCAAGTTTGTAATAAATTTTTACAGCAGCTATAGAAAAATAATACAGTGAATTAATTTACTCTCTTGTTCCATCTGTGACTACTATTAATGTAATCAATAAAGACCTGATGAAGATCTCCTGTGTACAAAGACTGTTTACAGGCATTGAAGCCCTGTTCTTCTGAATCAGCTTCCTCCTCCCTGCTGCTCAGGCATGACAGACATCAATTTTCCATTATATTTTATGTATATTGCCCTGTTATTCCACATAAAACATTTACTTTCTGGAGCCCCAAATTGGTTCCACTGATCCAGATCCATGTCATTTAGATAACCATATGAGGATCTCTTGTTCCAGCTGAAGGGGAGGGAACAGTCCTTTGAAATAACACAACAACAGAAGCAGAAGAGCGAATATTTACTGAACCCTTACATATGCCAGGCATTGTGGTAGCCCTTTATATATATCATATTATCTTTGCAGCAACCTGATGAAATAGGTTGTGATACTATATTTCTTTCACACTTGAGAAAGCTGAAGAGCAGAGAGGTTATGTTACATCTCCAATGCCATGAAAATAATAAGAGATATTGCCTGTTCTCCAAGATGGGCTGTTTAATTCAAGAGCCTTTAGTTAACCACTGTACTCCCTGCCTTGCAAGGTCAACATCACAAACACACTTGAGAAAAAAATGGTATGTAATGACAACATGCTAAGTATGCAAGGGAAGAAAGAGCATACCTGAATAATGGCACACATTGATTTGTTACATTTGATGAAAATCCAAACTATAATAGCATTATTCTCCAGAGTTGCTTAGATTATTTTAAAAAATTCTTCAATCTTATTTAACAGTTTAATTAAGGATGGTCAAGAGGGGTGGATTAATACATGTTCAGTGTTGCAATTTTGAGAAAGACCTGGGTGTTGTATTTAATTTGTGCTAGCTCATTTAAATCAGAAGCACCCTTTTGGTGAAAAAAAAATTAAAGTCTTGGCATTTCAAAAATGATTGAAAGCACAACATTGAAATTACAAAACCTGAAGCAAATTGTTCATGTAGTTAGCATCAGAATTAGGTTCAATGATAGGTACCTCTGTCTCCAAAGATCAGAAAGATCCTGCTGTTTTCTTTATTACCCTCCCTACCAAGAGACTCTGCTCAATAGCTTCCTGCTGTCCCAGTTCATCCATGTACCACTATTACTGGCTTGATAGAGAAGTGAGATGGTGGTTTATAAATGGATGGGTTAGAAAAACTAAAATGTAAGATACCTCATAATTATTCAGAAAGTATATTTGTATAACTATATAGTTTGTAAATGTGTACATAATATATGCTTTTATAATTGTGCATCATATAAACTTTACATATATGTTACATATATGTTAAATACATATTTTAAGTAAAATATGTTAGTTATAATGGTAAATATATGTTAAATATATGTATACATATATGCTACATATATGTTACACGTGTGTTAAAATATACATTTTAAAATAAAATACAAAGAAATTGGAAACTGTGACTACCTTTTAATATCAAGAATCTTGATTATTTCCACACGATGTGGAAATGAATAGCAGAATGTGGTCTTTTATGTGAATGAATGTCACCCAGACATTCATTTTCATCCTCGAAGTCAAAGCCAAAATGTCACTTCATAAGCTTATGCCTCTTAAGGGCAATTGTTTTATTGACAGCTCTGGGTTGAGTTGAGCTGTCATCCCTCTGTGCTTCTTCTGAACTCATGCTCTCCTGACAATATAGCACCTATCAAAATCAATGAATTTTGTCTCCCTGCTAAATTTGAATCAAGTCGAGGAAAGAAAGGAGACCTAGTAACCTCTATAAGTAAGTCGCTCAATAATGTAGGCCAAAGTATATGCAAATATACCTAGATCTGAATATTTTTACCCCTTCACATAATATTATACCTTTGCTCTAAATCTGCCAGTTTCTTCTGAGACCCTGATGCATTAATTTTATACCTTATCCTTTATCTTCACTATTATTTTGTCACCTCTGGCTTTTCATTCCAGCATCTATGTATTGAGGCTTTTGTAGGTTGTTGAGGATCTTTGAAAGCTGCAGGAGGTAATCACAGGTGGTCGGGGTATGCTTTGGAAAAATACTTTAAGGTTATAGACTTTAGATTAAAGGTAGTAATGAAGTGAGTATGCTGCAGGAGGTGAAATGAAACTGAAGTAGTCAGGGGCTATTGCTGTAGCTCAGGTACAAGGTGATGAATCAGCAATGGGAAGTGTTTTCTCAGAAGTGCCTGAATTATGACATGGAACAAGAGCTTGGTAAATGAGAGGTAAGCAAAATGAAATCTAGAATGACTTCTACATCATCAGCCCATGTTAAAGAACTAGGCCCTTTATTAGAAAATGTTTTATTATTAAAACTCTCCAGCAACTCTTAAAGTCTTAAAGAACATTTGATGTTTCTGAAGACTTTCTCTTTCATGTGCGTTGTGTGTGTGTGTGTGTGTGTGTGTGTGTGTATAAATTAATATGTATCTTTTCCTTGCTATGTCCATTGCCAAGTGAGAATTGAAGTGGCACCAACTTTTTCCTTGCCTGTATCTTCATCCATGTAAATAGAATTTAAAAAATTAAATTCTGGTGTAGTAGTGACCTGATTGTAAAGAGCTCTTTTATGAAATTTCTGAGCTCATTTGAGCTCAGTTTGTATTTCTGTATTTTCTGTGAAAGTGTCTTGGTTTGAGTTTTATTAAATGGTTGTGTCATACAGTATCTGTAATAATTTTGGTTTTGAAAGACTTGATAAAGCATGGTACATTTAAAGAATGATATTATTTCAATTGGGTATTTCCAGCATGGTGATATCTCATGAGGTCAGAGGGAGTTAGTGTGACTTATCTAATATCACTTTGAAAAAAACCTAATTTTTATCTTCTTTTTTAGGAAATGGAATTTTATAGGTAGAGTCCAATAAGATCATCTATCACAATTTACAATTTTATAATGTACTATTTAATTTACATTAAGATGTAAAGTAAAAGATGGATAAATCAATTTGTTCCAATAGCAACATCGGTTCTTTCTGCTATATTAGAACATCCTGGCTTCAGAATGCTAATTCTAGACACTATTTATAAATTGTCAACCTCAAGTGGATTACTTTCCATTACTTTTTTTTAATAGGAGCACATCACACATAAAAGTATGGAAGTATGACCAGCTAATATAAAGGTTAATATCAAGCCTTATCTCTTCATGTTGAAATATGTTTGCACAATTTAAAAAACCCTGGTTCCCGGCATCCCAAATATAGATACAGGACTTGTTGAGTAGAAACATCTATTTTTAAGAATGATAAATGCAAATATTCATGTAATATTTTTCAGACACAGGTCCATATCAGTAAAACATAATGATTAGAAAATAATAATGGATTGGTACAACTTGATAAATAATGGAATAACTAGGCTTTAATTTTTGTTTCCATAGTGATAACTGTTTCATGATCAAGTACAGAATGGTGTCGTAACAGAAAAATACACCATCCTAAATACCTTTGTAGAATAGGGTACTCTTTTTCTCTTTTTCCCTCCCAAGAAAGGTTACAGTAATGATGAATAGCATCAAAATTGTATTGTACCTGGGGGTTTCCATAAGAGCTAGCTACTTCTCTTCTCCAAGCAAAAATTTCCACTTTTAGTACCATGAGAGTGGGGTGTGGTGAGAGACATGCCAGAGAACCAGTGAATGGAAGTGCAGTAACACTTATGAGGTTACATTTACTGCATCAGTTTGTGTAACACTGACTTAGCTCTGAACAATCATTCTTGGTTGGTACTGTATTTTCATGATTGTATAGTTACACAGCTGCACTGTATCGCTCCATGGGGTCCCATGATGACCTCTTTGGAACTAGACTTTTCTTATGCGAGTATGCCTTACTATATGATTAATGGCTTTATTTATTTATTTATTTATTCATTTATTTATTTTTCATTCATTCATTCATTCATTCATCTAAAAACAAATGCTTTATTAAGATGAGTGTTCTTTTTTGTCCCCTAGTGATAGGTCTCCTTTCCAGATTCCATAGTCCTTTAGCCCCTTATAGTTATTATAAACTTATCCTTTCAGTATTTAAAACTCAACTCTATTAATTCTAAGTCTTCCATTTCAGAATAAGTGTACAGTTGTTCTTGATTTCTGCCCCAACATGTTGGGCATTCGTGAAGTGTTCTGAGATCAATGGACTTCTCCTAATTCTTGTCTCCTGGAGGATTTTAATATGGTCATTATATATGTTAATCATCCTTAATTAACTTAATTTTTAATATACCAATTTGTTGACTTAATGGCTGTTCATGTGAAAGTTATTATTTATTCTGCCATTGTTTTACTTTTACCTGAGTCGTTTAGACATTAATTCTTCCAGTTTATTCCCACTATGCTTTTATTTTTTTTAAACCACTCACCTGATGTATAATAAGTTACCTTTATGTTGATAAATTGCAAATCAAGACTTGGGATGCTCCTTGTTCTTTTATGACTTGTACTTCTTTAATTTAAACTTGACTTAAACTTCTTTAAGTTTCCAAACAAAAGGTTGGCAAATGCTATTTAAATCTAAGAATCAAAGGCAAGTGGTAACATGGAAAATATCAATTGCTGTACTGAATTCTGAAGACTTAAAAGAGTGTTTACCTAAATGAGAACATTATTAACATTAAAAATATCTAATTTTCATAAACAAGAAGAGATATGTTATAGAATCCATAAGCAAGAATTAAATGTGGCTTTTAAAAGATTTGCTCCAAAAGTTGGTTAGTCAGAAGCTGTATTATTCTCCCAGTGCTCCAAGGCCACAAGAATCTTGGGCTTTTTTCAGAGAGGCTGCTTTATCATTTGGATTTTAGGTGTGCTTTGCTTCATTTGTCTCTGTTTTACACAACCTCTCAGGTCAAGAGCTCAGCGGTGTGTGTGTGTGTGTGTGTGTGTGTGTGTGTGTGTGTGCGTCTGCACGTGTTTTAATTGTAATCCCAAAGCTTGAAGAAGGACAACCCTGTTGGCCCAGTTTATATTACATCTCATCTTCTTTTTTATAGAATTGTACCTGGGAAATGGAATCATTCCTTTTGCTTTCTACATGGCATAGGCTTTTGGAAAAGGATCTATAAAAAGAGGATAGATGTAGGCAAATTATCTAAGAATAGTTTATGTCGAGGGGGAAAATGTGTACGATTGCTAGGACAAATTACTGACATCCATAAAACAAATATTAGTAATCAAAAATTAGAAGGGATATTTCATTTTTGCTTTTTTTTAAAAGCTAAATCATATTATATTTTCAAATCTCAGTTTTTTAGGATTCCCCCTTTTTTAAAACTTTGACTCTCATATCCAAATCTTATTACTCTTATTAATCTTATGGTAAGTCCATTGACCTCAGTCTATTTAGTTCCACAAATAAGTGTACAGTCATATCTTACTGTGGTAAAAATATTTCCACTCTTACCAAGAGATTATAGATAGTTCTCAGAGCAAAAGAAGTTACTCACAAAAATATTCTTGCATATCCTACTTTGGGGAAAATGAAGTGGATGCACTTTGCCCTATTATGCCCATAAAATGTAATTAACAATCCTGGACATTACAAATGAAACAAGAAGACTCTTAAAAATGGAGAGGATATGTAAAACATGTTAGGAAACTTGGTTCTGAGTTATGACATGGTGGTGAGTTCCCTGATTTTGCTTTTGCCTTGTCTGTCTCAGGCAGGATATTGGGAAAGCCAGCAAGCCAGAAAGCTCTCAAACAAAAATTGGAGTGGTAATCCTAGACTTCTGTACTCACTGTGCTGTAAAGAGGTACCCCCAAACTCCCAGCAAAGGGGTGGTGTCATTCGCAGTCAACAATACCAAGTCCCCCACCTTGCAGTACAGTGGAGACTATGTTGGAGGCTTGGACTCCAAGTCTGTGATAGTGGTAGCACAATGTCCCTCTCACTCCTCACTGGGGTGGCTTCAGGCAAGGCCTAGTGAAATGTCAGGATGTTGCAACTGCTCATTGGTAACTAAGACACTCCCCCCTTTGCAATGTGAATGGATGCCAAGTGAGGAATAGGAACAAGGTAGTCTTTTCCCTCCCAGTCAGGGAGGTATTAGTGAGGTCTTAGTAGAGTGCATGAACTTCCACTCCCATCCAACAGTATCAAGGATTTCCTTTTTCCTCAGGTGTCAAGAAAAGTCAAAGGGAAAACCTAGAAGAATTCCTTTCCTCGATGACAGTAACTGGGTAGCATCTCCTTCTGCAAAACAGTATCTGAATATACAGCTAAAACAAACAATTTAAGTAAGATCCAGAGTTGTATGACATATTACCCCAAATGTCTAGAGTTCAACCAAAAATCTTGTATCATACAAAGAGCAATGAGGATCTCAACTTGAGTGAGAAAAGACAGTTATCAGGAGACAAAACCGAGATGACACAGATGTTAGAATTATTTGACAAGGATGTAAAGCAACATTATAATAATACTTCAGTGAACAATCACAGGCATATTTAAAACAAACAAAAAAATAAAAGTCTCGGCAAATCAGTAGGAGATATAAAGAAGACACAGATAGTTTAAGACTACGAAGTACAATGGAAAAAATGTCAATGAATGCCTCAACAGTGAATTGAACAGGGAAAAAAGTATCAATGGAATTAAATACAAACAATAGAAAATAGCCAATCTTAACAGGGACAATTAGACTAAGAAAAATTGAGAGTTTTAGACATATGCTGAATTGTACTATCACAAGAATTTAACATTCATGTCCTTGAAGTTTCAGAAGCAGATATATAACCTAAAAGCATTCAAATAATAGTGAAAATTTGGAAGACCTAAAGCAATACATACAAAAATCTGAGGAAACCCCAAGTTGGATATTCAAAAAATACAAGCCAAGATACACCATGGTTAAATTTTTTTTTGAAAATTAAGAGACACAAAAAAAATCTTGAAAGCATCTATGAAGAACCAACACATTACTTATAAGAGAACAATAATTCTAAGTACGGGCATTTCAACAGAGACTATGGAGTCTGGAATAAAATGACACATTTCTCAAGTTCTAGAAGAACTGCCAACTGAGAATTCTATATTCAGCAAAAATATTCCTTAGTAATGGAGGGGAAATCAAGGCATTCTCAAGTGAGCAAAAATGGAGAGAATCTGTTGTTAGCAGACCTACCGAAAATGAGCAGCTGAAAAGCATTCTCTAATAAAAAAAACAAACAAACAAACAAACAAAAAAAACAAACACTGACAAAGAATCTTGAACATCAGGAAGGAAAAAAAGTAATGGAAGGAGCAAAATTCTGAATAACTGAATTAGACTTTTTTTCTCTTGAGTTTTCTAAATTATACTTGATGGTTGAAGCAAAACTTATAAAATTATCTAATGTAGTTCTCCATCTATAGAGAGGAAACATTTGTAAAAATTATATTATGAAAAGGGGGTAAAAGAGCATAAAGGAAGTAAGGTTTCTGCACTTCACTTAAACTGGTAGTATAGTAACATCAATAGAATGCTTGTTGTAAGCTGTATGTGTATAATAAACTCCTAGAGCAACGACTAAGAAATGCCATACATAGATAACACTGAAATATATGATAGATAAATGAATATTGAATTATAAAAATGTTCAAGTAATCTACAGGAAGGCATAAAACAGGAGAGAAAGAAATGAAAAAGCGAGAACAAGCAGAAAACAATAAAAAAGTAAATGACAGACTCCCTACCATACTAATAGTTGCATTATATATGTAAATGGTCAGAATACACCAATTAAAAGATATTGTCAGAGTGGAAACAAAAAAAAAATAAAAAATACCCAACTATAGGTTTGTTTACAAGAACTTCAATTCACATATAATGAAATACATAAGTAAAAATATGATGGAAAGTTATACCATACAGGCAATCAAGGGAAAAGCAAGACTAACCTCATTAATATCATGTAAAATAAATTTTGGAATAAACAAGGGTATCATAAAAAGGAAACTTCACTTCCCCAATGGTTTTATTGAAGAATTATTGGAGAATTGGGGCGCCTGGGTGGCTCAGTGGGTTGAACGTCCCACTTCGGCTCAGGTCATGATCTCACAGTTCGTGAGTTTGAGCCCCACATAGGGCTCTGTGCTGAAAGCTCAGAGACTGAAGCCTGCTTCGCATTCTGTGTGTGTGTGTCTCTCTCTCTGCTCCTTCCTTGCTCACATGCTGTCTCTCTCTCTCTCTAAAAAAAAAAAAAAAGAATTATTGGAGAAATATATAATGCATATTTAATAAGGAATTAACACAAAATATTGTAATCTGTCCCAGAAAACAGAAGCAAACACTCCCCAATTCATTTACCTGGCACCTAAACTAGACAAAGGAAGGATTAAAAAAAGGAAATTACAGACCAATGTATTTCAATAACATGAATACAAAAAATATTAATAAAATATTGGCAAACTGAATTCAGCAATATGTAGAAATAATTATGTACCATGACCAATTGGGATTTATCCTAGGAATACAAGCATTACTCAATATTTGAATAACAGCCAGTGTCATCTGCCATACCAACATGGTAATTAGGTAAAATCATATCAGTTGATCCAGAAAAATCATTTGACAAAATTCAACTTCCATTCATGAGGAAAACTCCAAGGAAAATAGAAATAGAGAGGATATTCCCCAACTTGAAAAATAACATTTATAAAAACCTACAGGTAACACCATAATTAATGGTGAACAACTGAAGGTTTTCTTCTCTAAGATCAGTTAGAAGGCAAAGATCTTTGCTCTAATCACTGACCTTCAGCATAAAACTGGAAGTTCTAATCACTGCAAGCAGAAAAGAAATAAAGACTTACAAATTGGAAAAAAAAAAATAAAACACTTATCATAGGCAGATGATTTAGTAGTTTATGTAGAAAATTCCAATGAAAGCATAAGAAAAAAAACCCTAGAATTTATAAATGATTTCATCAAGGTCATAAAAGATCAATGCACAAGAATTAAATCCATATCAGCATACTAGCAGTGAGTATGCAGAAACCAAGTTTAAAAATATGATAGCATTTGTAAACACATCAAATGAAATATGTAGATGTAATCTAACAAAACAAGTATAGGATTTGTATGCTGAAATCTAGAAAATGCTCTTGAAACAATTATCAAAAAGATGTAAATAAATACAGAAATATCCTATCTTAATGGATTAGAAGATTTAGCACAATGAAATGCTAATTATACCAAAATTGATTTACAGATTTAAAAGAAAAATTTTTTAATGTTTATTCATTTTTGAACAGAGAGACAGAGAGACAGAGCATGAGTGGGGGAGGGGCAAAGGGAGAGGAAGACCCAGAATCTGAAGCACTCTTCAGGCTCTGAGCTGTCAGTACTGAACCCACGAACTGTGAGATCATGACCTGAGCCCAAGTCAGAAGCTCAGTTGATTGAGCCACCCAAGCGCCCCTGATTTACAGATTTAATGCAATTCTTATCAAAATCTTTTTGAAATTTTTTGAAGAAATAGATGAGTATGCCTTATAATTTACATAAAAAGGAGAAAACACTAGAATATCTAAAATAATTTTGAAATAGATGAATATAACAGAGGTAACATCTCCCAAATTCAAGACTTAAACAGCTATAGTACAGTAATTAAGACTGTGTGCTTTTGGCCTAAGGATAAACATGTAAGTCAGCAGAGAATAGAGAACCAAAAAACAGAACCAAACAAATCTGCCCAGTTTACTTTAAAAAATGTACAAAGTCGGGGAGCTGGGTGGCTCTGTTGTTTAAGTGTCTGACTTCAACTCAGGTCATGATCTTGCGGTTGGTGGGTTGAAGCTCTGCATCAGGCTCTGTGCTGAACAGCTTGGAGCCTGGAGCATGCTTCAGTTTCTGTTCCCTGCCCCCCTCCCCCCCGGTCTCTCTCCCCACTCTCACTGTGTCTCTTTCTCAAAAATAAATAAACATTATATATGTGTGTGTATATATATATAATATATATATATTATATATATACACACATGTATATAATATATATACACACATGTGTATATATATGTATATATATTATATATATACATATATATAGTGTATGTATACACACACACAGTCAATTAAATGAAATGATAGATTTTTCAGCAAATGAGGCTGGAATTATACATTTGTAAAAAAATGAATTGAGATGTAAATTTCATATGTTATATAGAAACTAACTGAAAATCAATAATGAAATTATATATTTACTTATGCATGTATTTAAGTATTTATTTGCAGGTAAATGGAATTTTACTGTTGTAAGATTTGTATAATTTACGTGAAATGTAATAACATTAATTCTAAATGCACTGTATTAAGTGAATGATAGATACAGAAATTTGTAAAACAACATCTAAAAAATAGTACAGAGGGATGGTAAAAAGCCAATAGCAGAACTGAAATCATTTTTATCAAACTATCTCCTTTAAAAAAAAATGTTCCCGTATAATTAACATACAGTTGTATATTAGTTTCAGGTGATCAATATACTTATTCAACAATGCTATACTCAGTGCTTATCATGATAAGTACCATTAACCCCCTTTACCCATCTCCTCTTTAACCGCCAATTCTCCATATTTAAGACTCTCTTTTTTTGTTTCTGTTTTTTTCATTTGTTTTGTTTCTTAAGTTCTGCATATGAGTGAAATCATATGATATTTGTCTTATTTCACTTAGTACTGTACCCTCTAGATCCATCCATGCTGTTGCAAATGGGAAATTTTCATTTTTTAAGCCCAAGTAGTATTCCAATATACATATATTTATATATCACCAAGTAGTATTAAATAATATATATTATATATATAATATATATTATATATAAAATCGCTTCTTCTTCATTCATCTATCAATGGAGACTTGGGTAGTTGCTTCCATATCTTGGCTACTGTAACAATGCTGCAATAAACATAGGGGTATGAGAATTAAAAGAACAAAAATAATAAACTAAAGGAGTGCTATTTAAAAACTAGGGGTACATATATTTTTTGAATTAGTGTTTTTGTTTTCTTTTGGAAGATACCTAATAGTGGAATTACTGAATCATATGTTAGTTTTATTTTTAATTTTTTGAGGAACCTCCATACTGTTTTCCAGAATGGCTGCACAAGTTGGCATTCCCACAAACAATGCACAAGCATTCTTTACCAACACTTGTTGGTTTTGTGTCTTTACAAACACTTGTGTTTTTGATTTTAGCCATCCCAAGAGCTGTGATGTGATATCTCATTGTGGTTTTGATTTGCATTTTCCTGATTATGAGTGATGTTGAACACGCTTTCACGTGTCTGTTCGTCATCTGTATATGTTCTTTGGAGAAATGTCTGTGCATGTCTTCTGCCTATATTTTAATTGGATTATACATTTCTTTGGTGTTGAGTTGTGTAAGTTCTTTATGTAGCTTGGATATTAACCCCTTATCAGATGTATCATTTGCAAATATCTTCTTCCATCATTGGGTTGTCTTTTAGTTTTGTTGATGTTTTTCCTTTGCTATGATGAAGTTTTTATTTGATGTAGTCCCAGTAGTTTACTTTTGCTTCTGTTTCCCTTGATTCTGGAGAAATACCTAGAAAAATGTTGCTCTGCCTGTTGTCAGTGAAATAACTGCTTAGGCTCTCTTCAAAGATTTTATGGTTTCACGTTTTACATTGATATCTTTAATCCATTTTGAGTTTATTTTTGTGTATGGTATAACAAAGTAGTCTGGTTGTATTCTTTTGCATGTTGCTGTCCAGTTTTCCCAACACCATTTTTTGAAGAGACTGTTTCCTATTGCATATACTTCCTGTGTCATAGATTGATTGACCCTATAATTGTGGGTTTGTTTCTAGGGTCTCTATCCTGTTCCACTGAAAAATCACTCATAAATTCAAATGTAAAACTATAAAACTTTTAGAAAAAAATAGGAGACAGTCTTCCGGATATAGAGCTAGATAAAGGGTTCTTAGACTTGACACCAAAAAAACATGGTCCATAAATGGAATGATTAATAAATAAATGACTGGGAATATCATTGCTAATAAAAAGTAAATAATAACTCTGGAGGACATAGATAAAGATCCTTTATATTGAAGTTCCTATTATCTGATGAAAACTAATAATCACTTGTAGGAAAAAAGTATATACGCATACGTCAATTTTTCTCAAACACGTGATGTGTATTAATGGAAAAATGCAGCATCTTTCTGTCTAAGATAGTTAACAAACCACAATTGGAATGGAAATATATTCTTTCTTATTAAATTAAAAGCGCTTTTTAAAAAGGTGAGAAGATTAGGAGCTTGACACGGGACTCAATCCCATGACCCCAGGATCATGAGCTGAGTTGAAATCAAGAGTCGGACGCTCAACTGACTGAGCCACCCAAGTGCCCTAAGTCAAAGCAATTTTTAAACAGTAGGCCACAAGGCCACAGAAAATTTACTGCTTTCTTCTTTGCCTTTATAAAATAAACAATTATAGACATGACAGCACTTCTTAAACTTGATGCTTTTTGTGTCCTAATACAACCCTGTCTACAAAAAGGATGGATGAGTTATCTCTTCCACAGGAAATTTCTTTGGAGTCAGGAATAATGTCTGGAGCTGATATTTTTCTGGTGTCTCACAACTCCCTAAGCAGAGCAGACACACTTGCAAATAAAGGGTGCTATTAGGGTTTTGGAAGCTTTGATAGCATGGTGCCATGAAACTCATCTCCAGTTCTTCCTTAAAGACCACCCATGGCTTCAGGAGAAAATAATTCAATGGCATTAAATAGCTAGGAGACTAATACTGAAGATCAAGGAGCTCATTGCTATAAATCCCAAAAGGAAATAATATATTTATAACATCACACATAAAAGTATGATCTTGACTAGGCCAAGGGAAAAAATGAATCTAGTGCAATGCGTAAGTGACTTTGATCCTTGCATAAGGACATGCACAGCTGCCATTTCATATGCTTACTTCTAAAGAGAGAGTTCTTAGATTCAGTCTTTAATCATTTTGTTTGTTTGTGATATAGCTGTTTCTAGAAGTCTGGTAAAACCTGTGAATCCTTGTTTTCAATAATGTTTTAAAATGCTTCAAATAGGGACACCTGGGTGGCTCAGTTAAGCATCCAACTTCGGCTCAGATCATGATCTCATGGTTCGTGGGTTCAAGCCCCATGTTGGGTTCTGCACTGACAGCTCCAAGCTTGGAGCCTGCTTCAGATTCTCTGTCTCCCTCTCTTTCTGTCCCTCCCCCACTTGTGTTCTCTCTCTCTCTCTCTCTCTCTCTCTCTCTCTCAAAAATAAATAAACATTTACAAAATTATAAAATGCTTCAAATAAAATACATAGGATTATAAAGGAACACAATCGTTAAAATATATTTTAATCCCCAAATTAAGAGCAACAGGCTTGCTAAGTGAGCCTGAAGATGGATTGAGAAGTGAGGACCCTCTAAAGAGTCACAAAAGGGTTCACACATTGTACCTGATTTAGAATCCCAGACCAAGACATTTGAAATTTATTCTGTGGATAAAAATACTGTGATTTAGAAGAAAAAAGTGACTTTGAAAAAGAACCTAATTTTAGTTGTTTTTTAAAGAAAATTAGAAAACTTAGTATAGCATAGGAAATTTTCATGACAGTTATGCCATTTAAGGAAATTGTGGTTGTTTTGAGTTCCACAGGGTTAAAGAGGAGTTTATGACAAATAAATTAAAATGCTCACATATTTTGGAGAAAGATGTATATCTACACCAAAACCAATTACATATTTTTGATACATAAAATCTCACTTTCTACCTAGTGATCAATTTCTTTTTATGTGACCTAAGATCGCTGTAAGATCATCATAAAATGGTACACTTTTTTTTAAACAAAAGTGCATGGAAGTTCTAAAACTCAATTTTTAAGCAATAAACTAAAGAGAGAATTTTGTCACCAGGATAGATTAAAGTTTTTGACTAAATGAATTTTCTTGCCAAAGGGGCTTCTAGTACTTCATAGAATCTATTTTCCTGACAGAATAAATCATTGCATGTGACAAAATGTAGTTCCTCAGAAAGGATTTAGCTCCCCCTTCCCCAAATCCAAATCCATTCTTTTTGTAGAAATATATTTTACAAGACAGTAGCAGTTCCAAATGTCAGGTTTCTTGGGGAGAAATGTATTACACTTATCAGTCTAATTGTTTACACGTGGTCAAAAGTTAGTGACTAGGTTGGGGAAGGGTGAAAGGTATAGATACTAGGTGCTTGTCAGTTTTTATTTTGATCAGCATGTTGTTATTCATAGCTTGAAACACAATTCTGTAACCTGAATTGTTCCCCTCTCATTAAGTTCTATATTAGGCACAATTTTATTAGTTATTTTATTTAATTAATCAATTACTTTATTTAATGCAGAATTAAAGTGATTATGCCATAGGCCAAAACAGAGCTTATGATCAGAAGGAACAATGGATGTTCCTGACTAGAAATCTTGTAAATGTGGCTTCATGTTTTGGGTTCCAACACATCTTGTATCAACTGCGTATACTAGTCTTACACATGTATGCACATATTTAGGGAGAGATTCATTATCTTAAATCCTCTTCTCAAAAGGGCTCATGACACAAAATATTAAAATTTAAATCCAGAAACACAGATTAAGACTTTTGGGGTGGGCAGGGGAAGGGATTTGGGAAGAAGAAAATGAGAAATCTTCAAACATTGGCCAGGTATATCTGTGAGTTTTGTTCAAATGAAGGACATTAACCTATAATTATATAACGTCATTATAATGGAGACATAAATTTGATAATAATGGTACTTTGGTTCTTGTTAGCAAGATTGAAAGATAAGAAATGTTATATAATACACACAGAAAATTTCTCATTTAAGCAATTTAATACAAATAGTCTTGATTTAAAGACTGTAAATGACAAAGAAAGAAACTTCTAATTTAGAGGCAGGAATTTTTTTTTTCTTCTTGATCCCTTAGTGATGAATGGCTACATAATTTATGGGACTCATTGCAAAATGAAAATGTGGGACCTCTCGTTCAAAAAAAATTTTTTAAGTTTATTTATTTTGAGAAAGAACATGAGTGGGGGAGGGGTAGAGAGAGAGAGAGAAGGAGAGAGAATTCCAAGCAGGCTTCCACACTGTCAGCACAGAGCTCAATGTGGGACTTAATCTCATGAACCACAAGATCATGACCTGAAGTGAATCAAGAGTCAGATGTTTAACCAACTGAGCCACCCAGGCATCCCTGGTTCAAAAAAACTTTTTAAGAATTTCAAGACTGTAATAGAAGAGCACTGTATCAAGTTTTGTTCTTCCTGAGCACACAGGATTCTGGATAACTGTATGTATGCCATGTCCATGATGCCAAGCCTCTCTATGTTTGAGAAACTTTGAAAGACCTATATAAAGAGAAACAAATATCATGAAGGAAATAAAGAAAAATTGAAGCCTCAATGTTTTCAACAAACCCACTAGAGTTTACATAGTCAGATTTAGTTATTCTCTTTTTCTTTAGGAGTGTTTTGTCTTTTATATATTCATTATTGAACACCCATATGCAAGGTATGATGTGACACTCTTGAGATATAACAGAGCATAGGATGGCCAGAGTGTGCCTGCACAGGGTCTTTAGATTCTGTCTCCTCTCTTGGCATTCAGAATCACATGTTCCTCCCTTATTTTGGAAAACAGTTCCAAATCATATGTCCCAGAAGAGTAATAGAGGATATCAGCCTAATTCTTAAGCAACAATTTGTTTTTCCACCTATAACCTTACTTATATCGTATCTCTGTTCCTTCCATTTTGCCAAGTGAGCAGTGCCCACCTATCCTCCTCCAGCCATGCTCTCCATTCTCATCTCTTCACAGACTTTGCTACTTTAGATAGTCTTCCTTCTCTGAGCTCACCAGTTATAAAGTTGGTAGTTATATCTATCAATCCTATTCACTGTGCAATTTGACTTAACTCATCTCCCTATTCTTGTCATTGGCAGTTTTCCCCTTGAAATCACACACATGTTCATTTTGATTAAACTGTTCAAAATTCACTTTTATTAAAAAGAAGGGACTATTTTCACGCAGTGTAGTTGTCTGTAGTTTTTACACTGTCTACCATACTCAAATTCCCTTTTTGTTATTTGTCTTTTGTCTTCACTTTTTAAGTTTTTGTAGAATTTTTACAGAAAAGAAAGAAGTACAAAATCAAAATAGCAATTCCCTGGTCCTTCCCAATCTACTCAGGGTTGACAGCATGGATACGTTTATATTCTTATTTTTGGAATGATAAGACAAAGCAAGATTGAAGGTGGAAGTGGAGGCAACTAAATTGCCAGCTAAATCCTCATGTATAGCTTTCAGTATTTTTGACAGTTGATGGTATGCACTTCAGTATTTCTAAGCAACATCACTGTTATTTCATGCTTTATGAATTCACGTGAGGTACTTTGTTCTTCTAACTTATCCTCTTCCCTTAAAATGCATTCTTTCTCTAAAAATTCTTATGGAGATAGTAATTTCTGAATCATTCATTTGACTCTAAGTCCGTTTGTTTTTGTACAGGAAAAAACTTTTTTGTTTTTATTGAAGTCAGTCCTTATTTTATTTAATTTCTTAGCTTTCTGTTAGCTTGCACTTATTACAGGTATTCAGAAAAAGAAATTACACTAACATATTCTAAAACTTCTCACATTACTTACTATCTTTATTACGTGGTATTGCAAAATATCCCTTTCTAGCAGGATGTTATATATCTTTCCTGATTTTTTTTCTTTCACTGACCCGTATATAATATGAAGATACCTGGAAATGGAAAACTAGATGATTTGTAGAATATTTGATTACAAAATACAAACATATAAACATACTTTGTTCTTTGGACATTTACAATTGTACATAGAGTTTTTCTTGAATTTTGAACATTTGCTTTATGACTTGGTATATCATGATCTTCATCATTATCATCAAAATTATAAAATGTCTATCAGTTCCAGGCTGTGGCAACATTGACCCAAAGAGAATTATACCCCAATCAGTCTTGTTCCTCAGAAGAATCTAACAAATGAACTATTTTAATATTAAATTAAATATATTTTCTATTAAAAAAATTAAAAAGGGGCACTGGTGTGGCTCAGTTGGTTGAGTGACCGACTTTTGATTTCAGTTCAGGTCATGATCTCACAGTTCTTGGGATCCAGGCGCACATCCGGCTTTGTGCAGACAGTGCGGAGTCGGCTTGGGATTCTCCTTCTCTCTCCCTCTTTCTCTGCTCCTCCCCTAGTTGCACTAAATAGATAAATAAGTAAATAAATATTTTAAATATATTTCCCTCAGATTAAAGTCCACTAAAAAGGCACTTAACAGAATGTTTGTTATATCACTGAGATCATTTAATGATGTCAGTATTCCCATATTTATACCTCTTTATGACTTTCCAGAAACTACTATAGCATGGATATGAAATAAGTCAACCACATTGGGCCATGCAACATTTACATGCAGTGGCAAAGTTGCTTATTTCAGACTTATGTCTATACCAGTGTAACGTAACAGAGATGGACTACTGTTAGCAATTGTGTAGTGTGCAGACAAGTAATTTGAATGATGAAAACCAGCACATTTTTTCTCTACAGAAATAGAATAGGTATTTTTGTTTGTTAGGCTCTGGTGTGTGCAAGTGTGTGTGTGTGTGTGTGTGTGTGTGTGTGTGTGTGTGTGTGTCTAGGTGTGGGAGTGCATGCATGTGTGTGTGTATTGTGAATCATCCTTGATAAAAGTTTAGTTCTTCCTTTTATACTTCATGGATAATCATAGATAGGAAGATACAGTTCAGAATATCCAGAAGTTTCAAGCATTTTGCTTCTCCTCTCCAGTGGCTGTAGTCTTTCTTCAGTAGAGTTTGGGTGATAAAATTCAATAACTCTATTCCAAAACTCATTCAGTTGGGAATCTCTGAAAATATAAAATTTTAGTATCAATCCAGGCTTACAAATGCATAGTTTTAAATTATTGACTTCTACATATATGGACACATTACCAAAAGATGTTTGAAAGAAGTGTATAACATAAACATGTATTGTTGGGTATATTTGGTATTCATGATTGTGTTTTGTAAGCCAGATATGTGAGAAGCAGCAGCGATTATCACAGACTATGTGCTTTTACATTCTTGTAGTCAATAGAAGGAGAAGATAAATAAGATATTTCCTCAAGCCATCTACTCTTTCTCAAGAGAGGATTCAGCCTGTAGTCAGCACTCCTTGTTGTAATTTTATTCTACCATTAGCTACTTACTTTCTTTTATCCCCTATGTACAACAGACAGAAATGAGGATTTCTACATGAAGACATTAAACTTCTTTCAAATCTGAATTTTAGTTTTAATAGCAGTGATTATTTTTAAGGGTATGCCCTATATATAATAACCTACAAAATAAATTTCTGCATGAGTGTAGCTCTAGGCATAATGAAGTATATACAGAAGATTGTATGATCTGTTTGATAGCAGAAATAAAAACTGAAAACCAGCATACTTACCTTAACATCTAGGATTCTAATCCAAATCTCATCTGGGTTTGAATCTGAAGCCCACATAAAGGACTTATAGGTGTTTACACAATGCATTTAAAATAAGAACTATCCACATGTGGATTTAATAAATGAATGAGATATTTAAATCTCTTACAATAGATTCATAAAGTAATTTAACTGACTCAAAGGATGGATTAATTAGTATTTTAATTTTATGTTAGTCTGGGAAATTTTGTGAAGAGTGAACAAAATTCTTAATTTTTTTTTTTATGTTTTTGTTTATTTTCGAGACAGAGAGAGACAGAGCATGAGGAGGGGAGGGGCAGAGAGAAAGGAAGACACAGAATCTGAAGCAGGCTCAAGGCTCTGAGCTGTCAGCACAGAGCCCCACATGGGGCTCGAACCCACAGACTGTGAGATCATAACCTGAGCCAAAGTTGGGATGCTTAACCGACAGCCACCCAGGAGCCCCAAGATTGAGCAAGATTCTTAATATATTTCTGTTTTCACCCTTCCTATGGGTAATGGTGGGGTGTTGCACACTAAATCTTCTTTGTTCTTCAATTAGATGTGCCTAAAGCACCTAATCATCTGCTGATCCCATAAATGCAGTGGCCCCCCTTTATTTGGGAATATGAATAGTCATACCAACTCACTCTTACTCACACATTGAAGGAAGGTTGCTTAGAGTAAGTCAGTGGAAAGTGAATGACTCATTTAGTGCTATCAAAATCTAGTAATCCAGTTTCAATGTTGTATACACCTTGCCTGCTTCTTCAGATACCAAGATGCTCTCAGTTTTAGAGTTTTGCATATAATTATTAATTTAGTTCTTGCATTAAACTATGATATAGGTAATATTATCATCACAAGTTTACAGAGAAAAAACTGAAGGCATAGAAAGGTAAAGTAATTTCCAAAGCTTCTTGAGCTAGTAGCCAGATATCATGGCTATAGAGGTCATAGTTTTAATTACTGTACAATTCTATCTCTCTAAAGTTCTGAATTTTAAAAGAATTTGTCACTTTGGAAGTAATTTCTATTCTTTTTGTAACCAGCATTAAACTTTTACAGTAATTATATATTATTTCTTAGAAATCTAATGTATTTAGTACTCCACACCCATTATAATGAAGTTGCTTCAATTCTGATTGAGCATTCTCTCCTCTTTGCTATTGTTATCAAGAACCATGCTGTCCAATAGATTGTCCTGTGATGATGGAGATAACCTGTATCTTCAATGGTTGATACAGTAGATGCTGATTAACTCAATGTGGCTTTTGAGCACTTGAAATGTGTTTTGACTGAGGCAGTGAATTTTAATTTAATCTTATTTAATTATAATTAAATTGAAATAGTCACATGTGTCTAGTGACTCTCATATTAGACACCGCTGGCCTTGAACTTTAGTTTTATCTTCTTTGAAGGAAAAAAAAGGTAAATATAAATTCATTTTACAGTTAATAGTTAGGAAGTTTCCCTAGTATGTTTTATATATTTCCCCACATGCCAGTACTTCCTTATAGCCCGTTCACCCTCTGGTTCAATTTCTTCTTGCTGTTAGAGAATGGGAAACAAATAAGCAAACTTTAATTAAAAATAAATGCTCCATATGTTATAAAGTTGTTAAGTTCAAAAGATAAAGGGAAACAAGGGGCTCCTGCATGGCTGTCAGTTAAGTGTCCAACTCTTGATTTCAGCTCAGGTCATGATCTCATGGTTCATGGGTCGAGCCGGACGTTGATACACTGTTAGTGCACAGCCTGCTTGTGATTCTCTCTCTCCCTCCCTTTCTGCCCCTCACTCACTCATGCACATACACTCTCTCTCAAAATAAATAAATATTTTTCAAGAAGAAAAAATAAGTAAGTGAAAACAGAATGGGAGATACGTAGGATCAGGTTATAAAAGTATATGTGGTTGTCTGGATAAGACAACGTATGCTGCAAATGACCCCAAAATCACAGTGCCACAATACTGCAGAATTGGTTTGCCACTCAAACTACAAGTTGAACAACAATTGGCCCTCTAGGTCTGTGCATCTTTATCAAGGATTCAGCCTAGTAGCATATCCTCTTGGACTTCTGCTTCTTTAATTACCATGGCAGTAGACAGAGAGAACACAAGCACAGTAGTGAGAGTGAGGCACATAGCATACCAACTCTTAAAGCATTTGCATGGATTAACATACAGTATGCCTTCTTTTATATACAGATAGATGGAGAGAGAGAGTCCAGTTGGTACACAATGTTACATTAGTTTCAGAGGTACAGCATAGTGATTCAAGAACTCTACATGTTATCCTATGCTCACCATAAGCATAGCTACCATCTGTCACCCTGCAGTACTATTACAATACCATTGTCTGTATTCCCTGTGGTGTACCTTTTATTCTATGACTTAATTCATTCCGTAACTGGAAGATTGTATCTCCCACTCCCCTTTACCCATTCTGCCCAACTTTCTATCCCTCTCCTCTCTGGCAGTCATCAGTTCTCTGTATTTATGGGTCTGGTTTTGTTTTTTTTGTTTATTTGTTTATTTTTTTTAGATTCTGTGTATAGTTGAAATTATTGAAAGAGAGAATCCCAGGCAGGCTCCTTACTACCAGCCCAATGCGGGGCTCAAACACAGAAACCATGAGATCATGACCTGAGCTGAAACCAAAAGTTGGACGCTTAACTGACGGAGCCACCAAAAAGCACCTCATGTGCTTTCTTTTGACCATACTACCTCATACAAGACTTGAATTATTAGAAAAAAACTTCATACATTGAACAGAGCCCTAATGGGTGGACACAATGAACATACAAAAGAAATAAAATGATACCTTAGATGATAAGCATGAAAATGGCAGAAAATATAGATGAAATCCCTTATCAACTATTTATTTATCCCTTGCAATGTGTCATGCATTAAGACAAGCAGAAGATACATATACAAGATAGGAAACTCTGATTATATTCATGCAAAGGTATTTATTATGGAGAAAATGGGTGGCCTATGTTTTGAAGGATGATAGTGTTTTATCAAGTAACAAAAATATGAAGGAATGAAGAAGGAATCTTTTCTTAATATCTGTAGAATGTGTGGTTTATTTTGTAAATGTAGGAAACTGAGTTTAGATAGGAGTAATGAGAAACACACAAAAACAGGAAGAGCATTTTTTTTTGTCATTCAGAAATTACATTATATAGTGGGCTCTTGAATTCATGGAGACAACTCTTATCTCATAGGCCAGTTGGTAAATCAGGCACTGCCAGTGACATGATAGGAAGTCTTACTCCATCTGTGAAGTATTTTGCAAACCTCACTCTCTTCCATGGGATTTAATATCCATTTAAAATAATCTTTTCCACTGCAATGAATAATTCATTGACCACACAGAGGGTCATTGAGTTACATACCTCCACAGTTGTCCATTTAACAGCCATGTGTTCTCTCAGATAAATGAAACAGAATACCTTATGTTGAACCCCTGGTGATTTTAACAGAAAGCATATTAATTGAATGACTAACATATTATTTGACTTCATTAAATGGTAACAGTAATTATATGGCTTTTAATTTAAAGGACAGGCATCAGTGACTAATCTAATGAGGTACAAATGACCACACACTAATTCTGTATTTGTTTTATAACTAGAAATAGGAGCGGTGTTGTCAAGTGTAGAATTCATTTGAATAAAAAGTTACTGTGTTACTGTAAAAAAGAAAAACAAACACTTTGAACATTTTTCTTATACTTTGAAATGAGAATGTTGATGATATTAGTTCAGTTTTTTTATATGCATATGTGTACTTAAAATCATAATCCATTAGGAAAAAAATCTCTATTCTTTCTCAGTGTGAGTTCTGATGTAACCAATTAAATTACCATGTAGACTTTTGCCTCCCTGACTCCTTTTTCATTTATCACCTAGGAACCCTTGGTGCCCCATACCCATACTTGTAGAAGATCTTGTTTCATTCTCTTCCCTGTATCCCATCTCAGAGAATCTATAGTGGTAATTTCCACTTAATGTACAATTATGTTAATGAACTTTCTCTTTCCCTGTAATTGGAACTCTTGTGAATCATCCTGGGAGGTAGTTTCATGACTTACATAGATTTCCCATTCACTCTGATCAGGAAGTTAGAAAGATTCAGGACAAGTATAAGAACCTTTTTGAAGCTCCTTAATATATGTAATGTAATAAAATTTGTGTAATACTAATGATTTCTAAATTGCAATAATACTGTTCAAAGAATGAAATACTCAGGAAATATTCCACTTTGAATACAGTTATTACATATACCAAGATTACTGTAGAAATGTAGTTATCACCTTAGGCAGGGGAAACAAAACAAGAGCTTGCCTTCCTATGAGAGATAAACACTTTTCAAGTATTTTGGATATCAAGAAAAGAGAACATTTTACCCAAAGAGAAAAGTGATTAGGGAATGCTTTACAAATAAGGGGAAATTTGAGCTAATTCTTCAGTGATGAAATTCAGCAGGCTGGCAAGGAGAGGATAGAAGAGATTTCTGTACCTCAGGGCTAACATGTGAAATACCAAAGAGTGAAAATCAAGTTTATAAATTGTGATTCATTCATTGTAGCTGAATAGTATGTGATATACAACAGTGGGAGGGAACACTGAAATAATTAGTACATGTTAAAAAGAAATGTTGTAGGACACCAGAGTGGCTCAGTGTGTTAAGCGCCCGACTCTTGATTTGGGCTTAGGTCGTAATCTCATGGTTTGTGAGTTCAAGCTCCACTTCTGGCTCTGCACTGACAGTGTGGAGCCTCCTTGGGATTCTCTCTCTCCCCCTTGCTTTCTGCCCCTCCCCCACTCACACTCTCTGTCTCAAAATAAATAAAAAAAAGAAATATAAATACCATATCAATACCATAGCAAGATACTTAATATTAATCTCTGTGTGGCAGAGAACAGAGGTTAGCAAGACACTCCACAATAAAAAATTCATTATAGACATAACCTTTTGCAACACCATTGAAGACAGACTTGAGTAATAAGGCAGAGGTATATAAGTAGATCAGTCAAGAAATGATAGAATTATTTATTTAGCACTACATATTCAATGGGAAGGAAATATTCAGCCTGTTTTTTGTTTGTTTGTTTGTTTGTTTGTTTGTTTTGAAGAAGGGTGTAGAATGTTTTATAGCTGCTGGAAAAAAAGATCAAGTGGACAAAAGAATTTGATATTGCTAAAGAAAATTTCAGAATGTAAAGGTTGGAAAAATTTGAAATCCAATAGCTTAAAAATCACACACTTTCTATCAAGCAAGAAAATAAACTTTCATAATCAATATAAATAATCGTTATTCACTACAGTATCTTAATACTCCAGACTTCCTAAGATTTTAAAAAATTCTAATGAAGAAGACAAAATTAAGCCTAAAGCAAGCAGAGAAAAAATAATAAATATTATAGAAGAAATCAATAAAATTAAAACAAGAAATTATAGAGAATATAAAGAAACCAAAACATATTCTGCTGAAAAAATAAATAAAATTGGTCAACCTCTAGGTAGGCTAACCAAGAAAAAAAATAAGAGTAAAGTAAAAGAGAGTTCATCATTGCTAAACTCACAGATGCTAAAAGGATAACAAGGAATATTATAAACACCTACAACCAAAATTTGATATCCTATATGAAATAGACCTGTTTCTTTAAAGACAAACTACCAAACTCACACAAAAAGAAATAGTTTGCTTCAATATTCTATACCTATTTAAGAAATTGAGTCAGTAATTAATGTCCTTTCATTATAAAAAAGGCCCAAGTAATTTCACTTCTACATTGTATCAAACATTTACAAAAAATATGAATTTTCCATAATCTATTCCAAAAATAAGATAAAATACTTCCTAAACCAAAATACTTCCTAAACCTAAAACCAAAACCAAATGAATAATTCCAAGAAAACTGTCCAATATTACTCATGAACTGTCCAATGTATTCATAGATACAAAACCTCAAAAAAAAGGTAAATGAAATCCAACGATATAGAAGAATTATATACCACAAGTGGAATTCATTCTAGATATGCAAGTCTTGTTCAATATTCAAATCAGTTACTGAAATCTATGTCTAAAGAAGAAAAATTACATAATCATACCAGTTGATACAAGCAAAAAACATATGGCAAAATGCAACATATCTGCATGATAAAAATGATACACAAACTGGAAATTGATGGGGACTTTCTCAACCTCATAAAGAGTAATCTGCAAGATCACCTACAGTTAACATCATTCTTAATGGTAATAGAGTTGGCAGTTTCCTCCTGAGACAGGGAAAAAGGCACAGAGATCCTCTTTCACCACCAGCATTGTATTGAGCGTGCTACCTAGAAAACAAGAAAAATAAAATGTAAACAGATTGATAAAAAAGAAAGAAAATTGTCTTTGTTAATTGCTGACATTTTTTATGTAGAAAATTACAAAGATTCCATAGTAAAACTCCAGGAAACAATGACTTCTCAAGGTCACAGAATAGAAGATCAATATACAAAAGCCAATCACTTTCCTGTTTACTGGCAATAAGCAAGTTGACTTTGAAATTAGAAGCTATGTATCATTTACAGTAGCAGCACAAATTGAAATATGTAGCTATAAATCTAACAAAATACAAACAGGATCCATACGCCAAAATGAAACAACACAACAAAACGGAAAAAGACTGATGAAATAAATCAAATGAGATCTAAATGGGAGATGTTCTGTGTTCATATATTGGAAGTATTGTTAAGGCATCAATTTTCCAAAATCAATCAATGAGATAAGTGCAATTCCAAGAAGAATTTCAGCCACTTTGTAGAGATCAATAAGTTATTCTAAAAAAAAACCTAGACTTAGACAACAGAATACTTGTTGGAAGAAAGCTGGAATAGACACACTAAAAAAATTAAAGTCCCAACTATAAAGCTACTGTAATCAAGATAACATTTTATTGATGAAAGAATGCATGCGTGGATGGAACAGAATAGACCCACACATGTATAGTAAACTGATGTGACAAAGGCACACAGGCAGTGCAATAGGTATAGGATAGTCTTTCCAACATACAGTGGTAGAACACTTGGAAAATATACGCAAGAGAAGACCTAGACACAGAGCTTATACCTTCCACAAAAATTAACTCAAAATGGATCCTAGCTCTAAATGTAAAATGCAAACCTATAGAATTTTTATAGAAAAAATTAGGAGAAAATATGTGGCTTTGGGTTTGGTCATAAATTTTACAATATGACAGGAAAACGCAGTGCCTAAAACACTGATAAGTTGGACTCTATTAAATACCTGATCTTGAAAAGACAAGAGAATGAAAAGATAAGTCACAGACTGGGAGAAAATATTTGCAAAACATCTGTGTGATGAGGGACTTGTGCCCAAACTATACAAGCTGTTCTTAAAACTGAACAATAAGAAAATAAGAAACTCAATTAAAAAATGGGCATATATCTGAACATTTGTTTCACTAAAGAAGTTAGAAAAATAACTAAGAATAAGAAAAGATTCTCAGGGTAGCTGAGCGGCTCAGTTGGCTCGACTTGGCTCGACTTCAGCTCAAGTCATGACTTCACAATTCGTGAGTTCAAGCCCCACATCAGGCTCTGCGCTGACAGCTTGGAATCTGGAGTCCACTTCAGATTCTCTGTCTTCTTCTCTCTCTGCCTCTCCCCTGTTTGTGTTCTCTCTCTCTCTCTCTCTCTCTCTCTCTCTCTCTCTCTCTCTCTCTCTCTCTCTCCCCCTTTCTCTCTCTATTTCTGTCTCAAACATTTTAAGAAAAGAAAAACATTCTCAACATCATTTGCAATTTGAGAGATGCAAATTCAAATGAGGTATCAATACCTATTAGAATGGCTAAAATCCTAAAAACTGTAATCTCAATTGCCAAAGATATTGCAGAAGAGTAGAAGCCTTATTCATTTGGTGAGGATGTAAAATCATACATCATTTAAGAAGAGGTTTTGGCAATTTCTTGCAAAGCTGAGAATACTCTTATCATATGATCCACCAATCAAGCTCCTAGAAATTCTAGATGTACACACTCCTATCAGTATTCTTTATTTCTCATTCTTGTTAAACATATTCCTGTTCTGTGTTTAATACAGTTGTGGGATACATATTACATAGTTTCATTATTCCTTCAATTTGGTTCCATGGAAACAAATTTAAACTTGCTTCCAGGATGAAGCTACCATCAGAATGAAACATACTGCAGAATGCCAATAGCTGAAGATGAAGATTTGAGAATGATCACAAATTAAAATGTATGGATATTGTGTGTGTGCATGTGTATGTGTGTGTGAATATATTTCCTTTATATAGGAATAAACCCCATTGTATATGACTTCCATTGCATACATTGGCAAAGATAGAGCCTTGATTTTAAAATTTTGTCTAGTTTAAATTTTTGCATTGAAAATATAATTACATTCAAAGACTCATCTTCACTTTCCTCCCATGAATTTCTTTTTTTAATTTTTTTAATAAATTTATTTATTTATATATTTATTTATTTATTTATTTATTTATTTATTTATTTATTTATTTATTTTCATTTACATCCTAGTTAGTTAGCATATAGTGCAACAGTTACTTCAGAAGTAGATTCCAGTGATTGATCCCCTGTGTATAATACCCAGTGCTCATCTCAACAAGTGTCTTCCTTAATGCCCCTTACCCATTTAGCCCATCCTTCTTCCCATAACCCCTCCAGCAACACTCTGTTTGTTCTCTATACTTAAGTATCTTATGTTTTGTCCCCCCCCCGTTTTTATATTATTTTTGCTTCTCTTCCCTTATGTTCATCTGTTTTGTAGCTTAAAATCCTCATATGAGTGAAGTCATATGCTATTTGTCTTTCTCTGACTAATTTCGCTTAGCATAATACCCTCTTGTTCCATCCATGTAGTTGCGAATGGCAAGATTTCATTCTTTTTGATTGCTGAGTAATACCCCATTGTATATATACACAACACATCTTCTTTATCTGTTCGTCAGTCGAGGACATTTGGGCTTTTTCCATACTTTGGCTATTGTCGATAGCACTGCTATAAACATTGGAGTGCATGTGTCCCTTCAAAACAGCACACCTGTATCCTTTGGATAAATACCTAGTAGTGCAATTGCTGGGTCATAGGGCAGTTCTATTTTTAATTTTTTGAGGAAGCTTCATACTATTTTCTGAGTAGCTGCACCAGTTAGCATTCCCACCAGCAGTGCAAAAGAGATCCTCATTCTCCGCATCCTCACCAACATCATTTATTGCCCGAGTTATTAATTTTAGACATTCTGACTACTGTGAGGTGGCAACTTATTGTTTTAATTTGAATTTCCCTGATAATGAGGGATGTTGAGCATTTTTTTCATGTGTCTGTTAGCCATATGAATTTCTTATGTTCATGTCTTTTGCCCATTTCTTCACTGGATTATTTGTTTTTTGGGTGCTGAGTTTGATAAATTCTTTATAGATGTGGATACTAACGCTTTCTCTAATATGTCATTTGCAAATACCTTCTTTCATTCCGTCGGTTGCCTTTTAGTTTTGCTGATTGTTCCTTCGCTGTGCAGAAGCTTTTTATTTTGATGAGGTCCAAATAGTTCATTTTTTCTTTCGTTTCCCTTTTCTCTGGAGACGTGTTGAGTAAGAAATGGCTGCTTCCGAGGTCAAAGAGTTTTTTGCTTGCTCGCTCCTCTAGAATTTTGATGGCTTCTGTCTTACATTGAGGTCTTTCATCCATTTTGAGTTTATTTTTGTGAATGGTGTAAGAAAGTGGTCCAGGTCCATTTTTCTGCATGTCGCTGTCCAGTTTTCCCAGCACTATTTGCTAAAGGGATTTTTATTCCATTGGATATTCTCTCCTGCTTTGTCAAAGATTAGTTGGCCATATGTTTGTGGGTCCATTTCTAGGTTCTCTATTCTGTCCCATTGATACGAGTGTCTGTTTTTGTGCCATTACCATCCTGTCTTGATGATTATAGCTTTGTAATACGTCTTGAAATCCGGGAGTGTGATGCCTCCAGCTTTGCTTTTCTTTTTCAGGATTTCTTGGACTATCGGGGTGTTTTCTGGTTCCATACAAATTTTAGGATTGTTTCTTCTAGCTCTATGAAGAATACTAGCATTATTTTGATAGGAATTGCATTGACTTTGTAGATTGCATTGTATAGTATCGACATGTTAACAATATTTGTTCTGCCAATCCAGGAATATGGAATCTTTTACCATTTTTTTTGTGTCTTCTTTAATTTCTTTCATAAGCTTTCTATAGTTTTCAGTGTATAGATTTTTCACCTCTTTGGTTAGGTTTATTCCTAGGTATTTTATGGTTTTTGGTGCAATTGTAAATGGGATCGATACCTTGATTTCTCCTGTTGCTTCATTATTTGTGTGTAGGAATGGATGCAACTGATTTCTGTGCATTGATTTTATATCTTGCAACATTGCTGAATTCATGGATCAGTTCTAGCAGTTTTTGGTGGAATATTTCGGGTTTTCCATATAGAGTATCATGTCATCTGCAAACAGTGAAAGTTTGATTACCTCCTGGCTGGTTTGGATGACTTTTATTCCTTTGTGTTGTCTGACTGCTGAGGCTGAGACTTCCAATCCTATGTTGAATAACAGTGGCGAGAGTGGACATCCTTGTCTTGTTCCTGACCTTAGGGGGAAAGCTGTCAGTTTTTTCCCATTGAGAATATTAGCAGTGGGTCTTTCATGTATGGCTTTTATGATCTTAGGTATGATCCTTCTGTCCCTACTTTCTTGAGGGTTTTTATCAAGAAAGAATGCTGTGTTTTGTCAAATGCTTTCTCTGCATCTACTGTGAGGATCATGTGGTTCTTGTCCTTTGTTTTATTAATGTGATGTGTCACATTGATTGTTTTGCCGATATTGAACCGGCCCTGCATCCCAGGTATAAATCCCACTTGGTCGTGGTGAATAATTGTTTTAATGTATTGTTGGATCTGGTTGGCTAGTATATCTTTGAGGATTTTTGCATCCATGTTCTTCAGGGAAATTGGTCTGTAGTTCTCCTTTTTAGTGGGGTCTTTGGTTTTGGAATCAAGCTAATGCTGGCTTCATAGAATGTGTTTGGAAGTTTTCCTTCCATTTCTATTTTTTGGAACAGCTTCAAAAGAATGGGTGTTAACTCTTCCTTAAATGTTGGATAGAATTTCCATGGAAAGCCATCTGGCCTTGGACTCTTATTTTTGGGAGATTTTTGGTTACTAATTTGATTTCTTTACTGATTATGGGTCTATTCAAATTTTCTATTTGTTCCTGTTTCAGTTTTGGTGGTTTACATGTTTCTGGCAATTTGTCCATTTCTGCCATGTTGCCCAATTTATTGGCATATAATTGCTCATAATATTCTTTTATTATTGTTTGTATTTCTGCTGTGTTTGTTGTGATCTCTCCTCTTTCATTCTTGATTATATTTATTTGGATCTTTTCCTTTTTCTTTTTGATCAAACTGGTAGAGGTTTATCAACTTTGTTAATTCTTTTGACAAACCACCTCCTGGTATTATTTTTTTTGTTTGTTTTGATAGCATTGATTTCTTCTCTAATCTGTATTACTTTCTGTCTTCTGCTGGTTTTGGATTTTATTTGCTATTCATTTTCCAGATCTTTAAGTATAAGGTTAGGTTGTGTATCTCAGACCTTTCCTCCTTCTTTAGGAAGGCCTGGATTGCTATATACTTCCCTCTTATGACTGTTTTGCTGTATCCCAGACGTTTTGGGTTGTGGTGTTATCATTTTCATTGGCTTCTGTGTACTTTTTAATTTCCTCTTTAACTTCTTGGTTAGCCAGTTCATTCTTTAGTAGGATGTTCTTTTGTCTCCAATTATTTGTTACCTTTCCAATTTTTTTCTTGTGGTTGATTGAGAGTTTCATAGTGTTGTGATCTGAAAATATGCACGGTATGATCTCGATTGTTTTGTACTTGTTGAGGGCTGATTTGTGTCCCGGTATGTGATCTATTCTGGAGAATATTCCTGTGCACTTGGAAGAATGTGTATTCTGCTTTAGGATGAAACGTTCTGAATATATCTGTTAAGTCGATCTGTCTAGTGTGTCATTCCAAGCCATTGTTTCCTTGTTGATTATCTGTTTAGTTGATCTGTCCTTTGCTGTTAGTGGGGTGTTGAAGTCCCTTACTATTATGGTCATATTATCAATGAATTTCTTTATGTTTGTGATTAATTGATTTATGTATTTGGGAGCTCTCACATTTGGAGCATAAATGTTTACAATTGTTAGATATTCCTAGTGGATAGACCCCTTAATTATGATATAGCACCCTTCTTCATCTGTTGTTACAGTCTTTATTTTAAAATCTAGTTTGTCTGATAAGAGTATGGCTACTCTGGCTTTCTTTTGGTGACCATTAGCATGATAGATGGTTCTGCATCCCCTTACTTGCAAGTGTGCTTTGGTCTAAAATGGGTCTGTTGTTAACAGCATATAAATAGGTCTTGTTTTCTTATCCATTGTTACCCTATGTCTTTTTATTGGAGCATTTAGTCCATTGACATTTAGAGTCAGTACTTAAAGATATGAATTTATTGCCATTATGTTCAACGTTGAGTTGGAATTTCTGGTGGTGTTCTCTGGTCCCTTCTAGTCATTCTTGCTTTTGGTGTTTGTTTGTTTGTTTGTTTGTTTTTGTCCTTTCTCCCCTCAGAGAGTCCCCCTTAAAATTGCAAGGCTGGTTTAGTAGTCACGAGCTCCTTTAATTTTTGTTTGTCTGGGAAAAATGTTTTATCTCTCCTATTCTGAAAGACTGTCTTCTGGTTAAAGAATTCTTGGCTGCATGTTTTTCCAGTTCAGCACATTGAATATACTCCTTTTAGGCCTGCCAGGTTTCTGTGGATAGGTCTGCTGCGAACATGATCTGTCTTCCCTTGTAGGTTAAGGACTTTTTTTTCCCTTGATGCTTTCATGATTCTTTCCTTACCTAAGGATTTGTGAATTTGACTATAATATGCCTTGTTTATGGGTGCTTTTGTTGAATCTAATGGGAGTTCTCTGTGTTTCCTGGATTTGATGTCTGTGTCTTTCCCAGGTTAGGAAAGTTTTCCACTGTGATATGCTCACATGAACTTCTACCCTTTTTCCCCCTCTCTTCATCTTCTGGGATCCCTATGATTCTGATGTTATTCTTCTTTAACAAGTCACTAAGTTCTCTAATTCTTATATCATGCTCCTTTGCCTTAGCCTCCCTCTTTTTTTTCTGTTTCATTATTCTCCATAAGCTTGTCCTCTGTATCACTGTTTCGCTGCTCTATTTCATCCATCCTTGCCTCTGTGACATCCATTCAAGATTGCAGCTCAGTTATAGCATTTTTAATTTCATCCTGAGTAGCTTTTACATCTTTTATCTCCACAGAAAGGGAATTTAATCTATTTTCAACCCCAGCTAGTATTCTTTTGGGGTGAATTCCTTCATTTCATCATTTTGAAGGAAGAAAGGAATTAATAAAGTGAAAAAAATTAAAATTAAAAAATTAAAAACAACACAAAGAAATCAAATAAAGGATGCTAGATCCTAGGTGTGTTTTGGTCTGGTTGTTGAAAGAAGTTTGATCAAATGGAGAAAAAAAGCAAAGAAAAATAAAGGAAGAAAAAAATGAAAACATTTGAAAATTTGAAAAAAATGACCATAATAAAATTGAATAAAATGAAATGATGAAAGTAAAATAGAATTTAAAAAATTACCATAAAGTAAAGCTATAGTAGAAAAAATTAAATAAAAATATATTTTATATAAATATGGAAAATAAAAGTAATATTTTTTCTCTTTCTGTATTCAAGAATAAAAAAATAAAAGAAAAAAGAAGAATAAATTGAATAGATGGACCAGCAAACAGAATGAAATATGATTGAAATTACATCCAGTTTCCCCTAGAAGTCAAACTAGGAAGCACTTTATAATCCGTAAATTAAGTAGGAGAAGAGACTTACGGTGTTCATCAAGAGTGCACTTGGCCCACTTGCAGAGTGGCCCATTAGGGAAGAGCCTAATGTAACGGCTCTGTTCTTCACTAGATGGCACTGCTTAGCTTACTGGGGTGGATTGTTGTGGCATGTGTAGGCGTGTATGCACATGCATGGAAGGGGTGAAAATGGCTTCACCAAGCTACCCAGTCTCTAGTTTCAGAACTCCGTGGTTTCCCGATTAGCACTCAAGCTCCTCTCCTTTGTCTGTGTCTTCTGTCCACTCCCCACTTCTATACCATCCATGACCAAGCTGTCAGGCTGCCTGGCACATTCCTCTGGAGTTTTATCTGAGATGGGGCTATGTTTCCCAACCCCTCACTTCTGAGGGTCTGAGGCCTTGATCCACTCAGACCCTTGGGGGGAGGTTCTCATTGAGCAATGGTCAGGTGCTGGCCCATCCCCAGGAACATTTGCACAACCATGTAGCTGCTGATGCCCAGAGACTGCAGCTAGGTGCCAGCCTGCCCCAGAAAAAATTTGCATAATTGTGTAGCGTCAGCGTTTCAGGGACTATGGCAAATCACAACACACATCTGTCACCAGGCTTTACCCCAAACGTTCTTGTTCAAACACCAACGAATGTGGCTGATTTCCAGGGTCTTCAGGGACCCTTGCCTGTGTGAAGGCTGCACAGCTTTTACCAAATGTCCTCCAAGCAGGGAGGCTATCTCTCTCTGTGTGGCCCTTAGACCCCTCGGACCTTGGACTCTACTCTTGGGTATTCTCTCTTCATACCAGAGCTCTGCCAGGTATTGACCTGTGGAGTTTCAGACTCTCCGCTCCCCCTGTTTATAAGAGTCTTAATGGAATTTAAATCCTCTCCTTTCTCCTTTTTCCTTTCTCCCTTTTTTGTTCAGTCCCTTGTGGCTGTTTCCACTCTTCCTCTATGTTTTCAGCTGCTTTTTGGGGGGATGGGTTGCTTTTCCTATACTTTACCCCCATCTCTGTCCTCTCTACAAGCAAAAACAGCTCCCTCCCTCCATGGCTTCTTTCTCCACCAGTTCACCTCTCCATGCTGCATACCTACTGAGTTCTGTGGTTCATGTTGTGCTGATTGTTGTGTTAATCCTCAAATCAGTTTTCTAGGTGTACAAGGTGGTTTGGTGTTGATCTGGCTACATTTCAGGGATGAGAGATGTGAAATAACTTCCATGCTGTTGCCGTCTTGGCCCCCTCCACCTCTCATGAATTTCTTATAGCATAATGAAAATACTCTATGACAATACATTGTCAACCTCTGTCTATTCAGTCAACTATACATATTTATTTATAGCGTTATGCAGATGTGTAATTTTGGGGTAAAGAATATTCAAACCAAACCAGCCTAAGACCTAATTTTATCAAGTTTTTAGTGACCATATGAATCATTTGTGTGAAAGCTAATTTTATGTGTCAGCTTGGCTATCCTGTGGTACTGTTTTTGTTGTTGTTGTTGTTGTTGTTGTTGCTGTGGTTGTTTTCTTTTTGGTCTAACACTTGTCTAAATATCACTGTGAAAGTATATTTTAGATGTGATTAACACATAAATAGGTAGACTTTGAATAAATTAATCTCCATAACTTGGGTAGATCCATCCAGTCAGTTGGAGGCCTTAACAGAAAATACTGAAGGACCCCAAAAAGTGGTTTAACTTCCAAACTTCCTTGGAGTTAAACCTGCAATATTGACTGCTGGTAGAATTTCTAGCCTGTACTGCAAATTTCAGACTTGTCAGTCCCCCAGTCATGTGATTCAGTTCCTTAAAATAAATTTATCTCCTAATGTATATCCTATTGGTTCTGTTTTTCTGGAGAACCTTGACTAATATAGACTGTAACATCATGTTAAGCAAAATACTGAAAAAAAAGGGAAAAACTGCAGGTTGTTTCCAGAGATGTGACTGCTTGGTCACATGTAGGTAATGGGTATTACTTAGATTAGAAAGCCCTTTAACTTTGATGCCAGGTAGGGAGGACAGGGCTCTTTTGTAAGCATGGTGTCAAATATTCTAAATCTTTTAGCTTGGATAATAAACACATATGATTAGCTGAGTGAAAGAGGAAATACTACAATATAGTTTATTTCATCATTTATACAGTATTGTTTTACATACATACATATCTTGTTAGTTCACTTTTTTGAGTATTTATTTCACACAGGGCACATTTTTGCCTATCTGGGAAATACACTTCTGTTGATTTCATACTTGAAAGGGAACATTACTGGATGAGAACTTATTGGCACAAAAACAGTCTTCCTCCATGAATCTGTTGCAGATGCTTAGCTGCTTTCCAACATGGAGTGATAATCAGAAGTGTGATGCCAACTGAGTTTTTTTCTTCTTTGTAGGCCACTTGTTTTCTTTTTATAATGCCTGTAAATCTAAAGGCATTTATCTTTGTAATAATGTCTTTTGAAAGCATAGAGTTATGACAAGATATAGTTCTTTTATTTTCCTTAGATGTGAGCAACTCTTTTTAGTTGATGTAGTCAGAAATTTTAGGAAAGGTTTGTAGTAATATTACTGATGATGATGATGATGATGATGATTTTAATTTGGTTCATTTTTTTTTACCATATCAAGCACACTCTGATCATTTTCTGGAGAAAAAATCATTCAAAAATGAGTCTTAAGTAATTTCGATTACCATTTTCCATTTATTTTGGTGTTTGTAATTCATTTGCTATTCTTATCTTCCCTATCTTCTTTTCATTTCATCTAGTCAGCTTTTTCTCTCATTTCCAACTTGTGTTTTTCTACAAAGGTGATACCTTCACATGTAGTTTTTCTTCCTCTATGTTTTGTAGTAAATTATTTTTAAGTTATTTTTAAATTAAATTCGTTTCACTTTTGTAGTAAATTATTTTTAGTTATCTACCTCTACTTAGTGTATAGTGACATGCCTTTTTTCTCAGTCTGGCTTGATTTTTAATAAGCCTTATATTGTTAGGGTTTTTTTTTTTTTTGGTGTGTTTCTTCATCATTCAGTAAGATGAACCTTCTGCATCAATTTTGTCTATAAATAGGCTTTGATTATTGCCCTTCGCATACCTCTGATCAGTAAGTACTGATCAGATCTCTTTATTAGATCTAGAGAGATGATAGGCAGATATTTAATGACTTTATACCAGTTCTAAATTCCTGTAGCAGTCTTTGATTCAGTATAATTCTGTTGCTTTGAAACATAAGACTTCTCCTGCTTAACTCTGAACACATAAAGAAATAAATAGTGTCACTAATTCTTTGCCAAAATTATCATTATGCTTGCTTTCTGTCTTGTGGCAATTGTAAATGATTATCACCCAGATTGTGATACAGTCCATCTAAATGGACCCATACAAACTCTTTCTTACAGTTTTCCAGATATTGATATGACTGACTAAGATACATATATGTGAGGAGATAAGGGAGATGGTTTTCTGGTGGCCAAAGGCCATTTGGCCGAGGAATCAATTTCAGGGCTATGGGCATACGTTAAGGCTTTGTCTTTCTAATCCAGGTGGTTGAAGGAGAAAAAAAGTGGAATGGACTACTTCCTAGTGTTTCTTTTTACTTCCTAATTTCTGACAGAGGATTTCACTCAGCTACAGATAGACTATGTACTATATAACCTGCTGAACTTTGATGATAGATTTCTAACTAGTCTTATTAGACTGGTGATGTGAGTTTTCATCTTCTATACTGTCTCCATATAAAATCTGATGAAAAGTTAGCAAAGAATATGCTGGGGGCTCCTGCCTAGAACCCAAGTGACATTTTTAAATAAAAGTCCAATTTTCATTTATTACATTATTCTACAGTCATTAAATTTTATCTTATATAATTATTTTGTCTTTTTTTTAAACCTCTGTTATTTTTAAGTAACTTATTCAATGTGTTTGAATGAAAAGCTATTATGTATAAAAGTTGAGAACAATGTAATACAGATTCTGAAATAATTTTCCTAACAAGGACCTTACAAACTGAACAGATTTGAACTCATATATTAATAAAAAATATGGACAATAAAACAAAGGAGAGATATCTCACATCTAAAAGATATTAACTTTGCATGTAAACATACTTGTTTAACTGAATTCATTAAAAGGAAGGTATTATTAAGAGCCTGGATGTACATCGTACTTTACTGTACATTAGGAAACTAGAAAAATCAATATGAACATATGTGTGTGTATGTGTGTGTATATATACATATATATTTATATATATATATACATACATATATACGTAGGTTGTATATACTTTACATATATACATGTATAATTTTACCAAATGTGCACACATATTCATACATAAATTTTACCAGTTGGCTTGCATTTATTATGTTGGAGAATATTATTATAAAGTAAAGGGATGCATAAATTTGATAAGTCCAATGCTTTAAGGATAACAAAACTAAAATTTCTGATGCATAAACATAGTTATAGATCAAGTGCAATGGTCACATTTATTTTCTTAAATAATATTTACTTACAAGAAATTGAAAAGGAGTCTATATCAGCCATTGTTGAGAAATTTGGATGACATTCATTTGACAGTTAATGGTAAAGACCAGTATACATTATTTTCAGACACATTTGCCATCACCTTGACGTTATACAGATTATATATATGATCTGTTATTTTAGATCTTTTTAAATCTCCTTACCCACACCCATCAGTAACAGAAGCTATCATATTGATCTGAACTTTTTAGGTCTTCAGTAAATAACTTATGGTTGATTAATTGTGTTTGTATATGTGTGTGTATACATATATATATATGTGTGTGTGTGTGTATATGTATATATATGTGTGTGTATACACCACATGTATATACATATGGGGTGTGTGTGTGTGTGTGTGTGTATACATATATATATATATGTTAACATTTGTTTTTGCATGTCTTTTAAATATAAAAAGATAAACTGTGGGATAAACCACTCTCATTTACACCTAGTCTTCCTCATCAACTTTTTATTGTATAAATCTTTGTCCATAGAGTCTTCATCTTACAACAGAATGGAGACCTTCAGGTATTTGGCAAGATGCATTGCCAAGTTTTAATAAAATTCTGCTGACAATAGAGTTTAGAGCTACTACTCTTCTGACTGTCCTAACTATAAATCCTTCAGATTTAGCCATCTTTCAAGCCAAAGCTGCTCAAATTATTCATGCTTGTGATGTTGCTTCAAAACTGAATCTTTCCTACAAATACCTTGCAGAGAAATAAGAAAATAGTTCAAAATAAAAGTCCTGACAAAATCAAGGCAGTATTATTATCATTTGTTTCACTTGTCTGTTTAAAGAGCAGTACACCACTGTAAGATTTTCACTTAACAAGCTCTTACCCACCCCCACCAAAATATAAAAATATTCGTAACTGAATACTACACATTGTGAGATCAAATTTTCAAACTCTAATCTCTTTTTATTTAAAATAAACCAGTGGTACTCCACTAGGGAAAAATTCTCCCAGGGCATGTTATGCAATGTCTGGAGACATTTTGGTTTATAACAACTTTGTGGGGACTGCTTCTAGAGGGTAGAGGTCAAGGATGCTGCTGAGTATCCTACAATACACTGGACTTACCTCAGAAAAAGAATTATACAACCATAATGTCTGTAGTGCTGAGATGGAATCAATTAATTAAACTAAATCCTGTTATTTAAAAAAAAATAATATTCATTTTGAGAGACAGAGTGTGAATGGGGGAAGGGCAGAGACATAGGCAGACGCAGAATCCGAAGCAGGATACAGGCCCTGAGCTGTCAGCACAGAACCTGATGTGGGGCTCGAACCCATGAACCTTGAGATCTTGACCTAAGCCGAAGCTGGATGCTTAACCAACTGAGCCACCCAGGCGCCCCCAAATCTTGTTATTTTTTTTAAAATAAATTAAATTAAATTAAATTAAATTAAATTAAATTAAATTAAATTAAATTATTAGAGAGTGTGCAAGTGTTGGGTAGTGGGGTAGAGGGGCAGAGGGAGAGGGAGAGAATCTTAAGCAGGCTCCATGCTCAACATGCATCCCGACACCTCCATCTCATGACTGTGAGATCATGACCTGAGCTGAAATCAGGGATCAGGTGCTTAATCGACTGAGCCACACAGGTGCTCCTAAATCTTGCTATTTTTAATAGTACAACTGTCTCAGTGGCTTCAGCTTTCACGAAACTCTGAGATCATGCAGTACCCAGTATTTGAACATCCTCATTACTTGCTTCAAATCTTTTTAAGCTGCTCAGTATAAAATTCACGGACTGACATTCCCTACACTAGGGAAAACAGGACCCTTTATACTGAGATGTTTATGTAAGGTACGTAGCATTTTAAATTCTAGGAAATGTGAAATTTCTAAACAGATAATGCCTGGCTAGGTGCTACTGGTGAACTTAAACATTTATTAGCTCCTATTTGTTGCATCATCTGTGATGTAGTAGGTATTGATGAGAGTCAATGCCTGCTATAAAATGAGAAAGCTGAAGTAGAAAAATGCTTCCTGTCCTCATTCTACAAGCATGGAAGAAACATGTGCTTGGTACAGTCAAGGCACAGACTCTGAGCTCCAGGTGATGAGAAACAAAGAGGAAGTCAGTGATTGTTTACTTTAACCTAATAGGTTTTAGTAGTGCTCAAGGGGTGGGGTAGGAGAGGGAATTGGGTGAAGCATATTTTTATGTTTTTGTAAATTAATGGTAGGCATATAAATGTTACAAGTTTCAAAAACTGTTATAGTGAAGCTATTTAAAATTTAAAATTATATAATATTCTAATGATTCTGTTATTGGGGATCTATCCCATAGAAATAAAAGTATCAATTCCTAAAGACATACGTACAAAATATTTACTATATAAACTTAGTAGAGCCCTCACAATTGGAATGCCCATTTAAAGAAGGTAGATTAATAATTTATGGTGCATGGAATATTATGTAGCTATTGGAAAAATAAAGCACTAGAGCTGTATCAGATATGGAAGAAAGGAATTGTTAAGGCATCATGAGTGAGAAAAATACAATAAAGATTATATAATACAATTCCCTTTACAAAAAATGATCAGATGTGTGTGTACATGTGCACAGAATGTGCATTGCCCGTGTGTCTGTTTAGGTGTACGTAAGATTGCGTAATGGTTTTGTTTCACATACAAGATAGTTCTAGTGCTTCCTGTTTCTTGGCTTTGCAGGATTACCCTGCCTCCCACCTATTTCCCAATTCTGGTTCTCTAGGCAACTACCCATTCTGTGAGGCTGTGTACAGTCTGTTTATTTAGTTTAAGATAACCAACATAGTTTTAAATGCAACCAATAACTCTGACAAACACAGGTATATTTCTTTTCTGACTTGTACAGTCAGCCCCCAAATTGTCCCTGGTGTGTTTTCTCAGTCTTCGGCCTTAAGTCCTCACTCCCTGTCAAGGTCCAGCTTGTGATGTCTTTTCCTGTCCCTGCATTGAGCCGTTCTGCTCATTAGTAGGTCTGTTATATTAGCCACGGAAGAGCCATCTGGAAGGTAGAGAAAAATGCTTTCTGGAAGGCAGAGAAAAATGCTGTGGTGGGGAAAAAATTGGTATATCAGGTAATTTTAAAATTGGAATAAATCTTAACCTAAATATTACTTTATATGTTGTGATGCTCTACAGCCACAGTGAGAAAAATCTCGAGGAAAAAACATATTTTTTGTCTTCTGATGTGTTTCATCTTTACAGTCTTGAACAGACTGAAGAAGTGTTTAAAGTTTAGGAGCATGTCATTTAAAGAGTGCAATTCTTAAGTCACTCCTAGTCTGGTTCATTAGAGGAAACATGTAAAAATGCTTGGGTATCTTTAAAGGAATGTTTTACCTTGCTGACTACTGTCACTAAATATATCTTTTTCTGACTTGTAATTTATCTTCAGTTTCTTTCATTGCCCCACTACCAGGTAATAGGGATTATCATTTCCTTAGACTTCCATTCAATAATACAAAACATTTTAATTAACTCAGCCATAACAGTGCACTCATTTGCCAGAGGTATCTTGAGTTGAACAATTTTCTAGTCCAGACAGCTACATTTTAAGTTGTCATCAAGCCTCAGACAGTGCCTTTGTAACCATGCACATTTAAGAAATTAAAATACCAGCAGGAATGCTCTTGACACAATATAAAGAAAAAATTTAATGTTAGAGTATCTGTTTTTAATTCTTCCCCTTCTCAAGTATGTTGGTTTACCTATATGCCTAATTATTTATCTCATCTTGCATTGTCAAGAATAAATAATTATTTTATTGGTTTTAATAATTAAAAAAATAGATTTGGTGTTAGAACTACAACCAGATTTCATCACCCTTCATTTGACAAATACCAAAAATTAACCCCAGTAACTTTTCATGATACATACCAGGAACATTGGTATAATTCATAACTTAAGTCTTTTGCTGTTTTCTAACAAGATACTGGTGGGTTTTTTTATTACCCAAAAGTGATGAGTTCCTAAAGAATTAATTTTGGAATTAATTTTAACAAATATTAAACAACATAACCTGTTGTGGACAAATGATACAGTCAAGCCTGATTGGGCTTAGTATTACTTTGCAGTGTGTTTTCAATTAACAGGAATCCAACAATAAATAACAATTTCCTCAAATAGGAAATTAAGTCAATAAAGCATATGGTTTTTCTACTCTTATTATTAAATATATAACAGAGGGGTGAAGTCAACTGAGGAAGTTTCAGATCTCTAAAGTGACATGGTGTCCTTGGACCAGACATTTTAATCTAAAAGTGAGGATTCTTAAGTTTTATCTGTGTGATACAGGACTCTATCTTTTTTATGATTAAATGTTTTTAATGGACAAAAGTAATTTCATGGGTGACTAATTCCACAGATGGAAATAATGCCTACCACCTGTTCAAGATAGATGACAACTGATACAGTTGTCCAAACACCTCGGTTTAAGTCCTTGTTTTTTGGTTTGCTTGCTTTATGACCTTGGGGGGGGGGTGTCAATTGCCTCAGATCAGCCTTCTCGGCAAGAATATGAAAATAATGTGATAATAAGATATCCCCTACCTATTATGGTTCCTGATCTGAAGTTTAACATATAAATCAAACCATTATACAAATAAAGTAATAATAATTTACAGACATTGTCCGCAGACATGAGGCATAGGAGAAACATCACACTGAAATTCTGTTAGCAGCCTTTCTTTTAGAACTACAGACTAAAATTTGAGTTTACCTTCAAATATACAATATATACCTAGTAATAGAAAATCCAAATGGCAAACTTTTGTTCAATGTCACCTTCTCAAAATACCACCAAGGCAATGTGTTGCTAAGTCAAAGCTAGGTTCCTTGAATATTCCAGTAAGGAAAAGTCCTACCTGGACAGAGTTTCAGTAGGGGATATTTGTGGGGTTTTGGAGTTTGGCTTAAGGTAGCTGTTTCAGTTCAGGAATTTGATTAAGATTGAGTAAGGAACATAATATATTTTAGAATTCATGGATGTAATAGCAAAGCACTCATTTCAGAAGCTTTGGAGAGTAAACAATTATTTCATGGTATCTACTGAAAAGTTGAACAGTCTTATGCATATTCAAGTGGATTATTCAGAAAGTCTGTGGAACAAACAGTAATGTTATTTACAACCTTTGTCTTGCTGGACAAGAATTTCCTGGAATAGCAAAATCATATTGATGAAGACTGTAGAATTTTATTAGTGAAGAGAGCTGAAGAGTAAAATGCTGTTGATGTGGACAATAAACTGAGTGAGTATAGATGGTTATAGTTTCAACTATACAAAATGTTCAAATTAAAAAATGTCTATTATAGACACACTTTATATCTTCCTAATAAAAGAATTCTATACGTTTGCAGATCTTAACTAAACTCAGTATAAATCCTCTATATTTATCCCTGAAAATGAGGTCAGCCCAATTTATAGAATAATCCACTGGGAAAATACTAGATTAGTAGAAAGAGATGTTCTGCAGCTTTGGCACTGACTTTGAATTACTTAGAGCTAAATAGAAATGTTATGTTTCTTATCCCTCCCACATTCTGAGTCTTGGAGGATGATGGGAGCAAGTATCAGGGAAATAGCTTTTTATTTACTTTGGTTTTTATTATTGGGCACATATATTACCTTTTCTAGGGAGAGATTATATTTCTTTAAAATTGTCTAGATTTGTCTAGAAATATGATGATATTTCTCTGTTAATAATACTAATAGTAAAGAAAAAAAGAGCTCCAGCAGACTAGAGTTAAGCTGTAGAAATTTTAAAGAGAGTAAAATTATTGTTTTTTATAAATATCAATATGGGTCAGTAAAGATATGACCCATATACTCCAAATTAATGTCATTATTTATTATATATGCAAGTAATCTAATAGGTATTTTAATTAAATTTACAAATCAATCTAATAAATTACATCTAAAAGATTAAATATAATATTTATAGTTCAGAAAAGGGCAGAGAGGAGGATTTAGGGACTCAGTGATAGTTTTTTTTCTTGTAAACATCAGTGAGTCCTGTTATTACTATAGCTTCCTTTCCAGTAATCTGATGTACACTAAGAGGCTAAAGTTATAATTTTGAGAGTATAAGATTTTCAAGGAAAAAACAATATGCATAAATATTTCACTTTGTATTGTTACTAGTTTAATTGTAAGATGTTTATTGCCTAGTCTATATAATACCAAAATCACATCTATAAATTCCAATTAATAGCTATTTAGTTACAAAGTATAATATCTTCTACCAAATGAAATGTGACCTAATTAATTTGAGTAAGCTGTGGCTGAAAAAAACTTGTCTTAAGTTCAAAATAATAATAATGATAATAGTGATGATGATGATGTCTAGCTGCATTTATAAAGAATAATTTTGGCCTAATCAAATGTCTCATCTCTGGTAGTTTCGTTTTAGCTTCAGATTGTTTTGCAGTTGTATCACTTTCAAATGCTAATGTGTTGGATGGCCAGATTCAAATTGTCCAAAGCAAAATTTTACATGCCAAGGATTATCCCAATTTTTCACACTGTATAAACTGGATAATTTCATTAAAAATCATTTTTTAAAGAGTAAATATTTAGGGAAACATTTTAAAACAATTTTCTGGTGATGAATGTATAGAAATAGTTTTTAAAAAATTTTTTAATGTAATTTATTGTCAAATTGGCTAACATACAGTGTATACAGTGTGCTCTTGATTTTGGGGGTAGATTCCTGTGATTCATTGCTTATATAGACCACCCAGTGCTCATCGCAACAAGTGCCCTCATCCATGCCCATCACCCATTTTCCCCTCTCCCCTGACCCCTCCCAATCAACCCTCAGTTTGTTCTCTGTATTTAAGAGTCTGTTATGGTATGCCTCCCTCCCTCTCTGTTTGTAACTATTTTTTCCCCTTCAGTTCCCCTATGGTCTTCTGTTAAGTTTCTCAAGTTCCACGTATGAGTGAAAACATATGATATGTGCCTTTCTCTGACTGACTTATTTCACTTAACACAATACCTTCCAGTTCCATCCACATTGCTGCAAATGGCAGGATTTCATTCTTTCTCATTGCCAAGTAGTATTCCATTGTGTATATAAACCACGTCTTCTTTATCCATTCATCATCTCATGGACACTTAAGCTCTTTACATAACTTGGCTATTGTTGAAAGCACTGCTGTAAACATTGGGGTACACGTGCCCCTATGAATCAGCACTCCTGTATCCTTTGGATAAATTCCTAGTAGTGCTATTGCTGGGTCATAGGGTAGTTCTATTTTTAATTTTTTTGAGGAACCTCCACACTGTTTTTCAGAGTGGCTGCACCAAGTTTGCATTCCTACCAACAGTGCAAGAGGGTTCCTGTTATGTATAGAAATAGTTTAAATTAAATATACACACATCATAAATTTTGGCCCAACTATAACACTGCTCTGTAGTTAAAATACACAATATTTATGGTGATAAATACGGTATAACCTTTTACTCTTTTTTTCAAGTTTATTTTTATTTATTTATTTTGAGAGAGAGACAGAGAAAGCAGGGGAGTGGCAGAGAGAGGGAGAGAGAGAATCCCAAGCAGGCTGTGCACTGTCAGCGTGAAGCTTGATGCAGGGCTTGAACTCAGAACTGTAAGATCATGACCTGAGCCCAAACCAAAAGTTGGACGCTTAACTGACTCAGCCACCGGGATGCCCCATGGTATGACCTTTTTTAAATTGAAATATACTTGACACACAATGTTATGCTAGTTTCAGGTGTGCAGCATAGTGATTCAGCAACTGTATATGCTGTACTCATAACTGTAGCTATCATCTGCCACCAGACAACACTATTATGATACCATTGACTATATTTCTTATGCTGTACCTTTTATCCCCTTGACTTATTTATTCCCTGATAAAGGACAGCAATTAAAAGGGGAGAAGCAAAATGGGTAAAGGGGAGTAGGAGATACCCCTTTACCTATTTTGCTTCTCCCCTTTTAATTGTTGTTTTAAAATTGTAAATATGAGCTAAAGCAATGCCTGGGAATCTGAGCCGTGACTTAGACTTTAGGGAGAAGAAGAATGGTTACCGATGATAACAGAGACCCAGGTCTCATACCATTTAATAATCAAGGTGAAGTGGATTGAAGCCACTACCATTATAGTCTGGCAAAAGCACTGATTTTGTCCTGAATCTTTCACCTATAGTTGGTTAAACACTTTAGCAAGTTAAGTATCTTTCATTAGTATCAGTGTGCTTATTTGCACACCTATTTGAGGGTAACAATTCTGCCTTCTAGGAGTTGTAAAGAAAAATGTACAAAGTTTACAGTGATATATAATAAGTAATTGATAGTAATTGTTAATCTATTAAACTGCTTTCTATACTATTATTTTCTTAAAAACTAACATTTTATGTTTGCTTAATACAGAATATGATTTACCCAGGAGTCCTTGCCTCCTTGAAAGTCCATTTTATATAAACCCATTGGATTTAATATATTTGCATCAGGAAGCATAAGCCAGTTGCAATCTCTTATTTTACCACATATTAGTGATATAATAATGATGATGATGATCATGATAGCAATAACAGTAATAATAGTAAATAATAGCAGTGGTTGACATTTAGGTTAATGTTTGTCCGTATTTGATAAAAGAGGGACTAAAACTTATGAACATTTGAAAAATATATGGCAGGCCACACACCTGGTAGATGGCTAGGCTGATATTTGAGCCCAGATTATCTCACTCCACAATTCATGATACTGATCATCATTTGTAGAGGTCAGTGCTGCTAACCTAATAGTAAAATAACTGTAACTGTACCTGTCCCACTTGCCTTCATTTCTGAGCAGACCCATGTGGCTAGACTGCCATTATTACCTTATGGACGGAAAGATCAGATTAGTTTTAACTATTTAGTTTTTCCTAAGTACCTTCAAAGTTTGTACTTACTACTACTTTCAAGAAATTCTTAAAGTTCTGTCCTCAGAATGTAATCCTAATATTCACTCAGCTAGGGCAAGAAACAGCTAAAAAGAGATAACAATTCCAAATAAATAGGAAAAAGATGTTTTGTTTTTCTTTTTTCAAGGTGGTACCAGTCTTAAGGGTACTGCTGGAGAATGTGTCCCAATGAACGGGATAAAGTAATTGTCTCTGCAGCAGTGATATCACTGGAACAATATTGGATATGTTGCACATGTGCTATTTAAAGGTCATTTTTCCTCTTTTTTTAATGTTTATGTATTTATTTAGCGAGAACATGCACATGAATGGGGCAGAAGTAGAGAGAGAGGGAGACAGAATCTCAAGCAGGCTCTACACTGTCAGTGCAAAGCCTGACATGTGGGGCTTGATCTCGTGAAACGAGATCATGACCTGAGCCAAAATCAAGAGATGCTTCAACAACTGAGCCACCCAGGAGGCCCTTTCCTCCTCTTTCTAATTGATGATATCTGTTCTCTCTTGGTTTACTACTCAACATTCTGATCACTGCATTGGTAAAATCTCTCAAAGGCTATGACTGTCACTTCTGGTTGTAGCATACAAGATTTCCAATATTTATAGGGTCAAGTTTCTAGTTTCAACAATAATTATGGTCTTTTCCAGTCAACTTCAGCTAAATAGCAAGTAAAAGTAAGGATATTATTATTTTGTATCTTTATATTTTTATTTCTGAGAGAGAGAGAGAGAGAGAGAGAGAGCAAGCAGGGGAGGAGCAGAGAGAGAGGGAGAGAGAGAGAGAATCCGAAGCAGGCTCCACACTGTCAGTGCAGAATGTGACGTGGGGCTTAAACTCACGAACCATGAGATCATGACTTGAGCCAAAATTAAGAGTTGCATGCTTAACAGACTGAGCCACCCAGGCCCCTTAAGGATATTGTTACCATGGTAAGGTTTTAGGTTGGGCACTAGCTGTACTAACCAGCCCTGGCAAGGCCAGGAACAATGCCCAGAGAAAAGGGAGGGACAGAATAGCCATTTTTCTGAATCATATTCATGTAAGACCTCCTGAGGCATTTCCCCAAGAACTAAAGTTGCAGAGAAATGGTACATTTCTGAAAAATGCTCATGATGTATTTTAAAACTGCCCACTAAAGATGACATTACCTGTCCTGGACTGTATTTTATTTCATATATGAAATTATTATGATTATTTTATAGATTGAACATTATACTTTTAGTTTTTGTGCTAATTTTTCAATTCATTAAATTTTTCAATGTAAATTGATATTATAGATTTGTAAAACTTGGTTTTCCTTTATTTAATACTGTTATTTTGGGGGAGAGAGGAAAGAGGAAGAGGAGGAGTTAGAAGAGGGGGAGGGAGGGGTTGGAGGAGAAAGGAAAGGAGGAGGAGAGAGACATCATCAGTAAAGGCAGCCTGGGATTCTCTCAGGCTCTGCAGCATCCTGCCTGGAAATGTTCTGGCATCTCTGTCTCTTTTGAAAATTTAAATAAGCAGATAAAAATTAAAAACAAAAAAAATGAAGGAATGAAGTAGGAGGAAGGGAGGAAAAAATAAGGATATTTATAATGTACTTTTGTATCTTTGGGTGAAAGAACCTTTCAGGCCAGCATATATATTAAATTATTATTCCAATTAGCCTGCATTTAAAGCCATTATCTTCAAGGCCAAAGAAAGTCTTTGTAATACTATACATAATGCAGTTAATTTTTAAAATTCCCAAACTTGCTTGCCTTGCTGTGCAGGCTTTTAAATAATATAACATATTTAAACTTTTTTTAATACTTCAAAGACATTAAGCATTTGGCAGTGCCAATCCCAACAAAAGTGTTGAAATAGATGGAAATTTAAAACAAAATAAGAAAATTCAATGGAAAAGCAAACAAGCCAAAAATACAATATTAAAAAAAAAGACATTTCCTAGTAGTAGCACTGAATATAAGTTACCTATGTCTGTAACCAGAGATATTCAAAATTGGTATGTATAGAAAGTGTAGAACTTAAATAAGTAAAATTAACAATTTAGATAACTGAAAAGATATACAATGTTTAGTAAAGGCAAGTTTATAAAGTTGTTGTTTAATGTCAGATTGATAAAGAGATTCAATATAATTCCAGTCATATCAGTAGATTTTTCATGGAAAATGATTATGTAATTTATTTTTTTTAATTTATTTATTTTGAGAGAAAGAGAAAGCCAAGGAGGTGAGGGGCAGAGAAAGAGTGAAAGAGAGAGAATCCCAAGCAGGCTTCCCACAATCAGCATGGAGCCTGATGCAGGGCTTGAACTCATGAACTGTGCGTTCATGACCTGAGCTGAAGTCAGATGCATAACTGTCTGAGCCACGCAGGTGCCCCTAATTTTTTTTAAACCCAAATTACTGACAAAAATCTTAACAAGAAATGCAGGACTTTGCCTCCATATATATTACCAAGTTATGTTTATTAATACATATTAAGTATGATATTAGTATATTTGTCACCAAGTTGATAAGTGTATGAGAATGACTGCCTTAAAACAGGTGTATATAGGGATTGAATTTTGGTATATGTTCAAAAGAAGTATGTAAAATTAGTATGGAAAAAAGATTTTTTTCAATAAAATAGTTACAAAAATATTTATATTTTAATAATATGACATTGGATCCCTTCCTCAGAAAAATTAAGGATTTGTTGTTAAACTTAAATACTGTCATTAGAGAATGTAGGTTAATACATTTTACAACCTGGAATATGCAATAATTTCTTAAACATGACCCAAAAGTACTGATTGTAAAGGAAATGACAGAAGTTAGCCTTTCTTGTTCACCTAAGGACCCCTTCCACATAAGTGGAACTGTAGTAACAAATAGCAGAAAATATATTTTTGATACCCATAATTATCAAGGGATTGGCTATCAAGATGCTGTTCACAATCCTACAAATCAGTAAACTCATGTAACTAATAGAAAAAAAGGTAAAAAACATAAATATTTAATAGAAGAGGAAGCAATATACTTATAAACATAAGGTAAGATATTAACTATCATGCATAACTAGAAAATACAAATCAAGACAGTAAAGATATAGGATTTGGTGTTCATTACATGGGAAAAATTTAAATGATGTGTCCATATTGTTTAACTTATGCATTTCTTAGGAAGCATATACATTTGTGTACTTCTTTGGAAAGTACATGGCATTGTCTCCTGTGGTGGACATTTTTATTTTTTATTTTGTTAAATTTTTTAGAGAAAGGGAGAGAGCAAGCATGAGCTGGGTTGAAGGGCAGAGGGAGAGAGATAGAGACAGAGAATGAGAATCCCTCAGTGTGGAGCCTGACCCGGGGCTCGATCCCCCAACCCTGGGATCAAGACCCAGCCAAAATCAAGAGTCAGACACTCAACAGACTGAACCATCTAGATGCCCTGATTGGTTGACATTTTTATATGCCTTATGACTTCAACAATTTTCCTTCTTGCTGTATTCTTTTCAAGAATCTCGGGCGCCTGGGTGGCGCAGTCGGTTAAGCGTCCGACTTCAGCCAGGTCACGATCTCGCGGTCCGTGAGTTCGAGCCCCGTGTCAGGCTCTGGGCTGATGGCTCAGAGCCTGGAGCCTGTTTCCGATTCTGTGTCTCCCTCTCTCTCTGCTCCTCCCCCGTTCATGCTCTGTCTCTCTCTGTCCCAAAAATAAAATAAACGTTGAAAGAATCTCTTACACACGTACAATAGGCAGCAGGTGCAAGAATATTCATGTTATTATTGTTCACAGTAGCAAAAACCACAAATCAACCCATATTAATTACCTATTGTGTCACAAATTACCGACAAATGTAGTGACTTAAAACAAACCACATTTATTACATAACAGTTTGAGTAAGAATGCTTGTGGTCATAGTCACTCAAAAGGCAGCAATCAAGATGATGGTCGCAGCTGTAGTCGTTTAAAGGCTTAACTAGGGGAAAATCTGGTTTCATTCCTACTCATATGACCTTTGGCAGTTTTTCGGTCCTCATTCATTGTTGGCTGAACACATTACTTTCTTATCATGTGAATCTGTCATTTGGCTACTGCTAATATGACAACTTGTCTTCCCTAGAATGAGGGCTCTGAAAAACAGGACAAGACAGAAATCATAATCTTTTTATAACCTGTTTTGGGAGATGATAGACTATCACTTTCGCTATATTTTATTTGTTAAAAGCAAGTCCATACCATAGTTAGATATCATGGTACAGGTATCATTGGGACAGAGTTAAAGGCTGTGTACCACACAACTCAAATGCCTATCAAAGGGAGAATAAGTAAATTAACTATAGTATATTCAAACAGTGGAATATTATGCAATGCTCAACATGAATGAACTCTAGAGACCCACATAATATTCCTAAATTTTAGCAATCCAGTATTAACTGAAATAAAGTAAAAATAAAAACAAAAACAACCCATAAAGCATAATACCCACTACAAATTTTACAGCACTTCACATGAACATTTATTATGTATTTAAAGGAACATACATATATATTCACATGCATATTTATTATATAAATATAGTATTTATATATAAAAATATAACTATATTTAAAATATATTTAGCTATGTATTTAATTATACAATTTAAATTATATTTACATTTTAAAATAGTGCAAATATACTACTTACTTTGTGTGTGTGTATATATATAAACATATACATATATATATGTGTATATATATAAAGCTATATATAGGTTTATAACAAGGATAGAAAAGTATTCCAGGTAATGTTTAATTTAGAATGTGAGACAGGAGTGCCTGGGTGGCTCAGTCGGTTAAGCGTCCGACTTTGACTCAGGTCATGATCTCGAAGTTTGTGAGTTTGAGCCCCGCGTCAGGCTCTGTGCTAACAGCTGTTTCAGGTTCTGTGTCTCCTCCTCTCTCTGCCCCTCCCATGCTCATGCTCTGTCTCTCCCTGTCTCTCAATGATAAATGAATGTTAAAAAAAATAAAAATAAAAAAAGGAAAAAGAACGTGAGACAGCAAGATGGGTTAATACAAGGGACCATGTGATTAGATATAGATTGTTACCAAGATCTCAGCTCTTTTGCTTGTAGATTTGCAAATGCTAATACTTTGTTAAAAATTTAAGCCTAGGGATGTCTGGATGGCTCAACTGGTTAAGTGTCCAACTTTGGCACAGGTCATGATCTCACACTTAATGAGTTCGAGCCCCACATCAGGCTCTGTGCTGACAGTTCATAGCCTGGAGCCTGCTTTGGATTCTATGTGTCCCTCTCTCTCTCTGCTCCTTCACCACTCATGCTTTGTCTCTCTCTCTCTCTCAAGAATAAATAAAACATTAAAGAATTTAAAAAAATTATAGCCTAAACCACTGAAGAAAGTGCATGATAACCTAATGATTATGTATGCTAATGTGACCAGTTACACAGCCAGCAACACCACCAGTAACTATGAAAAGTGGTGATCAAATATGATCTAATGAACAAGGTAGTGAAAGAAATGTCAAAGGAGGAGACACATGTAAGAATTTTATTTTTGGTCATCACCATTGAGGAAAATATAATGAGTTCCTGATTTTTCTGCGAATAAAAAGGTGTCAGAGTAGGCAAGACAGGGCCAGTGCATACCAGTTATTAGCAACTTTCACCTATGGAAAATGAAAGACTCAAGAGCAGATGATCAAATTGCTTTCGGATTAATATAGCTATAAGAACTGGGTCTTACCTCAAAGTTCAAGGGACTTGCGTGAAGCCAGCATGAAGACAAAATCTATGTAATCTAGCATATGTGACATAGTAACTAAAAGAAATTACCAAGCAAGAAAATTAGATAGGATTATTGCCTTTCTGGGCTGCCAGTCTTTCAAAGGAAGAATTATGGCTAGGGACCAGAACAAGGTTCTGGGACCCCTTTAGAAACAAGGTTGGCAAGACGCCGGCGGTCTCCTCCTCAAAACTTGTGATTCACTATCCATTTGCCAAGAAAACTGCTTCCATCCCTACTGGCTGTTTTGTATTGATCTTACCCAACCAGGCCAAGAGAAACTTCTGGAATTGAACCTGTAGTTAGTCAATATTGGGAATTCTAGGTAGGTATCCCCATACCCTTTTGTGTGTTATTCAAGCTCAGAAGAGTGCAGTTTTCTGTATTTCACCTCTTTGGTTAAGTTTATTCCTAGATCTTTATTGTGTTTGGTGCAATTGTAAATGGGATTGTTTTTTTTTTTTTTTTTTTAATTTCACTTTCTGCTGTTCTGTTAATAGTGTGTAGGAATGCAACAAATTTTTGTACATTGATTTTGTATTCTGTGACTTTACTGCATTCATTCATCAGTTCTAGTAGTGTTCTAGTGGAGTCTTTAGGAATTTCTATATATATATTATGTCATCTGCATATAGTGAGAGTTTTACTTCTTTCTTATCAGTTTGGATAGCATTTTTTTTTATGTTGTCTAATTGCTGTGGCTAGGACTTCCACTAATACGTTGAATAAAAGGGGTAAGAATGGACATCCTTGCCTTGTTCCTGACCTTATTGGAAAAGCTCTCAGTTTTTCAACATTGAGTATTGTTGCCTGTGGGTTTTTCATATAAGGCCCTTATTGTGTTGAGATATGTTTCCTCTAGACCTACTTTGCAGAGGGGTTTTATCATCAATGGATGTTGTACTTTGTCAAATGCCTTTTATGCATATTATTGAAATTATCTTAGTGGTTTTTATCCTTTTCCTTATTGATGTGATATATCACATCGATTGTTTTGTGAATATTGAACAAACCCTGCATCCCAGGAATAAAACTGACTTGATTGTGGTGTATGATTTTTTAAAGGTTTATTTATTAATTTTGAGATAGAGAGAGAAAGAGCAAGAACGAGCATGGGAGGGGCAGAGAGAGAGAGAGATAGAGAATCAAAATCTCAAGCAGCCTCCATACTGTGTGGAGCTGGACACCAGGCTCAATCTCAGGAACCAAGAGATCATGACCTGAGTTGCATGCTTAATTGGTTGAGCCTTCGGGCACCTCAATTGTGGTATATGATTTTTTAAATATATTTTTTGGCTTCATATTGCTAATATTTTGTTGAGGAGTTTTACATCTATAGTAATGAGAAATATTGGCTTGTAGTTCTCTTCTTTAGCGGTGTCTGTTTTTGGTATCAGATGATTTTGGTATCATAGAATGAATTTGGAAGTTTTCCTTCCTTTTGTATTTTTTTGGAATAGTTTGAGAAGAATGAGTGTTAACTCTTATTTAAATGTTTTGTAGAATTTGCCTGTGACGCCATCTGGTCTTAGGCTTTTGTTTATTACTGATTCAGTTTCATTGCTAGTAATTAGTCTGTTCAAATTTTCTATTTCTTCCTGCTTTAGTTTTGGTAGGTTATATGTTTCTAGGAATTTATCAACTTCTTCTGAGTTGTCCAATTTGTTAGCATATAGGTTTTCATAATATTCTGTTACAGTTGTATTTCTGTGGTGTTGGTTGTTTCCTCTTCTCTTTCATTAGTAATTTTGTTTGGGTTCTCTCTTTTTAATGAGTCTGGCTAGAGGTTTATAAATTTTGTTGATTTTTTTTCGAAGACCTAGCTTCTGGTTTCATTGATCTATTCTAGTGTGTGTGTGTGTGTGTGTGTGTGTGTGTGTGTGTGTGTGTTTTAGTTTTTGTATTACTTATTTTGGCTCTAATATTTATCATTTCCTTCCTTTTTCCAGTTTTGGATTTTATTTGTTCTTCTTTATCTAGCTCCCTTAAGTGTAAGGTTAGATTGTTTATTTGAGATTTTTCTTGTTTCCTGAGGTAGACTATAAACTTCCCCCTTAGAACCATTTTTGCTGCATCCCAAAGATTTTGGACCATTGTGTTTTCATTTTCATGTAATTTTATTTTCTTTTTCTGATTTCTTAGTTGATTCATTCACTGATTAATAGCATCTTATTTAACCGCATGTATTTGTGCTTTTCCCAGATTTTTTTCTCGTAGTTAATTTCTAGTTTCATAGTGTTTTTGTCATAAAAGAGGCATGGTATGACTTCATTTTTTAAATTTGTTGAAACTTGTGGCCTAATATGAGATCCCTTTTGTAGAATGTTCAATGTGCATTTGAAAAGAAAGTGTATTCTGCAGTTTTAGGATGGAATGCTCTGCATATGTCTGTTAAATTCATCCGGTCCAGTGTGCCATTCAAAGCCACTGTTTCTTCATTGATTTGCTGTTTGGATGATCTGTACATCAATGTAAGTGGGGTGTTAAAGTCCCTTACTATAATTGTATATTACTGTTGATTATTTCATGTTTAACTGTTTTGCGTATTTGGGTGCTCTGTGTTGGGTGCATAAACATTTACAATTGTTATATCCTCTTGTTGGATTCTCCCCTTTATTATTATATAGTGTCCTTCTTTGTCTCTTTTACAGTCTTTTTTTTTTAAACCTGTGTTGTCTGATGTAAATATTGCTACTTGGGTTTCTTTTCAACTTCACATTTGCATAATAAAGCCTTCTTCATCCCATCAATTTCAATCCAAAGGTGTCTCTTAGTCTGAAAAGAGTGTCTTGTAGGCAGCATAAAATAGGTCTTGTTTTTGTTTAGTGCACTGTCACCCTATATCTCCTGATTAGAACATTTACTCCCTTTACATTCTAAGTAATTATTGATAGGTATGTATTAATTGCTGTTTTGTTACTTGTTTTCTTTAATGATCAAGGGCACTCACATGCTAGGCTTATATGGGTAGCTAGCTGCAAGATGAGTAGATCTCCACGCCTGTCCACCAGAATCTTAAACGTTTATATAGAGGCCTTAACTGGGTTGAGTCACATATACTGTTCAGATGATCTCAACACCGTATTACTATCTCAAGACTGTCCTTGGGGCAGCTTCTGGAAGCAGGGAAGGCAAGTGGGATGTACATCCTAAGGATATGGGAGCAGGAGAGGAGCCACAAATTGCCTGCATCTAGCTCACAGGTAACTGCTGGCCCATCCTCTTGATGACCTCCCCCAACCCTGCACCCCTCTGGACTGAGTCTTACAATCTCACATGATCCTTTCTTTCATGACATGGCCTGAGTAGTCAGCAAGGGGCTTTACTATCTTAGAGGTAGCTCCTTTGGTGCCTGTTTGGCTGCATTAGAGGTAGATGTCACTGCAACAGTATAGGTGCATGCAAGAGAAAACACAGATTAAGGCAGTGATTTCCAAATCAATGACAACTTCTTCCACTAACAGTCCCCTGATTCGAAGCACTGATGTATTAAGTCCCATACCCAGGGGGATGGATCACTCGTGGTGTTCACTTGTGTCCTCATGTGATTTAATAAAGATAATCCATTAGCAGGCTCATTGAGTATGAACATACAATGTTCTGTTTAGATAATGGCACAGGTGCCTTCCTGTGAGGCAGTGATGAAATCCAAGGCCATCCTATTTTGTAGGATAGCTTTTCTCATTTAGGATATTTCAGTGTTCAATAAAAACAAGCTTTGTTGGCTATTATTTAAGGCTTGCTGGGTGAATTTAGTAAGGGCTTCTATGTGTGCTGTGATGTTCTCCAGGCCAATAGAAAGAATAAAGACAGCGGCCACATGATCATAGCAGTGAAAAACAGAACATACTCATCTGGTCTTGAGGAGAAAGAGAGGGAATTTGGAGAAAGAGACTCAGATTAAAACAAAACGAAACAAAATAAGCATGTTGCCCATACCTTGAATTGTTGAAGCCTGTAGATTTCTGGTATTTTATGAAAAACAATATTGGCATTATTTCCCATACTAATTTTACGTTTTGTGGGACTTGAATGTATACAGAAATTCTGGTGGCTGTGTAACATCAAACTTTTACTATGTACTCTCAGACAGCAGATAGAATGTGATGTGGTAGAAAGAGCACAAGCCAACTTAAGACATGGATTGGACTCTCATGCTTAACAACCATGAGGCAATGAACCTCTGAAGTCATTATTTCCTCTTCTGTAAAACTGGAAACACTGAGTTAGCTGATTACTGCATTTCTTTTAACCTTGAATACTCTCCAGTATAACATGATATGGAGTGTTTTTTATTTTCTTTTTTTTCCCCAAGGTACATGCAGATCTCTTAAGGTTGGCACTGTGCTTTTCTTGCTTAGCCAAGTGCACACGAAGTTACCATCCTTCACTTAGTGCTTACAGAATGAAAGAGTGAGTGATGTTATGCAAAATGGTGCTGTCTTTATCACAATGCAAAATAGTGTTTCTATTAGCAAGCGGTTTACTCATATGACATAATCATTTCTAACTGTAGAGAACACATGGCTTGGGGATTATGAATCTTTAATAGATTTTGAGGTTTAAAGGCATTGGGATAAAAATAGACCCTGGGACTGAGTACCGTTGATTATGCATTAAATTTTGCCATGCGTCAGAAGGATAATATGTTTCTATGAATTCCATTTCTATTTCTCATTATCTGCATCCTACATCATTAACTTTTAATGAATCTGGGCTTTTGTTTGCTGTCCCAACATTGGAAATGTTCGTTTTTCTTCTCCAATGCCTAGCACTTTAAAAAAAAAGTATTTTCTTTTGGTATTCAATTCATATTTACAGCTGTGTTTTATTCTTTTGAGTTTGTTATAGCTGAAAACAGAAGGAGATAGAATCCTTGGCAGAAAGTCTCCAAGAATTTGTCATCAAACCATCATATCCTTGCTGCAAGAGCAAGAATTCTGTTTTCTATGGAAACCAGGGAGATTATGTCCTGACATAAATTTCCTGATGCCCCAAAGAAAGACTAGAACAATGAATTTCAAAATGTTAAAAGCTGAAGGAATTATGCTCAGATATCATGCAGTCAGGCAACATGACATTCAATAGGGGAATATATTTAGGGCAAGTTTCTATTTCATTGATTCTTACCTTGTGCCAGAGAGTGGCTTCTCTATAATTGCCATGCATGAGAGTACATCTGACTTGTAGATGGTGAACAGACTGATTCTAATTGAAGATCACCATGGCATGGGGCCTGACCTAGTGAAATGAGCAAAAGTAAGTGGAAAAAGAATATTTATATTTCTTCTCTTTAAAGAGAGGTTGCATACAAAGGTAATTTCCAAGGGCCTGCGGCTTGATTCTACATATGAAGAATTCAATTATCATGTTCATAGAATGACCTCTTAAACTCAGACCCACATATGTGGCTCTGGCTTTTTATACTTTATTGATCTCTGCTCCTAAGAGCTGGGGAATCCAGAGAATTTTATTCAGTCTTTCATCCTGTGGACTGGAAAGCATTTTCCTGCCATTGCAAGCACTTTGATTGCTACAAATCTGTTTAACCATGGATACTTAGGGATGGACTAGGATTTTTTTTTCACTTATCATTTAGCTGCCCACAAAAAGTTCTCAGTCTAACATTGAAGATTAAAGTTCTGTTTCTAGCCTAGATGTCTTTACACTGTGGTCCACGGGGTCTGAATGGGCTCATACAGAGCCATCAGGAGATATCAGGGGATATGAGGGGCAGACTTATGGGATCCTATTCTATTGAAGCAGAGCAGTTCTAACATTATTATCTGTTGCATATATTAGGATTGCCTTAGATTAAAGTTCAAGAAAGGATTAACTGCAAGATCCTGGGCAATGACAGTTCTAATCTTCGTCTCTAATACCCTAAAAGATCTCTGCTCTGTTAAATTGTATTCTCTTTACTCAGAATATTGTTGTGCCTTATTGAGGCTTTGCCATATTTAATGGAAGGCCTCTGGCTATGAACACTGTGGGGAGCAAGTTTCTGGTTTGAGGACACTCACACTCTCAGTTCTTATCAGGGACATCAGTCCTTCTTTAAAATCCAGTCACTTGCTTCTCCAGCTCAGTCACATAAATACCTTCCATGCAAGAGGCCTCCTCCATCCTGTACCAACAGAAATTAAAGAGATTCAGCTCACATGTTTTCTGAATCTTGCATGTCCCAAATGGAAATTAGTAGCCATTGAATAATAGTCTTCAGGGTCCTCAGAGAGAGACTATTTTCATATCTCCGGGTTAAAAACAATCATAATTCTCTGTTTACAAATAAATGTGGAATTAATGGAACACCTGGGTGGCTCATTCAGTTGAGTGTCCAGCTACGACTCAGGTCATGATCTCATGGCTCGTGGGTTCAAGCCCCGGGTCAGGCTCTGTGCTGACAGCTCAGAGCCTGGAGCCTGCTTTGGATTCTGTGTCTCCTTCACTCTCTGCCCCTCCTCTGTTCACATTCTGTCTGTCTGTCTCTCAAAAATGGATGAATATAAAAAAAAATATTTTAGACTGTTGAGTTAATGTATTTGGGAGGATTTAGATTTATTTATTTATTTATTTATTTATTTTTATTTTTGGGACAGAGAGAGACAGAGCATGAACGGGGGAGGGGCAGAGAGAGAGGGAGACACAGAATCCGAAACAGGTTCCAGGCTCTGAGCCATCAGCCCAGAGCCTGACGCAGGGCTCGAACTCACGGACCGTGAGATCGTGACCTGGCTGAAGTCGGACGCTTAACTGACTGCGCCACCCAGGCGCCCCATGGGAGGATTTAGATTTTTGATGGATCAAATGGCAGCCTCAGAAATATTGTCATAAGTAGTCACCTACTTAGAGCTGAGAATGTCTCCCACTAACACGGACTTTCTCCTGAACAGTCCTCCCTTGCTTTCTAGTGCACTGTCCCATCTCCCTGTGAATCGCACGTCTTCCTTTCAGAGAAGGATTTAGATGCATGCTATATAGAAAAGAGTGTTGTAACAGTGACTTCGCACTCTATAAATTTGTGATTTCATATCACAGCCAATGGAATCCTCTCATCTCTTCTTAAATGCAGCACAACTGTGTATCAAGTAAATCCTCATCTTTGTAGAATGTGTGGTAGTGGTTTTTTGAATATGGCCTAATAGTGACTGATTGAATCCATGATTTATGAATTAGCAACTGGGTGGTCCTGGACATGATATCTACCCTTTCTTAGCCTAAAAATGAAATGACCATCAGCAGAGAATTGGACAAAGCAGAAGCAGGGGTCATTAGGCCTTGCTTTGTTACTTTCAAAATGCATGACCTTTATAAACCATTTCCTCTAGGGCTCCATTACCTCAACTGCAAATGAGGAGACTCTTTGGTCAAAAGTTTTTCTAGATCTAGATTTTATTTTCCATTCTGATTGGGAATAAGAGAGAAAGTCTGAAGGTGAGATTCAGGATTAGTTTCACAAAGAAGCTTGTGTGTGGTCCTTAAGATAGAATCAAGACTAGAACTATCCTGCACCATGAATAGACTAATCCAGGTATGAGGGGGAATGTTAGCTCAGGCACACAGGTGGAAAAGCACAGACCACCTATGTGCCAGTGCCCAACCTAGACATTTATCTAAGTGATATTCTATTCATGAGTCTAAATTAATCAGTTGTTGATAAGAGATTATGGAGGCTACATTTATTCAATATAAAGGACTTTATCTTATTATATATTGCTTGTTTATTTTACAGTTAAATGTTCTTTTTATCTTTTTACTTTTTAAATTTTATTTTTTTAATTCCAGTACAATTAGCATATTGTCATATTAGTTTCTTGTGTACAATGTAGTTAGTCAGTAATTCTGTACATTACTCAGTGCTCATTGTGTTATGAGTACTCTTAATTCCCTTATCCTAGTTCACCCATCCCCCCACCCACTTTCCCTCTGGTAATTATCAGTTTCTTCTCTATAAAATATTCTTTTTAAAAATTTTTTAAATTTATTTATTTATTTTTGAGAGAGAGAGTGAGTGGGGGAGGAGCAGAGAGGGAGAGATTGAATCCAGAGCAGGGTCCACACTGTCAGCAAGAGCCCAGTGTGGGGCTCGAACGCACAAACCGTAAGATCATGATCTGCACTGAAACTGAGAGTCAGATGTTTAACCAACTGAACCACCCAGGCACCCTATAAGATATTCTTTTTTAAATGGAGTATCACTAAAAAAAACACACAGAATATGTAGTCTAAAAAAATTCCTTATTATACAAAATTAAAAGTTGGTAACCATATAGTAGTCTCTGGAATGTTTCCTTAAACTTTACAAGTCATTAAAAAAATTGGGAAATATTTGTGCAAATCAAATAGCAAAGAATTCTGGTTGGAGCTCTGGTCTTTTTATCTGACTGTATGATTAATAAGATAAAGTTTGAAGGCCATGAATTTCAAGGTAGCTTATTAATGAAGATACAGAGGCCTAGTGAAAACAGGTCCTTATCCAAAGTTTCATAGTCACTACTTTCTGATTTGAAAGCCTAATGACTTCAAAATAGGCAGTGGTCAAGAGCATTAACTTCTTAACCAGCGATCTGGTGAGAGTGTATCACTGGGGTAGTGAGAATGGAATTGATTTTTCTTAGCATTGTGGGGGAACAATAGAAAATTACTTAAAACAGAATGAATTTCAAAAACCCCTCTGTGAAGTACAGTGGCTTTGGGTTGTATATACATGTAAGGCATGGGTTAAATCAGAGTTACTACTTTTTAAAATGTTCATGCTTGTCTTTTATTAAAAATAGGGCAAGGAAAAACAACCAGTAGAAGAAGTGGAGATTGAAGAGCAAAAATACATAACTAAAGCAGTATGATCGATAATCAAGTTAGAGAGATGATAATGAAATGGCATAGAGACTTTTGGTTTTACACTTATTTCAACTGACATCTCAGATCCACCCCTTATGTGCTATGTGAATTTGGTTCAGTGGTATAAATGTAAATATTAAAAATAAAACCACACAGGACTAGCAGAAAACATAGGTGAATTCCCCTTCAAACTGGAATAGGGAAAGCCTTTCTAACTAGGACTCTGCCTCTTTTTTTTTTTTTTTTTTTCTGGCAACAACACTAATTTTTGTTTGTTTGGATGATTACAAGTGACTTGGGTAAAACTCTCAAAGTGCATTGCTTTCCAAGAATATACAATAGGGAAAAGACAGTTTCTTTAATAAATAGTGCTGGGAAAACCAGGCCACTTTCTTACACCATATACAAAAATAAACTCAAAATGGATTAAAGACCTAAATGTGAGAGCTGAAACCATAAAAATCCTAAAAGAGAACATAGGCAGTAATTTCTCTGACTTTGGCCACAGCAACATATTTCTAGATATGTCTCCTAAGGCAAGGGAAACAAAAGCAGAAATAAACTATTGCAACTGCCTAAAAATAAAAAGCTTTTTGCACAGTTGGAAAAAAAAAACATAAAAAAAACCACAGAAGGCAACCTCTTAAATGGGAGAAGATATTTGCAAAAGATATATCTGATAAGGGGTTAATATCCAAAATACATGAAGAACTTACACAATTCAACACCAAAAAATCAAGGCAAAACAAAACAAAAATCTGATTTAAAAGTGGGCAGCTGACCTGAACAGGCATTTTTCCAAAGAAGATATACAGATGGCCAAACACATGAGAAGATGTTCAATATCACTAACCATCAGGGAAATGCAAGCGAAACCACAGTGAGATATCACCTCACACCTGTCAGAATAGCTAAAATCAAAAAGACAAGGAATAACAAGTGTTTGTGAGGATGAAGAGAAAAAGGAACTCTTGTGCACTGTTGGTGGGTATGCCAGCTGGTGCAGCCACTATACAAAACAGTTTGGAGGCTCTTCAAAAAATTAAAAATAAAAATACCATATGATCCAGTAATTTCACTACTGGGTACTTACCCAAAGAAAATGAAAACACTAATTTGAAAAGATATATGTGCCCTTATGTTTATTGCAGCATGATTTACAATAGCCTAATTAGGGAAGCAATTCAAATACCCACCAATAGATGAATGGATAAAAGATGCACGCACACACACAAAATGGAGTATTACTCAGCCACAAAAATAGGGTGAGATCTTGCCATTTGCGACAACATGGATAGACCTAGAGAGTATTATGCTGAGTGAAATAAGTCACACTGAGAAAGACAAATATATGATTTCACTCATATGTAGAGTCCAAAAAAAAAAAAAAACAAAAACAAATGAATAAACAAAAAACCAACAGACTGATGGTTGGCAGAGGGAAGAGAAGGGAGGATGGGCAAAATGTGTGAAGGGGACTGGGAGATACAAGCTTCAATTATGGAATGAATAAGTCATGGAAATAAAAGGGGCAGCAGATGGAATATAGCCAATGACATTGTAATAGTGTTGCATGGTGACAGATGGTAACCATACTTGTGGTGAGCATAGCATAATGTATAGAAATGTTGAATCACTGTGTTGTACACTTAAAACTAATGTAACATTGTGTGTCAACTATACTCAAATAATTGTGTTTTTTTAATTAAAAGAAAAAGTGCATTGCCTTCTCTGGGTAAAACTTGGGTTTGTGAGCAAAACTAGTCCAGTTAGACTTTCGCCCTTGAAATTTAAATTCGTTTTAACAGCTGTGGTCTGTATTATTAAAGCATTAAATAGAAGGGCACAAGATACATACAAATTATTGAATCAGTTTCCTCCCTGAAAAAGCAGAAATTGATAGAATTACACTCACATTGAAAAACTCCATCTGGACTGAAGGGAGAGAAAGCAGTAAAAGGGCAAAGACTTTTTTTCTTTTTTTGAAAATTTGAAAATTACGTGGGCTATGGGAGTTTGGAACTTGACAATTTAGATTTTGAAGGAAGTGGCAAAATTGGAAATAACAATAGAAAGGCGAAGGCACTTATCAGAACTTGGACAGATGATGAGTTCTGTTTTGAGGATTATTAGATATTGATATAAGGCATTTATACAGATTTAAGTACGCAAAATTATACAACATTCACAGTGAACAACAGATAGGGTAAGGTAATGAAAATGCTAGAACTGATCTGGGCAGTGGAGCTTATCTTTCCTGGGCACTTGATATACTCTGTAATGGATGAATAGTTCCATAGGTTAATCAAAAATTCAATCATCTAACAATTAAGAACAGAGGGATATTCTCAGTTTTGTACTGTTCATTCATTTACCTTTCAGGATTTTGTTTGAATTTCATTGAAATAATTCACACTGCTGACCAAATTCTATTGATAATAATCATGAAGCAGAGTTCTTATTTGCATATTCCTTCAAACACAGGATTAAATTTCAATTGTGGCTAATTACAGTAAGTTGTATACTTTATCATATGTCTCACTAAACACAATGCCCAATTCACATATCGGTCTGAAACAAGAAAAAAAGAAACTGGCAGTCTAGTGGAAAAAAACAAAACAATGAACTCAAGGGACTAAGGATGGGATAAAGAAAAAAGACCAGAAATTTTAAAAGGAAAAAAAAAAATAGAGCATAAGAAATGAGAGAATGGGAGGTTTCAATGTCATTGAATAAAAGGTAACTCAGAGTTTTGAAGATTTCTGAGGTAGTACAGGTACTTGTGATGACCAGTCTTATATATAACCATCGTTTTATAGAGATGAAATTATGTTGAAATCCATATTGTTTATAGGATGAAAGGATGCCCATTCCGTAACAAGTTCTCTCAAAATGATGGCAGAAGCTGGGTTAGATAGTAAGCTTGTGAACCAAGTTGTGGGATTAACTAAGAGGGTGGAAATAATAGCGATGAGAAAGAAGCACCATTCAAGTTCTTTATTTTAGCTGTATCCCTTTCAGCATCCCCAGATTGTCACCCAGACAACAATGTTGCTACTCCTACTTTAGAGGATTAGGATCAAATGTGAAAAAACATTGAAAGGCAGGCAGAGCTATCAGATGTAGCTATTCTCTCTGCCCGTACTTCTAAATAACACCAGACTGGTCTTTAAATTCTGGTCCCAAAGTGATTCTGTGTCTTCTCCTGCCATCTATCAATGTTGTTCAAATTGAACACCAGTGCATCCTTCCTTATGAAGATATTTGAGGTTTCAGAAAGAAAATGACTTTATGAAAGAAAGGTTACTTTGTTAATCGTGAGCATTTGCTAAAGAGTAATAAACAAGTGGATGTGTTTTGATGTGCCAAGGAAGGGTTATGCCCATGCCTGATAAAATATAGTTACCGTTTTGTTCCTGTAAAACTAACCTATATTTGTAAGGGTATTTTTTCCCCCACTTTCATAGTACAGACTAATACCAGGGAAAGGGACATATAAGCTTAAACCAGAGAAGAATTTAGGAGGGTTACCTTAGGAATTTCATTAGTTGAATGAACTTTTGTGGAAGAAATTATTGCTACTCATGGATGCTGCAAAGGGATGATTGGTTGGAGAAAGTAAGACATTTTGAGGGACCTGGAGCCTAACAAGTAATACTTTATCACTCTTGCATGAATGGCTTAATTTCTCCATGGGTTAAACTCAGAATTTGTGATTTTTGAAGAGTGTTGCCTAAGTAGGGAAATCCACAGGCTGTCCAGTAAAGGAAACTGGTATATCTGTGTTTCCCACTTTAAAGAAGAAACTTATTATTGTGCTCTAGCATATAAAATTTCAATCGTAGATTTATATACTCTGAATAAATCTGGATGCTGGTTCCAATACTATGTAGTTCATAGGATATACAATGTATTGTCTGAAAAGAAGCATTGTAAAGACTTATAAATACAGGAATTTTTTTTCTTTATTTGTCACCTAGTAATTTATCTTGGTACAACTTTATGTAATTAAATCATCACTACCATTAAATAATACAACTGAGTTAATGTTACATGGGATGGTAATAGTAACTAGAAATGTATGATTTCTTATTTAGTTACCAAGTGACAGCAGCTTGGGGATAGGTAGGATACTAAGAGAAGGAGCTTGGAAATGTGAAAAGAAGATACTCACCAAACTCTAATTTTGTCCATAATTATATGTTCTAATCTTTCACACAAAATTTTGCCATCTATTAACAGTCCAACATGTATTTATTTTTTCATCACAAATGTTCTCATTCAAATGGGTGAGGTGAAAGAATTATATATTTAGGGAAAATATGAGAAGTTTGTAGATATGAGATAATTAAATATTTTAGGTTTCTTAGATAATAGAGCCTAAGGCAAAAGTTTCCATGCTATCACATTACAGGAGTTTGCTATTCAGAGAAAAGCAAAAGTGAAAGTTAAAGGAAGTGAGACAGAAAAATGGAGAAATTATGAGAAGGAGCATTAGTTCTCAATAGGCACAACTGATGGTAGGACATCCTTAGAAAGACTAAATAAAACTTCTGTATTTCAGGTAATTTTGTGAAGGTAGGCTGAGAGAATAAGTTATCTGCTGGCTTCTTCCCAGTCTCCATTCCCCATTGATCAAAGACTGTGTATATATATATATATATATATATATATATATATATATATATATATATATATATATCGTTAATAGTCTTTATGTCCAGGATCTGTTACTTGACCCCTTACGTAAGCTTTTGGGGTCAGAGGCTCTCTGTATTAAGACAGGCTAGTCCTCAGAATGGCAGCTGTCTCCAGCTGTCATCTAGCACATGTGAGATTCTTGCTCTGTGGTGGTGGTAGCAGTTGCTGCAGAAATACGGGCTTGAACCATCTCCAGGGCTATTTTGGAGGTAGATACTATCCAAGATATAAAGTTGGTGAAATGGGTGAGGTTGAGCATTATCTTGGGTGGGACATAGTGTAGTTTTGCAAAAACCATTTTTATGTCATTCTTGTGCAGTTGGAACATGCAGGAAAGAAAGTTTCCCTCATTTGTAGGCATATTTAGCCCTTCAAGTCCATTGAAATATTCCAAAAAGAGTTAAATAAAAAAAAAAAAACTAAAAAAAAAAATTCAGGTGTCACTGTTTATATCCACCTTTCTCCTGTCCCATCTGTTTTAGATTTCCATCCCCTTTGACCATCAGTTTGGCTTGATGTGGGTGCTTACTTGGAGGGATAGTCCATATTGAGCCCCTGGTGGCCTATACACTTACCTGCTTTGTCCTTTGTCTTTGTCGAAGTTTGGTGACTTTGACCATTTTCATATAATGTTGGGTACTGTAGCATAAAAAGAAAGCCTGATGGATCCCCTGGAGCAAAGCTATTCTCACTATCACTCTTGAGATAATCAGAATGGATTATTAGTAGTGTAATTCTTTTCTTTGCTTGCTAGTTCCCCCAAAAGAAAAGCCCAAAATAGCAATGTGGTAACCCCATATTGCAGTTCAGTGGATACCTTACCATATTCCCTGGCAAGAGCACAGCTCCATGTTTCCCCCCAAAAGCAAGAATAATTACCTGACAGATCCGAAGATTTGGAGAATGAGAAGTACAAATCCCTGAAGTGGATAAATGGGAGTGATTGTGAGAGATCATGATTCTACTTCTCCTTGATTACCAATGTATTGTATTAGGGATACTGAGCTTGATATAAACTATTATTGATTCATTACATAAACTGCATCCTGGAAGATAGTGTCCAACCCCACAAGTTGTTTAGTCAGGCTGGCTGATTCTTGGGGGAGTATGTGGAATGGCCAATGAAAACCATGGTTATAAGCCCATTGTCACAGCTCCATTTCTGTAAGGGTCAGAGGCAATATCATGTAGAATACCAAGTCAATATTAGGCATTCTGTAAATCTTTAGATAGTGATACAGGTAACTGCACATTACCCAGGCTTTCTCTGCTTCTTCAGTTACCACACATAGGCAATGATAGCCAGTCCAACTGTTGACTCTATTATGGTTGCATCTCTAGGTCTGCCAAAATTGATGCAGCTTGATGAGACTGACCAGTCAGTGTTTGGATAGTTGCTATAACTGAAGAGTGATACCATATTTGGGACTCATGCGTATGTTCCATTCTTTCTCTAATGGTTACTCTGACCATGAATGAGCACACTGTACAAGTATAGGAATGATCAGGGGAGGAGTCAGATTAACAACCTCAGGATGAGTTACCCATGCCATGTGTAGTTTTTGAGGAATTTATCTGTGGTGTGTTATCTCTTTGATCATTGATAGACAAATTAAACAAAACAAAACAAAACAAAATACCCCGCAGCTTTTGTTCTTAAATTCCTAGGTTTATGTGGGTACCTTTTTCTCAATTAATCTTATCCTGAATTTTGCAATCTTGTTTCGGCCCTCGAAATAAACCATGCAGCCATTCTCCACTATGCAGGGTCTCCTCAGATCTCCTTTCCCACCAATGAATTTTACTTCATCGTTAGGTTTTGGGTCATTCTTGAGACGGATTGTAATTAAGTAGAGTATCTTCTGTAGCTAGTGCCAATATATTGTACTGATTATCTTGTGTCATTTCCTCCCTCATGAAGGAACCACATATACTGTTTCACATACTCAGATTCTGAACGCTGGTTCCAATACTATGTAGTTAATAGGGTAGACAATGTATTGTCTGAAAAGAGGCATTGTAAAGACATAAATAGCATGAATTGAGGAAGAGGTGATAGGTCAACTGAGACAGACTGATGATATGGGAGTCTGGACTTTCTCATCAAATAATTTACTTCTCCCTTTTATATCTGCTCAAATTCAATTTCAGATGAACCATTGCCATGATCTAAAATAAGTTATGTCTGTGCTCATTCCATCGTGGAATTGGGTGACTCTGATAATACCGTGGGCACATAGTCTTTTGCTGTGTAATAATCAGGTATTTTGTTTTTGTTAGATCCAAATGGAGTATCTGAAGTTAGTATAAATGGGTGTGTCCATTGAGTTGCTGGAAATAGTTGTGATGGGATTTTTTTCCTGCGAAATTTCATTGGTGCTCCCTGTAACTTCCTATATTCCAGATGCCAAAACAGGTAAGCAAAAGCCAAAGAATAGAGTAGGTCAGAATGAAAACAAAACAAAACAAAAAAATAGCATCTAAATGCCTACTACTTCCCTGTGTCAGGAACTCAGTAATAAATATTACAGTATTTGCCATCTTATGAGCAATAGAAGGGAGAATAGAAAAAGAGTTATTTTTATTATGTTTAGTGCTATAATATTATTAAGACAGAAGATGTACACAGTCATATATATATATATACATATATATATATACATATATATACATATATATACATATATATATGTATATATATATATATATATGTTAGTGCTAAAGGGAAATCAATGAAAAACATATCTTTCAAGCCAAAATGGATTAGTTTATATCACTAAAGATAATGCCTGTACAAACTCAAATACAGTGCTACAGAAAAGGCTGAATTGTCAAGATGAAATAGTTGAAATTGAGATAAGTCACAAATATAATTAGCATATAATTCTGCAGTAAATCCTAACTTTTTTGTATATTAAGGCTTGATTCAGTAAAAACATAAGACTTAAAGTATACTTCTGGGGGAAAATATAATTAACATGTGCGTAATAATCTGAAATATACTTAAAATGTTTTCATATATGCTATTTTAATTTTACTACCTGCAAGTATTTATTGTGGGTTGAGAAAATTCTGACTTCTTGCCAAGTAGAGATACTGTTGTATCTAACTTAATGAAAGAATAAAGAATATTGTAGTAAGTATGTTACTGGTAGAGCTTGTACAAAATACATTCCTAAACAGTTTTTCTCACATAAAATGAATCAACTCCCCTGAAACGTGGCTTTATAATGTGAATGTGCACATGAATGTTCAAATGTTATAAAATATAAAACTAATACAGGCTCTCACTAAAGTTAAAAATTTTAGGATTCTAGTGTATATGAGATAATATCAGGAAACATACACTTTACATTTTAATTGTTCAGTTAAATATTTTGGGCTTAGGGAGACACTTGCAATATTCAGTTTATATTGTAAAGCAGATATAGGTAGAAACACTTAAGCCATACTTTATGTCAGTGAACTGGCAAATCGGATTTCTTTAAAATCGGAGAATTAATAGTAAGATATGTATGGGCCATAGAAACAATTATGAACACAGAGTTCATTTATGGAAACAAAGTTGTGGATATAAGTTCATTCATACACAGATTGCATAAAAAGTCAAGGTTTCCCATCGTATTTCTGCCTCTTGAAGTTTATTGGATACCTGAGGGGTTTCTTGAGGTATGGGATTTTTCAGTGCTAAAATCAAGATAGTCCCAGCAAATGGGGAACTAACCACTCAAACTACTGGACACTTTTGCTTAGGGTAATGAGTACTGGCAATTTATGTGGCTTATGGGAACATTTCAATCATCTCAAACACTCTCTTGGGGATCCTTATAATATTATTCCCAGAAGGTTCCAAAGCACTTCCCTTCATTTAAAAACAGAAACTTTCAGGAAAATAAGAAATCAATCTCAGATCATCTTGACTGAATTCCCAACAAATAAATCTGAGATTTTACTTTCCATTCTCACCTATGGCTTATCTGTTATCATATTCTTGGTGTTAAATTTATTGTTTAATGCTGATGAACATTTAAATTACAGACATCATGTGTCCAGTACTTCATCTTGTGTCCTGAATATTAAAACACTCTTCATACATGGCCAAACGTGACATGCCCACACTTAACAAAAGGAATAGGAACTTCATAATATCCCCTCATGTGTGGTCCATCTTTCGTATTTACTCAAAATTGTTCGACCTAATCCAGGACTGTACATTCTATCTGGTTATGGTAACCCTTTGATTCTTACAGTCTAACACAGCTTTTGTGTTTTCTATCTTCTTTCAAAACTATTGTTTGGCATCCATGCACCAATCCTGGTTTCTTCTGTTTGTTGTTGTTGTTATTGTTGATGTTTTGTTTTGTTTTTGTTTTTCTTTTAAAAGCTGGTCTTTGGTGGTCTTACCACCCTCTGACATCAGCTTTTCTTATGCTAGAATCCGTATCTATAATTGTGATCTCTATAACTCTGTAAATTCACCTGTGTTTGAAATTAACAATCAGGTACAGGAATCTCACTGCCCACTGCATGCTAACCTCACTGTTTCAAACATAAACCCACTACATCCATCCCCTTCCTACCACAATGAAATCTGCTTTTCTTCTGTTCCTTTGATCACTAAGCCAGGTGAGAACAGAGATTTTGTTTGTTTGTGTTTTTACTTTTTCATAACCACCAATTTTTTTTTAATTTTTTTTCAACGTTTATTTATTTTTGGGACAGAGAGAGACAGAGCATGAACGGGAGAGGGGCAGAGACAGAGGGAGACACAGAATCCGAAACAGGCTCCAGGCTCCGAGCCATCAGCCCAGAGCCTGACGCGGGGCTCGAACTCCCGGACTGTGAGATTGTGACCTGGCTGAAGTCGGACACTTAACCGACTGCGCCACCCAGGCGCCCCAACCACCAAATTTTTAATGCTAATTCAGAGTTAATTTTTCAGGATTGTCTTCCTGTTTTTAAATTACAGCTTAATCTATGTCCAGCCTACAGACTATGATCTATTATTCTTACTTCCAATTCTTATTCTTTTTTTATTTTTTATGTTTTCTTTCATAAACATCTGTTAGTTCATATTATTAGTTGTGTTCGTAATATCTTTCTCCATTGATCATGTTTTTTTAAGTTTGTTTGTTTGTTGGTTTGTTTAGAGTTTGCATGCATGCTCACATGGGGCCGAGAGAGAGGGAGAGAGAGAGAATCCCAAGCAGGCTCTACACTGTCAGTGCAGAGCTTGATGTGGGGCTCGAACTCACGAACTTCAAGGTCATGACCTGAGCTGAAATCAAGAGTCGGACACTTAGCTGCTTAACTGACTGAGATTAATCATGTTATTATAATCTATATCAGTACTACAATTATCTACATGAGGAATTAAAATATCTGTATTTTTATATAATTCAGGTTTATAGTTTTGCTTAACACAAATGTAGGTCCTCATTTTTGCAAATGTTGGCTATCAGTCTGAGTAATAGTTTTTGCCCTTTGTTTTGAAATTCATTCTCAGGTTCAGCCTCAAAGAGATTAGTGCAGAGTACAGGTCCCATATTTTAGATTTATAGTTGTCAGATGCCTTTCTGAGGCACTTGCTGATACTGGGGCTAGCTTCGTTTCAGCTTGGCTCATGTGCTTTTTGCCAATTGTTTTATTTCCTCCAGCCAACCAATGTAGGGAGTTGTATGCAAACCTCAGGCAGTTGGCCTAGGTTTTTTTCAGCCACTGCTAATAGGTAGGGAGCTCCAACCTCTGGTTTCACAGGCGAGCCAGACTTTGATGCTCAGTAATGCCTAAGGTACTTTTGGACCCTGTTATCCAGGAACTCAAGCGTCAGATCCTTTCTTCATGTATTCAGTCCTTGATCCCAGCAGGCACACAGCTTCAGCCTCTGATTGCTGCAGTGTGTTTCTATTCATATTCTGCTCTGTGGAAATACCTTTTTCTTGCCTGTGGTTGTATCATTTCATTTTATTTCATTTTTATTTACTCTTAACATTGCCATTTTTGAAAAGAAAGGAACATTTAAATGCATGAACTATAAGCCTATCCTGGCCAGAAATTCCCTGGTCTCTTCTCAGAATCCCATCCCGGGCTTCTATCCACAGCAGCAAAATAACACTCAACACTTTCTGCTATTCCCTCATCACTCATTTATTCCCCAGCAGCTTGCAATCTGTGGTCAATTCCCAACATTTTATAGAAGCTACTCTCAGAAAAGCCACTGATGATCTCTGCACCTTCCACTCCAATGAATGTACTCCCCCCCCCACCCACTTTTGACCTCAGTAATAGTGGATACTTGCCAACCTTATCCTACTTTAAATTGCTTATGCTAGTGTTTTTTTCGTACTTTATACACATTATTCTGGTGTGAGTATATTCATGTCAAATCAAATAGATGTGGACCTCCTCCTGTGCTCATACATAGTCCCTTCTTTGTCATGTAGAAGTCAAGTCAGATAAAACCTTAGATTAAAACTTTAAATTAATCAAAAACTTTCTACTAATTATGTGGAGTAAAATTAATCTTACTTTCTAAAGAGTCATGTAGGATTTTTATTTCACTGATATTCCCATGCATGTAAGTGGAAGATAGAATACAAGTTGAGCAAAAAGTTATTATTTTTAAAAGAAAAAAAATTTAATGTCTAGTTTTGAGAGAGAGAGACATAGAGCACGGGTGGGGAAAGGGGCAGAGAGAGAGGGAGACACAGAATCCGAAGCAGGCTCCAGGCTCCCAGCTGTCAGCACAGAGCCCGACTCGGGGCTCAAACTCACGAACCACGATCATGACCTGAGCCCAAGTCAGACGCTTAACTTACTGAGCCACCCAGGTGCCCCTAAAAAGTTATTTTTAATTCTGATTTGCAAGGCTGCTTTAGGCATGCTAGTATGGTGGGGCGTTTCATTACCCTGTAGTTTTATTTTGCATCATGTAAAGAAACGGTATAAATTAAAACGGTGAATACATTTCTCTCATTCTCTGGACAATATTCAACAGTTGGTGGCATAGCAGACTAATACACGATTTTTATTTGAAATGTTAGTGAGATATTTGTAAATCCAATTGCTCTTTTTAGACATAATAGAAAGATATCCATGTACATTTTGCCAACTTCTTCCCTGTGGTAACATTTGCAAAAGTATAAGACACACAAACAGTGTATTGACAGTAATATAATGTACTGATCTCATTTAGACTTCCTCAGCTCCAGTTGTCCTCATGTGTGTGTATATTTAGTTGTGTACAATTTATCACCTGGGTAGTAGGTCCAAGTATCCACCACCGTAGTGAACATGCTGAACAGTTGTGCCAATCCATTTAGAAAACAGGCAAAAAACATGAAGAAAAATTCCACTGAAGAAATATGGCAAGTGAGTGGATGGGAAGATTTTTAGCATTATTAGCCATAGGAAAATTCAAATTAAAATAACAATGAGGTTTTTCTATACATCTATCTAAGCAACTGAAATAAAAAAGAGTGAAAACGTTAATGCCGGTAAGGATGAAGAGAAACTTAATCTCTTATGCATTGTTAGTAGAAATGTAAAGTAGTACAGCATTTTTGAAAAATTTGGACAATTTCTTATAAAATTAAATATGTCCTTACTCTATAAGCCAGCAATTGTACTTTCTGGGTTTAAATCCCAAATAAATGAAAATTTGTGTTCATGCAAAAAGCTAAGGGGCGCCTGGGTGGCGCAGTCGGTTAAGCGTCCGACTTCAGCCAGGTCACGATCTCGCGGTCCGTGAGTTCGAGCCCCGCATCGGGCTCTGGGCTGATGGCTCGGAGCCTGGAGCCTGCTTCTGATTCTGTGTCTCCCTCTCTCTCTGCCCCTCCCCCGTTCATGCTCTCTCTCTCTGTGTCCCAAAAATAAATAAAAGTTGAAAAAAAATTTTAAAAAAAGCTAAAAATACATGTTCATAGTGGATTTATTTCTAGTAGTTAAAAAGTGGAAACAACCCACATGTTGTCAAACAGGTAAATTGAAGCAAACTGCAAAATAGTCATACTAGAACACTAAACAATAAAAATAATATATGAATAAATGTATGTAAAATTTTTGAAATGATGAAATATTAGAAATGGTGAACATATTACTGGTTGCTAGGATAGGAGCAGAAGGTAGGAGGGATATAGCTGTGGTTTTAAAAGGGTGCAATATAAAGGATTCTTGTGATAATATACTATTTTATATTCTTGTTACACCCTTTTGGTGAAGAATCTGGTGTCTTTTCTAGACGTCGTTAATCTTTGTAATATTTTTAAGAGTAAAGTGGAACTTCCTAGAAAATGGTGGTAAAAGTGCATGCGCGTGCACACACACACACAGTGGAACAACACTGTGCCACATGTATGTGTGTGCACGTGTATATGCACAGTGACATAACGCTATATATGTATTTAGAGAGATCCTTCATGGTTTCATATTAGGCTTGAGGTAAAGAAGTAAATAGGAAAACATAAGCAGCAGGCTACTAAGAATAGCCTTATTTTCATCATAATAATTTGATTGCTCAGAAAAGATGTTATTTAAAAACAATGAAGCTTATTTATCACAAAAAAATAACACACCTGATTATAGACAATATTTCTAAATTTATTCAATTAGTAGTTTTTAACAAGAAACAGTTGTCAGCAACATTTTCCAAGGATAACAATTCTCAGGCCGTAAGACCTATGTAAGCAGACAAATGTTCCTTCCCCACCAGTAACCATCATTCTGCTCTATGTTCAACCAGTATTTTCTCTTTTGGTGATTTCAGCAATTTGATGATGATATATCTTGGTGGTTTTTCTTTATTGTTTTGTTTTGTTTGTTTTTTCCTGCTTAGTGTTGATGGAACTCTCTTGATCTGTAGGTTTATAATTTTTATCAAATTTGAAAATACTCTAGCCATTTTTCCTTCAAATAATTGTTCTGACCTCTCCTTTCTTTTCTTATGGGATTCAGTGTATGTTAGGTTGCCAGATTATGTCTCCTAGCTCACTGGTTCCCAGTTCATTTATTCTCCTAATATCTCTCCCTCAGTTTTTCTTTCATTTAGTTTCTCTTTCTGTGGTTTCAGGTTCACCACTTTTTTTTCTTTTTTTTTCTTTTTTATCTAGAGGTTTAGCCTTTTCATAGTTTTTTTTTTTTTTAATTTTGGACACTTCTTTTCATATCTACTAGTTAAATTTACATCTTTTCATATCTCCCATTTCACTCCTCCTTGTTATACCCTTTTTCTCTTTTTTTGTAACAGAAAAGTGTTCATTCTGTGATTAAATATATTAATAATTACAAAAAGAAAAGTCAATAGAATTAAAAATTAAGTTCATAGATTTTACAGGGATAATTTTTTTGTAAACACACAACAAAATTCCTCCCACTTACCGTTGAGGAATTAGTTACTTGAAGAGATAGTATACAGTTTCTCACCAAATTGACTTGAAAGAAATACTTCTAAAAGTTTGATAAAAATCCAATGTTGGTGAGCATGTAGATAAAGAAGACTCTGTCTTTCTGGGAGTGAAAATTGACTTCTTTGGAAGAAATTGTATAGTATATGACATTTGTCCCAGCAATTTTACTCTCAAGTAATACATATTGTAACATATGTGTATAAAATATAAGTTCAAACATGATCATTGAAGCATTTTTAAATAAAAGATTAATGATTATAAATATTAACTACACACACATACATTATTCTCCTAGTTGAAAAATAACATGTATGTGAGATAGAGAAAAGGCAGAAAGAAAGGGAGAAAAAACAAAAACAACTATGGCAGATTATTCTGTGGTGTGGTCTTAGAGTTTAGAGAAAGAGATGGCCCATTTTTGATTTGTATCATGCATTTTTAATTTGTATTGGGCTTTACAAGTCTCTACAAGACTTTGCGATTTTTATACTTCTTATAACAAGTTGATGTTTAGGAATTGTTGATTTTGTTTCTCCTCTGGAATTCAGATATCTTATACTTTTTCTTCTTTTCTCCATCTTAGATTTGAGGACATTATGGTTCTTGTTTTCTTTCGGTTCCTTTCCTGAGATTAAGTTTTTCCCCTCTCCATGAACATTACCCTGTTCTTTTAATTTAGGCTTCACTCGTCAAGCAGAATATTGTACATGAGCTTGACTTAATAGTCTTGTTAGCTTATCCTTGACTTAGAGGAAAGACCCCTGGATGATGAGCTATGAAATCAGCCAGATAAATACAGGATGACATTTGAATAATGTTTCTTGAATAACTCTTTAATATGAAATGCTGAGAAGATTAAGAACATTGATCCCACACTATCCAGGTCAGTTGCCAAGCCCCAAACCACATATACAAATTTTGTATGTTCTCTAGCACACTATATTTTCCTTCCAAAAAATAATAAAAATAAAATTACAGTTCAATCAGTATAAGCATCAGCACATTTTGGGGGCTGTTTGATTATAGGACTATATTAGGATGCAAAGGACATTATATAACCTGAAGTGTTTCCAGAACCCTGTGCATCTACACTATATTAGTAAATAATACCACTAAAGATATCACTCCAAAACAATTAAACAGTGTAAATATAATTCCCTTGCATTACATGTGTTGGTCAGGTTTATATATCAGCTTGACCGGGCTAAGGGATGCCTAGATAGCTGTAAAACATTTCAGGTTGTGTCTATAAGGGTGTCTCTGGAAGAGAATAGCATTTGAATTAGAATACTGAGTAAGGATCTGCTCTCACCAATGAGGATGAATATCATCCAACTTACTGAGAACCTGATGAGAACAAAAGGTCAGAGACAGGGTGAATTCTCTTTCTGAGTGGAGTCATCCATCTTCTCTGGCTCTCAAGCATAGGTTCTTCTGGTCCTTGGCTTTTGGATTCACACTAAGATTTAAACCATTGACCTCCCAGAGTCTCAAAATTTAAGGCTTCAACTGAATTATACTACCAGCTTCTCTGGTTTACAGCTTACAGATTGTGGGACTTCTAGGCTTCCAAAATGACATGAGTCAATTCCTATAATCTCTATCTCTCTCTCTCTAACCACCCCCCCCCATCTTTCCCTCTTAGAAAAGTATGCATGTCTTGTTCTTTTCCTCACACCTGGAATCTTAACACTTCTTTTGGGTTTCTAGACTTTACCTAATATAAAAGGCTTGGAGCCTGCTTAAGATTCTATTCCTCCCTCTCCTTCTGCTCCTTCTCAGTTGGCTTGCGTCTTCTCTTTCCCTCTCTCTATCTCTCTCTCAAAAAAATTAAAAATTAAAAAATTTAAAAGTCTATTTTATAAGGCAAAAAACAATATTCAAAAAAATATATAATTTAAATTTTTGCCAGACTGAAAGACCAGGGTAATGATACTACATGAGGTAATCATCATCTCATAGCATTGATTAGCAACTTAATGGCATAGCCAAAATACTACCTAAAAAAGACACATCTAATAGAGGTACAACATTTTCAGACACTGTTTTTCTCTAGAAATGTGCTGTGGATGTGAAGGATCTGCACATATCAATTTATGAATGCATCTTTACAAATTATTCACTTTGTAATACTTTACAAAGTATTAAGCTTTATTTGTGTTTGTGGTGCAAAATAAATAATATATGTGAGGCCCAGGATGTTTATTCAAGGAAAAGTACATATTTTTCTGATGGAAATATGAATTGACTTTGTAATCAGAAAGAGTTGGTTTTGAATTTTGACTTTGTTTCTCAGTAGTCTTGTCCTTTACAAATAGTTTAACTTGATGCCCTGCTTTCTCATCTCTGAAATGGGACTGCTGACACTTTACCATAAGTCTGTTGGATAAAATGCATGAGATAAGGCTTATAAGAATTTTACTTTTGGGGCACTGGGTGGCTCAGTCAGTTAAGCGTCTGACTTTGGCTCAGGTCGTGATCTCACAGCTCATGAGTCTGAGCCCCGGGACAAGCTCTGTGCTAACAGCTCAGTCTGGAGCCTGCTTCGCATTTTGTGTCTCCCTCTCTCTCTGCCCCTCCCTCACTCTTGCTCTGTCTCCCTGTCTCTGTCTCTCTCTTTCTCAAAGAGGAATAAACATTAAAAAAAATTGTTTTAAAGAAATAAATTTACCCTAAAAATTTTTTTAACCTTTATTCCTCTTTGAGAGACAGAAAGAGACAGAACATGAACAGATTAATGAGCCCTGAGATCATGACCTAAGCTGAAGTTGGATGCTTAACCAAATGAGCCACCCAGGCGCCCCTAGAAGAAATTTACTTTGATGTCTATCTGGCCCATTATTTGGTGGATACTAAAAGTTGCTTAGGTAGTATTCATATGAAAAGAGTAACAGAGCTTTGTAGTATTATTTAATGGAAGATAAGAGCTTATAGGTGGGGTTCTAATTTACCCTCTGTAGTAGATACATGATTCTTATATAATTATTTTATCTGACACTGTCTGCATCTACGGTTATATACATCTGTTGGTGCTCAGCACATTCCATCATTTGCTAAATCACATGCTGCATCACATGCTAAATTGATCAATTTTCCCAAATTTATCAAATTTTATTAGATAAAAATATATACATACATATGAGAATGTGAAAAGAAATACCTACATTAACATTACAAATTCTATTAAAAATGCAGATCCATTGGTAGCCCCAAAACTCAGTATAATCAAACAATAAGTAAGAACACCTGTAATCTCATTCTTCATTAATAGAACTACAGCTTTGACTTTTTATATTTTATATTTTTTTCTATTTCGTATTGTTAGTAGATTTGTAGTTTTCCGAATCACACCATGGCACAAAAACAAGGATGAGGAAAACAAGGGTGGTGAAGAGGTTTCAACTACATCATATGAAGTATGTTTGATGGTATGAAACAAGATGATTAAACATGAGAACGGAGGACATGATAGCTGATTACACATTTTTAAAACTTTTTTATTTTGTATATTTCTGAGAGACTGAGACAGAGTGTGACCAGGGGAGGGGCAGAGAGAGAGAAGACGCACACAGAATCTGAAGCAGGATCCAGGTTCTGAGCTCTCAGCACAGAGACCAACGCGGGGCTTGAACTCAGGAGCAGCAAGATCATGACCTGAGCTGAAGTCGCATGCTTAACCAACTGAGCCACCCAGGTGCCCTGCTGATGACACATTTTTAAAGATACAACAGAGAAAAATTATTGAGATTATCCTGTATAGTTATAAAGGTAGAATTAGTATCAACTGCAGGAAGTTTCAGGGAAAATTTGACTAACAGCTAATGAAGGATCCCAGAAGAATGGTTCCTTTTTAGAAATCAAAGCCTGGATGTGTTAAGTAAGATGAGGTAATCACCCATTAGAAAAGTCATAATTAGACTTTCTGCTCTAGGTTCTAAATTGGACTACATAACACCTATAACCCATTCAAATCAAGAAATAAGGTGTAAGCAATTAATTTGAACTCAGACTTCCTCATTCTTTGATTAAATCTTGGGAAGCCTAAAAAGTCTCCCATCTTCTGTACCCATGAATCTGAAGTAATGTAGGATGGGAAGAAGTATTATTAGCTCTCTGGAACCTGCATGCTATATTCAGTTGTCTGCATCCTAAACAAGAGAGATCAAGATACAGAGTTACCTCCCCACTGTCTCTGATGCGCTTTCAACACACTTAGAATTAGTTTTAGGTAGAAAAAAATTTATTGGAATTACTAAAGAGTAAACTTGCTTCCTTTCGGCATTAAAAGACACTGACTTTGTCTTTATCTGTTGTGAAACCTAGACGAATACCTGTGTATCAGATCATTTCTATATATCAGCATTAATCGAGGTGCCATTCATGCTCAGTACAGATAATGCAATTCTAAACTAAAGGGAAATTTATTTTTCTTTTTCTTTTTTTAAGTATAAAAGCTTAGGAAAATAATAGGAAGTTAATGATTTTGGAGTAAATTATTACTAAAAATCAGTGTTTCTCATTTCCTATGATTGTAAACATCATATGATTTTCTTAGGCAAAAAGGTTTGAGTGTGTATGTGAATATTTTTTATTCTTTTTGAATACTATTTCCATACTTCTGTAGCTACCTGAATATTTAAAACATATCAACCCTTGACTTACTTTTAAATATAAAAAATTATTTACTGTACTGAATTCATAAAAAGTGATTTTTGTTTTTGCAGAGGAGAAAATTGATTCCATATATTGAAAGAGGAGTCAGTATTTACTACTACTTATGTAACAAATTGATTTTCAAAAAGAAAGGCAAACAGTTTAAATTATTATCCTTCCATCAGTGTTGATTGTTGTATCATCAGACCGAATACATCTTGAGGACAATAAGATAAATATTCCTAAATAAATGATTCATAATTATTTTATTATAGTGGGTGATACTGTTAAACTAATTATTATAGTAAAGTGGTAAGTTTTCAAAACATAGCAATAACAAAAAATTAATATGAATGTAATACATGCATATGCTTATAAACTGTCAACTCTAAAATTATCATAAAATATTTTAATATTTAAAACTTTGAAGACTATTATAAACATTTATCTAAAAGATGTTTCTCTACTTCTTCTTTGAGTTTTTGCATTTTTTTTTCTCCCCCCCCCCCCCCCCCGGGCAGTTTCAGGTGAGTGTCCTCCAGTAAACAGATGCCAAAACCAGTAATCTACCTGAGACACTTTATTTCTTTTTGGATCATTAAAGATATAAATACAGGAAAATTTAAGTGCCATAAAAGCATTTTTCTATAAAATTAATGTAGTGGAAACATAACTGTAATTTACCAGTCTTGTGAATTACTAGTAGACAAGTTAGTTACCTTAATCTGCACAGGTTTGAGAATATACATCTATAATGAGAGTTTTGGTGCCTTCTTTGCATGTTTGTTGAAAGGGTTAATGATAAGATATACTCCAAAACACTGATTATAATTTTGTGATTCACCTATTTCTAACATAATACCTTGTTTTGAAATAGAAAATAAAATATCGCTGCAAAAATACAACGAAGTTACACATGATTAAGCCTCTGCTTTGCCAGGATTGTAATAAGGTTGTCCACCTTTATGCACCAAAGCATGGGATGCATTGCACAGGCAGAGAAACTGAATTTGGTCCCTATGCAGAAAAATTTTCCAAGAAAAAGAGGTCTCTTATGACATGATAAATTTTCATGAGGGGTGAATAATTTATTTCCTTGAAGCTTGAATTTTTCAGCATCTATTTACAAGTAGAAAAACATGTCAATTATTTTAACAGAGTTTAAATCAAAGAATTTTTAATCAAGTATTAAGAAACTGATCAAGAAACAAACAAACACATAGTGACAGAAATATCTCATAGGTAATACCCTCAAAAAAAAGTTACATCCCTAGAGCAGTGGGAACAAAGTAAGGAGGTCAAGCTACTGAAATATTAGGCTTTCAAGGGAGGGGTGTAGTGTTACCAATGACAAAGAGCTCCTACTTGGGTGCCTTAGCCAGTAGATGAGCCTGTCTTTTTCTTTTGAGTAAATGGTTTTTATTACTAGCAGCAAAAATAAGGATACAGGGAGATAGCTGTCAAAGCACTGTTCCCTATGGGGCTAGTATAGGAGCTTTTATTTAGTATGCCTGCGGGACAGGGGCAAAAAGCTTGCATATGCACTAGGAAATTTATACATATTCTATTATTTAGGTATCTAGGTTAAATGCTCATGCTTAGCATGTCAGCATGCTGTGTTCAAAAAAATGGCAGAAAATCCTTCTCATAGGAGGAGATCTTAATTTTATGAATTCAGAGGGCTTCCAAATGGGTCCTCAGCTCTAAACCGGCTCAAACTGGCTCATGTAAGGGGCTCTTGGGCCAAACACCTAACAAGGGGCTATCAGTTGAAAAACCTGTCTGGGTGTCTCCTTTGTGGGAACTGCTGATCCTGCAAAACAAAACACATTGCTTTCCTGCTTTTGTCCCTCCCCCTTCTTTTCTGCTGATAGCCCTCTGATTTGAGTTACTTCCTGTTGCATCCTAGCTAACAGCCATACTGTTTTTGTGCATTTTGGAAATATTGCAAACAGGAATCATCAGTTGAAGGCATGGGAACAAACTGCCATTGCAGAGTAAAAAAAAAAAAAAAAAAAAAAAGCATCACTGGGGATAAACTGGCAGGAACCAGCAGACAGAAAGGAGCATGTGACTTCTCCTTTCTCCGTCTTCTCTTCTCCTCTGCTGCCTTCTAAAGACAGTCTAACTGGGATTCACTAGCAAAGAAGTAGTGTAATTTGTAAAGTTTCTGTCCCATGCAAGTTTATAATTGTGAGTTTGAATTTGAGACATGATAGTATAACAGAAAGCACATGGTTGATGAGAGATCACAGAAATGTGCTAAAACATGATTCTCAACTTTCTCCATGATTGCAGCCTTTGGGAGTCTTGTGAAAATACAGATCCCATGTTCCAGCTCCCAGGGTTTCTGATTTAGTCTGATTAGCTTGGGCATCTGCACGTTAACTGGTATTTCAGGTGATTCTAGTTTAGATGCACTTTGAGAAGGAGTTGGCATTTCAGAGGAAATTCAAGACTGGATGGTGGCATGAGGTAAACCATTTCACACTTGATTTTTTTTTTTTTATCATTCTAACTGTAAAGACAGAGGTTAAGCAATCCAAGTTTTATTGGTTGCCCTCAACGTATAAATCGATCTTAAGTGAAATATTAATGTTGTACCTTGGTTGTTTGTGGTACGATGTGTATTTTAAAGTCACGGGCAGTTTTGAAGGCACAGACTCTTATCAACAGTGTTGAAATTTTAGTGGTAGCTTATGGCACTTATTCAGATTGCATTTGCGTCATACAGACGTGTCTCAGTTCTTAGTTACATGTAGGGATGAGGAATGTTTAAATTAGGCTCAGGGTTTTGTTTTTTTTTTTACCTTCCATTTTCCCTTGGCCTATAGAAGGAGGGAAGGGAGGTCCCTAAATGGAGGACAAACCCCACAAATTCATAATTTCTCTAATTATTAGAGGTTAACAGAGAGAGAGAAAAGGAGCTCATTTGGCAGCGTTTGAGCCTTCAGCCGACTCCAAGTACAGGGATTCTGTCAGAAGCCCCGGTAGCTTCTGCAGGGTTTTGTATTGGTAGGGAGCCCAAAGAAAGCTGTATAGATGTTGCTGGAGGCTTTTCTCATCACATGCTAGACATCTCTGAACATTACTTAAATATCTAATTAAGTCACGGTGTTCGAATTCATAAACATCACCCTCCTAAGAATGTTTCCAGTTCATTTTAATATTATAAGGTTTCCCTTAGATGTTTTGTTTACTTTCTAAATTAATCTATGTTCTTCTCCAGCAACTACAAACCCAAGAGGATTTTTTCCTCTGGTCCAGGTTTATTTAATCCTTGAGATCTTACTTGTTTTCCGGTGAACGACACCTATACTTCTTAGTGTTCTTAGTGTGAGATACTTAGTGGGAGATACTGTTCCTAGTGTGAGATAAAGACCAAGAAAATACCATGTTTTAAGCTGTGGGGTAGGATGGAGCTTGGAATCACCACAGTGACATCAAAGTTGCTTAAAGAATCCATCTTTTCCTGATGGGCAGTCATTATGTAGCAATGTCTTTGTGTCAAGTGTGAGGAGTGATCAAATATGCTTTTAAAAAAACAGCCTATGTAGCCTGTGTGTTTTTCTTCAAGAGCAGGAAGATTACTCTTCATTATTAAGAGGAATCTAATATGAAGGAGGGGCACCTGTGTGGCTCAGTCAGTTAAGCGTCTGACTTCGGCTCAGGTCATGATCTCGCAGCTCATGAGTTTGAGCCCGACATTGGGCTCTGTGCTGACAGCTCAGAGCTTGGAGTCTGCTTCAGATTCTGTGTCTCCAGTTCTCTGTGCCCTCCCCCACTCGTGCTCTGTCTCTCTCACTCTCTCTCAAAAATAAATAAACATTAAAAAACAGAATATGAAGGAGAAGTGCAGATGTTAAAAATAACAAGCATTTAAGTAAATGCCATTTATAAGTGGAATAGAGTCAATGGCATATTTTAGAAAGAACATGGACTAGTAATTTGGACACAAATGTTTAAATCTCAGCTCTGCGAACATGGAAAGTTATGTAAAGGCTCATTGTATGTGTAATTTTTTCTAAGTTTACTCATTTATTTTGAGAGACAGCATGAGCAAGAGGAGGGGGTGAGCAGAGAGAGAGGGAAAGAGAGAGAATCTCAAGCAGGCCCCACACTGCCAGCAAGGAGCACAGTGTGGGGCTTGAACCCACAAATCGTGAGATTATGATCTGAGCTGAAACCACCAGTCCGATGCTTAACTGACTGCACCACCAAGGCACCCAAAGCTCATTGTATTTGAACGTACATGAGGCTGTGGGTGTAAGGTACAGGTTGTCATCTCTTGTAAATATTAAGTGCTCAGAAATGCTGACCATAGTTGCAATGTTGATGAAGACGATGATGACATAAAGATCAAGAATTGGAGAGAGACCATCAAATTATTCCTAAACTATTCTGTCCTCAAAATTCAGACTGGTATGATCTAACATTTGATATCAAAGTTCCACTTTGAATTGTGAACTCTATTTTAGTACTGCCATTGTATGCTCCCTTGCCATTCTTGTTTATCACATAAAATTAAGTGCTTTCTGCAATCTGTCTTTTCTTGAACTTTCGTTTTTATCATTGTTTAAGCTTTCTTTTACTATCCTCATAATATTCCCTCTAATACTTCATGTACCTTCTGGAATGATTACATCATAGATAACAAACCCAACCCATATCCTCAGTCTTTTTAAGAATGCTTGCTCAATTTCTTCGTACCTCCAAATTATATAAAACCTAGTTTGTCCTTAAATAACTAGAAAAAAAATATATTAACCAGTAATATTTTTTAAAGTACAAAAGAAGAGGTAGAATTGAACATTGTTTCTTTATATAGAAGACTAAAAATTCTCTAGTAAGTGATTTGAGCTATGTATCATATGTGATGTTTTAAAATATCTCAGCAACACAGAGTGACTCTGTTACTGAAAAGATTATTTAGAGAGCATACGAAGATTGGCAAAGGTTTAGAAAAATTATTCTGTGAAATTAAAGGGGGCATTGACTTAGAAATAAAGGGAGAATCAATATATTGAGCAAATTACTGAGAGTCGTATACATAAATTTGTTGGTAAACAAAGCCTTCCAGCACAGGAGACATTTCTGATGATCTCCAGGTTTGTAATCACCAATTTCCCTGAGATTCCACTCCTTAAAGGTGTGATTTCTTTATCACATTTTCTTGTAGATGAATGGAAATATTATAGGCAAAATGTGGTGGAGCCTTTCTAGAAATAAAAAAAAAAGAAGAAGAAAACAAATCTGTTGATTAGTAAGAGGATTAGCTTATCTACAATCATGGGATAGATAACTCAGATGGGGATACATCACATCAGGCCTAGAAATCCAAAAGAAGTGTTAAGATTCCAAGAACCAGGAAAAGAACAAGAAATGCATACTTTTCTATTAGAAACATAATAATGAAAAAGTTATGATAGTCTTCATTTCAACAAATCATTTCATAGGAAAATATTATTTGAATTATCTTTGATTTAGAATTCTGTTGATGCTTATTGGCAATATAGCTTAGCAGTTAGCTGTCACTTGGGATCCCTGGTATATAAAATGGGACCTATATGTTCTGAGGTCATTGGGGTAAAAGTATAGCATTACCTGAACAAATCAGCTAGAAATATGTCCTAAGCCAAATGATAATTAAGTCCTACTTAGAATGTAGAAAAGTATCCCTTTATCCCCTAAACCATACATTTAAAGGGATTAGTATGTTGGCACCTTTTGTGTAGTTAGCTTGAATGATATTTATACAGAGGGGTAATTCCTTTAAATGAACATTGTACAAAATGATCTCACATTTAAAAGGTGACAGCAATTTCATGGAAAATTGCTTTCTAAAATACACAGAGAGCCAACAATAATATATTACAAGTGCACAAATTACCTGAGTTGTCTCCAGTTGCCTTTTAGATACATTTAAAAATAGGCATTTGTTTGTTTGCAATATTAAATGTTCCACTAAATTAGCTGACACCTAAACGAATATCATCTTCAGTTCACAGTGGATTCCAGAAGCACTGATAGGAATTTTGGAGATTATTTCCAATTACCAGATGAGAAAAGGAGAAAAAAATGCTGAAAAAAAATTTTTTTTTCTCAAGAATCAAATTGAAGTTAAAAAAAAGTGATCTTCGTTAAGCATATTATTTGGGAAGTCTGACTTTGGAGCTTTTCATTATTTCTTCCAGTTCCTATCATATGTATAGGGAAAATTAGGTTCCCAGGTCTGAAATAACAAATAAAATCTGTCATATCTGTGGGAGCTCAAGCATGCTGATACTTAATGTAGAAGAAGGTGGTTGTCTGAGAATAAGGTATTTAAAAAGCTATTCATCTATTCACACTCTCAGACTGAGGGACCCAGAATGAGAAGGAAAAGCCAATGCTTTGCTCCTAATAAATATAAACATTGGTTTTCCTAAGAGGATTCTGTCTTTGTAACATGGACTTAGGATAAGGAGTTATACTCCCATAAGAATCCCCTGAGAGAATCCAACCCAGTAAAGACACATGCTTCTTCTAAGATGTAAAATGCTTAGCTGTGGACTGCCATATAGTATTGGTATGGAAGTAAATTGTTAGTAACTTTCAGGATATTGCATTGCCAATTTACATCAAAGCTATAAAGGAGTGTGTTCAACCACAATTTTAGATGTTTTTAAAAAGTCTTAAACCTTGTCTTTGGCTCAAAGATACCACTTTAGGGAATTTATCCAAAAAGATTAATAGTAGACTTTTTACAAATTCATGCAGAAGGATATTTACTGCAATATACTTTATATGAGCAAAATAGGACCAACCAAAATGATCAATTAATGATGATTTGCTAAATATATTATCATATATCCATAAAACTAATTTTATTAAATTAAGAATTCTAGTATAGATATACAATTATAGACACATAAAGTTCTTTCAGTATATTCTTGGTTGAAGGAAGCAGTTCAAAAAACAATATGTGTAATATAACCACATTTCATAAAAATAGTTGTAGATAAAAAGCTGTGAAATTAACAGCAAGGAAAATACTGGTGTTAAATCTGGATTTTGAGACTGAGGACAGTAAGTATTTACATTGTTTCCACTATCTAGTTTGATTGCAGTAAAATAATATCACTTGCAAAATAAACAAAATAATGTTTGGACAGAAGAGATATATCAAGTCCATTTAAGCAACGTTAAAAGTAAATAGTATCAGAATAAAAAAGAACAAGAGTGTTGAAAACAAAAAACAACATCTTCATCTCTCACTTAAAAGAAAGAAAACATAGTTAACAAAGGACAGAACATGAAGCAAATACGTTGGGATTGCTGCAGCTGGGGAATGGAGTAGAGAGTGGCTTTGTAAGGGAGTAGACATATGTTTGGAGGAGGAATAGAAACACTCGTGAAGGCCACATTCCCAAGGCACAGCCTACTAAAAAAGCTGAGATATGATTGGAAGATTATAGAATACACCCCTTTCCTCACAAGCACCAACCAGGCTCCAGAATAAGAACAGTCTATTATGGTTGAAAGTGCCAGAAGATGCAGATTCACTCAGGGCACTTATAGAAGCCCTGAGTCAAGAAGAGAGATGAAAACAAGGACACCTGAGGAATTTGAAATCTTTGTTACCAGTAGCTATAACAAACATTAAACACAGTCCAACTCCTAGCCATGTTCATACAAATTCTCATATTAAAGGCCTATTTAATGTGTTTGGCTGATACAGCATGTCTGTCTGACTTTCAACAAAAAATTAGAAGACATGGGGCACCTAGCTGGCTCACTCAGTAGAGCATGCACTCTTGATCTTGGAGCTGTAAGTTTAAACCCCCATTGGGTGTAGAGATGACTTAAAAATAAAATCTTAAAAACAAAAAAAAATCAAAGCATGAAAAAAGGCCAGAATAAAGAAAGTCTGAAGAGACATCTACCAGAACCAGACTTAAATATGATCCAGTTGTTGGATTTCTCAGCCATGAGCCCATGTTAAGGGCTCTATTGTCAAAAGTAGACAAAATGCAAAACTAGATGAGTAATGTCAGCAGAGATAAGGAAATTATGAGAAAGAATCAAAGGCAAGGCTAGAAAACTGCTTTTAGAACTGAAAAATGAACAACCCAATTAAAAAGTTGGTTAAGATATCCAAACAAACATCTTACCAAAGAAGATACACAAGTGGGGAATAAGCATTGAAAAGAATGTTGACATCATTTTTCATAAGAGAAATTAAATACAAATTAAAACAGCAATGAACTATAATAATGCATCTGTAAGAGGGCCTAAAAGTAAATAAATTAATAAAACTGACAATACCTATTGCTGTTAAGGATGCAAAGCAGTAGGAAATCTCATTCATTCCTCATACTATGAAAAATGGTATAGCCACTTTGGAAGATAGTATGGCAGTTACCTATAAAACTAAATATAGTCTTCCTATACAGTCTAGTAATCATATTCCAAAGACATTTATGTAAGTAATTTGAAATTTTATGTACACACAAAAACCTAAATACAAGTAATGTTTGTAACAGCTTTATTCATCATTGCCCTAAAATAGAAGAAACTGAGATATCCTTCAATAAGTAAATGGATAAGTTGTGGTACATGCATGCATACAACAGAGTATTGTTCATTGATACATGAATGAACTATTCACACAAAAAATGGGTGAATTTGAAATGCATATTCAAAGTGAAACAAACGAAATGTAAAATGCTACAATCTGTATGATTCCATTTACGTGACAGTACGGAAAAGGAGAAGAAGAAGAAGAAGAAAGGAGGAGGAGGAGGAGGAGGAGGAGGAGGAGGGGAGGAGGAGAGGAGGGGGAGGAGGGGAGGAGGAGGAGGAGGTAGGGGGAGGTGGAGAGAGAGGGGGAGGAGGAGGAGGAAATCTCAATGTTTGCCAAAGTTTGGGAAGGGGAAGAAGGCTAAATAGGTAACAAGTACTTTTTAGAAGATATTTTACTAACTCCCTTTACTAACTGTAGGTTAGTAAACACACATATATATCCAGACTGTCCACTGATAAAGCCTGGAAGCAAAGGCATCCCAGTACCAATGAAAAGATCCAACACCCAAGACTTGTTTTCTAATTCCATTCTCTGGTAAAAGGAATAAGATCTTGGAGAAATGGCTAATTCTGTGGTAGGGGCAAGAAATATAAAAGATTAGCCTGGAACCACTTCTAGTTCTAAACATTAAGCGCTCAAACAAACAAAAACAGAAACAAGCCATTAGAACAATAAAGTAAATAATATACAAACAACAAGAAAATGTAATATTGGACTGTAACTCAAATTATAAAATAAATACCAATGCTTCCATAATAATTTAAATAAATGACAAAATAAATTAAAAAAAATAAATGGTCTGAAGCCATGACTTACAGAGTGCAATATGGAAAGGAAAGAAACATTGTAAAGTCTGGAATAACCTTGCAAACACTGTCTCTGCCACTTGATCAGTATCCACATTAACAATGATGTGTCATGTTAATCACACATAGTGATAACACACATAGTCTTTTACATTTGTGGCCTTTCTCCTAAGAACCATAACTTCAGTCTAATTTTGAGAGAAATGTTTACAAAAAACTACTGAGAGACATTCTACAAAATATCTACCCAGCACCCCTCAAAACTGCCAAGGTCATCACAAAAAATAAAAGTCAGAGAAGTTGTTTTAGTGTAGAGTAACCTAAGAAGACATGATGACCAAATGTAATGTGGTTTTATGGAAGGGATCCCGAAACAGATAAAGAACATTATGGAATAACTAAGGAAATTCTCATGAACTATGATATTTAGATAATATATCAGTATTGTTTAATTGTGACAAATGTATCATATCAATGTAATAGGTCAGTAATAAGGGAACTGGGTATGAGGTGCACTGAAATTCTCTGTACTATTTTTGCAGGTTTTCTGTAAAAGTAAACCTGTCCTTTAAAATGACTATTTTGGGGGCATCTGGTTGGCTTAGTCGGTTAAGTGGCCAACTCTTGATTTTGGCTCAGGTCAGGATCTCATGGTCATGAGATTGAGGCCTGCCTTGGGTCCACTCCATGCTTGGAGCCTCCTTAAAATCCTCTCCCTCCCTCTCCCTCTGCCCCTCCACAGCTGGCTTGAGTTCTCTCTCTGTCAAAACATATGTAAGAGATGAATTACTGGGTTCTACTGAAGCCAAGAAGACTATGCTAACAATATGTTAACTAACTTGAGAATAATAAAAAAAAAAGTCTATTTTAAAAAGGCAAAAAATAATATTCTGAAAAAATTTTTCATGGTACACTCAAATTTCTTTCATTATTTGTTGCTTTAAATTTTATAATTATTTCTTGTTCTAGGAACAGTGATTTCTTCATTATCTGCTTCCTATAAATCCTGAGCTTAAGGCTCATCACCCAGTCTATTAGGCAATTGCTCATGCTGGCTGGATTATCTGGGAAACACACACCCCAGAGTCTATTCCTTGAGGCATCATTTTCTGAGAATATCTGATGCAGTCCTTTTCATTGAGACCTTAAGGCTGTCTTTGGTATTTCTTCCGAAAGATGCTATCTCTCACCAAAGGCCCTAGCTGGGACCTTAGGCAAACTTGAAGAGAGAGCCGAAACCATAGGTTGATTTCAACTATGATTGTCTCAGGTCAGTTTATCACAGACACTGAATAATCGGAATAAGAGAAAGCTGAATCCCTTTTTGGGGATTATAGTACATCAGGGCAGGAGTCTACCCTAAATTATTTCATAAGGACTCAGTCAATGTTTTCCCTGTAGGGAAGAATGAATTCCAGACAGCAAAAGTATGAGACAAATTTTTCAGCTTTAAAATCTATCTTACAAGGGTATGTGTAATAATGTCCAGAAATAAAGTCCTTTTAGATTAAAAAAAAAAAAAATTAGAGTTGAGAGAGAGAATAAATTCAGCTCCCACCCTCATCTCCATTCGTGGTATTTCACTTCACCTCATCTCCTTATTCCTAGAGATGTATTTCTCTTGGTTGGTTGTACATTTTTTTAGTGTTTGTGAAAATATAAGCCAATATGAATATGTATTTTCCTATTTCTTACACAAAGACAGCACAGTACGTGCTAGTGCCTATCCTGTAATGTGGCTCAGTTACTCCCTTCTCTTACTTCTTCAGAGCATCTTTCATGTCTTCCCTTCTTCCATGCCCGCTGCAAACTTTCTGCCTCCTGGTACCACCTGTTCATATTTCTGGACACAGAATACTTGCTTGTTTTAAAGAATAGCTATTGAGTAAGTTTGAATGGTGCCTTTACACCCAATCATCTCATAACCCCAACATTCCCATCCCTTTAAATCAGCTGTAGTGAGATGATTGGGGTCAAATGGAAGCAGCTTGGTCATTCCTACAAAAAATGGAATCAGCTATTGATGCTCCCTGAATGGAGGCTGTAGGTGTGACTGTTTCCATCAGAAGGGTGGTGAGCATGAGAGAAAAGTGATTGGTCAAACTTTGTACATCACTTACTTATCTCTTGTCTTCTATTACCTGTCAAATAGAAGAAAGATGATTAACATGATATTTTGGGACTGGCTCATTCTAGCTTTGTCACTTCTCTGAGAACCACATCAGTGTAACATTTTATTCCCTGAAGATACTCAACTTTTCTCATACTTTTCCCTGGCTTTCCCTTCCATGTGAAATATTCCTTCATCTTCTAAATCAATATTATTATTTCATATGTAATCACAGAGTTCTATATTTTTATTTCTACTTTATACTGGGATTAATTATAAGCAAAGAATGATAAAAATGAATGTAGTGAACAAAACATATATAAAAGGTTAACTTGGTTCTGTGAACTCAGGAGGGCTTATATGTACTGCAGATCACTTGCTCCTCCCATGGAGACTGCTCAGAACAGTGTAGGAAATAAGTTGAGTAAGAATACATCTGTAATGGCTTGCATACTTTTTTCATTGGCATTGTTGCCTTGAAGAAATCATAAATGGGGAGGGACAGAAATTATTCTATTGCCCTGAGTAGTTTAGCTAGGGCTTTTGTCAGCTGCCTAAATTTGCTCTCCCTGCCCTTAATATTTTTCATGAGGTTTGAAACCCAAAGGAAGGACTAGAAAAGGAAGTCAATACATTACATGGGAAAAGCATTATTTTCTCTTTTTCTTTTTTTTTAAGTGCAAAGGAGACAGATACTTATGCAAATGAGTCACCAGAAACAGCTGTATTCTGGAATGATACCCATTTAGAAATGACTGAAGCTTCATAGTTCCACCTTGAGAACCACTTTCTATTTCACTTTGCAGTTGCCAAACACAAAAGTGGTTCATTTCTCAAGGAACTAAAAATGACTTCCATATCCTTTAGTTGTACAACCTACAGATGTGTTACTTTGAATCTATTCAATTCCAACTGATAGGTCCAGGTTTAAAATTTCAAAAAAAAGTTAATTAGAACATGTATTTAGGGATGATGCAATCCAACTTCCAAGGAAGAAAAATATTTAAAATAATAGAATGAATGTGTCAAAATCCCTACCAAAGGAAGAATTCATTTTCAGCATTTAAAAACTACATGGACACATCTGATGTACCATGTTTGGTCAGTACTTCAAACATATCAATGTTATTTGCAGAGTAAACGTACTTTCTTTTTTCTCCTTTTAGGTATATTTTCCCCAGTGGTGGGCTTATTGGTATCATAAAAATGTGCAGTTTTTGAATGTTGCATATATACATAAGGATGCCATGGCCAGAAATATACTTTTTTTTTTCTGGTGAAATTTGTAAACAACTATGTCAATGAATATAGTGAAAGAATTTTTCAGACTTTGAGCACACAAGGCAATAGGACTAGTTTTGATATGACAATTTCAATTGAGGCATATACTTTTATGCTTTGTTTTGTAAAAGTATTAAACACCTTCTACCTACAATGAACTGTGACAAGAAGTAGTTTTGTAAAGATGAGAGATGAATACCTGATTTTGATGCTTGAATTTTTCACCTCTATCATTTTCCTCAACTGCCTAAAGAAGGCAGGGAGGGAAGAGATCCTTTTATTCTTTCCAATAACTAAAACTAAAGCAGAAATAATGTTTTGGTAGTCTCCAATGTTCATGTACTGATTTTTTCCCTGTGAACAAGGTTCTTGAGATATATGTAAAAAAACTAATTTGAATTGCCATTTTTATGTGCTTGCTGCTGGAATTCAATAAGCGATTAGTGGATTTTTAGTATGTTAGTTACAAATGTGATTTGAGCATCTATAGTGATACTTATTTTTTAAAATTATTTTCAAAGATGTTTGCATTGCTGGTTTTAATTAGCTACCCTTCAGATGAGTAACATATTAAGGTGTATTTTCAGTCCTGTGGCTTAATGTATTTTTCACTGGTTTATTATTCTCTGAGAGCTTGACTTAAAACAAGTATTGATGCAGAGAAGCAGAAAGCAATTTTTGAACAGGAGACACTGCCAGGGAATATAGCCCATATACAGCCTATGTAGTACTCCTTTTGAACAGATAAATTATAAAGCCTCTGGAATGGAGCTCCAGGGAGGGAAAAGAATCCTTCATGGAATTCTTTATTCCATGCAGATAACACCAAGAAAATTGTGCAGGTTACACTGTTCACCTGAGTCAGCCAACAAACCTTACTTAATCCCCCTTTTTTATGCATTTTATGCCAAAGCATATATTAGGTTCTTAACATACTATCTTACTTATTCCTCGAATTAATCCTACAAAACAAGTAACCATTTCATTTCATATCCTACAGAAAAATTACTTGTGATGAGCAGTGAAATGTGTTGAGATCACTTCCATCCAGTTTTTTTCCTAAAAATATCAGTATTATTCATTGTAGACTCCTTTGGATCACATGAGTGGAGGGAAGATAGAGCAGGAAGGGGAACCCCTCTGGAAAGCACAGGGACCTGAGACACAGAGACAACCTGGTGAGTCTGGTAAACTAATTAATAATTTGAATTTTTATTTTGTGTACAAGATAGGAACATTAAAATATTCATAATGAGAGGTTGGTATTATTTAAAAATCAAATGAAAGGTAATGAAACATCGAGAAAATGATTGTTCTTCCTAAATTAATGGGAGACACAGCAGACCTAAGCAGGTTATAAAGGTGAAGCAATATTGTAGAAGTGATTTTGCAGAACTCTTATTATGGAAATATAAAGGAAGAGGGAAAATATAGCCAGTTATACCTGAGGACACTGCAGCTTTCTATGGATCACTGAACAGCCATCATAAATGAATTTTGTGTAAATTAAATGCAAAACTTTACTTCAGAAATGTCTTCCTAATATTAATCTAAACAGTATTTTGTGAATGACGCCACTATATCAAGAAACCAGGATTGAAACCTGGATTTATCTTTGATTTCTAGTCACCAAGGCTGTTTTTAAAAATTTTTTTTAATGTTTATTTATTTTTGAAGGAGATGGAGACACAGAGTGTGAGTGGGGATGGGCAAGAGGAGGGAGACACAGAATGTGAAGGAGGCTTCAGGCTCTGAGCTGTCAGCACAGAGCCCAACACAGGGTTTGAACTCATGAGCTGTGAGATCATGACCTAAGCCAAAGTCAGATGCTTAACCGACTGAACCACCCAAGGGTCCCAACCAAAGCCAATTTTTTTTATCATATCTCTCAATTATTTCCCATTTTCCATGTTTCTCATCAACAGCTAAAACATGGGGTAATCACTGTACTTTTGCCAATTTTGTGACTTCCCAGCTAGCCTGTCTCCTTGTCCATTCCAGTCTACACCTCCTCATCTTTTTGTTCTAACTTCTAAAACTTCTTTCTTTGGTCACGGTTTTTTCTTAAAACTGCAGTGTCAAAATGACACATAGGAAAAAAAAGTTCTTAACGCTCTCAACAAATGTAATCTAATCATTATAAAGTCACTAGATCTGACTATCAATTTTCAGAAAACATGGAATAGATGAAGCTGTTATGTGTGTGTGTGTGTGTGTGTGTGTACACACATGTACACACATACTCATTAAGATGCAGTAAGCCAAACCCAGGCTCAGAGAAATTCTACAGACAAATGATCAATTTTATTCAACAGTTCCACTGCATAGAAGAGAAAGATTGAGAGAGTGAGAAAGAGAGAGAGAAGGAGGGAGGGGTAGGGAGGGAGGGAGGGAGGGAGAAAAGAGGCTATGAGGAAGAGGAGAAATGATAAATTAAATATCTGTAATAAATATATTCAACAAAGTGAGTGCAGAAGCCTTACCTGGGTTCTGGTTGAAGCAGATAGACTTCAAATATATGAAGTAATCTGAACACTGACCAGATATTTATTGATATTCAGAATGCATTGTTATTTGTATTAGGGATCATGTTTAAATATTCATGGCAGAAATCAAAAGATATGTAAAGATAGATATACAGAGTGTGCATCAAACTAATCTAGTAGAGGAAGGGCATTTGTCTGAGTCTAGATGAAAGGCTTTCAAGCATTTGTATGCATTAGAATTACCTGAAAGATGATTGCTAGGTTCTGTTTCTAGAGTTCATGATTGAGTATGTCTAGGATGGAGCCTAAAGATTTGCGTTTCTAACAAGTTCTTGAGCGATGCTGCTGCTGCTGGCACAGGCACCACAGTTTGAGAATCATTTGACAGAAGTAAAAACATTGTCCATGAGTTGATAGTTATTGAGGCCAGGAGGCAGGTGTATGGGGCTTCGTTAAGCCATTCTTTCTACTTTTATATGTGTTGGATATTTTTTGTTTTGAAAAGATGAAAAATATCCAGAATGTATTTCTAATGTTAGAATTCAGGATACTATCTAACTGGGAAAGAGAAAGAGGATAGTGATTGGGAGGGGCACTGCAGGGGATTTGGGATGCCATTGTGTGCTATTTCTTCACCTGGGAAAGGTTTACATGGTGTGCTCACTTTGTGATAATTCACTATGTCTTGTATTATCATGTTATCCTTTAATAAATTGTCTTTTAAAAAAGAAATTCTATGGTATTTATCATTTATTTTCTGGCATCAAAGGTAACATAGATCTGTTTCAGAGATAACAGAGATGAGGAAAAGTAGCAAATGGCCAAAAAACTACAGTAAAGATAGATTGGATGGATGGATAGATAGATTGATAGATTTACTGTGATTTTTTTTTTACTTACTGAGATTCAGTGCTTTTGAGGATATTGGGGAGCACTGCTTAATTAACCCAAGTTTATTCCATCTCTAGAGTGGATAGCATCTCATAACACCGCCTGCATCTGCAAGTTTCTGAGCGAGGTGGTAAAGACATTTCCATTTTTATAAGAAAACATTGACAACAACAAATATTTCAGTCCTCATGGCATCTCTCCTTTCCTCTTTACAGCAAAGTACTTCAGAAGTGTTCATTACACTCTCATCTCTTACATTCTCCCCTGTAGTCGCTCATCCCTATCATTCTACTGGTATTATTGTTGTCAAAGATAATATGGACTTCCTTGTTACCAATTCTAATGGCCATTTCTCAGTCTTCCTGTTATCTGAACTATGGCAGTGTTTGACACGTGCATTCAGTTCTTCCTTTCTGGAGATATTGACTTAAAGGAACTGTTTGGTTCCCCTCTTTTCTCACTGGACAGTCCATCTTAGGATTGTTGGCTAGTTTTCCTCAACTTTTTAATTTCTGAAATTTGGGGTGTGCTGAGATTGAGACCTTTCATTTTCTCTTTGTTTTATTCTGGTGGTATTCTGGTATTATACTGATCCCCATGACTTTAAATTCCATCTACATCCTGATGATTCCAACATGTATATCTTTTTGGCTTATCTCTCTTTTGGACCCTTGACTCAAGTATTCAGACACCTACTATCAACATTTCTGATTAGGTTCTCAGAGGTAATCTCAAGTGCATCTTGTGTAGAACAAATTATGATTTAAAAAAAAATTCAGGGGCGCCTCATGGCTCAGTTAAGCATCTGACTCTTAATCTCGGCTCAGGTCTTGGTCTCAGGGTCGTGAGTTCAAGCCCTTTGTTGGGCTCCACACACAAAAAAAAATGGGAATAAAAAAATCTCAAAACTGTCCATCCCTCAGTTTTCCACATTAGTAAATGATACCACAAGCTTTCTCCGGTGTCAAGCCAGGCATCTAGAATTTACCTTTGATCTCTCTCTTTTCGGTGCCAAAATGCTGTAATCAGTGTTAGCAGAAAGTTTTACTTTGATGAATGGAACAAATATTGAAAATGACCCTAGTAATGTATTCCTCTTTCTCCAAGTAGGAATGGACTTGGGTTCTCCTTCCCTAAACAGAAGCTATTTCAGTAGCTCCCAGAGTGAACATATGCTGGGCAGTTGGTATTCCCAAACACCTGTGAAAAGTTGGCAGCCAATATGTACTGTGTGGCATCCAGATAATTTGTTTTCCTTTTTGAAAAAAAAATCTTGTAAGAAGGCATATTAGCAGGAGTTGTGAGATACCTTCACCCGAATGCAGATCTACCCTGTGAGTTCAGCCCTGACTCTAGGACTTCTTACCATGTGTAACTGGGGAACTATGCTTTGGTTTCCTGCACAGACACTGGCTTTGTAAGTTTCACCATTCAAGTCTGTCCCTTAACCCATGTAAAGTGACACTGTAGAATTCTTCCCTTACCCTATTAAATGGGAGGTGGCTAATAGCAAATCACCCACTTTGCCACCCAAATGGCAACCATGAGGGGACCCTTCTTACAAAACCCATTTTAGTTCTGGTTCCAAAATCTATTTCAAATGTGTCTATTCTTTCTCTACTGACACCATCATGTACCAAACTGCTATCATCTTCTTCCTGCATAATTGCAAGCGTTACTGTGTTTCTTGCTTTCACTTTTATCGTTCTGAAATCTGTCCATCCTTCTAATCTGAGAGGTGTTTTCAAGTATAAAGGCATTCTATATCACATTTGTTTTACAGTCTCATTAATAGTGTCCTACTACTCTTAAGTAAAATTCATGACCTAAAATAGCATCATTTCCCTCTGCCTGCATGTCCAGTGTCTTCTCAGTTCACCTGCCTCTCATGCAGTGTATCTAGTTCTAGCTTTTGAATATTTCTCAGGATAAGTTAATTTCAATAAGTTTTTATTGCTACATAACAAACTATCACAAACTGTATTATATCTGAGGGATGTTTTATTATAAAATTGGACAGAACTCAGCAGGGTGGTTCTTTTGCTCCATCTGGCATTAACTGAGGCTACTTGGTGTTTTCAGCCGGTGGATGGTCTTGTATGGAGGGTCCATGATAGATTTACTCACATGCCTGATGCCTTGAAGGATTGGCAGAAAGGCTAACTAAACTGGGTTTCTCTTTCTCTTCATGTTGTCTCAGAGCCTCTCCCCCTGGTCTCTCATGCTGTGTTATGTTATGTTATGTTATGTTATGTTATGTTATGTTATGTTATGTTATGTTACGTTACGTTTTTTTACAAGACAGCATAGGGTTCCAGGAGAAAATTCCAGGAGAAATTCCAGTCTCATAGGCCTGTCCCATATACTGGCTAGCATCATTTCTGCTATTTTATAGGTCAAAGCAGTCACAGAATCTCCCCAGATTTAGGGGTAGAAGAAAAATACCATCTCTCATTGGGAATAGGCCATCTTTAATCCTCCACATGGAACCTTGTGTTTCTTAGCCTAGAATCTTCTCAGTAGACTGACCCTGTCACTTTCTTCAAACTTACCTAAGATATCAAATGCCTTGGCTTAAAATTCCTCACCAAACCTATCAAAACTATAATCTTCCAAAAGTATACATTATGACAATATCTTATTTATTGACTTCAGATTTCTGAGTATAGTCCAAGTAAATTCTGTTACTTGCATTATTCACAGTCTCCTCTACTAAATGCAATTGCCACAATAAACACAACTGTATCTTGCTTGCTATTTTTTTCTCTAGCTCTTAGCACTTTATTTACACAAGGTAGGCGTTTGATAGTTTTTTGTTTGTTTGTTTGTTTGTTTTTGAATGATAAGGGCAATGAGTCCTAGAATATGAATGATTTTCCCAAATGTAGATTATGTAGTGCAGATTTAGGACAGCAGCCTGAATGAAATATGGCCTTTTGTAGCAACGTGGATGGAACTGGAAACTGTTATGCTAAGTGAGATAAGTCATACAGAGAAAGACAGATACCATATGTTTTCACTCTTATGTGGATCCTGAGAAACTTAACAGAAGACCATGGGGGAGAGAAGGGAAAAAAAAGAGAGGGAGGGAGGCAAACCATAAGAGACTCTTAAAAACTGAGAATAAGCTGAGGGTTGATGAGGGGTGGGAGGGAGGTGAAAGTGGGTGATGGACATTGAGGAGGGCACCTGTTGGGATGAGCACTGGGTGTTGTATGGAAACCAATTTGACAATAAATTTTGTATTAAAAAAAAAGGGAAACCTGTAATCGGGAAGAAACCTGTCCGAAGTTTAGTCACACTGAGGGGAGGGTTAAGCCCTTTCTTACTCTTCTAACTCTTGTTATAGTTACAATCTAGTTAAATACTTCTTGGGTATCCACAAAGATAGGAAGTTTAAAGTGATTAATACTAAAAATGTATAATGAAATCATATTCATTTCATTCTTTTAATGTAATTGCCCAATGTACATAATAAATGTAATATATACTAACAGATAAACAGGGAGTGGAATAGGGTTGCCATCTGCAGAAAAGAACATCATTAATGATGGGAAAGAAACTTCACAAAGACCTGGTAGAGCACCTTAACACATTTTGAAAAGTTATTAAAAGGTACCATAGATCTCAGAATAATGCTCCTTCTTTTCTCAGCCATTGAAAAACTTTAATGGATATAAATCAATGGAGACAGATTTGTATACCAAGAGAGATATTTGGTTATTTTCATGAATTATGCTGTTTAAATTTGATTTGATGCTTACTTACAAGAGGGCACTGTAGGATATTTTTTTAACCAATGGAAATACACAAATTAAGGATGAGGAGATGAGAAGTATCAAAATTATTTATGACATACTATATGAACTTTTAACAGAGGATTTAACTTAATCCAGTGATAGATAGCAAGCAAAATTTACCTTAAGTATTTTATTCATTCATTCATTCATTCATTCACTTATTCATTCATTCATTGAATAAATATTTATTTATCCACTACTTTATGCCAGGAACTGTTCTAAGTTTTAGAGATAAAACAACAAATCAAACATTCAATGGTCTTGCTCTTAAAGGAGTGTGTATTCTTGTTGGAGAGGACAGATAGTAAGCAAACATAATGCATGAGGCGATAACAATGAAAAAAAATTAAAGTTGTGTTTAATATAATATCTGAAGAAAGAGTATAGAGAAGCTGAGCAAAATAAAGGATAGATGGGAAGAATATTCCAGTCAGAGACTATGATCATGTGTATAGTACTTGAGATTAGGACAGCATGTAAATTTCACAGACTGGTGTGGTTGAGACAAAGATTGTAAAATGGGTCAGGAGTATTACCATGGAAGTTGAAAAAGAGGATAAGACCCTATACGATTCCAAACCTTGTAGGACAGTGTAAGGATTTTGCACTTTATCATAATAGAATTAAAAGCTACTGAGGGGTTCTAAGGATAGAAATAATATTATATTTAAAATATATATTAATATCTGGGTATAAAGACTACAATTTCTTATTTACTTACCTATTTATTTATTTATTTATTTATTTATTTATTTATTTATTTATTTTGAGTGACAAAGCGAGCAGGGGAGGGGCAGAGAGAGGGAGAGAAAATCCCAGAGGGAGGTGGGTCTGGATCATGACCTGAGCCAAATGCAAGAGTCAGATGCTTAACTAACTGAGCCACCCAGGCACCCCTACGATTTCATTTTAATGGAGATGATAAAGAAGCGTGGTGATGGAGCAGTTATTGTTGGTTAGGTAGTGGAAAATAAGTTGCTGTTCTACAAAGTATCTACTCTTTTAGTTATCTTCAAGAATTGTTTGAGGAGATGCGAAGGCTGGGAAGGACATTGAAAGATATATGACACTTTTTTATTTTTAATAATTTACATTCTTGATGTTTAATTTATACATTTTGTAGTGATTTGGGAATTAGATCAACTTATGTTTTCTCTTTTTTCAAAAGGTTACTAGCCTTCATCTTAGTATAAGCCTGAGGTGTATGTTTCTTTGTGAGGGTGCAACATTACAGGCTGTGATGCCTTCTCTATATGGAGTGTCTTGCCTTAGAAATGTGCAATGTACTGTAAACCTCCAACTATGTGGCAAAATCAGAAGCATCATATTTCTGATATTAGGGTTTTTGAAAATTTATTATATAGGCAGGGTTTCATACCTAATTTAATCTTATGAAATAGACAAAGTAATAGCAGAGAAACTTGGGAGGGTAGTGTTTGTTAGTTAATTCATTTGTTAGTTTGTTGTTTATTGTTCTGCTAGGATGAGAGAGTGATTTGGAAACAAAACAAAACAAAACAGGATTTTGTTGAATGGGATCAAAACAGGGAGAGGATAAGTAAACTTGCAGTAGTACAGATTTTTCCTTCAAACTGGCACTGACCCTTCTTTTCAAGCTGCCTTCTCACTCACATATCCAAACAGCATTTGAGGCATCAATCATGGGACTTTTGATTTATATTTTGTAGAAAGGGAATGTTTATCTCACAGACTATCAACAGCATCAGCCCCTGCTGCAGTTACCAGGGTGAAAGACTGTCCTTGGCAGTGGTTAAATTAATTTCTCTGATTTTACATCTCTCCTTTAGGAAGTTTTTAAATGAAAACCAACAAACCATCGCAACTCCACTATTTCCTAATAGTGTACTGCTTGATTTATTATATCAGTATAATCATATGGAATTTATACTGCAATGTAAGGGAGCCCATTTACATGTTAAGAACCCATTTCTGGCACACATAAAAGCCATGGGATTTATTTTACAATGTGCAGGCCCATTTATGATAACAGTCAATTTACAATTGCTACAATTGCATTAGCAGTAAACATGCTAACTATGGCTATTGTTAGTCTTTAAACCTATTGCTACTGGAAATATTCCTCAGTCTCTAGTCCTTGAGTACATCAATTTGGGTTTCTTTTCTTTTCTTTTCTTTTCTTTTCTTTTCTTTTCTTTTCTTTTCTTTTCTTTTCTTTTCTTTTCTCTTCTCTTCTCTTCTCTTCTCTTCTCTTCTCTTCTTTTCTTTTAATAATTACTAGACTTTATTTTTTAGTACAGTTTTAGATTTACAGAATAATTGAGCAGATGGTACACAGAATTCCATGTGTCCCCCAAGTGACCCCCGACTTTCCTCTGTTATTTACATCTTGCATTGGTGGGATTTGTTAAAATTGGTAAACGAATACTAATATGTTATTATTAACTAGAGTCTGTAGTTTACATTAAGATGCACATGCACGCTTTGCTGTATAAGCTCTATGGGTTTGACAAATGTGTGTTTTCCTCCATTAAATTTTCACACAGGATACTTTCTCTTCCCTAAAAATCCCATTTTCACCTATTCATCCTCCACCTCCCACCCCCGAATCACTAGCAACTACTGATTTTTTTTTACTGTCTTTATGGTTTTGTCTTTTCCAAAATGTGAATTAGTCAAAATCATACCTTACATAGCCTTTTCAGACTGGCTTCTTTCATTAGGAAATATGAATTAAATGTTCCTCCATATCTTTTTATGGCTTGATAGCTCATTATTTTATTATTATTATTACTATAATACTCCATTTTTCTAAATGAAGCAGATATTGATAAAATGTTTTTTTTTCTATAATGTCTTTTTCTTAGGGGAAAAATACCCATACAGTCCGTACACTGTGACTACTTGCATTGTCTCTCATGTGTAGAGTTGACTGATGCTATAGTCACTTTGATGGTCAAAGAATACGTCCAAAAAAAAAAAAAAGGTATAATCAGTATGATGAAACAGAAAGGAAAGAAGAATAAATAGATTGTAGACCTAAAGAAGCAGGAAGTTAATTAAGGAGAAGCTTGAGATACAAATATAGATTATAGAGGTCATCATATCTCAAGACCAGTATCCCCGATAACAAAAATAGAGAAGTGAGGCCAGGTAGGAAATCAAGGGCTTTCAGAGAAACTGGAAAACAAACTTGGCCTAGGAAAGAAAGACTGGAGGGGGGAGAATGGAAACTTGATAAGCTATATTGAGAAAAGAGTGTGTACTGGAAAGCAGAGTACAACTTTTAGTTTTTGTTTGTTTTGTTTTTTTTTAAATTTTTTAATGTTTATTTATTATTGAGAGACAGAAACAGAGCATGAGCATGGGAGGGGCAGAGAGAGGAGACACAGAATCTGAAGCAGGCTCCTGGCTCTGAGCTGTCAGCACAGAGCCCGACGTGGGGCTCGAACTCACAAACCGCGAGATCATGACCTGAGCCGAAGTCGGACGCTTAACCGACTGAGCCACCCAGGCGCCCCTCTGTTTGTTTTGTTTTAATAAATTTACTTCTTGAGGGCTGATGTTTATTCTATGTATAAATCCTATGGATGCTCCCAAACAGAGAAAACTGGTTGGAAGAAAAGTTGGTCAGTCTTTGCTGCTTTATATTAATTGCATTGAGAGATCATTTTTTGTTGCCTTAAGAGAAAGGGGGAGAAAAAATGAATTGAAATAATAAAATTAAATAATAATATGCTTAAAGACCAACAAATGGAAAAATTATTTGGAAAGATGAGAAAATGGGAGGAACAGAAAGAAGACAAAATGCTTTTCTGTGTAAATTTCTGGAATGGATGAGGGGATAGGGCAGAATAAAACAAGAACAGAATGAGCTTCCCTGTCCTGTAGGTCTTCTAATGCCTAATAGTAAACAGTTTAATGCTCCTTTGACTGAGTTGGAGGATTTGGGGGCTGATCAAGGATAATTATATGACCATGTAGTGGCAGTAATACACAAGCTTTATTTGGGTGAACTTTGACAGGGAAGGGAAACTTCCCTTTGCACGCAAGAAGTAATCCCTGAAGTCACAAGACCTTACAGAGACAATGAAGGGGAAGGGGTCTAGGTAACTCCTGAGGGAAAAGAGAATTAGAGAGGATCTTGTGTGTCTAGGGGATGTTACTCAGCATCAGGATGGGGAGTCTCTTAGAGAGCTCAGAAGCGTTCAGCAGTGGCCTGAGTCTTTATAGGCCCAAGGTTTGTCTTATTTATTGCTAACAGATGTTGGGTGCACTTTTGTGTTTTATACAAAGCAGGCAAGCACTAAATGGCTGAAATTACTTATTTGAGCTACTTTTAAAAAATCAGTTGGAAGTGTAAAGTTTTGACTGTGGCACCAGTGGACTTTTGAGCTAATAGTCCTACACTGCTGTGAAGAAGTAAACAACATAGGGCCAAAATACAAGGGCCATCTTCAACCCATTTTCATAGCATATGGGCATTATGACACATGCAAGCTCTTAACTACATCCTACTTTCTATTTTCTGGTTTGTGGGACAACTGCCTGAGGGCCTCTTGCACAGGGCTTCTTATTCCTGGGCAAAAAATATTTATTTCCAAAGTTTGGTATTGAGGGCCTGTATAAATCTGGTCCAGTTATAGACCAATAGACGATAGATAAATAAATTATACTAGGTAAGTGCCATGTAACCTGGTTAAGGTTCATTAATTACAACCATTTTGAGCTTAAAAGTCACTTGCATTCAGATTATTTTTGCCCTTGCTCCCTCTCACTTGATTTTATTTTAGCTCTGAAGCTTACCTAAACTAGAGTAGTGCCATGGAATGTATGTCCACATCTTGATCAGTAGAGCCCAAGATTAATTTGCCTGTCATCAGGTAGGCACAAGTGTTCAATCTCAGCTATAGAATATTTTTTTTTAAGTTATGCTTGTACATTTGTGTTTGTGCCTTGTGAAAATAATATCTGCACCGTATTTATTTTATGTCTTACTTTTGCTCCTGGATTCCTCTTCATAGGGGTGCCTGATTTCTTCCCCTGCCCCTCAGTTACCTGTAGCTACTCTGTATATCTCCAGAAGCCTTCTCTGGCAACCCAGATGCAGAGAAAACCACGTTTTGAGTTGCTAGGGAAAAAATGTTTTATCTCTTACTCATTACTTTTTATCTACTACATACTATTGTCAAACAAGATAACGTGCATTCTGTCTCCCTCTGTAACATCCGTCCATTAATTCGTATGTATTTATTCAGTGCCTACTATGTGTCAAATACTGTTTTATGCACTGGGGATATAGCAGAATGCAAAAAGGCAAAAATCTCTTCCTTCTTGGAGCTTCTATTTCAGTGTCAACAGGAAGATAATGAACATGATAAATAAGTAATTATATGCAGCATGTTAAATAGGGATATGTACTAAGGAGAAAATAATTAGACACTAAATGAGCATTGGAGGTACCAGGTGAAATTTTTTAATGTGATGACTGGAGAGGGTTCACTGGAAGGTGAGAATGAAGCAGGTGAGCTTGCTATGAAGACAGCTTGGGGAAAGGCACATAAAATAAAGGAAACAGCAAGTTCCAAGGCCTGTAGGTGAACTATAGCTGGAGTTTTTGAGAAACAACAAGAATCTCAGTGTGCAGAGTGAGCGTGGAAGAGAATAAAGGATATGAAGTTAGAAGGGAAGTTGCAGGGGGTAAGGGGAAGACAGATCATGCAGAGGATTTTAGAGCACAGATATGCATTTTTTATTTTGAGTGAGATGGGAAAACAAAAAAGAAGAGTTACATAATTTTATTCATGTTTTAAAAGAATCCCACTGTGCTGAGAGAAGGACAAAAGGGGACCTGGTTAAAAGAGTTGATACCAGAGTGGTAGCAGCCTTTGGTGGTGAAGTGAGGTCAGGATTTGGATATTTTTGAAAGTAGCGCCCACAGGATTTGATGGCAAATTGTGTGTGAGGTAGGAAGGAGGAAGGGGAATCGTGAATAAGACCAAAGTATTTGACCTGAGAAAACAGAAACATTTTTGTTCTCATTTTTCAACCTCTTCTCCAAAACCCACCATTTCTCATTTCCCTATTAGAATTGTATCTGATTGCCAGCTAAAGTGCCCAGAGGCTTGTTTGACTCCATGGTACCCATTGTCTCCCCTCTTCCTCTCACAGCACTAGAAATCTTAAACTCAGTCTGTCTAATTTGAACCATAGAGTTTTATCCTCTCGTTTGGAAATGTAGCCTGTCCATTTGGTCTCCTCTTTTAGCCTGATCTCTACTCCTTTGTCCAAGATACACCCAGTGCAGATGTTTGGTATAGGGATCCAATTTCAGTTAGCACCCCTGCTCCAAGCTTGCAGGTGGCCCATTGTCAGCATCAAATGCCTATTTGTATCAGTGAGGATGGGATTAGGAAGATACAGATAGTGAAGATAAGGTACAAGAGTCAAAGGACATTTTTTAAAAAATTTTATTCCCTTTCAGTAGCTGGTACATTTGAAAAGTCCCACCACCCAGGTGAGGTAGCTGCACTAATAATGTGTGAACAATAAAGAATACCAATAGTATCCTTGCAGTCTATCCTGCTTTACCTTTTGCCCATGAAAAAAAGTCTTCCTGGTACACCCTCGCTTGATTGCTTCTGCTGAGATTCTCTGCACTTGTGTGACCACTGCCCATCATCCTGGGCTCAGCTCAGGCCTGCCGGTTCGTTGGGAAGTCTCCTCTGAATGCCAATAATGATTTTTGTTCCATGGTTTTTTATAGGACACTTTCCCCTGAGAACCTCTTTCGTACTCTTTCACACTGCTTAATATTAGTTAGTTTTCTATGTGAGTTATGTCTGGCTTCCCCATATTTCATAATATGCTATGTGAGGGTATGGACTTTGATTTCTCCATAATGTTGTGCACAAAACCAATGGCCAATAGATACAGCTCGAAGTAAGTTCATTTCTTTGTCTCACCAGTTGCCTTTACTTCAGCATTAGAAAAAAATCAATGTTTATTTATTTTTGAGAGAGAGAGAGGGGGAGGGACAGAGAGAGAGGTAGACATGGAATCTGAAGCAGGCTCCAGGCTCTGAGCTGTCAGCACAAAGCCCCACATGAGGCTCCAACTCATGAACCAAGAGATCATGACCTGAATCAAAGTCAGATGCTTAACCAACTGAGCTACCCAGGCGCCCCCTACAGCATTTTCTTTTCAATTCAAGTCTGTGAAAAAGAAAAAGTCAATTTGTGTTTACTTTCTTTTTTGAAAATGACCAATGACATGGCTTCTTCTCCCTGTGTCCAGCTAAGAAAATGCTCAGTAAAGCTGTTTTACCCTCTTGGAAGTCTGTCTATTGTTATTTGACCTTTAAACAAGTGAATAAATAAATAAATCTTAAAAGTGGAAGTAACCTTTGAGGATGGATCTTTTATATCATCTAGGAAACTTCTATCACTGTACTGCCCAATTTAGTAGCCACAGGGCTTATGTAACTATTGAAATATGAGTGGTTCATATTTCTTTTTTTTTTTTCAACGTTTATTTATTTTTGGGACAGAGAGAGACAGAGTGGTTCATATTTCAAGGGTAACTGAAATTCCCATGGAATTTCAAATACTTTAAAATATTTTTAAAAATCTCATTTTATATTGATTATATGGTATAATAATATTTTGGGTTTATGGGTTAAATAAAATATATTATTTAATGAATTTATACATTTGAAATTCCCTTTTAGTGAGACATCTAGAAAACTTACAATTATATATGTAGCTCATATTTCAGGTTCACATTTTGTTTCCTTTAGACAGTGGTGTTCCATAATATAAATTGCAGACTGAACACTTTTAATGACAAAGAGCCTACTGCTTACCTAAGCAAAAATTTCACCTCTGCCACCATTGTTAGATATCTCCAGAACTTAAATATATCTTCCTTATTGTGAACAAAATATGCTATCTTACAATTCGAATCCATGGATTCTAATGATGGTCTTTCCATTTACAGAGAGCCAGTTTCACATTTCAAATATGCCAACTTCATGCAATTTAATGTAACATATTAACAATCTGAGTCAATGTAATAAACCTACCAAGTATTATATTTATATTTTACTAGATGCTTTAATTTAAAAGAGTAAATTTTGTTTGGACTTCTGGGACTGTTTGTAAGCTAGGATAGATAAACCTCTGCCAAATTATAGTATATGAGTAGGAGCCCCCTGCTTTTCTGCACCTGGGTTACTTTGTAGTCCCCACACTGCTTTCTCCAAGCTTCTATTATTCCTCTCACATTCCTCTGTTTGCCCTGTTGAATCCTTGTGACACCTTTTTACATTAGGCAAAGGCAAAAAACAACCTCTGCAAACGTTTCTTCTGCATGATAAATCCCCTTATGGAGGATGTAACAAAGGTACTGTAGAAGAACAAAGGGAAGATCAATTCAATTAATTATTAAAAAAAAAAAAAAAGCAGCTCAAATTCTACCAACAGGGTTGATTTCTCTCAACCCTGTTCCATCACATTAACCCTCTTCAAAATCACTACTCAAGGTACCTGGAGTGAATATCGACATTAGAGTTATTTTCTTCCAGTCTTAAAGTGTTCTGGTAATACGGACTCCATAGAACTGTGTGACCTCCTTGTGTGCTTTTCTGAATTCTGAATTCTGAATTCATGCTGAATTCTGGGTCTGACAGTCACAGTGCATTTTGGTTGTAAACGAGAGATATGCAAACTTGGTGATTTTGGGTGCTCTATGGAAATGGAACAGGATATGAGAAATTTTCTGTAATTGAGAGGAAGTGTATGATTTGGCCTAATCGTTCCCTTTATGTTCAGAACAATGCTAGGTCCTGCTCCAATATGGAGAGAAGTCTAATCTTTCAGGAGTTATCATATCCATCTAGGGTGAGAAGTAGGCCTTAACCCCAGCTCGAAGATGAAGTACATAAATGTGTGGTGATGTAAGTTTCTGAGTATAGTAGAAACAATTGAAACAAGTTGACAATTCCGTACACGTGAAAGGTGCTTTTGGTTAATACTGTGATTTTCTGTACAGAATTTACTTTGTCTATCTCAATTATTATTGCAGATAATTTTGGTATTATCATTAATAGTATTATATAAAACATTAACAGTTGGAAAATTCAACCACAAATATATTAATGGTAGGAAAAAGTGACAAAGTTAATGTGTGGTAGCTCTGTGCTGTATTAGGTGTCACTAGATCATCCTCACTCTTTGAATATGCCTCATGGGACTGGCTACTTATATTTTGGCTTATTAATTTTCTGTAGAATATGCCTAAGTTATGAAGACAGTAGAAGGATTCAAGTGGAAGCTTTGTCTAACAACTAGGATCTGTTTATTAGATTATCTGTCATTCAAAAGCAGTAACTGGAATTTAGGAGATTGGGACTGAAGATGGTTAAATGGCAGGGTGGCATCAGTGAGTGAATGGGGTATGGTGTATAAGAAGAACATGAGGGCACATTTTTTCTCTGTGAAAGAGTAAAAACATGGAAAAACAGAAGTATGATTCACCAGACAGAAGTATGGCTTCATGTTGATGCTTCTTAAAAACACGTGGATTCAGGATGGGGACATTTTCTGTCAAACCCAGGATAAAAAAAAGATTGTTTTTAGGGAAGGGGTGTTGTCTGGAGATTTTGGAGTGAGATTTGTTTCACTTAGTAGCTCAGAGATTGTGGGCAAAATACCTCCTCTGTTTTGATTTCACTGAAATAATATGGCAAATAACAGTGATTTTGTACTTACAAAAGTAGTGGGACAAAATTATTTTATAGGCGGTCAGTTTCCATCATAGTCGAGGATTTTCAGGCCCCCTTCAACTTGTGGAACACATTATATGCAAGGCTTCTTCTTATTCAGTTCATATTTAGCTCAAACTGATAGAAGACTGAATCAGAGGAGCTATTGTTGGAACTGGTGTCCTGTAGCCAGTGACTATCAAGTCAAGGGTGGCATGTCTGAAAAGTATGTCCTATATCAAGTAGTGTCATATTGCCAAATGTGCTGAAGATGTTGCAGCTAAAATCCATGGAAAGCTGTAGTGGAGAATGCACACACTCACGAGTATGCATTTTCTCCAAGTGTCCAAGTATCCATTGATAGATGAATGAATAAAAACGTGTTAAGGTATAGATAGATAGATAGATAGATAGATAGATAGATAGATAGATAGAGATACATATTGTAGAATGTTACTCAGCCATATAAAAGAATGAGATCTTACCATTGGCAACAACATGGATGGATCTGGAGAGTCTAATGCGAAACAAAATAAGCCAGTCAGAAAAAGACAAATATCATGATTTAACTCATATGTGGAATTTAAGAAACAAAACAAATGAAAAGCAGGAAAAAAAAATACAAGCCAAAAAAAGACTCTTAAATATAGAGAATGAACAGATGGTTACCAGAGGGGAGGCAGGTGGGAGGATGGATGAAACAGGTGAAGGGGATTAAAAGTACACACATCTTCAGACAGCTGGCCAGTTCTGGTTGGTAGAGCATGAGACTCTTGATCTCGGAGTTGTGAGTTTAAAGCCCTAGGTTGGGTGTAGATATTACTTAAAAATAAAATCTTAAAAATAAAACAGAGTACATGTATCTTGATGAGCACTTGATGAGTAATGTAGGGAATTGTTGAATTACTCTATTGTACTACACTGGAATAAAAAAAAAAACAGTATGCACTGTCTCCTGTATGAAGTATCACCACAGCTAATTTTGGTTACAGAAGTATAATCAGACATTTTTGTGATTCACTGGAAGAGAAATAGAAAGCAAAGAAATATTTATTGTTATCCATGTAAAAGTAAAGCTATTTGAGAGATGCTGGTGCTATCTTAAAAATTATAACTGGAACAAGGCAGACAGTGTCATTGCTTCCAATTTGCTAGTATTTAGAGCAAATAGACGTGGAAATGCTAATCGGTGTGCAAGTATGCACAGCACCACCTGACACTGATCACATGCAACAAGAATAAATGAATGCAGGCATTTGGGGAAGAAACAAAGAGCAGAACAGATTCTTCTCAAAGGAACTGTATCAGGGATGGGACCCACAGTTACCTGTAGGAGCATATGGTGAAAATTATATACCCTTCCTTCCCTCTTATTAATAATATTCCTAATAAGCCAGACCTACTGTATGCCAATCATACTATCCGGGAATTTTTGACTGAAGGATGACTAGCAAAAGTCAGACCCGATCTCTAGTTCATGTTTCTCTACAGTCCCATACGTTACTCCAAAATCCCATACATTTTTTTTTCTATATAATCTACATCCGCAGAGACAGAAATGTTCCTAAAATGCCTACCCCAGCTCTCCATGAAAGGTAAATGTGAGGTAAGAAAATATGTCTGATTTTCCACTTGATGGAAGAGGAAATGAAATGCTAAAATTCTATATTATTAATAAAATATTTTTGAGCCACAGACTATCTTCATCAGAAGCTGGTATAGCTACTAAGGTATACCAACAGTCTATAGCCCTACAAAATTTGTTCCTGGTTCAGCGCTCTACTTCCACTTTTTTTTTTTAACTTCATGGGTCCCTGTATTTGCCGTCAAGTAGATTATAATCTGACACATCATTGTCATTGGACATTTTCTGACTTTATCACCAATCTTTTGTTTGGGGCTTCCAATTGACATGTTTTTCCATTTGGCATTATTTATGAAGTGGTTGTATTTTACACATTAAAAGTTTAAACCATTAAAGTTTTATTTTATTTATTCATTTTTAATACTTCTTTTATTTTGAGAGAGAGAGAGAGAGAGAGAGAGAGTGAGAGAGAGCAAGTCAGTGTAGGGAAGAAAGAGAGAATCCCAGGAGGGGCAGAGAGAGAGAGAGAGAGAGACAGAGAGAGAGAGAGAGAAACAGGACTCACTCAAAGTTGGACTTGTATTCCCCCTAAGTAGGGTTCGTGTTTGTCCTAAGCATGGCTCGAGCTCACCTGATGTGGGACTTGAACTCATGAACCATGAGATCATGACCTGAGCCAGTCAGATGCTTAACAACTGAGCCACCCAGGCATCCCTAAAAATTTCAAATACACAAGGTAGATAAAGGAAAAGACAGAAAATGGTCCCGCCCTTATCAACCCTATGTTCTGGTGGGAGAGATGGAACCATATACCATACGTACATGTCAGAGTGATAAGTGTTAGGAAGAAAAATGAAGTAGACCAATGTACATGATAGAGTGCAAGAGGAACTTTTCTTGAGCAGAGACATGAAAGAAATGAGAAAATGAGAGAATGTGAGGACTACAAGTGAACGCCAAGGGAAAGTTCCTGAGTTCAAGGTAAGGTTGGCTTATTTGAGGAACCACAAAAAGCCAATGGGACTGGAGTCACATAAGCAAGGAAGAAAATACTTAGGGAGTAATTCATAAAGGCATGCCAGAGCCAGGACATGGAGGAGCCAGGACATGGAGCTCAACCCTGGGGAGCTGTAAGACAATGAATACTCAGGCCTTTCCCCCAGAGAATCTGATTTATGTGGTCTTGAGTGGGTCTGGGGCATAGGTGTATTATCAGAGCAGTCCAGGTTATCTCAGTGTAAATCCAGTTTGAGAAAAATTGAGGCAAGGTGTGTAGGCTCTTTCCTTACCTTAAACTATGATGGGAATTCCTTCAAAGGTTTGGAATGAAAGAGTGAAAAGATTTGGCTCATCCATTGAATGTGAAATTTTGGAACAATTGACAAAGATGCAGGCATTGAATATATAATCTGGTCTAGAGTCAAGGTCATCCTGGAAATGGTTGAATTTGCTTTTCATGTTTTTACAGTATACATTGTTTAGAAAGCAGTAAACAAGAAAAACAAATTGCACCATGGACCACCATGTTTTTGGAATAGTGGGCAGCAGAAATATGTTTCTCAAAATGTTCGTTGATAGTGTGATTCATTTCATGTTTTGCAGCTTAGAATTGAATGGAATTATTTTTTTATCCATTGATGATGATTGTTGTTGCTATAGGCATTATTTGAACTGTTTTCTGGAATGAGTTAAGAATTCAGGCATTAATTTGTTTTTAATTATACATTCACTTGTACAGGCATAATGCAAAAAACAATTAATGAGTATGTGCACCAGATATCAATAACATTGGAAATGTTTTGGTAAATAAGACACAGTTTTGTCTCCTACATTATACATAAACGGTCAAAATATTGCAAGATATGTACTGGTATCAAGGCAAGTGTGAAGGAAAGGAGAGCATAGATCATAAGGGAATAGATAATTCCTTTTAAAAAATCAACGTTTTTAATGTGTAAAGAACTCTGTTAGGGTTCTCCAGAGAAACAGAACCAAACTGGTATAAAATATGTTATACATGACATAGATGCATATATATGATATATATGATACGTATATCCTTTTTATAGATAATATATAAGTATTCCAGTTTGAGTCTGAGGGCAGAAGCTGCTGTAGAACCAGAAAAAGCCAATGTTCCAGTTCAGTGATTATCAGTCTGGAGAATTCTTTTGCTCCAGGGAGGGTCAGCCTTTTGTTCTATTTAAGCAATCATCTGATTGGATGAAGCCCACCCACATTATGGAGAGCAATCAGTTTTACTCAGTTTACAGATTGAAGAGTTAATTTCATCCAACAACACATTCACAGACACCTAGAATAATGTTTGACCAAATATCTGAATATTCTGTGTCCCATTCTAGTTGACATATAAAATTAGCTATCACTAGAGCTTTAAGGATTTCTTTTTCCCCCTTATTTCTTAATAAAATCTAATAAATTAAGACTATTGCTAATTGAAAGAAGTAACTATCCAGAGAACAATAAATGACTTTATTTTGAGTGCAGTGAGTTTTTTGTTTATTTACTGTAAGGCAAGTGCAGTCTCTGCCTCCAGAAAGTGCCTAATGGCTGGATTACTGGTAGCTGGGCACAACACATACATGGTCATCTTCTCTTCCATAGTATCATTCAGATCACTGAGTATTACACATTTTAAGAACTGCAGCCATTACTAGCATCCGTTTATACAATGCAGTTTTTGTTGTTTCTCTCTCTCTCTCTGTCTCTGTAGGTATGTATATGTATATATACACCCACGGACGTTTTTATACATATTGCATACTGTGTGTGTGTGTGTGTGTGTGTGTGTGTGTGTGTGTGTGTGTGCATTCCAAACATCTCCACAGTAAATGTCTACAGACATTCCCAATGTTTCTGGGGAAGGAAATCACCCCAGTGGATAACCACTTGTCTAGATAGACACCTAAACATGCAGTAGGTTGTATTACAAAACATTGAACCTGGGAAAACAACTGCTTTATAGTCTCCTGTTGGTAAGTCTATTCTTTTCTACAGAGGAGCATTGTTTCATTTGTTAAGGTTGCTCATCATAAACACAGTGATGGCCCCAGACAAAGAGTAGTCTGGGCCTTGAACTCAGAATATACCCAGCAAGACAGGCTAGAGTACAAGAGACTCATGGAGAAGTGTCTGACAACAGCCGTACGGTTGACTGTAGACTTTCATTCATTGATCAGTACCCAGTGAAAAAACAACAGCAACAACAACAAAAACCCCAAAATACATTTCCTTTTAGTTTGCATTTAAGTTACAAAATTTAATGTCAGAGATCCTCTGTTCTCAATTTTAAGTTCATTTTCTCAGACAAAAGAGCTTCATTTAGACTTCATATGGATTACTCCATCACTCTGGCATTTTGGGCCTCAATCCAGTATAGTGAAGTGAGCCAGTTAGGGATTCTAAACTGCTTACATTGAAAATAGGTAACCCACAGTAAAAATAATAAATGTGCCTTAGTGGTTATTTATTTGTTGTGGTTTGGATGTCTGACCATTATATATAATGGTTGTCATGAAAGGAGAGTATTTTCTTGAAGGATATAGTTGATAATGGTCTATTTGGATGGCGGATCCACATGATTGAGACTGAAAAACGCAAAAAGTCCAATTTATGTGACTCGAATTACCAGATCTTGAAAATGGGAGCAGAAAGCACTAGGTCACCTCATTATCAATACAGAATTGACAAGACCCACATTGCTGTTGTTGGCCAGGACCAAGGCAGAGATTTAGTGTTGTTGGCAGAAAAGAAGGAAGCAGAAGCAAGGAGAACTTGTCACAGTATTCCATTCATAGAAAATCCACTTGGACTTAATAGCTACTCTCTCAATAGTATTTCTCCCAAAGATACTTTAAATGTTTCTTTCTTCTTGTGAATTCATAAATTTAGAAATCTATATTATTAGCAGTTGTGGTCTCTAGACCCTAACTATGGTTCCTTTCTTTGTGCAGATATCTCCCAGGAACCTTTAAAACCTTTGAAATTTCATCTTCCATTTGGTCTTTATTTTCTTTGTGCAAGGTGCTCAAATGAACAAGAGTTTAGTGCAGAATATGTTCTGTCATCTGAACAGGGTCTTGAAAATTACACTTGTAAGTCGTCTATACTCATCTGTGGTCTTCCCTGTTGGGTCATCCCATGTATCATTCGGCTGCACAGTCAGACTTTTAAAGGTTTAAAATTATGTTTCCCCTTTTATTTGTATCTATTTTTAGCTTTAAACATTTTAATGGCTTTTTGGCTCAAATAACTATTTGTGAATGTCATTTAAGTTCATTTTTTAAAATTGTCTTTTCTGTTATGTTTCCCCTTTTATTTATATCTATTTTTGGCTTTATACATTTTAATGGCTTTTTTGGATCAAATAACTATTTGTGAATGTCATTTAAGTTCATTCTTTTAAATTTTCACTTCTGTTGTCTCTTAGTGTATCTATGTATTATTATCTATCCATCAATTTATCTGAATTTTCAGGTCTACTTACTCTAACTGTTCCACAATTAAGTATAAATTGACTGATTTTTAGAGCAGGCAAATAAGAATGCATCTCCATTTTTGTACTATTTTTTTTTAATTCTAGCTTAGACTTTAAGTTCTTAAGCTCTCGATCTCTTTTCTTACAGATTATTTCCTCTGTCTTCTTTTACAAATATTTTTCATCTTGAGAGAGAAAGAGTGAAAGCAGGAGAGAGGCAGGGGAGAGAGAGAGAATGAAGAGAATCCCAAGCAGGTTCTGTGCTGTCAGCACAGAGTCTGATGTGGGGCTTGCTCTCAAGAACCCTGAGATTATGACCTGAGCCAAAATCAAGAGTCAGATGCTTAACCAACTGAGCCACCCAGGAGTCCTTTCTTCTGTCTTCTCAAACTAGGTAGATAGATTTTTTTTTCTTCTATTGCTGCTCCAAGTCTGGCGTTATCATTTATTTATCAGAATTGCATGTTGTAAAACTTTCATTGAGCTCATTCTGGACCTCATCTCAAGAAACTCATTTATCTGCTCTGTATTCAAGACCTATTATTTACTTATTTTTTAATATGAAATTTATTGTCAAGTTTTCCATACAACACCCAGTGCTCATCCCAACAAGTGCCCTCCTCAGTGCCCATCACCCACTTTCCCCTCCTTCCCACCCCCCATCAACCCTCAGTTTATTCTCAGTTTCATAAGAGACTTATAGTTTAGCTCTTATAGTTTGGCTCCCTCCCTAACTTTTTTTCCTTCCCCTCCCCCTTGGTCTTCTGTTAAATCTCTCACCCATTTTAAATGCTTTTTGTACTAAAGGTTTCCAACTATTTTTCCAAGGTATTCCAAATTTTTGTGCTCCTGATTTATCCAACTTGGCTTCTTTTCACTCAGGGATTATACTGGGGCTTCATGTCCTACTGAATACCCATAATGTTTGTCTTTCATCATCATTAATCCTCACTTCTTTCAATTCCTCAAATGAAGAATTTAGCTCTTTTAGGTCCTGTGACATAACAAAAAATGTATATTGGTCTTTTCCCTGCCTTGCCCTGCCCTGGTTCCTAGCAGAGAGCTCCTGAAACCCTTGTAATTTCATAAGCAACAAGAACATTAGGGGCATCTTTTATTCCAGTATTTTGTCTTTGACTCCTATTCCTGACACAGGGCCCCTTAAATCCTTGTAACTTCCTGGAGGATAGAAGTATCTTTTATTCTAGTGAGGTGACTCTGGGTGGGCTCCTGGTCACTGGAAGGAACAAGTCATGATTATTAGAAGTTTGGAATATTCAGCCCAGCCCCTCATTTTCTTGACAAGGAAGAAAGGCTAGAAATGGAGATAATGATGCATAATGGCTATGTGAGGAAACCTCCATAAAAATTCCAAAATGAGGTGTTTAGAGAGCTTCCAGATGGGTGAATAAATCCACACCGGGAGTGTGATCCAACCCAACTCCACAGGGGCGGAAGCTCCTACAGTGGGGACCCTCTCAGATCTCACCTAATGTAGCTCTTCATCTGGCTGTTCATCTGTATCCTTATCATATCCTTCAGTGAACTGGCACACGTGTTTCCCTGAGTTCTGTGATCCACTCTGGCAAAGTAATCAAACCTGAAGAGTGAGTTGTGGGAACCTCTGATTTGTAGCCAAACTGAACAAAGGTTGTGGATAACCTAGAGGCCTAATCCTTGGGATTGGCTTCTGAAGTGGGGGGCAGTCTGGTAGGACTGAGCCCTTAACCTATGGGATCTGACACTGTCTCCAGGTGTGTAGTGTTAGAATTGAGTTAGATTGTAGGGCAGCTGGGTGCAGAGAATTGCTTGGTGTTGGGAAAACTGCCCCCATCCCCACCCCACCAGTACACACTGGATCAGAGAATCAGGATCCTTTTAGATTCCCTTCCCTTCTCCCATTGTTCTCAAGCTAGGAAAATACTCCCAATGAAGTAACAAGCCAGGTTCAATTGATTCTGTCTTGTGTCTGAAGCATTTTTATACCTTCACATCCTGAGGCATATGCTGAGTGTCATCAGCTTTTATTCTGTGTAGTTTCTGATGTCTCAGCAAAGAAGGGTGGGGAGAAAGAAGGCCATGTAAACAAAACAGAGGGAATAAGGGGCTTCCACATGGGCTGTGATTTATTTACTCTCAAAATCCCTAAATCTAAATAAATGCATCTTGCCAGCATAGTTATTAATTTTTGTTTCAAATTCTCCCATTTGACCTGAAAGTTTCAGATTTCTTTTTGAGATATTATAATAACTATGTCTTGTGAGTTATCACACTGTCCTTATTAAATGAAGAAAACAGTAACTCATACCTCCTTAGGTTGGGCTTACTGTGAAACTCTCTTACATTAACAAATAATGGTACATATAGTGTTGAAATTTGGAAGTATTCTCTCTGTTTATTGGACCCTGGAAGTGAGCAGAACGAAATTTCAACCTAGGTTCTCCTGTCCCAATAATAACACTACCATTATCATCTAAACTACTTCCACTATCTCCTCAAAACAATGGAAAGAAAGAACTGGACTACTATATACCAACTCAAAAATGGCCTAAGAGCATTGAGCCTCCTAAACATGAATCTAGAATGTCATTTTTATCAAAGCTATAGTTTTTTCCTTCCCTTCTCCTCCTTCCTTTCCAGAATCGGTTGTAATTCTTCTCCTGAGAACCAGACTGCCGTAACAGGGACCTAGAAGTCTAGCAATATACACACAGAAATAAAGTGTTTTTTCCTGGCATTCTCTCTCCTTTGATATCTTTTACCAACGTTCTACCCAGGACAGGCTGCATAATCAGCAGGGCCGAGTTCAAAGCAAAAATGCAGGGCTTCTTCTTCAAAAATGATTAAGATTGTCCATAAGGAGACAGCCGAGCACTAAACCAAAGCTGGAGGCCATTCTGAACATGGGGCCCTGTGTGATTTACACAGGGCCCAACCCTGGAACCCAGCCTCAATTCTATCACATTTCCTTTGGACCTTTTTCCCTCTCTACTCCACCTTCCTCTACCTGCTCCTGCCTCCTGCTTCCTTTCTCTTTCCTTTTGTCTTTCTCCTTTACTCCTCTCTTCCTTCTTTCTTGTTCTGCTAGTGAGTAATTGTGAAGATTAACACATAAAGTTGGAGTGTTTAGTAATCTAAACACCAAATAAATAATGGCAGTGAGTTTCACTGTGTTTTCCCTCCTTATACCTCTTATCTTTCTGATTTGTTATTCTTCATTGATTTTTCTCTTCTTTCTCTTCCCTTTAATAGTGGTTTACTGAGAGACTGTCAGTCTCTATATAGTATTTCATTGTACTCTAACTATCATTTGCTAAAGGTCTCTTGTCCCAGCAGACATATGCTATGTAAAGTAGAATGGGAGTGATGGAAGAATGACAGAATTGGCAATGTTGTCTTTTTTTTTTCTCCCCTTGGAAGCTGAGGTATCAATGGCCGGGTGTAGACTACACACATCATAAAAAGGAAACATTTTAAATGTCAACAAAATCAATATGAGTACATTGGGCTCTCTTTTGAAAGGATAAATTAAATCCAGAAAGAATTGAACCCGATTATTTTGCTTATAGATCTCCTGAAGCCACAAAGTCACTTCTTTCCTGATAACTGCCATTACATTTGCATGTAAAACCCAACCATTATTTAAAATGGAGTTTAAATTTAGTTTTATTTAAATGTACTTTTCCAACTCAGCTCCAAGATCAATTCTATTTGCATTAATATGTCAGGGCTCTGTAAGCCAAGAAAAGAAAGTATCTGTGCTTGCTGTTTATGTGTTTTAGTGCACATGCAGGGCAGTGTGGTTTAAAGACTGAGCTTATAGAAGGGAATCCAGATAGAAAAAAAAAATTGAAAACAGCTAAAGTAACAAAAGGCTTTTAACATATTTTGATTGCACACACAATGTTCTACTTACTAAGCATGGCATGTAACATGCCTTGTATTGAATTGCATGTGCATTTTAATGACATTCCTTTAGGGCCATAGCATACTGGCTCAAAGGGAATAGATAAGTTTATCCACTGGCCACCCAAAGGATTCAGGGGAGCCCCAAACTCTGATTTTAACTTTTATTTAAATATTTTAATAGTTAAGAACTCTGATTTATTCATGATCAGTGGAGGGAAGCCATCCCAAAAAAAGGTCTGGCATTTGAGCCCTAGAGAAGACATTCAGATTAATTCCAAACCTAAACTCAGCCTAATCACAAACTGAGGCAAGAATAAGCACCAAGACTCCCTGCCGAAAGAAAATTATTAAATTATTTTAATGTTTATTTTGAGAGAGGGCAATGGAGCATGAGCGGAAAAGGGGCAGAGAGAGAGGGAGACACAGAACTGGAAGCAATCAGAGCCCCTACTTCTTAATTTCATGTTTTTATTTATGGAAAGGATACACAGAGTAAAGTGTACAAAATGCAAATGGATAACTCGGTGAATGTTCACAAACTCATACACCTGCATTGCCACTATTCAACTTGAGTTGCCCCCAAATTTCAATATTTTGGAATGTTTTGTTGAGCACCTCCCAGTCAGTAGCCCTCACCCAGAGTGAACTATTTGTTTTTGCTACTGCTGACTTTCATGTAAGTGGAGTGATACAGAATGTAGGCTTTGTTTCTGGGTTTGTGCCCATGATGTTACAGTATATAGAAGGACTTAGTTTTGATAAGTGTGGGCTCCCACTAAATGTGTATATTTACCCTACTCTACTGCTGATGGAGCCTTGTAATCTTTCTAATTTGGGGCTATTGTGAAAAAAAATTGTCACGGGCATTATATACAAATCTTATGCCAGGCCTAGTTATATGACTTATTTTATTTTTTAATGCATTTATTTTTTTATCTACACTTACTAATGGAAATGCTGAGCTCTAGGCTGTTCTTACATTTTTAGCATTAATGTCTACAGTCTAAGTGATTATACAAAGTGATACACTCACCATCAATGTATGAATGTTTTAGGTGCCATAAACCATAGCTTACATTTGATGTCTTAGTCTTTCCTGCCATTCTGATTGACATCATTGTGGTTTTAATTAGTATTTCATGATGAGAAATGTTTTTCACCCATTTTCAAGCTTTTTACCCATTTAACAAAATTGGGGGGGGATGTGTATGCATGTGTGTGTATGTGACTTTCTATTATGGTTTTGTAGCAGTTCTTTATATTTTTTGTAAATGAGTTCTTTGGTACATACTTGTGAATAATCATCTCGCACTCTGTAGGTAAACATTGTATCGGCAGTGGTGCCTTTCAATGAAAAGAAGTTCTTCTTTTCTTTTTTTTTTTTTTTTTACTTTTTTAAATGTTTGTTCAATGTTTAGAGAGAGAGAGACAGAGCATGAGTGGGAGGGGAAGAGAGTGAGGGAGACCCAGAATCTGAAGCACCCTCTAGGTTCTGAGCTGTCAGCACAGATCCTGATGTGGGGCTCAAACTCATGAGCTGTGAGATCATGACCTGAGCTGAAGTCAGACACTTCCCCCGACTGAAGTCAGACACCCAGATGCCCCAAAGTTCTTGTTTTCAACTTGGTTAATTTATTGATTTTTTATGTGTTTTGGCTAAGAAATTGTTGCTGGTCCCAAGAATGTTAAGGTGCTCTTCCATGTTTTCTTTTGAAGTTTTATTATTTTACCTGTCACTGTCAAGTCTGTGATCTATCTCAAGCTTAGTTTTGGATGTGGTATGAGGAGGGGTCAGGTTTTGGTTTATTTGTTTGCCTTACTTCATATTCATAATATTTAATTTTTCAACACAATTTGTTGAAAAAGGCAGGTCTTGCCTTTTCCTTTTTTTAATGGAACTATCACTTTGGAAACCATTCCTGGCCTATCCCTATAATGTGCAATCCCAGATTGACATAACCTTTTTCTCAAGCTAATAGTTGATAACTGAGTCTTAGCACTAGTGTTTATGTTTTTACAGTAACACTTTGTTATATTGCCCTAACTGAGAATAATTTTTCCTGCTTCATGGTACCTTTGTTTTGAAAAAAAAAAGTATTAAATTAGGCAATTGTTTTAATTAAAAAAATTAAAGTAGGACATGATCCAATATTTTGGAAGGTCAGTGTTAGTTGGTTCTTATAGTCTGAGGCATAGATGTTTTAATTCTCATCAGAAAAAAATTCTATTCCTGGATTAAGAATATTGTACAATTGTTTTAACCAGAGCATCTTTCCTGCTGCCCCCATCCTCTCTCTGTTGTAGTTGTCTGAAGACTAAATCTCTACTGATTAGCTGACATAGTAATTGGTACCTAATCTGATAGCTATGAAAAGTTTCTCTAAGATCCAGTGTATAATTGTCATGTTTTTGAACTTCCCTTCTTCAGCTGGTTGATATCTAACAAATACAGTAGTAGGCTTTCTTCATTTTGGTGGTGGTGGTGGTGGGGGGGTTGGTACAATCAGGAACTGTTTCACACATGTAAGGGGACTATGATGATTTGAAACTCATGGACAACATCACAAGCAGAGACAAATAAATTATATCTGAAGTGACAGGAGCCATGGAGTGACAATTGATTCCAAGTAAATGAAGCCAACCAAATACCAACATAGTGCCTTAAATCTACACCACCTCCTAAAAACTTTCTACTTAACCTCAGTACACAGGTTTTGATGGACCTGCCAAAACTCTAGAAGGTTGTAGTGTTGTAAGCCACTACCAGCTGCTGGCACTTGGCTTAGAATAATTCTATCATTATTTCATCACTTATTTTATTTTTACAATATTAGATACATAGCATTATGCAACAAAGTTTCAGGAGAAGAAGATAAAAACAGCCTGAGGAAGATTGTTATCAGTGGGATTGGTATAAAAACTTGAGACCCATAATGGGCAAGGTAAGCATGATGAGAGCTGAGAGTATTGCTAAAGTACATGTTCCTAGTAAGCTGTTTTCCTATGGAAGGAAGCCCCTTACACAGAGAAATGGAGAGAACACCCATTCTTCTGTGACCTCACCTAGTTGAGCTATTGTGAAATTAATCGAAGAGGATGGAGAAAATCCGTCCGCTTTCTACCATTTTTTGGTTGAAGAACCATATCTGTTGTTTTATAATGGGAATAAATATCTGTTCTCTCATTATCACTATCTTTTTTTTAATAGTCCTTTTCTTTTTTTTTGGTCTCTAACCTTGCATTAAACACACACACACACACACACACACACACACACACAAGAAAACGTATTTCTCTCACTAGATATGTTCTTAATCATGCCATTTTCCAGTAAGATAATTATGGTGCAACACATCAAAAAATGGGTGTCAAACCCTCTTGCACTGTTGGTGGGAATGCAAATTGGTGCAGCCTCTCTGGAAAGCAGTGTGGAGGTTCCTCAGAAAATTAAAAATAGACCTACCCTATGACCCAGCAATAGCACTGCTAGGAATTTATCCAAGGGATACAGGAGTACTGATGCATAGGGCCACTTGTACCCCAATGTTCATAGCAGCACTCTCAACAATAGCCAAATTATGGAAAGAGCCTAAATGTCCATCAACTGATGAATGGATAAAGAAATTGTGGTTCATATACACAATGGAATACTACGTGGCAATGAGAAAAAATGAAATATGGCCTTTTGTAGCAACGTGGATGGAACTGGAGAGTGTGATGCTAAGTGAAATAAGCCATACAGAGAAAGACAGATACCATATGGTTTCACTCTTATGTGGATCCTGAGAAACTTAACAGGAACCCATGGGGGAGGGGAAGGAAAAAAAAAAAAAGAGGTTAGAGTGGGAGAGAGCCAAAGCATAAGAGACTGTTAAAAACTGAGAACAAACTGAGGGTTGATGGAGGGTGGGAGGGAGGAGAGGGTGGGTGATGGGTATTGAGGAGGGCACCTTTTGGGATGAGCACTGGGTGTTGTATGGAAACCAATTTGACAATAAATATCATATATTTAAAAAAATGGGTGTCAAAAGCTGCATTGTTGGTTTAGCTTTCTGAAGGTCAAAGTGTAGTAACTCTGTAGAGGAAAGCCCTCTGGTGGGAGCACATAATTGCATCAGGAGCAGATAAGAAGATATTAACTTCCCTCTCTGAGCTTTTGTGACTGTTCTCCTGTGCTAGAATGGGATAATCAGTAGAGGACATCTCTGAGGAAGTTAAATCAGCTTTGGCTTGGTTCATTTGTATCAGCTCTCAGAATGAGATGGTATTGCCACTGATGAGTTTCTTTTAAATGACTGTTTTCTCTAGCAGTATTTTATAAATGGTTGTTGCATTAAAGAGTAAATGAAACTTCCCTGAAGAACACACTCCACCATGCCGTTAGTGTCTTTACTGACACATCTGTGAAGACGGATGGAGTCTAAAGAGCTAGCTGCAAACTAAGTGAGTCATATTTGTCTCCTAGGAATGTTTTATATGCTGCAAAATGTGACAAAGGCCATTACAGAGATTATATTTCCCAGCAATGAATCTGCTGTCCATCCTCTACTATTCCAAACATACAGACAATTGCTATGGAATTACTCATGGCCCTGAAAGCAAGCAATCATTGCCTGGCTGCCCTGATATTTCGCCTGAAGATAGGGCAATAGCAATAAATTTCTTATGTTGAGAATGAGTGTTGAAAAGATATTTAAAAATAACTTTCTAAATCCTAGTTTTTAAAAAATGTTTTCAGAGTTTATGTTGATAACCAAGTATATGTTACTGACGATCAATTAAAATTTTCAATCCCACAAAATATGCATTGTTATTTTTCCTGTAAAAGGGTCATCTGTGCAACCTGTTTACAGATGTTAAATTGATCAGGTGAACTAAAATCCTTCTACTCTTTATTGAGAATTTGTAAGCTGGGAATGGGTGTGTGATCTTGAGGAGATTATGATAGTAAAATGAGATCCCACATATGCAGCAAAAGTGTATAATCAAGTAGTAGAATATTTGATGCATATCTGAAACCATTTCTAGTAGCAAACTTACCCAATGCAGTAATTCCAATTTTTTCCAGTAAGTCCAATTCAAGATGGTTGTTAAAAGATGAATTGATGATTTGACAGGTACAAAATTGGGCTGTGCTTTTAAGACACTTGGATGCAGAAAAATGCATGTGCTGCTTATTAAAAGTCACATCAGACCCAGGCTGTGAAGGGGGATGTTTGGCCAAACATGCCTGTTGACTCTGTTGCTATTGGTTTCTCATGTTGCTCTGTGTGTGTTTCCAAACTTGTCAGTTTGAGAACACTCTCTGAATTATGATTTTTAATATCTCCACTATTTTGTCATGTGTATCTCCCATGAAATTTCACTTTATACCCAAAGTCCCATTTCTGAAATCATGTACAGAATCTCCCATTTTCTCTTCATTGATCTTTGGTACTACCTTCTCCTCCTGAAATAGGGTCATATTGTACTTACTGAAAACAAATGACAAGTGGAATGTTAGAATGGACCCAAAAGTAAGAACAACCACAATGAAAATAATAACAGTTCTTCATGTTTCCTACCTGTTCACTAATTCTTCTGAAATTACCTACACATATTAGAATATAAAGCCACTAAGGGAAGCCATGATGCTTAGGTCACAACCTGATGCATCCCCACCAGTGAAGTTACAAGAAAAGAACAAAAAGTAGTGAGCAAACCCACTTTCTGTCATCTGAAAATGCCAGTCAACTGCTTCCAGGAACACTCTTTTTTTTTAGCTTCTTTTTAAAAAAATTGTTAATATAATTTATTGTCAAGTTGGCAAACATACAGTGTATACAATGTGCTCTTGGTTTTGGGCATAGATTCCCATGATTCATAGCTTATATACAACAGCCAGTGCTCATCCCAACAAGTGCCCTCCTCCATGCCCATCTCCCATTTTCTCTTCTCTCCTGCTCTTCCCCCTGCCCCCCATCACCTCAGGTTGTTCTCTGTATTTGAGTCTCTCATAGGTTTGCCTCCCTTTCTGTTTAAACTATTTTTCCCCTTCCCTTCCCCCTTAGTCTTCTATTAAGTTTCTCAAGTTCCACATATGAGTGAAAACATGATATCTGTCTTTCTCTGACTGACTTATTTTACTCATCATATATTCCAGTTCCATCCACGTTGCTGCAAATGGCAGGAGTTCATTCTTTCTCATTCCCAAGTCGCATTCCATTGTATATATAAACCACATTTTATTTATCTATTCATCAGTTGATGGACATTTAGGTTCTTTCCATAATTTGGCTATTGTTGAAAGCACTGCTGTAAACATAGGGGTACATGTGCCCCTATGCATAAGCACTCCTGTATCCTTTGGATAAATCCCTAGTAATGCTATTGCTGGGTCACAGGGTAGTTTTATTTTTAGTTTTTTGAGGAACCTCCACACTGTTTTCCAGAGTGGCTGCACCAGTTTGCATTCCCCCCAACAGTGCAAGAGGGTTCCCATTTCTCCACATCCTCACCAGCATATGTTGTTTCCTTAGTTGTTAATTTTAGCTACTCTGACTGGTGTGAGGTAGTATCTTAATGTGGTTTTGATTTGTATTTCCTTGATGATGAGTGATGTTGAGCACCTTTTCATGCATCTTTTAGCTATCTGGATGTCTTCTTTGGAAAAGTGTCTATTCATGTCTTCTGCCCATTTCTTCACTGGTTTATTTGCTTTCTGGGTGTTGAGTTTGGTAAGTTCTTTATAGATTTTGGATATGCCATTTGCAAATATCTTATCCCATTCTGTTGGTTGCCTTTTAGTTTTGTTAATTGTTTCTTTTGCAGTGCAGAAGCTTTTTATCTTCATGAGGTCCCAATAGTTCATTTTTGCTTTTATTTCTTTTGCCTTTGGAGATGTGTTGAGTAAGAAATTGCTTTGGCTGAGGTCAAAGAGGTTGTTGCCTGTTTTCTCCTCTAGGATTTTCATGGTTTCCTGTCTAACATTTAGGTCTTTCATCCATTTTGATTTATCTTTGTGTATGGTATAAGAAAGTAGTCCAGTTTCATTCTTCTGCATGTTGCTGTCCAGTTCTCCCAGCACCATTTGCTAAAGAGACTGTCTTTATTCTATTGGATATTCTTTCATTAGTTGCCCATACATTTGTGGGTCAAATTCTGGAGTCTCTATTCTATTCCATTGGTCTATGTGTCTGTTTTTATGCCAATACTATACTGTCTTGATAATTACAGATTTGTAGTAGAGGCTAAAGTCTGAGATTGTGATGCCTCCACTCTGGTTTTCTTTTTCAACATAACTTTGGCTATATGGGGTCTTTTGTGGTTCCATACAAATTTTAGGATTGCTTATTCTAGCTTCAAGAAGAATGCTTGTGCAATTTTGATTGGGATTGCATTGCATTGTAGATTGCTTTGGGTAGTATTGACATTTTTAACAATATTTGTTCTTCCAATCAATGAGCATAGAATGTTTTTCCATTTCTTTGTATCTTCTTCAGTTTCCTTCATAAGTTTTCTATAGTTTTCAGCATACAGATCTTTTACATCTTTGGTTAGGCTTATTCCTAGTATTTTTTGGTTCTTGGTGCAATTGGAAATGGGATCAATTTCTTGATTTCTCTTTCTGTTGCTTCATTATTGGTGTATAGAAATGCAGCCGATTTCTGTGCATTGATTTTGTATCCTGCAACTTTGTTGAATTCATGTATCAGTTCTAGCAGCTTTTTAGTGAAGTCTTTCAGGTTTTCCATGTAGAGTATCATGCCATCTGTGGAAAGTGAATGTTTGACTTCATCTTTGCCAATTTTGATGCCTTTGATTTCCTTTTGTTGTCTGATTGCTGAGGCTAGGACTTCCAAAACTATATTAAACAACATTGGTGACAGTGGGCATCCTTGTCACATTCCTAACCTCAGGCTTGGAAAGCTCTTAATTTTTTCCTCATTCAGGATGATATTAGCTGTGGGCCTTTCATATATGGCTTTTATGATGTTAAGGTATTTTCCTTCTATCCTGACTTCCCTGAGGGTTTTTATTAAGAAAGCGTACTGTATTTTGTCAAATGCTTTTTCTGCATCTATTGACAGGATCATATGTTTCTTATGCTTTCTTTTATTAATGTGATGTATCACATTGATTAATTTGCGAATATTGAACCAGCCCTGCAGCCCAGGAATGAATCCCACTTGATCCTAGTGAATAATTCTTTTAATATGCTGTTGAATTCAATTTGTTAGTATCTTGTTGAGAATTTTTGCGTCCATGTTCATGGAAAACATAAAATGACTGAGACTAAATAGATAATTTTACATTCCTGTGAAACCTCTAGCTCCTACATGTTAACTACTTACTGCCATGTTGTATACCAGTTAGTTACTCAGAAGCAATTAATATAGTTGTATTTCTCCTTCACCCTTAAAAAAGTGTGTGTGTGTGTGTGTGTGTGTGTGTGTGTGTAATGTAATATGTAGATAACCACCTTCATTATGCAGTTTGGCCAATTCTGATAAGTAACTGAGAAAGAATTAATAATCAGGGCTTGGTATGGGTGGCAAGGAAAAACAGCAGTTGCCTGACTTGATTTGGAACATAGTAGAAAACTGGCATTAATGTCATCAGCCCGGAAGAGTAGAGTCAAGTTGGTAATTCAGGATCTTGAATACATAATATTATTGTCAGAACACTGAATAGATAATGAAGTGGGTAAAGCAGAGCCAGATAAAGCACTTTTTAGCCAGGAGCTGTGAAGATCTTAAATTGTTAGATGAGCCTTGGGGTCCCTGAGTCGTTCAGTTGGTTAAGCATCCGACTTCAGCCCAGGTTGTGATCTCACAGTCCATGAGTTCAAGTCCTGCGTCAGTCTCGGTTCTGACAGCTCAGAGCCTGGAGCCTGCTTTGGATTCTGTGTCTCCCTCTCTCTCTGCCCCTCCCCTGCTCATGCTCTGTCTCTCTCTGTCTCAAAAATAAATAAAAACATTAAAAAAATTGTTAGATGAGCCTTGAGTGTTCTGTTTCCCCATTTTTCTGTTTCAAAGTCAATCCAGTGTTAAAAAGAAAAAAAAACAATTAAAAAAACCCTCATAACTGGAATTTTTCCTATAAAAGAATGTGGCAGAGAAAACCAAAGTATTATTTTTTCATATAAAAATTTTCATGCTATGCTTAGCAAATATATTCATAATTTATCACTAAGTATGTATATAATATCAAAATATCTTCTTATATTTCATAATTATAAACATATATAATCTATCCACTTTTAGAGAGAGGAAGGTGAATTATGAAAAGTGAAGATTGGGGAAGTCTGGGAAATTCTGAAAAAGGGTTATGTGGGAAATCCAAATAAGTATTTTTGAAAACAAGTAAGTAATTTGGAAGGGATAAACAGATGACATCACAGTGGGTGTTGGTGTCTTCATCTAGGGTGTCTTCATCTAGGGTAGATTGTCTTCAGCAGCATATTCTTATCCCCATTCTTTTCTTAGTGCCATTAATTAATAACTAGGAAAAAAAATTCCTATCCATTATGTTATGTTACCCGTGCCTAGCATTATCTCAGCGAATGATTACCTAATTGCTCTTTGACTTAAATTTGTTGTTCATCATCCTCCCCAACTGTAATTCTTAGGATTACAGAAGTATTTCAGTGCAGACTAGTTTTACAGTTCTTCCCCCTTAGGATGGATTTCTTTGTATTATATTAAAAGGAGTGTTGTGGGATCGTCTAATATATAATGTCATTATATTATCTTTAGGTAACATTCTTTTGGTCATTTAATCTTACCTAGCACCTATTACAGCTTATTACATATAAATACACATGAGTATGAAATATGTGACCCTAGTAAATCAAGTTTACATGAAGACATTCAATTTTATTTTTTTCACCAGGAAATTAGCAAAGTGTCTCTGCGTGGACAGCAAACAGTCTTGAACACTTTGGTCTGGAGAGTCAATAATGAGACCAGTTGGTGAAATAAAGATCAGGCCTACAGTAATAGTTATTTTATATTATTTCCACTTGAGTGGCTTGTTTTAGTGCAGCCTGCAGCTCCCCATGATAAAAGCCTCTTCACGTGTCATTTGGGACTCTCTGATGGAAGAGAAATCTCCCCTTTTTCTTAGCTCCCATATTGTATTTATAGTCTGCTTAGTCTAACTCTGAGGTAGAAGTGATATATTTTAGAGACCATAATTATGTAAGATTATAGATTAGAGGAGTGCCTAAAATTGTTGAGTTGTTGAGAGCCATGCTTGATTTCTCTATTGTGAACATTTTTCTCCATTAGGAGTCCACCACTAAAGGTGTTTTCCCTTCAGTTTAAGATTTAATTTCTTTCTAAAATCAGAAAAGGATCCCATGGATTGTATATCTATATAAACTGTCCTTAGTTACTTATACTACATAATAATTGAAGAATATGGAAATTAGTATTTATATTAAAGTCAAAATATTCTTTGTTGTACTTATTCCTCTGTGGTAGGGAGGGATAGACACCTATTACCACCTATACGTTCAAGCAATGAATAATTCTCTATGCAAAGTTGCTATAAAACGTGTAAAGTGGATGTCCAAGTGAGCTGTTATGTACAAAGGTAACTGGTGTTCTTTGCATTCAGCACATTAAACTCCAATGTCCAACTGATAAATCAATTTAAGCAGTTGGAAAGTAAGTACACTATAAAATATTGAAATAGTTCTGTGTTCAGAGACACAGAAAGAATATGGCTTTCAGATTTGACCAAAGCTGTGTTGGAATCTTAGTTATCACACTGACTTTGTTACCTTGAATGCATCACTTTAATCTCAGGTTCCTCCTCTTCATCTGTAAAATATGAGGGATGATAGGCAAGTCATAGTCTGCTGCAATTAATTCTGTGTATTCTGTAGTATATGACAAGTGCTCAATGAAAGATAATCATGTGGGAAGAAGTACAATAGTGAGAGCTCAGGAAACATTTACTGTAGACAGGAAGGGCACCATATACTGTTGCAATTTGGCATATTAAATACAAATTATCATCTATACTTAAACCCCTGCATTTCCTAATTGCCCCTCAAGAGACAAAAACTGGAACTTCTTTCTTCTTATAGTTTCAATTAGGAAAAATATTCTACACCTGCAGAGTTCTTATGAAAATAATTTTACAGTATCAGAGAAACCATGCAGAGTAACACAGTAGTCACTCATTTGAGAAGGCAAAAACTTAATTGCTAAAATTAAGATTTTTTTTTGCTTAATAGGAAGAAACAAAATCCATTATCCTCTTTATTATTATTCGTGATATTTTAGAAAATGTATTCTATTCTATACATTGGGTTAAGAACTCTTTACTCTCATGACAATAAGAGGTAGACATTGGAATAATCTCTATTTTACAGAATTGACTGTTGAGGCACAATTCTCAGAACAGAAATCCACTGGGTATGCTGAATAAATAAAAGAGCGGGTGAATGAATTTGTTAAATGACTATCTGTCAAAAACATTACCCTGTGCTACAATTTGAAGTTTGGAAGTAATTAAAACTAGGGTTCTGTGTAGGAGTGGAAACAGCATTAATACTGACCTGATTGAATGTCAATGCTATCAATGAAACCAAAACAAAATCAACCAATGGATCTATGCCAGGCTTGGGCTTATGTGTGCACAGAGAAGGGAAGGCCAAGGATTTGAAGACAAGAGCTATTGAGGACTTTGTATCCAAGTGCATTCAGTTACACAGAGATTCTTGACAAGTTGATACCAGTGTTCTTCTGTCTCTACATTTGGATCATTTTAGACATGCTGATTCCTGGGTCCTTCTCCAAAGCCACAAAAGGAGGATGTCAGGAGGTTGTCAGGAGGCTGAACCATGTTTGATCAACTAGAATTGGTAACAGTTGAGATTCTCACAGGCCCTGAGAATAAGATGATTAATTCTCTCCTTATGTCTGTCCCATGCCTAGAGGACAGAATTCTGTTGGATCTGTTGAGTAAATAAATGAGTTTGCAAATTAATTAATTGAATAGCCCTAACATACTTCCTAAATTAACATTTCCATTTTTCATGTATAAGGTTAAACACAGTTACTGGCTTCCTACAACCACTCTGACAATTTTCTAGTATCTTTTCAGCTGGGCTCAACCTCATACCCCTTAGTGCTCACAATTCCCTAACTCCTTTTCTCTAGTCAGCATCCCATGGGCAGACAGTAATGAAAGGTACCATTCCTAGATCATTGCAATTGTTCAAGTCACTTTAGCAACTAGATGATATAAATTCTTAGTCTCATCCCCCCTTATAACTAACATATTTATAGTCTACTGATACTGGAATCTTCACCCACAGACACACAACTTAAGACCTTCTAACCCAAAGCTTTTGCTCATGTTGGCTCCCCTGTAGAACTCCAGTTGTTAATGAGACAAACTGAGGCTCTCTTGTCCCACCTTCAAGGGTCTAGTATATGAAAGCTAAAAGTACTTGCATTCATTGTCTTTATCAGTCTTGACCATAGTCACCTGTCACTCAGACCATTAACCGCATGCTTTAAGGAAATGCTCTCTACTCAGGAAAACCTTCATGCAGCGTGGTGAACTCGCTTAATCACACCAGTGAATAAACAATATTTAAAACACATTTATTTTAGGGGCGCCTGGGTGGCTCAGTCGGTTAAGCGTCCGACTTCGGCTCAGGTCATGATCTCACAGTCTGTGGGTTCGAGCCCCGCATCAGGCTCTGTGCTGACAGCTCAGAGCCAGGAGCCTGCTTTGGATTCCGTGTCTTCCTCTCTCTCTGCCCCTCCCCTGCTCATGCTCTGTCTCTCTCTGTCGCAAAAATAAACAAAAAAAAAATTAAAAGACATTTATTTTAGTTTGCAGGTTACCTCTTATTCTGGGCAAGAGTACGGTTTTAGAAACTTATTTTAAGGGGGAACTGGGGCTTAAATTACACTTTTTTCACGCTTCATCTCCAGTAGCATTGCTGGATTCTGAGATACTGGATTGTTCCTTTTACTTTGCCCTTTGATTATAAGAAACATGGCAAAGCAAAGGATCTATACTTACGAGAAAGCAGGGCAACTGAAACTTCTTTGTATGCAGTTAACAGGATAGTTAACACATTGGAGATAAAATGTAGAGCTAAATTAACCTGGTGTAACATCTAAATCCAGACATGTTTCCTACATATCCTTTAATAGTTTGTGGGATAAAAGCATTGATATTTAGTGATGATGAGGAGGAATATGATGAGGATGAGGATGATGACGTGGGGTAAAAGCACTGATACTCAGTGATGATGATGGTAATGATGACAATGATGATAATAAGCACTATAACTTTTGGCTTCTGTACTAGGTTCTTTTACCTCAAATCTCAATGTAATTACATATTTTATAATATCCTTTTCTTGTTGAGTTGAAGACTTCAATAATGCAAGTTAGTTTACTTAACTAATATTGCTGAGTTGCTCAAAAATGGCTCCACAATGATTCAAATATATGACACTACCCAAAATGACCTACCATTGTATTTAATGCTCTACTTCTCTATGGACAGAAATAATAGTGATATTTTAATCTGGAAATTTGCATGGTTCCTAATCATAAATAGTTGGTAATTTGGTGTCATTTGATAATTAGTTGATTTAAAAATCTAGTTACATTACTGGGAAATGTTTCAAAGCCTGTATCAATTAAAAAAAAAACTAGTATCAAATATTAAAAATAATAGCTATGTAGAGATCTTTTGTAATGTCTTTGTGATTGTGAGGTTCTTCCTTTTTTGTTTTTGTTTAAATCTTTATTCAGGTGTATAATTTAGACAAACTTCTTTCAGTTTCCTAAAAATAATAGAAGATAAAATAGGAAGTTTTTTATGAGGCTGGTCTCAAATAAAACAACTTCCTTTGAGGAGTAAACATGAATTAATTTTGCTCTAATTAACTTATAAAAAAGAAAAAGAATCCTACTACAGTTCATGGATTCATCAAAATAAAGTGGGTGGAAAAGAATTTCACATGTTTTTCCTTGTTTTTAAACTTAGGTACTATAAAATGTAGAAATATGAATGGAAATTCTTATAGCTCTGGACTCAGGAAAAGACAAAAATAGAACAAAGCAGAATACTGCCAGTTGGTCTCACAAAATAACCTAACATGAACTAAGAAGAAATAACTAAAATATAAGCTTTATAAAGAAGGGAAATTTTATTTCTTACTTTGTTTTATGCTAGATCTCCAACCCCAAGAGGAATATCTGGCACGTTTTAAACAATAAGTATATCACAACTGAAGGAGTAAAATGAATGAACTTAATTATTATGACATATAGTTAGAAATTCAACATATTATTATAGATGAAACAGAAAATATAATTTAATGAAAAGAAAGTTACCAAATTCATATCACTTTGGGTTTTTATTTTTGCTTTGTTCTGTAAGGTTGATTATACTTTCCTGAAGGTCTATATTCTTACATATTTGAAGGGAGAAAAAGAAAATCTGGACTGACATCATCCTGATTTAGAGGAATGAACTGCTCATTTATAATGTCAACTGTGACTATTAATTCATTCTGACAAATGAATTGGTTAAAATTCTACTTATACATTCCTGTTTCTCTCATCCTTTGTTAGAATCAACTATTTCCTCATTTTAGTAACTCAATAATCTACCTAATTCTTACAGAAATCCTGAACATAAATATGTATTAGCAGATTTAGTGGCATAAGCAACTTTGGCATATGGATAGAAAATCCTTTATATGGTCTCTATAACTTAAAGCTGGAAGTGTTTAGTGGTTAAAAACATGAATTTTCACGTTGAGTATATATGGGTTTGAGTCAGTATTCTCCTATAATGTGACCTGAGGCAAATAACTTAATAACATTAAATAGCAATATTTTCAAATATTAAAAATATGGATATCACCTTAAGCATGTTTTGCAAAAATTAAGTAAAAGTATGCAGTAAAAGTATAAGCATCTACCATATACTATTTAGGTGTTACAGATACAACTATGAACAAAACAGATTAAAATTTCTATTCTTGTAGAGCATTTGTTTACACTCTCATAGAAGATAAACAGATAAAAATGAGCAAAAACAATATGTAGTGTGTTAGGTGGTGGTGAGTACTATGGTAAAAATAAAACAGGAATGGTAGACGAGATTTAAGGAGAGAAAGAGAATGATCACAGTTAATAACATGGATAGGAAGGCTTCACTGAGAATGTAATACTTATAAATATTTATCTTCCCAAATTTGTATGTGTGTCAAAACACAAAATTTCTGATATAAAGGATTTCCATGCTATTTTATGTTTTAATTTGGTATGGAGAAATATATGTCTAATGTGAATTATTTCTTTTCATATATATTTAGGAAAACTTCAATATATTTTTATGTTTATGTGTTAACACTTTTCATGTCATTATACATAATTTCAGACATTTATATATATTTTATACTTTTATTTTTATATAGGTTTAATATTTTTCACAGCATTTTCACAAACATTATCTAATGTTGCATTAGGAGTGGACAACCTGATTTTACAGTTTAGTTTAGTTTTTGTTAGTCATAGTTGTTTTAAAAATGTAAGTATCAGCATTTTCCCATTAGCATTAAGGAAGTTGTAGATGTGTAATGGTGCATGTAGTAGGTACAGTGAGGCCTAGGACTGTTATTATTTGAGAAGCAAAAGTGCCCTGGGTTTCGAACATTGGTGAAATGGAAGGATGGAAATCTTCGTGAAATGGAAGGATGGAAATCTATCTGAACCAATTACTGGAGATCTAAGACACAAGTAAGAACAAGTCATTGGAAAATCCAGAGAACATCAAGTAAAGTATTCTGAAGAAATTAAGTGCCAGGCCAGTCTAATTCAGGATAATGCTCATGGTGTTAGAAGCAGGGAGAGTAAGAGAAAGTCAAGAAGACTTTTTTAGAGTGTTGAGCCTTATCTCAAGAGAGTCTTTTTTTTTTCAGTTTATTTATTTTGAGAGAGAGATAGAGCACATGTGTGGGTGCTCACACAAGCAGGGGAAGGGCAGAGAGAGGGAGAGAAAGAATCCCAAGCAGGCTCTCCACTCTTAGCAGTGAACCCTACGTGGAGCTCAATCCCACGAACTGTGAGGTCATAACCTGAGTTGAAATCAAGAGTCAGAAGCTCAACCACCTGAGCCACTCAGCTGTCCTTAAGATTTTGTATGACTTTCACTGAGTCTTCAAAACCAAGGACTGACTAGGTCACATCCTAGGAGGCTAACACTCACCACAGCTCAAACAGTTCCATGCCTGACAGGTAGAGGTGGGAGAAGCCTTGAGATCAGCATCAAATGCAAAAGTATATTGGTTAATTGTTTTTATTTTATTTTCAATACAAGGAAAATATCTTTTAAATTAACGAAAATGGAAAAAGAAAAGAAAATCCAGATGAAGCACTTTGCCACCAGAAAGAGGTAATCAGCATTTTGCTTAGCAAGGCAGGTTTAATTATGTTAATGTACGAGATGAAACAGGGGACTGAGGTCTTATGTTGAATTAAAATTGATTGACTCTAGAATACGTCCTTAAGTTGAAGAGAAGAAATAAGTTGACCTTTGAAGCCATCAAAGTTATAAAACTTCCTTTAAAAATATAATTTTCTCTTGGGGAAATTTGATTGATCATTTCTAAGCAGGCTGTCAGCAAATGTTATAATTTTCCAATATTTTGGACAGGCCTCATCTAAAGATGAAGATTGTTGTTCCGACACAAGCAGAGGAAACATTATTTGTGACCCCATGTAGGGGGAAGAAATAATTTCCAATTTATATGCAAAACAAATATGTATGTATAATCCAGTCCTTCTGGCTCAATTAGTTAAAAAATAGAGTAAGACACACAGAGTTAGCAACACTAGATTCTGAGTATAATATTGGTGTTTCCAGAGGGAGCCAGCTAATTGGTAATAACCGTACTTTGCCAGCCTAGCAAGTCACACTCGAACTGTGCCATATCTCTTACTGAAAAGTGAACAAGTCAAAGCTTATGGAAGACAATGAGAGTGGAACATTGGAATACATTCCTAAATGTGTACTTGAAGGCTTACCAGACATAGGACTTAATCAAATGTTGGGTTGGCAGTAAAGGAGAATGTAGATTTCTAGTTACATTTTTATTGTATTTCTTGGAAGAGACTATGTATCACCTCTTTAATTTTTAATTCTCAATGAAGCTGTGTCCTACTTCTTTACACTTGCTGTCTCACCCCCCATTCTCTCTCTCTCTGTCTCTCTCTCTTACACACACACACACACACACACACACACACAAAACATTAAATTTGTGCTTAAACTTAGTAGAGAAATTAAATAAAAGAAACCTGATGTTCTAGCATTCATACATCTGAAAGTTAGTTTATAACGCAATGTCATTGACTTATCATATGCATACATCCTGTGTTTAAAATTATTGCAGAAAGAGAGCATCTTTACATTTTAATGCAAAGGAATATACTTAACTATACTGAGATCAATTGGGAAAAGAAGTAGGACATCTGCAGTTGGGAAAGTAAAAGTCTCAACTAAATAGACATCTTGAAATATATTTGCATTGGCTCTAAAAGTCTACCAAAAAGTCTTCACAATTGTGTTGATGAAACTGGCTTAAGTCAGTTCCAATGCTCTAAAATCTAGCATTGTCTTTTTGTTTTGATGTCAATCCTTTTTTGATATCTGGTCTCCTGTAACAGATAGGTACATACCACAATGCCAAGCTTATATCTTTTTCTGCATCTATGATATGTGTATGAATGTTTATATGTGTGTGTGAGTGACTGTGTAGAGTAGGTTAGTGGATGAGTACAATGATAAAAAATTTATTGCAGCAAACCTGGCTGACATGTAATATCTATACCCGGCAGTTGGCTTATCCTCCTCTGTAGTTTTATTTATCTTTCTTGTATGTTATTAATATTTCTTACACTTGCTTGTAAGCTCTCTGCAGTATTTTGCCATTGTTTATGCTCTCAAAACACCAGCTAAAAACCCAAGAAATGTATTCCTTGTGTAATGGAAATAACAATGAACTTTGAGTATTAGTATCATTAAGGTGATGATACAGTTTAAGAAAAGTTCGTATAGTCATAAAACTTGGAGTTGGATTTCTTCTTGTGACAACTACTTGGGGGAAATAATTTAACCTCTCCTCACCTATAAAATGAAAAATTTTTATTAGTTATTGAAGTAATTTACTTGAAATATATTTAATGGGTAAAGAACATGGTATTAAATTCATTCATTAAGTGGAAGAAAGTTGCAGAAAACATGCCCTTTCATTTGGCAATTTTTTAAAACCCTTAGCAAATTCAAATATACAATAACATCAAGATGCATTTTACTTGCAAGTTTTAACTATTAGATCATATCCACAATGCGCTCAATAACAATACAAGAAAAACTTAAGGCATTAAAAAGTCTTGTATATTTTGATGTTCTTCAGCAGTAAAGCAAGATATTTAGGGTGTTTTTTTCATTTAATACTAATCTGTTGCCCTTGGTATTAAATGCATTATATGATTAAGATCTTATAATGTTATTCAGTTGTGCTTCTGTCATACCTTCTTCTGGCTTAGTCTTTTTAAGAGCTATCAGTCCTTGGAAGATAGCTATAGATTTGCAGAGAAGCGGCATGCATTCCAAAATGGAATGTATTAAATACATTTGTATTTGCTGTAAAGAAAGTACAGTTTCAAGTGTTTGCATATTAGGGGTATATTTCTAGGAGCAATATTATTATTTCCTCATAGCAGTGTTAAGGTAAATGGTTATATCTGTAAACAGTTATCTGAGTGCTTCCACAAGCATCATACCATGTAATCATAGGAAGTCAGTAGGGAAACCATGACTGCTCCCATTGAATGTGTAAAGAAAATAGTGTAGTTTCATTTGTGTAAATAATCATTTGCTAAATGCTTACTCTATGTAAGGCATTATAATGGGCACTGGCAAAGGAAAATGCAGTGGTAACAAAGCCCCCAGGCTTTCAAGAAATTCAGAATCAAAATAGGGAACATATTTATGAAAATTGTCTCTATTAGGGGTGAATAAAGGCCACCTTCCTCCAGATGACTTCATATGCATAGCGTTTTGTGACAGCAAAGCTATCTTCATCCGATGCCTTTTTGCTGAGAATTTCCCCTCACCTTCTGTTTGGGATTTTTTTTTCCCTTTGTTTCTTTTTTCTGTTCTATTTTTTCCTTTCCCCCTACCCCTCTGTTTTCTTTCTGGCATTCCCTAGTTTCTATCCTTTCATTTCTTACCAAGATTCTCTCGCTTTCTTACAACAGGGCCTATAGTGAGTAGTGTTATATTTTCCATAATAACATGCTGGCTTTAAAAATTCATTTGTATATATAATGTACCATCATATGCATCTCAAATATTTTGCTTGAGGGGCAGTTTGCATGCAAAGTATTTACATCAGGTATTAATATTCCAGAAATCTATTCATCTCTTAAAATTGTTTAATAAGTATACAGTTGATACTTGAGCAACATGGGTTAAACTGCATATCCACTTATATACAGATTATATATATATATATATATATATATATATATATATATATATATATAGTACAGTACTGTAAATGTGTTCCTTCTTCCTCCTGATTGTCTTAAAACATTTTCTTTTTCTCTTTTTGTAAGAATACAGTATATAATACATATAACATACAAAATATGTATTTATTGACTATGTTAACAGTAAGGCTTCTAGTCAACAGTAGGCTATCAGTAGTTAAGCTTTGGGGGCATCAGAAGTTTTAGGTGGATTTTCAACTGGTGTCCCTCACCCCTCACATGAGTTGGCATCCCTAACCCCTCATGTGGTTCAAGGGTCAGCTGGATAACAGAAGTTTTGTTAATTAGCATAACTAATTTTTAAATAACGTGTGTGAAATTAGCAATGCTTAAGGAGTGTTTGGTTAGAAATAGGAGGGTCTCTACCACTTTTCGTGAACTAGGTATGGAAGTTTTGCAAGCACAAAAACTTCCTGCCATTGGGCAGTCATACTGGCTCTTCAGTCTTAGAGGAGACTTTCCTTTGACCCACAGGTGAAACTTGCTGCTCCCACCATAAGAATATTGTTGTGTTTTCCCAGGAATGAGCCTTTCAAACTGTATGCTCTTTTCAATGTCTAATGTTGTATTCCCTGTGATGGCAGCAGGTGGCCACTTGCCCATTTGCTAGAGTTTGGTCTACGAATCACTGCCATTGTTGCTTATCCATAATGAGATTGAACAAGAAGAGGAGATTTTATGGACTTCAACTACCTGCAAACATATGTGCTAATAATATTCATGAAATTATTGGTATTTCCTAATAACCAAAGGAGATTAGTTACAGATGGTCTACCAGTTTTTAAATGAATATTTTCTTGGATGTCATCCCTCCACTCCACCTCTTCCCTCCTAAAGTAAAGGGGCTGCCCTTATCTGGTATCTTGATCTGTACTCATCATTTCAGGACTTCACTTGCCTGGTAAGAGAAAATGTACAATAAGTGCTATATGGAACTAACTATACACAATGTGCTTTTGAAGTGAAAATGTAAGAAGGATTAATAAGAAGCTATAAACAGCTTCACAGATAAGTTTATTTGAGATGGGCCTTAAATAATGAATGTGATTGCTATAAGAGTAACAGTAAAGATCATTCTGGGCAGAGAGACCAGCTTGAATGTACATGATTATTTCTAAATTCTGATTAACACAAGCTTGCAGATATTAAAAGGCATGCTTGGAATCTTGTTACATTAAGTGGCGTTCCATCTCTTAAGTACAACCAGACCCAAAATTTTCCTATCTCTATAAAAATATATAATAAAATTGACTATTTTTTTAGTGTTCTCTCACATAGGGAATTGGTGTTTAGGATTCTAAGGAACTGAAGGTAGTAGACAGGATCAATGAGGATTTTAAATGATAAGAAAGACAGGAGAGGTTTCAGAGACCTTATAAATTGTTACTACATAGGAAGCCTACCCATTCGATGATAGAAAATGGCATGGAGGAACCCACTCAGATGTGGCTCATGCTGTGCTATACATTACTAAGACCCTAAATATCTCCTGTTTTCATTTAAGTTTTACCCATCTCTCAAGGGCCCATCCAGTCCTACTTTTTCTAAGCGTAATGCACTTTTTAATATTATCATCATGCCCTTCAAATTAGTTTTAGTACCCCTAATGTATCTGTTTAATACATAATACCATGCTTTATCACTTAAGAATTTCAGAGAACTTTTATAAACACACCCTAAACTATGAAGGAGGTATGGGCAATGGTTCCTGTGAGTATATCCTTGTAGGATAATAAGACTTCATCGAATATTTGTCTATTAATGATTACAGAGAATCTAGAAAGTCATATTATAGTTCTTTGCCTATTGCATCTTTAAAGTGCAGATAATTTTACAATGCAATGATACCTACTGCAAATTGGTACCAATAATTGGAATTTAATTTTAGGAAGAGAGATAAAACATAAGAAAATATTCTGAATATTTTGGGGTTTTATTCAGGAAAACAGTCTCTTAGAACTGACTGAATACCGCCCCCTTTCTGTTCAGGATCACAGCCTTCTCTTATCTATTCTCAGCCCACCATCAGTTAGAATGATGGATTTCTAGTGTTTCCTTCTTTTCATTGTGTGGATCCCGGTTGTGTAGGTTATTTTATTTGATGCATATAGTTACCTTTAGAAGTCAGGTGGTTCCATTATTGGAATTTTTTAACATGAGAAAAATCAGTTCTTTAAATCCATATACATAACAAGAATGGAAGATTGCATAATTTGTACTTTAATAGAAAATAGACTTAGCATTTTATATAGATTTGCTCACAAGAAAAATGATTTTGAACTGTCAGTTAGCCTGACCTTTGATTAATCGCAACTCCCCACTCATTAAAGCAGTTCTTTGAATGTACATGTTTTTCTGTAAGAGGTATGAGACTAATTTGTTCTTTAAAAAATATTCTTTAAAAAGACATGGAACTTTATGCCCTGTCCCCTCCACAAATTTTGTTTTACATATTGTTTTTTAAATAGGGAGTATTTACAAAATAGTTACACAGAACTTTCAGAAAGAATCTCACACTTCTGTTTGTCTGTTTGATTGATGCCATGATCAAGAAGTGTGCGTTTTATTTCCTAGTGTGATGAAATTCTATCTTACTGTGATATTAACCATAGTAGCTCAGTGTTTCCCAATTTTAATGGCTAGAAAAGTTCATTTCTGAAGAATGACATAGGCAAGTTGTTAGAAACATATATACATCATTTCAACAGTTATTTGTTCAAATCATATTTAGTGAATACCTAACAGGAAAGAGGCACTCTACTATGCATGTGTAATACAAGGAAAAATAAAGCTCAGATGGTCCCAACCCTCATGGAACTTTGTTTCCTACCACTTGACAGTGCTTTGCAACAACTGTCTTAATTGCCTGAAAAAAGTTGCATGTACAAATTTAGGAACAAAGACCAATTTGGCAAACTAATTGTTATGCTTGTGAGTATAAACCATGTATCCCTAAATAAATTGCATACATGCAGTTCTCCTACATGGTAATAGTTTAAAAAATTTAAGGGAATTTGTTGTGTATGTTAAAGTAGCTATTGGGGGGCGCCTGGGTGGCTCAGTCGGTTGAGCGTCCGACTTCAGCTCAGGTCATGATCTCACAGTCCGTGAGTTTGAGCCCCGCGTCGGGCTCTGTGCTGACAGCTCAGAGCCTGGAGCCTGCTTCGGATTCTGTGTCTCCCTCTCTCTCTGTCCCTCCCCTGCTCATGCTCTCTCTCTGTCTCAAAAATAAATAAAAACATTAAAATTTTTTTAAATAAAAAAATAATAAAAAAATAAAGTAGCTATTGGTTGATCAGAACATTAATCCATGTAGTATTAATTCAAAGCCACCTCAGAGTTCATGTAGTCCAAACCCCAATTTTACTATAAAATTATTGCCCAGAGAAACAAAGTGAATCATTAAACTTCATAAACCAGATTATTTGTGACTAAATGTGGCCACTTTGATGCATTACAGTGGAATGCAGTGAGAACTAATTACATCCATAATATTTGAATGACACATGATATCAGTTTATATTCCTGCCATTATGTATCTTAGCCCTCAAGTAGATAATGCAGAATTTAGTATCATTTTAAGAAGCTTGTTTTTAGCACTGATGACTTGACTCAGCAATTTGTGTTAAACAATATTTATTTAAATATATAACATTGATAATGTGCAATAAAAAATTTACTTTTTAATTTGTTTGAAAGTTCTAAATACAGATTTTTACAAATTCTACACCAGCATATTCCTCAAAGAGAAAGGAAATTCAGCCCTTATGTGCATGTATTTTCCAAGTAGAACATCAGATAACACATTTTTGTGACTTCTTAGCTCTGTAGACTCCTGATATTAAAGGAATGTGACTCTTCTATGAGCCTGCTGTGATATTACTATGAGGTTTCTATGATGGCAGGTAAGAAGCATACACACTTTTACTTCCCTGAACAATGTCTAAGTCAGAGATACCGCAGTCATTGTTGTTCTCTCCACTACTTGGTCAACCTAAAGACTCTTGAGACTTCTGCAATAGAGTGGGCTTGGCAACCATTGTTAATGAATCATTGTAATGATAGTTTTAACATAAATTACTTGTTTTCCTCTTTTCTTTCTGATTTTTCAGAATTTAGCACGTAAGTGTGTGTGTGTGTGTGTGTGTGTGTCTTATGGCACTTAAGTTTTCAATAGTGATTCAGTGGATTTCAGTAGTGATTCAATAGCAACTCACATGCCATTTTTGTGGCCACCATGGTGCAATATATGCGGTAATTTATGGTCCAGATTGATATAAAAATCAGATTAGCAGGTTGTTTTGTGTGCATTTAGTAACTATAAATTATTGTGTACCTTTTTTTAACATGAGAGATCTGAGTTTGGGCTGAATGTGGGGAATAGACTTAGAGTCTACAACAGCGTAATATGTGAATATACATTGAGTTAAACGCTAAAATTAATTTCAAGGTGTGTAAATTTTGTAAAAGTTCGAAGGTGGAATCAAACACCTTGGCTTTAGCAACTTCAAAGACTTTATAGAAGATATGGCATTTACGTTAGGGAAGGTTGACACATTTTTAATTTTCTAAAAAGGTGATAAGAAAGCGTTGATGGTTGAGAGAATACTATACCTTTTTTTTAATATAACTATTAAAAGTTATATTTAAAGTATAAATATTTAAAGTAACTGTATTCTTCTAGTAGGTGATTATATATATATATATATATATATATATATATATATATATATAATTTAATTTTTCCAAAAACAACAGGAGATGAAAAAAGGCATTTATTCCATCTTCACATGGGATGACCTCATTTATAATAAATTTAGAAAAACTAGAAAAATCGTAAACACTTTTTTGAGTGTAAAGCTGTTTGTTCCTATATTATACACTTCTTCCTAACCTTTATGTAACCCCCAAATATGAATTTAGGTAAAACTAGATTAAATAAATGGTAGATATGAATAATGGAAGTAAAAGCAAAATATTTTGAGAAATTACTCTTGGCTAGATACTGTTAAGTAATTTCATGCACATCTCCATCTTCATAGCAGCTGAAAAATTTGAGAATTAGAGATTAAATGGCATGACCAAAATCACAAACTTAGTAATTGCCAAACCTGGGCTGGATTTCATGTTTTAGTAATTACAAAAGTATCATGGGGCTAGATACTGAATTAAGGAGGTCTGGTCTTGTTTTGGATCACCCTTAGTCTTGTTTACAATCTGAGTGACCTTATATGAGCATCATCTTTGCTTACCACCTGTCATCAGCAGAATGTCTGCCTCCCTGCATCAAAAGCAAATACTAGTCATGAATCACTCTAAGACAAGGACCTGTAAACATTGCCATGCTTGTTATAATTGATGATTGTCAATCACCACATAGCATCCATAGGAATTATCAGAAGGGAGGGAAGAATGTATCAGAATTAGGAGTCTACGACTGTTGAAATCATTCTTCTTTGACAGAAGATCCTGAAGCATTGGCTATGATGTTGTGTTTCAAGCCGATTAAAATTTGTATAAAAAGCTAAAGTTTTCAAGCATATTTTAGAAGCCATTAGTTTTTAAAATATTTTTAAAATTGAGGTATAGTTGATACACAATGTTACATTATTTTGAGATGTACAACATAGTGATTTGACAACTGAATGTGTTATGCTATGCTCACCGTAGGTGTAGGTACCATGTGTCATGGTACAGTGGTATTAAAATACCATTGTTTAATACTGCAATTATCATACCATATATTCCCTATGCAATACCATAGAAGACATTAGTTTTTATAGAATTATCCTACTTTAGGGAAAACCAGTATCATTTGTGTTTCCTTGTTGGAAACCTGTAGTGTTTTTAAAGTTCTATTTCTAATGATTTTACTATAAGATGGTGCTTATTTGATTATTCCCATAGAAAGAAGAAATTAAAATTCATGAAAAAAAAAGAGTCCTCTCAAAGGACCAGAATTAGGAGAATCTCAATTTGGGAACTGGTTTCTAACTGTGTCAAGATATACATTGCAATGCTGTGCTTGAGTTCATTGATCTCAATCTCAAAATTAAGGAGCAGTACCTATAGTTCACAATTGTTCATTTGTTGTGTCATTGAAGAGAATCCATTAAGAAAACAACTTCTATCAGCATGTCTAAAAATGCCTAGTAGATGTAATTTTTTTTTAATATGAAATTTATTGTCAAATTGGTTTCCATACAACACCCAGTGCTCATCCCAACAGGTGCCCTCCTCAATGCCCATCACCTGCTTTCCCTCCCTCCCACCCCCATCAACTCTCAGTTTATTCTCAGTTTTTAAGAATCACTTATGGTTTGGTTCTCTCCCTCTCTAACATTTTTTCCCTTCCCCTCCCCCATGGTCTTCTGTTAAGTTTCTCAGGATCCACATAAGAGTGAAAACCTATGGTATCTGTCTTTCTCTGTATGACTTATTTCACTTAGCATAACTCTCTCCACTTCCATCCACATTGCTACAAAAGGCCATATTTCATTCATTCTAATTGCCAAGTAGTATTCCATTGTATATATATGCCACAACTTCTTTAGCCATTCATCAGTTGATGGACATTTAGGCTTTTTCCATAATATGGCTATTGTTGAAAGTGCTGCTATAAACATTGGGGTACAAGTGCCCCTATGTATCGGCACTCCTATATCCTTTGGGTAAATTCCTAGCAATGCTATTGCTGGGTCATAGCGTAGTTCTATTTTTAATTTTTTGAGGAACCTCCACACGGTTTTCCAGAGTGGCTGCACTCGTTTGCATTCCCACCAACAGTGCAAGAGGGTTCCCGTTTCTCCACATCCTCTCCAGCATCTAGAGTCTCCTAATTTGTTCATTTTAGCCACTCTGACAGGCGTGAGGTGATATCTCAGTGTGGTTTTGGTTTGTATTTCCCCGATGAGGATTGACGTTGAGCATCTTTCCACATGCCTGTTGACCATCTGGATGTCTTCTTTAGAGAAGTGTATATTCGTGTCTTCTGCCCATTTCTTCACTGGTTTATTTGTTTTCTGGGCGTTGAGTTTGGTAAGTTCTTTATAGATTTTGGATATATCATTTGCAAATATCTTTTTCCATTCCGTTGGTTGCCTTTTAGTTTTGTTGATTGTTTCCTTTGCAGTGCAGAAGCTTTTTATCTTTACGAGGTCCCAGTAGTTCATTTTTGCTTTCAATTCCCTTGCCTTTGGAGATGTGTCAAGTAAGAAATTGCTGCAGCTGAGGTCAGAGAGGTTTTTTCCTGCTTTCTCCTCTAGAGTTTTGATGGATTCCTGTCTCACATTCAGGTCCTTTATCCATTTTGAGTTTATTTTTTGTGAGTGGTGTAAGAAAGTGGGCTAGTTTCATTCTTCTGCATGTTGCTGTCCAGTTGTCCCAGCACCATTTGTTAAAGAGACTTTTTTCCATTGGATATTCTTTCCTGCTTTGTCAAAGATTAGTTGGCCATACTTTTGTGGGTCCAATTCTGGAGTCTCTATTCTATTTCATTGATCTATGTGTCTGTTTTTATGCCAATACCATAGTGTCTTGAAGATTACAGCTTTGTAGTAGAGGCTAAAGTCTGGGATTGTGATGCCTCCCACTTTGGTCTTCTCCGTCAAAATTACTTTAGCTACTCTGGGTCTTTTGTGTTTCCATACAAATTTTAGGATTGCTTGTTCTAGCTTCAAGAAGAATGCTGGTGCAATTTTGATTGAGATTGCATTGAATGTGTAGATTGCTTTGGGTAGTATTGACATTTTGACAATATTTATTTTTCCAATCCATGAGCAGGGAATGTCTTTCCATTTCTTTAAATCTTCTTCAATTTCCTTCATAAGCCTTCTATAGTTTTCAGCATACAGATCTTTTACATCTTTTGTTAGGTTTATTCCTAGGTATTTTATGATTCTTCCTGCAATTGTGAATAGGATTAGTTTCTTTATTTGTCTTTCTGTTGCTTCATTATTAGTGTATAAGAATGCACCCAATTTCTGTACATTGACTTTGTATCCCGCAACTTTGCTGAATTCATGTGTCAGTTCTAGCAGACTTTGGTTGGAGTCTATTGGGTTTTCCATGTATAATATCATGTCATCTGCAAAGAGTGAAAGCTTGACTTCATCTTTGCCAATCTTGATGCCTTTGATTTCCTTTTGTTGTCTCATTGCTGGTGCTAGATCTTCCAACTCTATGTTAAACAACAGTGGTGAGAGTGGACATCCCTGTCGTGTTCCTGATCTCAGGGGGAAAGCTCTCAGTTTTTCCCCATTAAGAATGATGTTAGCTGTGGGCTTTTCATAAATGGGTTTTATGATGTTTAAGTATGTTCCTTCTATTCCGACTTTCTTGAGAGTTTTTATTAAGAAAGGATTCAGAATTTTGTCAAATGATTTTTCTGCATCGATTGACAGGATCATATGGTTCTTTTCTTTTATTAATGTGATGTATCACATTGATTGACTTGTGAAGGTTGAACCAGCCCTACAGCCCAGGAATAAATCCCACTTGATCATGGTGAATAATCCTTTTTATATGCTGTTGAATTTGATTTGCTAGTATCTTGTTGAGAATTTTTGCATCCATATTCATCAGGGATATTGGCCTGTAGTTCTCTTTTTTTACTGGGTCTCTGTCTGATTTAGGAATCAAAGTAATGCTGGCTTCATAGAATGAGTCTGGAAGTTTTCCTTCCCTTTCTATATTTTGGAACAGCTTGAGAAGGATAGGTATTATCTCTGCTTTACATGTCTGGTAGAATTCCCCAGGGAAGCCATCTGGTCCTGGACTCTTATTTTTGGGAGATTTGTGATAACTGATTCAATTTCTTCCCTGGTTATGGGTCTATTCAAATTTTCTATTTCTTCCTGTTTGAGTTTTGGAAGTGTGTGGGTGTTTAGGAATTTGTCCATTTCTTCCAGGTTGTACTGTTTGTTGGCATATAATTTTTCATAGTATTCCCTGATAATTGCTGGTATTTCTGAGGGATTGCTTGTAATAATTCCATTTTCATTCATGATTTTATCTATTTGGGTCATCTGTCTTTTCTTTTTGAGAAGCCTGGCTGGAGGTTTATCAATTTTGTTTATTTTTTCAAAAAACCAACTCTTGGTTTCATTGATCTGCTCTACTGTTTTTTTTAGATTCTATATTGTTTATTTCTGCTTTGATCTTTATTATTTCTCTTCTTCTGCTGGGTTTGGGGTGTCTTTGCTGTTCTGCTTCTATTTCCTTTAGGTGTGCTGTTGTTACATTTTGTATTTGGGATTTTTCTTGTTTCTTGAGATAGGCCTGGATTGCAATGTATTTTCCTCTCAGGACTGCCTTTGCTGCATCCCAAAGCATTTGGATTATTGTATTTTCATTTACATTTGTTTCCATATATTTTTAAATTTCTTCTCTAATTGTCTGGTTGACCCATTCATTCTTTAGTAGGGTATTCTTTAACCTCCCTGCTTTTGGAGGTTTTCCAGACTTTTTCCTGTGGTTGATTTCAAGTTTCATAGCATTATGGTCTGGAGGTGTGCATGGTATGAGCTCAATTCTTTTATACTTATTAATGGCTGTTTTTTGACCCAGTATGTGATGTATCATGGAGAATGTTCAATGTGCACTCGAGAAGAAAGTATATTCTGTTGCTTTGGGATGCAGAGTTCTAAATATATCTGTCAAGTCCATCTGATCCAATGTATCATTCAGGGCCCTTGTTTCTTTATTGATCCTGTGTCTAGATGATCTATCCACTGTTGTAAGTGGGGTATTTAAGTCTCCTGCAATTACCACATTATTATTAATAAGGTTACTTATGTTTGTGAATAATTGATTTATATATTGGGGGCACCCGTATTGGGCTCATAGACATTTATAATTGTTAGCTCTTCCTGATGGATAGACCCTGTAATTATTATATAATACCCTTCATCTCTTGTTACAGCCTTTAATTTAAAGTCTAGTTTGTCTAATATAAGTATGGATACTCTAGCTGTCTTTTGACTTCCAGTAACATGATAGATCTCCATCCCCTCACTTTCAATCTGAAGGTGTCCTCAGGTCTAAAATGAGTGTCTTGTAGACAGCAAATAGATGGGTCTTGTTTTTTTATCCATTATGATACCCTATGTCTTTTGGCTGGAGCATTTAGTCCTTTTACATTCAGTGTCATTATTGAAAGATCATGAGTTTAGAGTCATTGTGATGTCTGTAGGTTTCATGCTTGTAGTGATGTCTCTGGTACTTTGTGGTCCTTGCAACATTTCACTAACAGAGTCCCTTTTAGGATCTCTTGTAGGGCTGGTTTAGTGGTGATGAATTCCTTCAGTTTTTGTTTGTTTGGGAAAACCTTTATCTCTCCTTCTATTCTGAATGACAGATTTTCTGGATAAAGGATTCTTGGCTGCATATTTTTTCCTGTTCATCACATTGAAGATTTCCTGCCATTCCTTTCTGGCCTGCCAAGCTTCAGTAGATAGGTTTGCTACTACCCTTATGTGTCTACCTTTGTGAGTTAGGGCCTATTTATCCCTAGCTGCTTTCAGAATTCTCTCTTTATGCTTGTACTTTGCCAGTTATACTATGATATGCCGTGCAGAAGATCAATTCAAGTTACATCTGAAGGGAGTTCTCTGTACCTCTTGGATTTCATTGCCTGTTTCCTGCCCCAGATCAGAGAAGTTATCAGCTATGATTTGTTCAAGTACACCTTCAGCCCCTTTCTCTCTCTTCTTCTTTTTCTGGAATTCCTATGATATGGATATTGTTCTGTTTGATTGCATCACTTACTTCTCTAATGCTCCCCTCATACTCCTGGATTTTTTTCTCTCTCATTTTCTCAGCTTACTCTTTTTCAATCATTTTATCTTCTAATTCACCTATTCTCTCCTCTGCCTTTTCAATCTGTGCTATGGCTGCCTCCATTTTATTTTGCACCTCATTTATAGCATTTTTTAATTCCTCATGATTATTTTTTAGTCCCTTGATCTCTGCAGCAATAGATTCTCTGCTGTCCTCTATGCTTTTTTCAAGCCCAGCGATTAATTTTATGACTATTAGTGTAAATTCTTGTTCCATTATATTGCTTATATCAGTTTTGATCAATTCGTTAGCTGTTGCTACTTCCTGGAGTTTCTTTTGAGGAGAATTCTTCCATTTTGTCATTTTGGGTAGTCCCTGCAGTGGCTCCAAACTGCAGGGGACTTTCCCTGTGCTGTCCAGAGAAACTTGCATTAGTGGGTGGGACCTCAGTCAGAACCGATGTCTGCCCCCAGCCCACTGCTGGGGCCACAGTCAGACTAGTGTATACCTTTATCTTCCCCTCTCCCAGGGGCAGGACTCACTATGGAGTGGTGTGGCCCCTGTCTGGGCTACATGCACACTGCCAGGCTTTTGGTGCTGCTTTGATGGGATCTGTTTAAGGGCGTATTAGAGGGGTAGTTCTGCAAGGTGCACAGGGATGGGAGGGGCAGGCTTAGCTAGCTTGGCTATCAGTGGTCCCCTATGGGAGGGGCCCTGCAACACCAGGAGGGAGGCAGGCCCATCGGAGGGATGGATCCACAGAAGCACACCGTTGGGTGTTTGTGCAGTGCAAGCAAGTTCGGTGATGGGAACTTGTTCCCTTTGGAATTTCAGCTGGGGGATGGGAGAGGGAAATGGCGCTTGCCAGCACCTTTGTTCCCCTGCCGAGCTCTGTCCTTCCTTCCAGAGCTCAATAACTCTCCTTCCCGGTGTCCCAGAGCAGAGCTGTTGACTTTTAACATTCCAGATGTTAAGTCCCACTGGCTGTCAGAACTCACGCAGTCCAGCCCCTCTGCTTTTGCAAGCCAGACTTTGGGGGTTCTCCCTTGCCCCGCAGGCTGCCCCTCCACTGCCCTGTCTCCCTTCCGCCAGTCTGTGTAGCACGCATCACCTCTCTGCCCTTCCTATCCTCCTCCGTGGGCCTCTTGTCATGCTTGGCTCCAGAGAGTCTGTTCTGCTAGTCTTCTGGTGGTTTTTTGGGTTATTTAGGCTGATGTGTGTGGAAACTAAGCAATCAGCAGGACGAGGTGAGCCCAGCATCCTCCTATGCTGCCATCATTTTCTTTAATTTCTTAATTTGTGGACATCATTTTATTTTTTTTATATATGAAATTTATTGACAAATTGGTTTCCATACAACACCCAGTGCTCATCCCAAAAGGTGCCCTCCTCAATACCCATCACCCACCCTCCCCTCCCTCCCACCCCCCATCAACCCTCAGGTTGTTCTCAGTTTTTAACAGTCTCTTATGCTTTGGCTCTCTCCCACTCTAACCTCTTTTTTTGTTTTTTTCTTTCCCCTCCCCCATGGGTTCCTGTTAAGTTTCTCAGGATCCACATAAGAGTGAAACCATATGGTATCTGTCTTTCTCTGTATGGCTTATTTCACTTAGCATCACACTCTCCAGTTCCATCCACGTTGCTACAAAAGGCCATATTTCATTTTTTCTCATTGCCACGTAGTATTCCATTGTGTATATAAACCACAATTTCTTCATCCATTCATCAGTTGATGGACATTTAGGCTCTTTCCATAATTTGGCTATTGTTGCGAGTGCTGCTATGAACATTGGGGTACAAGTGGCCCTATGCATCAGTACTCCTGTATCCCTTGGATAAATTCCTAGCAGTGCTATTGCTGGGTCATAGGCCAATGGAATAGAATAGAAACCCCAGAACTAGACCCACAAACGTATGGCCAACTCATCTTTGACAAAGCAGGAAAGAACATCCAATGGAAAAAAGACAGCCTCTTTAACAAATGGTGCTGGGAGAACTGGACAGCAACATGCAGCAGGTTGAAACTAGACCACTTTCTCACACCATTCACAAAAATAAACTCAAAATGGATAAAGGACCTAAATGTGAGACAGGAAACCATCAAAACCTTAGAGGAGAAAGCAGGAAAAGACCTCTCTGACCTCAGCCGTAGCAATCTCTTACTCGACACCTCCCCAAAGGCAAGGGAATTAAAAGCAAAAGTGAATTACTGGGACCTTATGAAGATAAAAAGCTTCTGCACAGCAAAGGAAACAATCAACAAAACTAAAAGGCAACCAACGGAATGGGAAAAGATATTCGCAAATGACATATCGGACAAAGGGCTAGTATCCAAAATCTATAAAGAGCTCACCAAACTCCACACCCGAAAAACAAATAACCCAGTGAAGAAATGGGCAGAAAACATGAATAGACACTTCTCTAAAGAAGACATCCAGATGGCCAACAGGCACATGTGGACATCATTTTAATTTGAAACTTTTTTTTATAATTTCGGCTCTTAACACTTCTTGAGATGATGAATTCAATAAGGCTATACTCCTTGCTATGTAAATGCTTGTTTAGTTATACTCTCAATCTTCTAGATGCTTGAGGTAGAGGTCTATGTAAGGTTTGTTCTGATAGGACATAAAATCATGTGTAATTTGGTGAATGTCAAATGAATGGAAAAGATACTAAGAGGAATAGAATGTGATGTTGTATATTAGCAAGACCTTTCATCTCAGTAATAGACTGATAAATTAGGTCTTGTTTATCAACTACTTTTTCCTGTTATTTATGTTTTAAATGAGGAGTCTGCCTGTCTTCAAAAGATAGATAAGTGAAATTATCTAGTTTAAATTATTTCTGTATAAACTTAAACACTAATGTTGAGATTTACTAAATGGGTAATACCATATCATAGCAAGGTTATGGCAATGCCTAGACTCCAAAGATTCTACCTTAATTTTATACTTTCCTGGAAAACCAAAGATTCTTAATTATTTAGTCTGTGCTTAGAGAGCAGCATATATTTGCTCACAACTCAGGTCAATTTAGTTATTTAATTGTGTGTGTATGCATATAATTGTATTACACCTTTATTTTTCCAACAGAACTCTCTTGATATCAGGTCACAAGAACTGAATAACATTCAAGATAGGAAATATCATAATGTATTCTCATCCATAACATCCTGCATAACATATAATAGATATTTAATCAATATGTATATCATTATTTTAAAAAGGATGGCAATTTATTTAGTTGCATTTTCCTTTGTTCTGTTTGAAGATGTAAAAGGAACTAGAATGCAAGATTCCTTGTGAGCAGCCTGCTCAGAAAACAGTATGCTTGTTTCATCCAGAGAGACATAAAGTGGGCTACTTTAAGCTGATAGGATCCGTGATCCTATAAAAGGAAATGTCCTTTTAAAACTCCAAGATTGATTTTATTTGTTCTAATTATAATTAAAAATAATCAATTCACAAGAGTGGCAGGTTTATTACATATTTTGTAGTCCCAGGCACTACTTATTAAGCATTCCATTTTGCAGTGCCATTTAAAAATTCTTAGGTTAGATATGTACATAGTTGCTTTGTATTAAATGATGTTGGTATTTTAAATCTATAATTTTGAGTTAAGAATTAATCCATTGAAATGATAGTTGAGAAAAATCCAATAGTAATTCCCTTAAAATAAAAAGAAGAAAACAAACTCAAGCATTTTGCTTCATCTCTTCTGTGGGCTCTATGATAAAGTAATTATGCAATCAGTAATTAATCACTTCTAGCCAACAAAAAGGGCATTGTAATTCTGGAAAGTAATGCATTCTGCTAAAATGGTTGGATAATAACCAACTAAGCTTAACACAAACATGAGATAATAGAAAAGAAACAATGAAAATAAGTTGTGCTCCTCTGGGAAAACAAAAACAAATAAATTAATATGCAAATATGCAAATTAGAGGATGTGACTCCTGGATGTACATTAAAATATAGAGAGACCTGGATAAAAATGTTTGAGTATCCATTGGGAAACTCCTTTCCCTTCTCCTGTTATGGATTATTATTATTGTTTAATAAATTAAATCTCTCAGTAATATTTTAGATGACAAAACACCATCAGCTAAAAGAAAACAAAACTGTATAGACAAAATTAAATGAACTTATGGCCTACAGTGATTTTTTTTTTTTAACAATTTTTTAACGTTTATTTTTGAGACAGAGAGAGACAGAGCATGAATGGGGGAGGGTCAGAGAGAGGGAGACACAGAATCTGAAACAGGCTCCAGGCTCTGAGCTGTCAGCACAGAGCCCGACGTGGGGCTCGAACTCACGGACCGCAAGATCATGTACCTGAGCCGAAGTCGGCTGCTTAACCGACTGAGCCACCCAGGCGCCCCAAGTGATTTTATAATAAAATAAAACATTATCCCATATACGAAAACAATTTTCATTTTTCTACCTACCTACCAATTTTGAAAGGATAACTTCATTTAATTTCTGCATATCCCGTTTTATAAACACAGGAAATAACAAAAGAATAAAAGAACCTACCTCAATTCTACCTTTACCCATTTACTTGGTATCTTCCATAGTTTACTAAAACCTTCATCATTTTAGAAGATATCCCACAGTGTTTTTGTTTGTATCAAGTGTGATCATTTGTATGTTGAACCTCAAGATTAGGTGATAGATAATGGATAGATAGATAGATAGGTAGGTAGATATGTTTATTTTCCTCATTTATTTCTTCTACCCCAAAACTAAGAACCTTCCTGTCTACCATATTTGCCTTAGCATAAGAGCTTATAATTTTGGTGGGCACTGAGTAAGAATTTCTTTAGGATCAGAAATATTCACAACAACAGACAAAGGCCAGGGAAATAACATTCCATATAAGAGGTACTAAATGAATTGATTTTTGATTGGAAATAATTATAGTTTAATATATGTACATTTTTTTCTGGTGAAAAAGTCCTTATTAATTGATCCAAGGGTTCTTAGTTCATGAGAATGTTAATTTTGTTAACATGAAATATTGAACAAGAAGAAAAATATTTTTTATATCCACTAGAATTCCTCCTCTTTTCTCCTACCACTGTCACTCCCATAAGAAGGTGTGGTGAGAGTCCATTGAAATAGAAGAAATGGTTGATTTCTCTCTACATCATATATATGTTCTGAGAAAAATCACTTGGCCTGAATACTTATCTATAAACATTTGTGGGGAAAAGTAGCAAAAATAAATTTTTACTGTTCAAGCTGTTAATGTTACTCGTAGATAGGTAGGTGGATTGAATCAAAACTCTTTCAGTACTAGACCACAGTGAAAAAAAGTTGAAAGGGTTCGTACACCAATTAATACCAGAAAGAGATCAGTATTAGGCAGCCTGTGTCCTTGTTGGTAGGTTAGAGGACCATGGTAGAATTTAAAGATTAGGTAGCCTCTTAAAGCAGTTTCTAAAAGATGATATAGAACTAAACTTTTGTCAGAGAGAATTTGATATGATATGACCTCATTGAAAATCAGTCAGCCGTTCGTGTAACAAACATCCCTGAGCACTTAACTTTCTAGCTAGGCGTGCTGATACAAATGACTGTTATCTGAATTTCTTTGGAACTGGAGTCCAAACATGTTCCCATTATTGTACTTCTGAAGACATGTGCTCTTGCCTGATCATAAAGAGAGATTCCTGATTAGGAGCCTATGATTAATGAGATTTGGTTGAGTGTCACTTTTTGCATTTTAAAGTTTTGAAAATGCCGTTAAATCTGGTTGTAAGTTGAATGGTGAGGAAACTGATGATGTGGTAAGGAACTTAGTTAAAAATTTGAATTTCTTTTTCTTGCAAGACTTTATTTAAATTCAGGTTAATTAACGTATAATGCAATGTTGGTTTCAGGAGTAGAATTTGGTGATTCATCACTTATGTATAACACATATAACAGTGCTCATCACAACAAGTGCCATCTTTCATGCCTATCACACACTTAGCCCATCTTCCCACCCAGTACCCCTCCAGCAAAGCTCAATTTGTTATCTATAGTTAAGGGTCTCTTATGGTTTGCTTCCCTCACTGTTTTAATGTTATTTTATTTTTCCTTCCCTTTCATTACATTCACCTCTTTTGTTTCTTAAATTCCACATGAGTGAAATTATGTGTTACTTGTCTTTCTCTGAATCATTTATTTCACTTAGCTTAAGACACTCTAGCTCCATCCATGTTGTTGCAAATGGCAAGATTCCATTCCTTTTGATGGCTAAGTTATAGTTCATTGTGTATGTGTATGTGTGTGTATATATATGTATATATGTATATATATATATATATATATATATATATATATATATATATATATATACGTACGTACATACATACCATATCTTCCTTATCCATTCATCAGTCAATGGACATTTGGGCTCTTTCCATAATTTGGCTATTATTGATAGCTCTATAAACATTGGGATGCATGTGTTCCTTCAAATCAGTATTTTTGCATCTTTTGGATAAATACCTGGTAGTGCAATTGCTGGGTTGTAGGGTAGTTCCATTTTTAACTTTTTGAGGAAAGTTGAGTTTGTAATTGGATAATTGGTTGATCAAATTTGTGTTCTGGTAGAGTAATGGAAGTATTCAGATTCCACTCCAACTTCTGGAATGCCTAGAGTGTTATAAATATCCCTGGATAGTTTCATATGCAATGCAACCTCTGAAAAAGTTATTATGGCCTGTACTTTTGTAAAAATAATAGTAATAACAATAATATTTATCCAAATAAAATGCACCAAATAATGGCAGAGCTATGAGTTAAACAGTTGCCTTTCTAATTCAGGTACACAACTAAGACTACTTTCAGGGAAGGACTAAAAGAAGGGTTGATTAGTCAAGAGATTTTCAATAGGACAAAGCTTGGAATAAGTCTGAGGATGTAAACTAATAGCAACATTTCAATGATTTGTGGTGAGGATATTTGATTAATTAATTACTGAATGTAAGGGTGAGAGAGCAGGAACAATTAATGATCATTACAAGCTCTATGAGTTGGAAGACTGGGGAGTGAATGAAGGAACATAGAAAAATATGTTTACTAAATACAAAAATACGGAGATTCATTTGGGACAGGATAAGTGGCCTGTAGAAAATACAGTTGGAGGTCATATAAACCTGTCAAGTCCATGTTGCTGGATGCTTGTAATAAATAAAAATCATTTGAGGATTTAATCTCACTCGGACCTAACACCAATGAAACCCTAATTGATATCAAGGATATTTGGTGTTCATTCTGTTAGTCATTGGAGTTGTGAAATAGTTTCATCTTCAGCTGTCTGGTTCCTATGGTCTGGGTGCTTTGAAATAAACAGAAACCCAATTTAAGTAATAACATTGTATAGTAACCCTCTTACTTAGAATCTGCTTGACAGATTAGCCTAGCTTGCTTTTATGTCTGTAGCCCAAGTACTTTAAATCCTCTAAATTCCATCACTTTGGTTCCTCTGGATGCTCTTGCCCTCCCCGGGGTGGGCTTGAAATGTCATGCGGTTTCAGACACTTCTTTCAAACTATTAGTTCCTCCTTGAAAGTTAGTGTATTTCCCTCCAGTATTTTAATCTTACTTTCTTGGAGTCCTTACTTTGTCCCATGCCCACTTATTTAGGCATAAGGCATTATTCAGGATATCTGTATACTTATAACAAAAAGTTGCAGAAGTCAGTGAGTGATACAGATTTTGCCTTTCAGAAAAGAGGTAGCACAATTTAGAGGTGGTGGGCTAGGAGCTGGTACAAGTCATAAGAGGACTTCCAAATTATGACAACAGACTAAAAGAAACTAACTGAAAATCCATAAAGTCAGAAATTGCTCTTTAAAAAATTAGATCATTTTTATATTAAAGTGGCACAAAAATATCTTGAATGTTGTGATTGTTATATTCTCACTTAACTAAAAAGCCGAACTGCTTAGCAACCCTTTTCTTTTTTCATAATGGATTATACATGGAATACAAACCTTCAAAACCCATTCCCAGAGTGACTATAAGTACATGTCAAGCAAGTAGGAAATAATGTTTATTTTATTAGCATTACTTTATATTTTTAATAGTAATATTTTCAAATATTTTCAACTCTACTATTTTATACTATAGTATATTCCATGGTCCTGAATATTTTCTATTGGTCATAATACAGGGAGTCGCTAAGTTTTTATCAGTGTCCTTTATGGATTAGAGCAGTGAATCCTCACGTAACAAAGCAATTACATAATTTGGGTAAGTTATCACATTTCCCTGCCAATATCATAGACTGATACTGATGCAGGAGAAAGTTATCACATGAAAAAAGTATTCCCAAGAAAATTGTACATAGATATAGGTAGATTTTAATTACTATTATGCAAATGGAGTGAGGGTCACAAGCTTCAGATACTGTGGAATAAAGGAAAGCAGTGAATCCTGGGGAATAAGAAAGTATAATTTTGGAATTCAACAAATTTTCATTCTCATTCTGGCTTTGCCACTTTCTACTTGGGTGATCTTAGACAAGCACCTTAATCTCTTTGAATCACAATATCACTGTCTTTAAAATTAGGGTAATAATATGTATTATTATATATAGTATGAATATATATGTTTTCCAATTTTCATATTGACTTGAGAAAATATATATTATATAATATATACATTATATATAATATATAATATATTATAATATAATATATATAATATAATATATATAGCTGTATATATTATATAAGCTATAAAGCTTAATTCTGTTTCTGACTTAAAATGCTTAATAAATGGCTATTTCATATTATCTTTGCTTCCTCTGGGAACGATGTTTTAACATGTGAGTCTAGAAAAATAGGAAGATAACCACTGAGTGGATAAAGTAAACTGGAGAGGATGTGGGAGGGAGAGTAATAGGAATATACAAAATAAGCCACACCCATTTCACAGTGCTACCTGGGGCTGCCCTTGCCTATAGAAATTCTAATTGCATCTTTTCAAAAAGTTGTCTAATATACTGATTCAATTTTGGTCATTTATATAAAAATATATTTCTTCAGACTGTTAGTGTACAGTTAATTAAAAATGCAATAAGCTGACTTCTTCCTCATTGTCTTACTGGTCATGTTAAGCGTATATGAAAAATAAAAGATGGGCAAAAGAAGAATAAACAAAATAACTGCAGTTTCTTGTTCTGGTTCAATTAAACTCTAATCTTACGTGTTTACCACCATAATTAGAATCATCACTTTGGGGCGCCTGGGTGGCGCAGTCGGTTAAGCGTCCGACTTCAGCCAGGTCACGATCTCGCGGTCCGTGAGTTCGAGCCCCGCGTCAGGCTCTGGGCTGATGGCTCGGAGCCTGGAGCCTGTGTCCGATTCTGCGTCTCCCTCTCTCTCTGCCCCTCCCCCGTTCATGCTCTGTCTCTCTCTGTCCCAAAAATAAATAAACGTTGAAAAAAAAATTTTTTTTTAAAAAGAATCATCACTTTGTCCTTCAGTGAAGGGTTCTGTAAATGTCACTATTATTCCTTCATTATTCCCAGATACTGAATGAATTTAGATGTGCAACATTTGTGTCTAAGGTAAGTAGCCTCTGACATTCCCCATCCCTGCTCTCTCCTGGACCAAGGTTGAGGAATAGTCACAGGAAAAGACATTGTATTGAGATGCATTGTAAGTGAGTAAAAAATACAGTGTAAGAATTATTCAAGTTTCAGCCTGAATTAGGTTTTTACACCTCTTAATAAGTTTCTCTCTTACAAAATTTGCAAAGTATGGTGGCAGTTCTAGTTTGGGAAGTCCCAACCTGAAAATGTCTAAGGTGAACAACTTTCCTTTGATGCCTTAATAAAATTATGTCCTCAGACTGAATTATTTACTTAGTTGACTTATATGGCCTGCCATGTTCTTACTGTATGGTGGTAAGTTGCAGAGGATAATAGCTTAGGTCCTGGGCTAATTAGGAAAAGGTACAAGTTGTCACCTCAACCCACCTTTGAACTGGCCAAAATGAATCTTCCACTCGGCCTGCCCAGTCACTCTCCTCTGGGATAGCATATTATAGTTGCATGAGGACCGTTACAAAAAATACCCATTCCTAGCTCCCACTCCCTAGAAGCCAGTATTAAGTCAGAATTTATGGAGGTGGAGCCCAAACATGGATATATTTTTGTAAACATGTCTTTGTTTATTTTAATATGTAGTCAAGCTTGAGAACTCTTGCTATATAGTCTTAGTTCATTTAGGTTGTACACTAGGATTTAGGGCTTAATCTAATTTAGGGCTAATATGGTGCTCAGCTTAGGCCTCTGTGCACATTTCTCTATTGTGTCTTTCTGAAGTGAGAGACAGTCATTTGTGAATGTGATTTGAGTGTCCAGGTTCCTGAGTTCCTGACACCCCATCTTTATACCTCACATAATTTATCTTTTAGAGTTCAAGCAGCAAAGCATAACCAATGGAGGGGGGTAATTGAAATAACATAATTGCTTAGCAACGCTTTTCTTTTTTCATGTTTGGATTACTCATGGGATGTAAGCCTTCATGTGCAGGAGAGAAAGACAAAAAAGAAAAAAAAGAAAAAAAGAAATTTGTATTTATATAATCTCTTTATGTATATAATATATATTTATTTATGTATTTATTATCTATGAAAATTTAATATAGAAGTTTATATATGTATAATATATAAAATAAAATATATATTCATATTTTTAGGAAATTGTGGGGCCTGGCAAAGCAGTCATAACTGTCCCCACATGACTAATGCTGTAATCCAGAGGCATGACAGGTAGGAAAAGAAGATTAAGTGTAGCCTGGACCCCCATGAGCATGAGCAGAAACCCTAACAAGGATGGACTAAAACCTATGCCAATTCCTATTACTTCTGACCTAGCAAGGTATCCTGCAGAATCTGGGAATGTCCATCATGGAGCTAAACACACATACACACCTGGCCCAGGAGTCACAGGAACTGAAGAAAGTGCAGGGGGAAGACAGAGAAATTGTAGGTCCAGCTGCTACTTCATACCATTAAGGGGAATCAGATCAGCAGCAATGAGGTGAGTGTGAGGGTCCCAGAATGAAGAAAGATCCTGCAGTTTTCTTTCCTGTCTGCCTTGTGGAGTCTCTGCGTCTCATGTAGGGGGCATGAGTCCTTTTTTTTTTTTTAATGTTTATTTATTTTGAGAGATAGAAATAGGGAGAGAGAGAGAGAGAGAGAGAGAGAGAGAGAGAGAGAGAGAGCGCACACATGTGCACGTGTGAGTTGGGGAGGAGAAGATAGAGAGGGGTAGAGAGAGAATCCCAAGCTGGCTTTGCACTGTCAGTACAGAGCCCACGGCAAGACCCAAATCCGTGAACCCATGAGATCATGACCTGGGCCGAAATGAAGAGCCTGACACTTAACCGACTGAGCCACCAAAGCTCCGGGTATTAGTCCCTTTTTAAAGGCCTTTCACTTAATTAAGTCAGGAGCATCCATGATGTTCTTCCTTTTGATTAACTCAAAATAGAGGATTTTAATTACATCTACAAAATACCTCTGCAGTAGCACCTGTACTAGCCTTTGAATGACTAGAAGAGGTGTGTGTATACTGCAAGAAGGCTGCTGCCTTGCATTGGCCACCAAATCTCATGAGAGAATCTCCTCTGTAGTTTACCCTAACAAACATACTAGGAAGAGAATTCTGGGGAATATATTTTAGCCTAACCAAATTGACATATCATAAAACCATCATTCATAGTTTTTATGAATCAATAGATTATTATTATAAACTTTGTGGATGTGAAAGAAATCTCTGGTTTAGATCTATAACCACTCAAGAAATATCTGTACACCAGAGTACTTAAAAGGTACTGCTAGTATTTGGATACATTACTTCAAAGTTAGTAAGTGCTGCCCTTCTAAAGAGAAGTATCTCATATTGAAGCCTTACTTATCTCTTATCCCTTGCTTTCTTGTTTATGTTCTTTGTGTCTTCTTTTATACAACTAAGTAATAGAAGCACTGGGACTCAAAATGCCTTCTTGAGACTTAGTTTAGTTTTCTTTCCTTTATGCTTCTGTCCCTAGAATAAGGAAATCAAAATGCTATTGATTTTATAGAACATTTGTAGACTCATCAGAACTCCTGTGCTGTGCTTAACTCCACTGATATGAGAGATCTGGCTTTTTTGAAGTATGGTCAATTTGCTTCTGGGATTGAATCAATTGTGCAATGATCTGTTCAATTGCTCACTCACTGACCTGCAAAGAATCAATTTGTTAGTCATGTAGATATGCCTCCCACTCTCACTAATTACTGTAAATGAGTCCAGTTTCTATTTAAGATAGCCATAAAGAGGAGGATTCAGTGAAAAAGACAAGAGCAATTTGGAAGGAAATCACTCATTCTCTCTCATTCATACAGTTGCTTGAAATGCAATTACAACTGACTAGTGAATGTGTTGTAAAGATAGGGCTGCTTATATGTCCTCAGAAGAAAATGATCCTAATGAAATTTATGAAATGACATTACATTTTCCTTTAGTGTCCCCAAATCTAAATCTATCCTTTTGATAACACTGGCAAAAAAATAATAATTCAAATACAGTCTGACAGATAGTAGCTAAGTATCTTCTTCCATCTTCTCATGTTTTTTTCAAAACTAAGTGTTTCAAATCTGGTAGGAATATGTTCCAGCTGAGTCTGAGTACATTTAAATCTTCATGTCCTGAAAGAACTTTTTGCAAGGTGGACAAAATACTTACTAGGATGAAATTAATAAGATAAAATTTTAGCGGTGGAGTTTAAAGCATAATTAGTAAGTGGAAACAGAAAAACAATTTGGTAGGCAGAACATATTTAAACTTTGCTAAGCAAGCATTTAGATACTGGTACTCTATGATTGCCTAGAATTTATAAAATTGTTGTAAAGTCTAATGTACGTACTTGATAGGAGGTATGTATCTTTAGATTTAGCAGACAAAGCTGTGGGAGAAGTAAAACACTGAAAAAGTCATTAATATGTCTTTAAATTAGGTCCCAGAGTTGTATGGCCTGAGATAATTTGTCTTAAAGTCAACTATTTACTTCTGTGGACTTAAACTGGAGTATAACATTTTATTTTCCTTTTGGGGTGTGGGGTCTATTTCATGGCAGTTTTGTTAGCCTCAAAAACTCTAATACAATGATACATTGGAAAGAACTATGGATGTCACATTGCGTGGTATTTTAATGTTTTGATGTGATGTTTTAATATTTTTTTTTACATTTTAAGCTGTTTGAAGAATATGTACAGATAAGGTGTATGATTTAATTCATGCATTTTATTCTTCCTAGGTCTTACACAATCAGTAAGAAAGTCCTATTAACTATTGCCCTTAATTGTTTTAATGAGAATCTATAAACTAGAAGTAGTATAAGTTCCAAGGACAGGCTCTATTTCTGCAGTTTTAAGTGAAAATGAAATTTGCTATGACTTAAGCTCAGCACAATACTTGCAGCTTGGCACCCAGTTTCCGAAAACAGCCAGCTGTATTTAGATTATTTGAAGCTGTCATCTCTCCCCTAAGTTGGGGGCATGTTTTATTTTATTTTTTTACTTTTTTAAAGCTTATTTATTTATTTTTAGAGTGAGACAGAGGCGAGGGGCAGAGAGAGGGAGAGAGAGAGAATCCCAAGCAGGTTCCATGCCATCAGTGCAGAGTCCAACGTGGGGCTCAAACTCATGAACTGTGAGATCATGACCTGAGCTGAAATCAAGAGTCAGAGGCTTAACCTACTGGGCCACCCAGGTGCTCCGGGACACATTTTAAAAGAATGAAAATAAACCTATGAACCTAAGGGAAGAGAAGCAAAAATAATACAAAAACAGGGAGGGGGACAACATATAAGAGACTCTTAAATATAGAGAATAAACTGAGGGTTCCTGGAGGGGCCATGGGTGGGGAGATGGGCTAAATGGGTAAAGAACATTAAGGAAGACACTTGGAATGAACACTGGTGTTATATGTAGGGAATGAATCCCTGGATTCTACTTCTGAAATCATTACTGCACTATATCATAACTAACTTGGATGTAAATTAAAAAAAAAAAAAGAAAAGGAAAAAAAATCTGGGAATATGTAGTCTAAAGCCTTAAAGGAGAATCAAATATGTATTTCCTATTAGCCTAAATACGAGTCAGGAATACCATTTTTTTCCTTCCTATTACAATTCTGTGCCATAAAAATGACCTTAAAATATTACTTTCCCCATATAAGATTATATCTGGTTTTCAAGTGTTTGATTTTGGGTAAACTAGGTGAAAGAGGAGTAATCATTCCTCTGAACTACATGTAGAGAATCTGAATTGTGTCCAGTATATTTGCATCTCATAGCACTTTTCAAATAGATGCTGTATTGAGGTATAACATACATTCAGGCAGTTCTTAAGTGTAGTATTGCTGATCTTCACAAATTGAAATAATCTCAGTAACACCCAGATCAAGAAAGAACACTTAAAGGACATGTGGGTGGCTCAGGCAGTTAAGCATCCAACTTTGGTTCAGGTCATAATCTCACAGTTTGTGGGTTCGAGCTCGAGCCCTGCATTGGGCTCTGTGCTGACAGTTCAGAGCCTGGACCCTGCTTTGGATTCTGTGTCTCCCTCTCTCTCTCTGCCCCTCCCCTACCCACATACTCTCTCTCTCTCAAAAATAAATAAGCATTAAGAATTTTAAAGAAAGAAAGAAAGAAAAAGAACGAGCAGTAAGTACCTCAAGAGACATACCCTTATTGTTCTTCTTTCAGCCATTACCCTTCTCCCTCTCAAAGAGTGACCACTGTCATGACCTCTAACACTACATATGAATTCAGCCTGATTTTGAACTTTGTATACATGAAATCATGTAGTATTATTTTTTAGGAGAAGGTTCTGCCTTCTTTTGCTCAATATATTTGTGAAATTTATCCATGTTGTTACATTTAATTGCGGTTCCTTCATTCCCTCTGCTGTGCAGTATGCCATTATACAAAATATATCATAATTTATACATTCTATTGATAGACATATGAGTTGATTCCAGTGTTACTGCTACAGATTGTGCTAACATGAACATTTGTTTGCATGTCTTTGGGTAAACATATGCAGACATTTCTGTTAAGGCGTTTACCTAGGAGTGAAATTGCTATGTCAGGGGATAAGCATATGATCAATTATAAAATATACTGTGAAGCAGTTTTCCAAAACAAGAGTACTAGTTTATACTTCTACCAGCAATGAAGAATAATTCTTATTGCTGTACATCCTTGTCATCACTTGTATTATCTGCCTCTTCCATTTTAGCCGTTCCAGTGGGTACACAGTAGTTTTACATTGTGGTTTGAATCTGCATTTTTTTTAAAATTTGATTTATAAAATTGAATCCCTTTTCATAAAAAGAAAAAAATAAAAGAAACCTAACCTCAAAGCCAAACAGAACACTCTGTTATGATTATTGACATGATTATGCATGTTTGTCTCCTTTTCCTTCTAAGGCTATAGTAAAATAATGCAAAAAATTAAAAGGTGCAAATCCACCAAGATATGAAAACAAGATGGGGGTCATCAGCTACTAAGCGATTCAACAAATTTCCACATCAGGACAGAATAAATGGAGACATTTTGATAAATCAAAGGAGAGGAAGCCGTATCCTTGAGCATGTGATATGATACATCAGAGCCAATGGGAGAAGTCAGCCCAACAGAAACCTGAGAAAATTCTCAAGTGCCAGGTCCCAAAGGGTGGCTGAACACAAGACCTGGGATAGGAAGGAGAGTGATTACTTAAAGGTCTTGTATGCAGTAGTTGTCCCTTAGCCAGTCTTTTTCTTCACCTGGATGGGCTTCTATTTTTTTTTTTCAACGTTTTTATTTATTTTTGGGACAGAGAGAGACAGAGCATGAACGGGGGAGGGGCAGAGAGAGAGGGAGACACAGAATCGGAAACAGGCTCCAGGCTCTGAGCCATCAGCCCAGAGCCTGACGCGGGGCTGGAACTCACGGACCGTGAGATCGTGACCTGGCTGAAGTCGGACGCTTAACCGACTGCGCCACCCAGGCGCCCCCGCCCTGGATGGGCTTCTAGGCAAGTATACCTGAGGTGAAATCTCCCATTTAAAAAAACTCTTAACAAACTCTAGAGACCTCTGTTATCATTTAATAGATTTATTTTGAAACACACACACATGCATGTACATACACATTGGTGGACACATATTCATATCCAATCAGAAAACAAAAAAGAAGATATTTTAGGACTTCATGAGGGATAAAATATAAAGAGCATGAAAAATATTACCTACCCTGGAGGAAACAAATGATTTGAGTGAAATTAACTTCATAATTATCCCAATAAATATATTCTAAGAGAATCATGAAAACACAGCATCCATACAAAAATAATTCTATAGGAAAGAATAACATAAGGCTTTTGGAAACTTAAACTCTGATGTCCAAAATGGAAGAAAATTAGTAGAATCAGAATAAAGTTGGTATTTGAGATATAAATATTTGGAGGCTATGGGAAAAGTATAAGTGAAAAAAAGTAATTTTCTTTTATAGATATTATCTCAGTGATTAAATCAATAGGTAACATGGACATAATGGATATAACAGTAACTACCAGAAGAAATGGCTATTCTATAGAGAAACTGGAAGTGTTGCTTTTCATTGAAAGCCTTTTTGAACTATTCAGTGTTTTAAATAAGCACAATATATTGTTTTCATTTTAAAAACAAAAAATCATATACAAAACTTAATAGCATTTCTTTAGATATCTATATAGTACATCATAATTTAGGTTCTGAGATAAGAATCGAAACAGTGATTGACCTCTAACGTGAATCAAATTTACACCAATTTTAATTTTCTGGTGGTTTGTTTGTTTAAGTACCTAAAAGTCATGACTATGAATTTAAGACTATATAACTGAGCTGGGTAATAGAGTTTATATTAACAGTATGTCACAGAAGCTGTTGTTATAACTGAATTGTTGAATTCATTCAATTTCTTCCCATCCAGCAATCTTTCTTAAACTTGTAGGATAGATCTATTTCCTGCCATTACAATGAGGTGTAGAAACAAAAGAGAGAGGGACATATATGGTTCCTGTTTCCTCTCCGTCTGAGAGATAAGAGGAAAAAATGATAGTTTTCCATATACCAGAATGAAGTAACTGAAACATGATATAGCTCTAAGAAAACTCTGCTAAAGAAGAGAAATTGTGTTCCAGTCAGGAGAAGGGTAAACTTTTCATTCGTTTCCCAACAGCAAAGAAGACAGCTGCCAAATATTGTTCCCTAAGACCAAGAATGAGAGTTTCTAGATCAAGCCCAGCTTTCTCTTTGCACTGAAAATTAGATTTCCAACAGATTTTGTATACTGTTATTTTGCTTCACCAGTTTACTGTGATATTTTAAAATATACTGATTGGAAGCATTTTAGCACATCTAACATGTAGACAATAATAGTAAAAAAGAGAGACGAAAAAAATACATTAAAAATAACATTAAGTTCATCTGAAATGTATTTTTCATTTTTCATTTAAAGTTAATAATAAAAATAAGTGTGATGTGTGGATATCCTTGCCCAAAGTTATCTGCATAAAAACAAACCAAGTTGAGGGGCACCTGGGTTGCTCAGTCCGTTAAGCATCTGACTTTGGTTCAGGTCATGATCTTGCAGTTCATGGGTTCAGGCCCCACATTGGGCTCTGTGCTGACAGCTCAGAGCCTGGAGCCTGCTTCAGAGTCTGTGTCTCCCACTGTCTCTGCCATTCCCCTACTCATGCTCCCTCTCTCTGTCTCTCTCCCAAAAATAAAAATTTTAAAAAGTTTTAAAAAAACAAAAACCAAGTTGAGCAAAAAATGTAAAAACCCTAAGAGAAGTGTGCATTAAGATAATCAAAGTCATTAGATCTGTATCAGATCAGTTAGACTAACTGGACAGACAGGGAAATGTGTAATTTTGTTATTTATGTGGTCCTCTCCAAAGAACATGGAAATTTCCAGCTAAATAAGAAATGTATGGAATACCTACCCCATGGCCTACATGTTTTCTGATATTATAGAATTATGAAAACAGCTAGCAGAGGCTTCTTTAGGGCCTGTCTTATCAGATTTATTCTCTTACTAATTCATTTATTTGACTATTTAAACAACAAGTAGTTATACGGATCATCCTCTATGCCGGGAACTGTGCTAAGCAATCAGAAGATAGATGTGTTCAGTCAACATTGATTGAGTTTCAAACACTGCTTTTATCATTCTGGGGAGACAAAGAGAAGTATGAATATCCTTTGTTCCCAGTCCAGTAAGCATTCCATATAGGCTTGCAATGGCCAGTTTGTGTTGCATGAATTCATATCAACTCGTTTAGGGATCACTGTATGTTAGACTTTGTGTCTGGGCCTGTCAGGTACCTAAAGATGACCCATGATACTTTCCAAAATGTCTTCCATCTTATCTCTTTCACAAAGATGCTTACCAAAAATGTTTAAATATATTCAAGTCCTTCCCATTTCAAATCAAAGTTAAACAAGGAAAAGATGAAACAACCAAAGAAACATACCACTTTCACAGCTCTGCCTTATTTGCGGGGGAGTAGGGTTAAGGCTGGTAATATTTCTTCTCTCGAAGCCAAAATTGTAAAAATATATATATATTTTCTAGACTTAGTCCATTTTTTTCTTCTCTTACTTGCTATTCCTTACTCAGTCTACCATCATTCCCCTTTGGCTCTGGTCATGAGGAACACAAGTACTCCTACCAAAGTCATTAGTTAACTATATGTGGCTAAACCCAAAGTGCATATGTTGCTTTCCTCCTAACTTATCAAAATGCCTGAAATATGTCTCATTATCTATTTCTTAAAATTTTCTTCCTTTAACTTCCATGACAGTGTAGCCTCTTCTTCCACTCGTGAGGCATTTCTTGTTCTGTGTTTTCTTCTTTTTTTTTTAATTTTGGAGAAAAAGCATGAGTAGGGGAGAGGGGCAGAGAGAAGAGAAGAGAAGAGAAGAGAAGAGAAGAGAAGAGAAGAGAAGAGAAGAGAAGAGAAGAGAAAATCTTAAGCAGGCTCCACACTCAGCATGGAGCCCAACGTGGGACTCTATCCCAGGAGCCTGTGAGGATGACCTGAGCCAAAATCAAGACTCAAACACTGAACCAGCTGAGCCACCCAGGCACCCTGTGTTTCATTATTCTTCACCATGATGTTGAGTAATGGAATGTCTAAGCCTCCTCTCCGGGACTCCATCTTTTTTTTCCCACCCTTATTTTTCTCCCTACTCCATATTGTCTATGCCTGTGGTGCAGATTACTCAGTGATAATAACTTCTAAACTATTATTCCCTGCACAAACCTTTTTCCAACCTGAAGAGTCATGTATATAACCTGATAAAATATTTTTTCAGACATTTTAAGAAAACTTCCAAAAGGAAAAGGCCCCAAACTGAATTCATACTTTCCTATAAGCTTTGCTTCTCTCTGTCCATCTTTGTAAGAGGCACCAATATTCAACTAATTGCCAAAACTGGAAATGTGAATATCCTTGAAACTTCTTTTTCCCTCCCTACTTGCACATAACACATAACAAAGGCCTATTGATTTTGTCTCATAAAACTACTTTGAACCTGACCACATCTTATCCATTGAGACCACTTTTATATGTGGTAATAACTATATTACTGTTCTCGTCATCCAATTCCATCTTGTTGAAATTTATTATCCATTTTGTAGCCAGAGGGGGCAAATGCATATGGAAATTTTATTGTAGTTTCCCTGCTTAAAATATTTAAATAGTGTCTCAAGCTCCTAAACAAAGCCTACAACTTTGCTGTATGAATCTTGGTGATCATGGGAAGCTTGTCAAATATCTGTAAGCTGCTTTATTTATCATCTCTCTATGAACTTCACACATCCAATAAGTAATTACTGAGTTTCTGATACATGAAAGACACTGTACTATGCACTAAAACACCGCTGAAAAAGACAGCATGTAAAAACTGTCATGAAAATTATATTCTCAGGTGGGAAGACGTAGTGGTGCTGGTAGAGATGTCACTTTTGCAATCGTGATAGAGGACAATGCTATGGAAATGGAATCACTTTACTTGCTGTCATGAGACATCAGCTCCAAATATAAGTGTGGTTCCTCAGAACTAAGGAGAATACACTGAGTCAACTGTGAAATGAGAATTCCCTTTAGGTCTAGGCAAAGGCTTATTACTTAAGTGACCTCTATAGATTCTCCATTCCTTGGGGGCCAGTTTAGCTTCTGCAAAATAAGATGTACTTCCCAGTGAAATTGAGGTGGCACCAAGCTAGTTTTTCCCCATGTTCCTAGAAAGAGAAAGCAAATAAGACAACATAATTTTAAAGAGAGGGAGTTTGAAGAACCAGATTCTAAAATGGATGGGCCCTACAGACAAAACACTATTTAATAAGTTTCTTTTTACACTCAAACTCTGTATTGTAATGCCCCAATCTTTTTAATCTTACAATCATAAGTCTAAGAGCTCTTCCTTGCAAACACATTCATACACAGAGAAAGAGAGAAAGAGGTGGGGGAGGAGGAGAGTGAGGAGGAAGAACAGGAGAAGTAGGAGTAAAATATTAAATACAAATATAAGAAAGATGGGAAGAAAATCATCAATCAGTATGGAGGCAAGCCCACACATGGAAATCTAGGAGAAAAAGGAAATCAGTATAATTGGAGTAGAGATGAAGAGATTTTGTTAGACATAAAGATTGACTTGTACTTAGGGAGCTTATCATTATTATTCTGAATGGCACATAGGAAATATGGATTTTATTCAAAAGGCAATTATGAGGTTTATAGATTTTTTAAAAGAATGTAATAAGATAAAATCTAGGAAAACTGTTTAAAGCTCAGAGAATTAATATTTATATTAGGAGAGCCAATTGAAATTTATTTGGTTCCATTAGGGAAGCCAAGAGGCAAAGTTTCAAATTAGAAGATGATTTTGTAAGTAGCAGAGTTAGAAATACTAAAGCATTCTATCAGTCTGTTCTTGTCATAGTTTTTCAATTTTACTGCTGGCTGCACCAGCCTTCCTTCCCCAAGCAGATCTTGAAAAAGACTTCTCAGTTTCACCACCTCTACCTTACTTTCCTTCTTGCTCTTTGTATCCTGGACATCTCCATAGTTGTATTTTAATCAAGGAATTCTCCTCCTATTTTTACTAATCAGTGGGCTTTTTCAATGCCTGACTCAAGCCACATTTCCTCATAGAATATTTTGACTAGCTTCAATTTGAATATTACCCTTGAGGTGTTTTGTGTTTGTTCTTGCTTCTGCTTTAATTATTTTATACCTTCTCCTTATGTTCACTTCTCCATAGCAACTCTTACAGCGCTGGACACAGAAGAGTCACATAGCCTTGCAGTAAATGATGCACAAGTGATCTTGTTTCCAAATTGACCATTTATTTCACTATGTTTGGGACACTGTATGATGTCCAAAAGAATAGATGTTGTCAGGATCTTTGAGGAATTTAAGATAGGGTTTCATGAATAAATGAATCAGGAAGCAAAGAAAGGAACAATGAGGAAGCTTATTGCATTGTGTAAATCTCTTCCTGGGGGTAAATTAGACTCTAAGAAATGCTCGGAAACTTTATTTTCTATTTAGTAACATAAAGAAATTGCATAGATGCCTGTGAGTCTGCCATGATATTGTTTCCTTACACACTTTAAAATACCAAAGAGAAGTTTTGTTTTCAATCTATAGTATTCAAAGACGAAATTTTAAAAATACTGTTTGTTTCTTTGTTTGCTTATTTATAGCACTGGAGCCTCTGTTCCTCCCTTTATCTCTGTTTTCATAGTATTTAATGCACTCACATTTTAAAGATACATCATTTCTTATATATCCTGGTAGAGGCTAAAAGAGGACTAAATTATAGGACCAGGACTGTTAATTAATAAGTACTTGTTTCTTAACATTTTCATTGACTAACAGCTGAAATACCATCCTACCCTATTTGTTTCGTTTATCTGCCATACATTTTAAGGCCCACCCTTCCCTCTGTACTTCTTCTGCCTTGCAAAAGGACAAGCTAAAAAGAAAACCCAAATGCCCTAGAAGTTCAAAATATGCAAGACCCTGCTTTCTCATGAGAACTAGCACTCCAGCCCCACAACCCTAATTACCATCATTACAGAGCATTAGAATGTATTATTACAGTACATCACATTATAAGCATTGTAAGTCCCAAACCAGATTTTGGCTGGAGATTCATAACATTTCTGTGGAGTGACTACAACATGACGTTTCTCAATTTTTAGACCTTTCTTTAAGAATGCTTATTTAAAACTTTTTCTTAAGATAGATCTATGAGATTTATAATCAGGTTTGTTTTAACTTTCTTTTAAAAAATCAAAGAGAATGAAAAATAATTTCACAGGATATAGAATTATTATATGTCAATTATATTCCCTCAGTAGCTGAGGGTATTATTATGCTTTCTTCTGATAGGCTTTCTTTCTGCTGAGCATTTAGCTTTCATATAATTACCGTTCTTTTTAGATATATTTTATCTCAGGCTATTTTTTATAATTATCTTGGTGTCGTTGGTTTTCTATAGTTACATTAACTTTTTTCTTAGAGAGAGAGAGAGAGAGAGAGAGAGAGAGAGAGAGAGAGAGAGAGAGTGTGTGTGTGTGTGTGTGTGTGTGTGTGTGTGTGTGTGTAATTTTGCTTTGGATGCATTAAACTTACTGAAGTAGAAATTTGGCTATTGCATTCATCCAGACATTTCCCAGATATTATTTCTCCAAATATTGCTTATGCCCATTTTTTGTCTATTGTCTCTTTTTTGGGACACAAATTACATGTATGCTGGACCTTTTTATTATATACTCTATATTTTAAATGACTGTTAAAATATGTGCATATGTGTATATATCTTTGCTTCATTCCATGTAATAGCTTACTGTCTTAGTACAAATGTCCAGGTCACTAATTTCCTCAGCTGTGACAAATCTGAAATTTAAGCTCAATGTTTTATTTTTACATAACTTATTTTTTAATCCTAAAATTTATTTAATTTATTTTCAATTCTGTCAGATTTGTTAGTGTTTTACACCTTTATCATACTTTCATTTTATTTTCTATTTCCTTAAATATATAAAACCTGTTTGTATTATACTCTATAACTACAGTATTCAGCTTAGTTTTTTTGTTTTGTGTGTGCATGTGTGTGTGTGTGTGTGTGTGTGTGTGTGTTGTTGGTTTTTATATTGTTATTGTTGTTTCATTGATGGCTTCTGTTTATGGCTGCAGATCTTCAGGTATTTAGTTGTTTTTGAGTGTGAACCTCTATTCCTTGAATTCTGTTTTGAGAATTATTTGAAATTGTGATTAAGGATATCTTAATCTAATGAGGACTTGCATTTGTTTCTATCAAGTGCCTGTGGACTCTACCAACTGTGAGCTCTTCAATCTCAAAGTATTTTTGGCGGGGGGAGGGGGAGAGTGATACAAACAAATATAAACCTGTGTGAATAGAGACTTAGAAATTCTCCAAGGATGCCTTCTACTCTGACTCAGAACCAAGGCTTAATCACTCGGGCATCCTCCCCATTTCCATAAAATTGGATTTTCTTTCAACTTCACTTATTGAGAGAATTGCTTCTTGAGTTATTTGATTTTATGTGGGGTCCTTCAATCTGAACTCCCATTCTTTTGGGCCTCTCTTTTTGTCCCCCAATAACTTAGTTGTATAACTCATTCAAATTCTGGCTCTAGGCCACCAGGAATTGAATATAAGCCCGAAGGAAATGCTGACCTGACGTCCCTGCTTCCAGTCAGAACTCTCATTTTCTTGTAGTTTCTGTTCTCTCATGAATCCCATTATTTGCCGTGAGCTAAGCCAGGCATTAAGGTTTTCTAAAAAAAATAATAATTTATACTGAAAACTTATGTGTTACTTTATTTGGAATGATTTCTTTAAATAGCCAGTTTGTTCTATGACCAGAAATAGAACTTCCCTTGCCATTGCTTCAAAAAATATTATAGTACCCTCTATCATTGGTGATACAAAAGTATTTTAGAGTACATGAGTTAAGTTTTATATATATGATGAAAATGGTCAATTTGGAAGCAAGATCACTTATGCATCATTTACTGTGAGGCTATGTGAATCTTCTGTGTTTTATTTTTTGAGAAGAGAGAGTGTTAATGGGGAAGTGGCAGAAAGAGAGGAGAGAGGACTGGAAGCAGGCTCCATGTTGACAGCACCAAGCCCGATGGTGGACTAGAACTTGTGAACTCTGAGATCACGACCTGAGCCGAAGTTGGACCCTTTGAAAATCTATTTTTAAATACTCCAGCCCTGTCCTTTCACTTTAAGATGTTCATTGATTGCTTGTTGCCTTTCTTTGAAGTTTAGACCTGTTAGTGTGCCCATGAATTTTTTTTAATAATCTCAATTTTCCTGAGCCTCTATTTTCACTTCTAATTTTTCCCCTCAAAGATCTGCATTCTAGTACAGATTTACTTACAATTATTAAATGTGTTATAGACTGTAAAGCCTTTGGTTTATATTATTCTCTCTACTGAATAATCAAAATCCTTCCTGTTTCTGCCCTAATCAGTTCCGCTCATAATTAAGCTTTTGACCCACTAGGCACTTGAGAAGAGGAATAGTCCCAGCATTCTCTCCGGCAACACTAGCTGTCTCCTTTGATATGTGCAAAAAGCAAACCATGTCATCCTCTGGTGTAGCCTTGCCAGATTACAATGTTATTATTTCTCTTAAGTCCTAATAGGAAGTCCCTGCTTCACAGGTATCATTATAGACTTTAGCATGTGCCTTGTACATGGCAGATAGTCAGTAAATATTTGTAGTATTAAGGGTATATCAAAGATTCTACTTTAATGTAAGAATTATTTGGAAATCATTTATCATTCATAGTAAAAACTAACTTTTTAAATGTTCTGCAAAAAAACAACCAGAAGGTTGTCTTTTTTTTTTTTCTTTGAGGGTTTCTTAATTGAAAATGGATCTACTTAATATAAGGCTAACACAATACTTACTAGGTTTTTTCTGTAGAGTTACAAATCACTTAGTTTTACAATTTTTCTTAATGTTTATTTTTTGAGAGAATGGGAGAGAGAGCATGAGTGGGGAGGGGTGGAGAGAGTAAGACAGAATCTGAAGCAGGCTTCAGGCTCTGATCTGTCAGCACAGAGCTGGACACGGGGCTCAAACTCATGAACTGCGAGATCATGACATGAGCCAAAGTCAGATGCTTAACCAACTGAGCCACCCAGGGGCTGAGGGTAGCCGCTAAGGACTATAACCTTTCCCTTCTATGCAGAAAACAGTTATAATAGAAGGCCTGACTGCTATTCTTTGAAAGTTCTGCTTATAACTTTGCCCCTTAGCTAGCCTTGGGAACTTAGATTTCGGGAGGATTCCCACCATCCCCAGAACTGACAAGAGTGGCTTATTTACTATGTCTAAACTATTTGTATAAACAGTATAAATAATACTGAACACATGATTTATGCTGGATGTCTAGAATTTTTGTAAGTGCTAGGCAGAAACTGCCTACATGACCAGACCCCAACAAAGACCTGGATGCTGAGTTTTAAAAATGCTTCCTTAGACAGATTTCACAAATGCTGTCACAACTTGCCATTGGGGAATTAAGTGCATCCTCAATGACTGAGAACCTTTGGAAATGTGAACCTGGTTTACCCAGGACTTCACCTCGTGTGTTTTCCCTTTGGTAATTTTGCTTTATAGTCAGTCACTACAATAAATCATAGTCAGGAGTTAGACTATATGTTAGATCTATTTAATGAATCACCAAACTTGGGTTGGTCTTGGTGACCCCCAGTGCACCTTCATACCACCTCTTTCTCAATATTTTCCCTCTTCCCTATGTAAATCTGCCTTATGTCTGCTTACCATTCTTTCTTGCCACTTTCTTTCCATTCCCTTATTCTTCTCTCCATAGAAGACAGCATCTGCTAGCTATACACTTTCCTGCAACTTAATTAATTTGCATATTAAATCTTACATTCCACTTTGAAAACTCACTCATTCAATCAGTAAGCATGTAACAGGTATTTCCCATATGCCAGGTCTCATGAAACAGACTTAGTAAGAGAGTCATCTAAACTATTCAGTCATCTAAACCTTACATTCAAATGGAGAAAACAAATTAGCAAGGAGGCAGTTATTTTGTCCTGGCTATATAGTGCATTATGACAAACCACCCCAAAAGCTATTGGTTTAAAGCAACAATTTCATTTTGCTCACATTTTGTAAATCAGAAATGTAGAACGAGCTCAGGTGGGCGATTTGACTGTGTGTGCTTATGTGTGTGCTATGTGATGCACATAGTATAAGATACCGTGTCAGGCCTGGCAGATCCACCTCCACAGTGGCTTCTTCATTCATGTGGCTGGTGTCTCATTGCTCCTTCACCCCCTCTCTGTGCAGGACATCTCGCTCACCATGGATGGCCTCATCATAAATAGGCATTTTAGGTAATAGGCTAATTAATACCTGATGGACCCATAATAATGACAATTCTTATCTGGATACTGGCTTCAAAATGGCAGGAGTCAAAAGCCGCCAGGCCTCATAAGGGTATTCTCATATCTGTTATGGTGTTAATTCTGCCATAATATACTAGTCAAGTCAGTTACTAGTCCTGCCCAGATCCAAGGGGTGGAGATATAGGTTCTACCTCCTCACAGGAATATGGCGAGTCATAGTGCGGAAGAACATACGAGATGGGAGATATTGTGGCAGCCATTTAGGAAAATGAAAACTACTACACATTCTATTGCACAACAAGTACTATACAGATTGAAAGATGACAGTTTGTCAGAAAACCAAACTGCAGCTACTCAGAACAGTGAAGTTCTGTAAAGTTTTTCCTGGAAGGTAAATTGATTTTGAAGGAAGAAAGGGCTTATCCAATGAGGAAGATAGCAGAGGTAAATGTTTCAGACTTAGAACTGAGGTAAAGCCCAGAAGTGAGAAGGAACATTTTATTTTCTAAAAATTCAACAGTTTCCAGGGACGTCTTGGTTAGAAAATAGGTGTCAATGTTGTAGTAAGAGGTAAGGCTAATGCAATGGTAATGGTGTATGTAATGGGCTCTCCACAGGTTCCTAGCACAAGGCTCTACAATCTTCTTCTATAAAGGGCCAGAGAGTAAATATTTTTGGCTTTACAGACCAAGAGGTATAATTAAACACATTGTTTAAGTAACTATATAATTATTTAGAATATAATCAGTGTAAAAATCATTTTAGCTTACAGAAATAAATAGTGGACTGGATTTGCCCCATAGGCTATAATTGTAATTGATGCAGTAGATATTTTGAACTTTATAGGCAATGATTAAAAAAAAGTTTTATTTAGGAAAAACACATATCAGACATGAGGTCTGAAAAGACAAATCTGACAGCACTGTGGGAAGAGAGGCAAAACTAGTGACAGTGAAACTAGTTAGGACTTTCTTGAAGCGATCAGTGGATGTAATAATCTCTGAGCTAAAGAAGTACAGTAAATAGGACTGGTATTTCCTTAGAAATGCCATGAATAAGTAGTATGGAAAAAGAGAGGTTAAGGATAACTCTTTATTCTGTTACTTGTGAAATCAGCCACTACTTGTGAATTTGATGATGCCATTTAAAAAGAAACAAAATAAGCAGAATCAGACCTGTAAATACAGAAAACAAACTGATGGTTACTGGGGCGGGGAGGGAGCGGGGGAATAGGGGGAATGGACGTAATGAATGAAGGGGGAGTGGGAGATACAGGCTTCCAGTTATGGGATGAATAAGTCATGGGAATAAGAGGCAGAGCATAAGGAATGTAGTCACTGAGATTGTATAGCATTGAATGGTGACAGATGGTAGCTACACTTGGGGTAAGTATAGCATAATGTATAAACTTGTCAAATCACTATGTTGTACACCTGAAACTAATATACATTGTGTGTTAACTGCACTGAAGTAAAAATTTAAAAACACAAGAGGGATGCATATAGAAATAATGAATTATGTTTTAAATAGAATTAGTTTAATATAGTAACAATAATTGAAACTATAATCCTAACTGGGCTTTACCAGCTGTGAATATGTAAACCTTGACATTGTTAAACATGAATATTTGTATATAAGAATTTCTTTTTTTAGAATGTCCTTTTGTAGCCTTCTTGTAGTTCTCCCTGGTAGTAGCTTTATTTTTTTCATAGCAATTATTCTTAAACTTCCATTTTTCACATTTAGACAATCCTGTCTTTTAGTGATCAATTTAAACTCTTCCATTTAACATAATGCACTTAAAATGTGGTTAGTTCTATGTGATTTCAGGATGCCTAGATTAGGATTTATAAGGGACCTCATTTTGTTTCATATATCTTTCATCTTTGACTTTTTGAAAAGATTTTAGCTAAATGGCTCAAATCATGATTAGTTCCAGATTGCAAATAATTGTCCCCAATTACTTTCTAAAAATGCTCTGTGTGACTCAAAATAGCAGGAATCTCAGAGTTTACAGTAGCTCTTTCTCTTAAAGAAAAGATAAGAATTTGTTAAAAAATAAATGCATCACTTGCCTGGTAAAGAAACATCTAGCTCCTCGCGGTGTCAAATCTCCTAAGTCTAATATCCCTATATGAGTTGTAGGGAGATCCTATCAAATTAATACTGATATTAATTTCAACAAATACTGATAAGTAAACTTCTCTATTAGCTTTACCACATCATCGTAAATAATTTCACGGCGTCAACCTTATATATTAAGTTTTTGGTTTGTTTGTTTATAGCTGCTATTCGTAATGTAATGCATGTTATACGTTATCCTCACATCATCCTTGAAAAAAAAAACACAAAGCAGGTAGAAATTTATGATACAGAAGTTGTAATTAACTCACCGAACCTATAGGCCCTGCATATATTCCCTTTGATCTTTAGACTTGCAAGTTGATAACCAAAGGCCATTCATTCCTTCTTTGGCGCTGAAGTATATTCTGAGTTTAAAGATCGGAGCTTACTCACATGGAAGAAAATGAGCCAAATATTGGAGAATACGAAGTAAATACATATCTGTAGCCTAAGTATAATTTTCATAGACCAGTGCAATTTCCCATAATGAAATGATCTTTTCCCTTTTTTTGCAACACTTGGAGCAATCACCTTCACTAGTAGTTGTTGGGTGGAAGACCGTGTATCATTGGAGCAGTTAATTGATGCAATGAAAAATAGATTTGACCTATTTTTCTCAATGAAACTAAATGGAGATACTAAAAGTGCTGAACTAATCAAATAATTGTTTTAGAACTCTTGAGGAAGTCGGTAATTTATTTATTTTTATAGTCAGGACTAGACTAGTATGAGATTTGTTTTACAGTATTAAGCATATTGATCTATTAAATTTCTGTAGTAAGACATAGTCGATGTAAGAATATCAAGGATCATATAAGAAATCATGTTTCAGAATTATATTTATCTTTCAATTTTTATTGGCTACTTATTATGTTATTAGTCATCACCCATATCAAATTTTGTCACTTTTTCCTTTGGATCATTGCTAATTGATATTTCTTGTCTCCCTTTCATTTAGTTGGGACAATGTAGTGTGTCCTATTAACAAAATGTTCCTCTGGAATGAAGTGATTAAAAGCAGACCTACCTTCTCCTCTAGAAAGGCTATATGTATAGTATTAAGGGAAAGAACTGCAGACACTAGAAGCTACTACATGAAAGGATATTAGTTTCTGAATGACCCATAACAAATTGCAATCTGATTAAAAAATACACCTTTATTAACTGAGCCACTGACATTTTGGGGAATGCTTATTTCAGCAGTTTCCATGATTTACATAAACTAATGCAGCTTTTCACTTGTCACCATTAGATTAGAAATTGAGTAACCACCAACCATACTCATTTTGAGATGTGTATGAGATTTACGTGTAAAACTTCTTTTAAAATGAATATCTGGCCCAGTCAATTTAGGTTGATGGTGAGAGCAGAGCAGCCATGTGTACATCTCAAAAAAATTACATATAATTCTGATGTTCACTTTTGGTTAAGAATCACTCTGTAAGATTCTCATCTTATGAGAAGTATATTATCCTTCACATAAATCAGTCCATTCAAATTCATTACACATGTATCTATATCACTGCCAGATTTGGAGATTTGGTATTTTCACAATTTAAAATAATTATGACTGGTATCTTCCAGCTCAAAATTCTGAATAACTTATTCTGTGAGTACAAAATGCATAGGATCTATCAAAAGTAACTTCTGAGTAGATAGTTTAGACAAAAGGCAGATCTAAGCTATCATGGTCACGTGGCTGATACTTTGCTGAAAATTACTCAGTTTCCCAAGATGTGATTTAGACTTACATATCTTGCATTTACTTTCAGGAAATATCTTGCATTGATTTCTAAAGGGGAAAAAAACCCTATTTATCGTCTAGAAATATGTATTTTAAAAAAATCCCCACAAAAGCTGCAATTCTCACATTTCCCCATCTTCTTCCTCTTCTTCAACACCCCTGTTATAAAGGACATTATTACACCCTGTTATAACTTGACTGAAATGTCCAGATGATGCTCCATCTATGTATTTTTCTGCATTTGCGAGCTGCATGTTCATATAGCCATCTGCAGATACCAGGTGGTCTTTGTACTCCATTCTGGACTTGAGTTTTGTCATTACTGGCTTTCCTGTTAATCCTTTCAGGAAGGTTTTGGGATTTAGGGGCAAACTCATGGTGACTACAATCAAATGCTGCAGGCTACTTGCCACAATCTGAACTGCTTGCTGTCTGTCCCTCATGACTGGAGTAGTTACAGCAGGCACATTTGCTTTCACTTTCTTAATTTCTACAAAAAAAAAAATAAATTCATACATGTTTGGTATGATTTAACAGAAGGCAGTTTTCTTTATTTAAAAAATTTTTAATGTTTATTTAGTTTTGGTGGGGAGGGGCAGAGAGACACAGAATCCAAAGCAGGCTCCAGGCTCCAGGCTGTCAGCACAGAGCCCAAAGCCAGGCTCAAACTCAGGAACCACGAGATCGTTACCTGAGCTGAAGTCATACGTTTAACCGACCAAGTCACCCAGGTGCCCCCTAATTTATTTTTAAATATTTATTTATTTTTAAAAGAGAAAAAGAGTGTGTACATGTGAGTGCATCTACTCTGTCAGTGCAGGGCCTGGTGTGGGGCTCAAACTCACACACTGTGAGATCATGACCTGAGCTAAAGTCAGTTACTTAACTGACTGAGCCACCAAGGTGCTCCCAGAAGACAGTTTTCTTAATCTCACATTTCATCTCAGAAACTGAGTATATTTGTTGGGGACATAAGAAGACTTGAGTGACAAGACTATATAAAACATCTCAGATGGGTCAGCAATACCCAAGGTATTCAAGAAATACCTAGATAATATACACAGACATGCAGATACATAATCCCAGAGTATGAGCTGCTTACTAAATCATGAGAAACATTCTTTATTCATTTACTTGTTTATTTATTCATAACTCAACAAATATCTGTTGGGAAATCCTTCAATCCTATGTTTGAAGCCTACACACTGAAAATAAAAATGACTATGGTATCTTTCTTTTATAATAAAACAGAGTTCACAGTGTCTTTACCATCTGCTTTCAGAGAATAAGCATTATTTTCACTGTAAGCTCAGTGGTCTAGCTTCAGGTTTGGAGGAAACAAGTCATGGATTCTGAACCACATTGGCGATAGTCCCTCAGATAGCAAGGCAGGAACTCAAGCTAAGACAAGTTGAACAAGAACTAAAATGCTTACCCAAATAATGTTTTTTTTCTGTTATTGGTATTATGGTTTTATTTTACAAGTAATAAAAAGAAAATCCAGCATTAGAAAAGAAACAAAGAATTTGGAAACAAATAGAATTTGGGGTTAATTTGTGTGGGTAGTTTACTAAGTGACTCTAGCTTTGTGGGTTGAAGTGCTGTGAAACAAGTTTCAATCAAACTACAGTTTGGAGGCAAAAGGAAAATAGGATGAAATGAAGGAGACTTTTTAATTTATTTTACTTTATTTTTATTTTTATGTTATTTTATATTTTTAAGAGTAACATTATTAATGAGTTTCAGATTAGTTTTATTCAAAGACATATTAAGCCTGAGGTTATTTCATTGATGAACTTTTCATGTCAAAGTTATCAGTAGAAACTTCATATTTTCAGAGTGTAGGACAGAGGATAAAAATGGTCAAAAAAGGCTTTTAGACTATGACATATGTCAACAGTATATCCTGAACAGTGTGGTGGGTTCTTCACCTAACTGTAACAAAATCAGTAGGTTTGTGTCAATTTAATTCTGTTAAGTAAAAGCTTGAGCATTAATGACATACTACTTTACATATTTTGGGACTAGTCTGGAACATGGTCATTGACTCCACCTGCTTTTTCTCACAGTCTTTGTTTCTGTCAGTTTATCAGGCCAGAATATGTGATGTCCTATGACATGAGATTAAATGGGATAATTCATGTAGAAACACTCTGAAAGTTGTAGACTGAGTATTAGTCTATCTACTGCATTATTCATGAATAAGTGCGATGTTTCAGACCAGACAAGCTGTGTAACAGGTCACATTGTTATTTTGTTGGCAATAGGAATGAATCCCTGCCTAATATTCTTCACCACAAGTTGCCATAGGAGTCTATAGTTTGAAGTTAGATATTATCCCTAAAGGGAAAACAAGTGTCCTATTTGAAAATGGCATGCTTTTGGGGAAGCTAACATACCAGGTTATGGTCATTTTCATATTAGTAAAGCAGCATATTTTTCTTCCATTTTGATATTTTTCTTTGATAGCAAAACACTGAAAAAGGGTAGATCTTGTAGGAAAAAAATTGAGTAAGAAGGCATAGCAGAACGGATTTCTCTAGGGAAAAAAGGATAATGTCCAGGATAGCAGGAGGAAATTGGAATGAGTGAGTGCTGATCAAGGAGTCCAGAGAATCCCGTTTGCATCTTGGCTTTGTTATTGCCTGTTTTCATGACCTTGGACATCTGTAATTTATTCTAAATGTTTATATTTTAATGGCAATATTGTGAAAGTTTTAAAATTCTAAGTAGTTGATATGTGAGAACATTTTAGAAAGCATTTGCCTCTGTGCAAAAGATATGATCATAAATAGATTGAGGCTTAAGTATTTCCCCTAAGCTTTCTGCTACACATCTATTAGCCTGAATAGTATATGGATCTTTATATATTTATTTTGTCTTTTTAAAAATTTATTATTCATTCTAAATTCTAAAGCAAAATTTATACCAAGCTTATTATCAACATTTCATTGCTTTTATGTTAAATGTAACCAAACTGTATTGAATGGTAGTAAAATCTTATTTTTCATGTAATTATTAAAAAAAAAGAGGACTCAAAGGAACCTCAGTAAACATTGTTTCCATGATTAAATGCACATGAGTAAGAAAAATATAAATTAGGTGACTTTAAAGAGAAATACAATCATTGCAGACAAAACACTTTTTGGATGGGCAAAATGTGTAGAATTTAAGATGTAGATAATACTAGATTTATTTGGGTTAATCTGTGCTTTGCACACATTAATTTTTAGGGAGTATCTTCTATGTGTCTAAGGATTCATTGTTTAGATTTACTATGAATTCTCTATCTCTATCCATTTAAATTATCTATTATACCCCAAGCCCTAATATATTTCTTAAAATCAATGATCTGCCTTCTTGAGCAAGGACACAGCCTACATGTCCTTCTACAAGGGCACCAAGTACTGAAGGTTTGACAACGAGCACCTGCGAGTGGAACTGGACTACCCCAAATCCACCCTGTGAGACTTCACAGGCTGCCAAGAGCGTGTGGACACAGGACTCCAATGGCCCCACGTGGCCTGTCTGCCATTCAACCCTGATGGGTGTGCAGAGCCCGGGGTGGGCAGTGACAGTGAGAGGGCAGCGATGAGGGCCATGAGGCTGGCCCAGGTGGCAGAGAGGGGAACTTTGGGGAGGGGACAGATGAGGAAGGGGGCAGCTGAGTGTTGGTAACACACCTCCTGGTATGTACACACCTCCTGGAGCCCATACCTCCTGGCCTGCCTTACCCAGGACCAAAGGGAGTCTGTCAAGGCCCCTCCACCTAGGAGCCTCACTCCCACCAAGTCTGGGCTTCCAGCCCCCATCCACTTCTCTCTGAGCTGTGATGCGCTTGGGCATCTTTCCTGGGCCTCTTCCCACCCAACCTCACCCACACCACCACTCTCAGGGGTCTCAGAACCCCACCGGTCTCAGGCACCCACTGCCAGGGTCCCAGCTGCCCCAGGGAGACAGGGTGCTGACGGGTGCACCAGGCACCAGGCTCAGGGGTTCCTCCCCTCTATTCCCTGTCCCCCAGGGCACTGGGAGAGGGGACACTGTGGAGAAGGGCCAGCAGCTCATCCCCTCACGCAGACTGTGGAATGTGGCTGTGGAGCCCCCAAAGGAGCCCATTGTGGTCCTGGAGACTCCCCTTTTTCTTGGGTCAGCCCTAAAGGCAGAGCCACCTCTTCCTTCTTTTCCTTCCCAAAGTAAGCAGGCAGCAAGGCTGCTGTGGAAATGGTACTGTACAGCCGGCTCTGTCCCTTCTGCTTCCCCTCAGCCCAGGGCAAATGGGTCTGCCACCCAGATCCCCAAGGCCCCTGGAGGGAGAGGCTTCTCACAGCCTGTCTTGCTACCCCTCCATCCTCAGAACCAGAGAGCGAGTTAAGGGATAGGGCTTGGAGGTCCATGTCCACCCCCATACATTTCTTTCTGTAAAATAATCAGCACTGATTAAATTGTACAGCCAGCCAAAAAACAAACAAAACAAAAACAAAAACAAAACAAACAAACAATCTAGTAGTTGGAGACAGAAGACAAGCAGAATTGATTGGAAAATCAAATGCAGAATTGAGAGAAATTTGTGCTCAAAAGCAACTTTTTCAGAAGCTCAAGAAGCTCAGCTTTGCTTTATGTGATGTATTTTTCTTCTCAAGACACTTCCTTGTCCTCTGATGTTCAACTACTCTCTTATATTTCAGTATTTCCAGTCTTGCCTTCATGGATTCTGTTTATAAAGCAAAGAGCAAGAGGTCAAAGGGAGGAATTCAAACTTTTGTTTGGTTTTATATCACTGGTTACCATGTTTACACATCCTACATTTTAGTGTCCTGGATACTATACTTTTTTTTTTCTTTTTGTTTGCCTGAACTACTTTAAACGAGTGTGAATATAACCTCTGGGCTACAAAACCCCTGTTAAGAAGTCAGTTCACTAATACAGCATGCACTGAGCATCATGCGAAGAGGAAGCTCCTGTTGCCTATCTCCTCATAGTTTTAGTTTCTGAAGGGCTGTCAACAATATCTTCCACATACCTCAGTCATTTCTGCTATTGACCATGAATTCAGGTCTCCTGGTTAATGCTCACCTCATATGTTATAATTTGATAGATTTTTAAAATTTTTTTATTTTTTTAATTTTTTTAGGATTTTAAGTCCACTTAGCTAGGATTTCATAGAGACTTCACTAACAGTCCTTAAAAAGAAATATAGTCTGCAAAAATAATTGAGAAAAGTCTCTAAAGTCTTTAGTAATTTAAAAACAGAGAAAGAGAAATCTTGAATAAGTATAAAAAATATGATTTCCAGGATCACCACGCTGTAATACTCAGATGTTCAGTTTTACAACAACAAAAAATTGTGAAGGATTCAAAGATACGGGAAAATACACCTCTTTCAAAGAATCAAAATAAGTTGACAAACTCTTTCTAAGTGAACTCAGATATCAAAATTACTGGAAAAAGACTTCAAAACAACTATCTTAAATATGCTTAAAGAACAAAGTAACATAGACAAAGAACTACAGGAAATTAAGAAAACATTGTATGAACAAAATAGGGATGCTAATAAAGAGATGGAAATTATAAAGAAACAAAACAAAAATTCTGGAACTGAAAAGTGTAACAATTAAAATGAATTCATTTAGGAGTTCAACAACATCTATAAGCAGACAGAAGATAATAAATAAACTTGAAAATAGGATAACTGAAATTATCCATTGTGAGGAAAAGAAAGAAAAGAATAAATAAAAGTGGACCCGTGGGGGATACCATACAAACATACACATTATGCAAATCCCAGAATGGGAAGATAGGAAGGGGCAGAAGGAATATTTGAAAAAAAATAGTGACCAAATCTTCCCAAATTTGGTGAAAGATACAAATCCACACATTCAAGTTCAATGAATAAACTCAAATAGATCCTTTCTGAACACATTATAATCAAATTGTTAACAGACAAAGACACAATCTTGGAAACAACAAAATTGACTCATCACATATCAGGAATCCTCAGTGAGATTAACAGCTTACTTCTTATTGAAAACCATATATATCAGAAGGCAATAAAAAGTCATATTCACAGTACTGATCAGAAGACTATTAACTAAGCAATTATATTCAGAAAAACTATTCATTAAAACAAAGGAGAGAAATTAAGACATTTCCAGATTATCAAAAACTGAGAATTTGTTGCTAGCTGACTTGTCCTGCAGAAAATACTAAAGGGAGCCTTTCAAGATGAAATCAAAGGACATTAAACAGTAATTTAAACCCACAAGACAAGTAACCTGATAAAGTTGAATACATAGTCAAATACGAAGATAGGATAAGGGTATCTTTTTTTGTGACTTTTCTTCTCTTATCTCAGTTAAAAGGCAGTTGCATAAAACAATTGCCAATTATGTTTCTAGGCTCATAATATGTAAAGATGAAATTAGTTTATTCATACTTTTACAAAGGGCAGTGAAAAATGTAGTTATGTTAAAGCTTTTGCATAATAAAGAATGTAAATTGATATTAATCCAAACTAGATTGTTATAAATTTATATGGGAAACCATGAAGTAAAATAATTTCTAAAATATTGCCAAAGCAACAAAAAGTAAATTCAAATAGTATGGTATGGAAAATCTGTTTATCACAAAAAAAAGCAGTCATGGAGCAATAAAGAAATGACAAAAGGGTATGGAAAAGAAATACCAAAATGCAGACATATATCCTATCATATCAGCAACTGCATTTAATGCAAATAGCCTAAACAATCCGATAAAAAATAATATTGGAAGAATGGATTTTAAAATATCATTTAATTATTCATTGTCCACAAGGAATGCATATTAGATATACAGACACAAATATGTGGAGTACAAAAGGACAGAAAAAGATTACCATACAAACCAAAAGTATCCTAATAACTGACAAAATAGACTGCAAGACAAAAATCATTACTAGAATTAATTTCAGTTATAAAAGGGCCAGAATATTAGGAGGACATAATTGCCAACACACATGCAGTTAAAAACAGAACCCTAAAATATATGGAGCAAAATTGACAGAATTAAAGGAAGTAATAGATAATTCAACAATAATAGTTGGACATTTTAATACTCCTCTTTATTTTTACCAGCTTTATTGAAATATAATCAACACATAAGAATAATGTGCATTAGGGTGTATAATGTGAGTTTTTGAAATATATGTAAATAGTGAAATGATTGCCACAATTAGCTAATGATTGCCATAGTTAATTAATGTATTAGCATAATAATATCACTTTACATTTTTGTGTGTCTGGTGAGCACACTTAATATCAACTCCCTCTCTCCCTCCCTCTCTCTCTCTCTCTCTCTCTCTCTCTCTCTCTCTCCGTCTTTTTGAGAGAGAGGGGTTCAATCTCAAGACCATGAAATCATGACTTGAGCCAAAATCAAGAGCTGGATGGTTAATTGACTGAGCCACCCAGGCACCAGGCACCCCTAAGGTCAACTCTTTTAGAAACTTTTAAGTACATAATACAATATTATTAACTACAGTGAACATGCTATAGGTTAGATCTCCAGAAGTTAATCATTCTACCTAACTGAAACTTTCTGATGTTTGACCAACATCCCTCCACTTCCCCCGCCCCCCAACCCTGGCAAACACAATTAATTCTATTCTCTGCTTTCATGAATTCATCTTTTTTAGATGCCGTATATATAAGTGAGGTAATGCAGTATTTGCATTTTGTAGCTTACTTATTTCTCTTAGTATAATGACCTCCAGGTTCTTCCACGTTCTTGCAAATGACACATTTTCTATATCCATCCATCTACTGGCAGATAATTAGCTTGTTTCCATGTCTTGCCTATTGTGAATAATGCTGCAGTGAACACAGGTATGAAGATGTCTTGTTGAAAAGTGATTTAATTTCCTTTGCATATATACCCAGAATTACTATAACATAAGGTATCTCTGTTTTTAATTCTCTGAGGAACCTCCATATTGGCTGACCTCATAATGGCTGAACCAATTTACATTATCAAAAATAGTGCACAAGGGTTTCCTTTTCTCCCCATTCTCACCAACACTTGTTATCTTTTATCTTTTTTTTTAAGTTTTTAAATGTTTATTTTTGAGAGAGAGAGAGAGAGAGAGAGAGAGAGAGAGAGAGAGAGAATGGAGGGGGGAGGGGCAGAGAGAGGGAGAAACAGAATCCGAAGCAGGTTCCAGGCTCTGAGCTGTCATCAGACTCAACTCAGTGCAGGACTCAAACTCACAAGCTGTAAGATCATGACCTGAGCCAAAGTCAGACGCTTAACTGACTGAGCCACCCAGGTGCCCCTATCTTTTATCTTTTCAATAATAGCCATTGAAACAAATGTGAGATGCTATCTTATTGAGGTTTTAATTTGCATTTCTCTAATGATCAGTGATGTTGAGTAACTTTACATATACCTGTTGAAGATTTGTATGTCTTCTTTTGAGAAATCTCTATTTAGATCCTGCACCATACTGTTGATTACTGTAGCTTTATAGTGTATTTTGAAGTCGGAAAATGTGATACATTCAGCTTTGTTGTTTTTGCTTAAGATTACTTTGACCATTTGAAGTCTTTTCAGGTTCCATAGAAATTGTAGAATTGTTTTTGTTTGTTTGTTTGTTTTCTTTTTTTCCATTTCTGCAAAGAATGCCATTGATTGGAATTATGATGGGCATTACATTGAATCTGTAGATACCTTTGGGTGATAAGGATATTTTAACAATATTAATTCTTAAAATCCATGAACATGGGATGTCTTTCCATTATCTGTGTATCTTCTTTAATTTTCTTCCCGAATGTTTTACATTTTCAGTGTATAAATCTTTTACCTCTTTGATTAAGTTTATTCCTAAGTATTTTATCTTTTTGTTGCTATTTTGAGTGGGATTGTTTTCTTAATTTCATTTTCAGATAGTTTGTTTATGTGTAGAAACACAAATGATTTATGTGACTTTGTATCCTGCACCTTTACTAAACTCACTTTTTAGTTCTAAAATTTTTTGGTTGATCCTTTAGGGTATTCTACGTGTATCATCATGTCATCTGCAAACAAAGATAATTTCACTTCTTCCTTCTTTTTCTTCCAAGTCTAAGTTATACTTCCTCTTGCTTAACAATTCAGCATTTAAGTAATAAGTCATCAAGAGGAACCAGGATGCTCCTTCAAAATTTTGCGTAGATATTTTCTCAAATATTCAGCTTTTTTTTCACTCACAAATTTAGCCTTCCAAAAAACACTAGAATATGGAAACAATTCGTCCAAGATTTTTGCCAATTTATAATATGGATGGCTTCTTCTCCATTGTCTAATAACATATTTCTCATTTCCATTTAAGACTTGACCAGAATGACCTTTACTATCCTTATTTCTACCAACATTCTGTTCAATTCTTAATTGGTTCTTTAAGAAGATTGAGACTTTCTCTGCATCTCCTCTTTTTCTGAGATCCACCAGAATTGTCCTTAATGGTCCATTTACAGCAATGTAGGCTTTTTCTAGCATGCACCTCCAAAGTCTTTCAGCCTCTGTTTATTTCTTAGTTCCAAACCACTTCCGCATTTTTAGGTATCTGTTATAGTAGCACCTGTATCTCTTGGCATCAATTTTCTGTTTCTGCTTTCTGCTAAAACAAAAATGCCATACACTGAGTTACTTGTAAACAATGAACATTTATTTCTCAGGTCTGGAGGCTGGGGAGTACAAAAACAAGGCACCAACAGATTCAGAGTCTTGTGAGAGTCAGCCTCCTGGTTCATAAACTGTTTACGATGACCTCACATGGCAGAAAGAACAAGAGAGCGCCCTGGGGTCTCTTTTCTAGGGGATCTAATCCCATTCATGAGGCCTCAACCCTCATGATCTAGTTGCATCCCTAAGCCCCAACTTCCAAATATCATCACATTGGTTTCAACATATGACTTTGGGTGGTACACAGATATTCAGTCTGTAGCAGTTATTCAGGGTGGCTAATTCAGGGCATATTGAGACTTGGGGCAGTCTAAAAATTTAGATCTCTATTTCTTTCCATCTTAAAGTTTTTATTTCACAGTGCTTTCCAGTATCATTATTACTATAGGTTGTTCAGATTTATTTGATATATTACAGGAAAATCAAATTCTTATCAATGTCCAAATTAGTTTTCACAATTTATCTACAAATATCTTACATTCACACTATGAATTATATACCCTATTATCACATAAGACAAAGCAAATTCTAATACTTGTAGTTAGAAGGCAATTACCTTTAGAAAGAAGAGAGGGTCCAGGTTTGGAGTAATTTGGAATAAGATGATAGCAGTGGTCATATGTGGATCTTGAGAAACTTAACAGAACACCACAGGGGAAGGGAAGGGGGAAAAATAGTTACAAACAGAGAGGGAGGAAACCATAAGAGACTCTTGAATACAGAGAACAAACTGAGGGTTGATGGGGGGGAAGGAGCAGGATAGAGCGGGAAATGGGTGATGGGCATTGAGAAAGGCACTTGTTGGGATGAGCACTGGGTGTTGTATGTAAGCAATGAACCATGGGAATCTACCCCAAAAACCAAGAGCACACTTTACACACTGTATGTTAGTCAATGTGACAATAAATTATATTTAAAAAAAAGAAAAGACAGTAGCGGTGGAAACAGAAGAAATAAGATATGCAATAGGACTTTGGAAGAAGTGAAAATCTAGTTTAGATAATGTATATACAGCAGTGAAAGGATCTGCTGCTCATGATCATTTTAGGCAGCTCCAGGGTCCACATAATGCTTTAAAACGTGTGACTTTCAGACAGCAGCTTGCTATTTGAGGGAGAGACACTCTCTGGAGCAAAAATGATTGCAGAAGAGGGATGCCTAGAAGAAGGGATGCTAGGGTGATATACTTCCCACTTGATATCCCAGCAGATGTTTCAGAAACGTAGTCTCTACAGAACTTTTACAGTCTCCCAAGTGTAGACTCATAACTATAGAAGAGAGGGTATTTGTTGTTATTTTAAAACATTCATCGCCTCCTTGGTTATAAAGTTCAAGCTGCAGTATGTATGTATGTATGTATGTATGTATGTATGTATGTATGTATGTATTTATTTATTATTTATTTATAATTTAAATCCAAGTTAGCATATAGTGCAACACTGATTTCAGGAGTAGATTCCAGGGATGATCCCCTATGTATAACAATCAGTGCTCATCCCAACAAGTGTCTTCCTTAATACCCCTTACCCACTTAGCCCATCCCGCCTCCCACGACCTCTCCAGCAACCCTCTGTTTGTTCTTTATATTTAAGATTCTCTTATGTTTTGTCCCCCTCCCTGTTTTTATATTATTTTTGCTTCCCTTACCTTATGTTCATCTGTTTTGTATCTTAAATTCCTCATATGAATGAAGTCACATACTGTTTGTCTTTCTCTGACTAATTTCACTTAGCATAATACCCTCTAGTTCCATCCATGTTCTTGCAAATGGCAAGATTTCATTCTTTTTGATTGCTGAGTAATACTCCATTGTATATATATATACCAAATCTTCTTTATCCATTCATCTGCCGATGGACATGTGGGCTCTTTCCATAATTTGGCCATTGTCAATAGCACTACTTTAAACATCAGGGTGCATGTGCCCCTTCAAAACAGCATACCTGTATCCATTGGAAAAATACTTAGTAGTGCAATTGCTGGGTTGTAGGGTAGTTCTATTTTTAATTTTTTGAGGATCCTCCATACTGTTTTCCAGATGGCTGCAACAGCCTGCATCCCACAAGTGGTGCAAAAGAGAGCCTTTTTCTCCACATCCTCGCCAACATCTGTTATTGCCTGAGTTGTTAACTTTAGCCATTCTGACAAGTGTGAGGTGGTAGCTCATTGTGGTTTTGATTTGTATTTCCCTGATGATGAGTGATGCTGAGCAGTTTTTCCTGTTTCTGTTAGCCATCTGGATGTCTTCTTCGTAGAAGTGTCTATTCATGTCTTTTGCCCATTTCTTCACTGGATTATTTGTTTTTTGGGTGTTGAGTTTGATAAGTTCTTTATAGATTTTGGATACGAACCCTTTTTCTGATATATCGTTTGCAAATATCAACTCTCATTCCATTGGTTGCCTTTTAGTTTTGTTGATTGTTTCCTTCGCTGTGCAGAAGCTTTTTATTTTGATGAGGTCCCAATGGTTCGTTATTGCTTTTGTTTGCCTTGCCTCTAGAGACATGTTGAGTAAGATGTTGCTGCGGCCAAGGTCAAAGAGGTTTTTGCCTGCTTTCTCCTTGAGGATTTTGATGGCTTCCTGTCTTAAGTTTAGGTCTTTCATCCATTTTGAGTTTATTTTTGTGTATGGTATAAGAAAATGGTCCATGTTCATTTTTTTGCATGTCCATGTCCAGTTTTTCCAGTGCCATTTGCTGAAGACACCTGTCTTTATTCCATTGGATATTCTTTCCTGTTTTGTCAGAGATTAGTTGGCCATATGTTTGTGGGTCCATTTCTGGGTTCTCTATTCTGTTCCATTTTTCTGAGTGTCTATTTTGTGCCAGTACCATACTGTCCTGATTACAGCTTTATAATACATCTTGAAGTCTGGGATTATGATGCCTCCAGCTTTGGTTTTCTTTTTCAGGATTGCTTTGGCTATTCGGGGTCTTTTCTGGTTCCATACAAATTTTAGGATTGTTTGTTCTAGACCTAGACCTGTGAAGAATGCTGGTTTTGTTGTTGATAGGAATTGCATTGAATTTGTAGATTGCTTTGGGTATTGTCGACATGTTAATGTTTGTTCTTCCAATCCAGGAGCATGGAATCGTTTTCGTGTGTGTGTGTGTGTGTGTGTGTGTGTGTGTGTGTGTGTGTGTTCTTCAATTTCTTTCATAAACTTTCGATCGTTTTCAGTGTATAGATTATTCACCTATTTGGTTAGGTTCACTCCGAGGTATTTTATGGATTTTGGTGCAACTGTAAATGGGGTAGATTCCCTGATTTCTCTTTCTGTGGCTTCATTATTGGTGTATAGAAATGCAACCGAATTCTGTGCATTGACTTTATATCTATCTTGTGACTTTGCTGAATTCCTGGATCACTTCTGGCATTTTTTTGTGGAATCTTTTGAATTTTTCATATAGAGTATTATGCCATCTGTAAAGAGTGAAAGTTTGAATTCCTCTTGTCTGATTTGGATTCCTTTTATTCCTTTGTGTTGCCTGACTGCTGAGGCTAAGACTTCCAATTTTATATTGAATTGCAGTGACAAGAGTGGATATCCCTGTCATGTTCCTGACCTGAGGAGGGAAAGCTCTCAACTTTTCCCATTGGGGATGATATTAGCTGTGGGTCTTTCATATATGGTTTTTATGATCTTGAGATATGATCCTTCTGTCCCTACTTTCTTGAGGGTTTTTATCAAGAAAGAATGTTGTATTTTGTCAAATGATTTCTCTGCATCTATTGAGAGGATCATGTGGTTCTTGTCCTTTCTTTTATTGATGTGTGATGTATCATGTTGATTGTTTTGCAGATATTGAACCAGCCCTATATCCCAGGTATAATGTTTTTCAGATATTGAACCAGCCCTGCATCCCAGGTATAAATCCCACTTGGTTGTGGTGAATAATTCTTTTAATGTATTGTTAGCTCTGGTTGGCTACTATCTTGTTGAGGATTTTTGCATCCATATTCATCAGGGAGATTTGTCTGTAGTTCTCCCTTTTAGTGGGGGTCGTTGGGTTTGGAATTAAGGTAATGCTAGCTTCATAATATGAATTTGGAAGTTTTCCTTCCATTTCTACTTTTTGGAACAGCTTCAGAAGAATAGGAGTTAACTCTTCTTTAAATGTTTGGTAGAATTCTCCTGTAAAGTCATCTGGCCCTGGACTCTTGTTTTTGGGGAGATTTTTGATTACTAAACTTGATTTATTTACTGGTTATGGGTCTGTTCAAATTTTCTATTTCTTCTTGTTTCAGTTTTGGTAGTTTATATGTTTCTAGGACATTGTCCATTTCTTCCAGATTGCCCATTTTATTGGATATAGTTGCTCATAATATTCTCTTATTATTGTTTGTATTTCTGCTGTCTTGTTTGTTATCTCTCCTCTTGCATGGTTGGTTTTATTTGGGTCCTTTCCTTTTTCTTTTTGATAAAACTGGCTAGAGGTTTATCAGTTTTGTTAATTCTTTCAAAGCCTGGGTTCATTGATCTGTTTTATTATTTTTTTGTTTGGTTTGGGTGGTTTGGTTTGGTTTTGATAGCATTGATTTCTGCTCTAATCTTTATTATTTCCTGTATTCTGCTGGTTTTTGTTTTTATTTGCTGTTCTTTTTCCAGCTCTTTAAGGTGTAAGGTTAGGTTGAGACCTTTTTTCCTTCTTAGGAAGGCCTGGATTGCTATATACTTCCCTCTTATGACTGCCTTTGCTGTGTCCCAGAGGTTTTGGGTTGTGTTTTTATCACTTTATTGGGCTTCCATGTACTTTTAAATTTCCTCTTCAACTTTTTGGTTAGCCCATTCATTCTTTAGTAGGATGTTTTTTAGCCTCCAAGTATTTGTTATCTTTCCAAATTTTTTCCTGTGGTTGATTTCAGATGTTGTAGCATTGTGGTCTGAAAGTATGCACAGTGTGATCTGGATCTTTTTGTATTTGTTGAGGGCTGATTTATGTCCCAGTATGTAATCTATTCTGTAGAACGTTCCATGTGCACTTGAGAAGAATGTGTATTCTGCTGCTTTAGGATGAAATGTTCTGTATACATCTGTTAAGTCCATTGGGTCCAGTGTGTCATTCAAAGCCATTGTTTTCTTATTGATTTTTTGTTTAGAGGATCTGTCCATTCCTGTAAGTGGGGTGTTGAAGTCCTCTACCATTATGATATTATCAATGAGTTTCTTTATGTTTGTGATTAATTGATTTATATATTTGGGTGTTTCACGTTTGGAGCATAAAGGTTTACAATTGTTAGGTCTTCTTGGTGGATAGACCCCTTAATTATTATATAATGCCCTTCTCCGTCTCTTGTTACAGTCTTTATTTTAAAGTCTAGATTGTTTGACAAAAGTATGGCTACTCCAACTTTCTTTTGTTGACAATTAGAATGGTAGATGGTTCTCCATTCCCTTACTACAATCTGATGGTGTCTTTAGATCTAAAATGGGTCCCTTGTAAACAGCATATAGATGGATCTTGTTTTCTTATCCATTCTGTTACCCTATGTCTTTTGATTGGAGCATTTAGTCCATTGACATTTAGAGTGAGTACTGAAAGATAGGAATTTATTGCCATTGTGTCACCTGTAGAATTGGAGTTTCTGGTTGAATTCTTTGGTCCTTTCTAGTCTTTGTTGCTTTGTTGTTTTTGTTTTGTTTTGTTCTGTTTATATTTTTTTGTTTGTTTTTTGTCTTTTCTCCCCTCAGAGAGTCCCCCTTAAAATTTCTTGCAGGGCTGGTTTAGTGGTCACTCACTCCTTCAGTTTTTGTTTGTCTGGGAAACTTTTTATCTCTCCTTCTGTTTTGAATGACAGTCTTGTTGGATAAAGAATTTTTGGCTGCATGTTTTTCTGATTCAGCACATCAGATATATCCTGTCACTCCTTTCTGGCCTGCCAAGTTTCTGTGGATAGGTCTGTTGTGAACCTGATCTGTCGTCCCTTGTAAGTTAAGGACTTTTTTTCCCTTGCTGCTTTCATGATTCTTTCCTTACCTGAGTATTTTGTGAATTTGACTGTGATATGTCTTATTGATGGGCAGTTTTTGTTGAATCTAATGGGAGTTCTCTGTGCTTCCTGGGTTTTGATGTCTGTGCCTTTCCCCAGGTTAGGGAAGTTTTCCTCTATGATTTGCTCACATAAAACTTCTATCCCTATATGTCTCTCTTCATCTTCTGGGACCCCTATGATTCTGATGTTATTCCTTTTTAATGAGTCATTAAGTTCTCTAATTCTTATATCATGTTCTTTTGCTTTAGTCCCCCTTTTTTTAATGCTTCATTATTCTCCATAAATTTGTCCTCTATATCGATGATTCACTGCTCTGCCTCATCCATCCTTGCCGCCATGGTATCCATTTGAGATTAAAGCTCAGTTATAGCATTTTTTATTTCATCCTGACTAGCTTTTACTTCTTTTATCTCTGCAGAAAGGGATTCTAATCTATTTTCAATGCCAGCTAGTATTCTTATTATCGTGATTCTAAATCCTGGTTCAGACATCTTGCTTGTATCTGTGTTGATTAAGTCCCTGCCTGTCATTTCTTCCTGTTCTTTCTTTTGGGGTCACTTCCTTCATTTCATCATTTTGAAGGAAGAAAACTAATCAGGTAAAAAAATAAAATTTAAAAAATTTAAAACAACACAAAAAATCAAATAAAGGATGCTAGATCTTAGGTGTGTTTTGGTCTGGTTATTAAAAGAAGCTTTATAGAATAGAGAAAAAAAGGAAAAGAAAAGAAAAATAGGGAGAAAAAAGGAAAACATTTGAAAATTTGAAAAAACAAATACAATAAAATAGAATGAACTGTGATGATGAAAGTAAAATAAAATTTAAAAATTTACAAAAAAGTGAAAAATATAGTAGAAAAAATTAAAGGAGAATCTTTTTATACAAAAACGGAAAATAAAAATTTTGTCTTTCTGTATTCAAGAATAAAGAAAGAATGGGGCGCCTGGGTGGCGCAGTCGGTTAAGCGTCCGACTTCAGCCAGGTCACGATCTCGCGGTCCGTGAGTTTGAGCCCCGCATCAGGCTCTGGGCTGATGTCTCAGAGCCTGGAGCCTGTTTCCGATTCTGTGTCTCCCTCTCTCTCTGCCCCTCCCCCGTTCATGCTCTGTCTCTCTCTGTCCCAAAAATAAATAAACGTTGAAAAAAAAATTAAAAAAAAGAAGAAAGAAAAAGGAAAAATAATTGAATAGATGGACCATTGCACAGAATGAAATATGATTTAAATTACCTCCAGTTTCCCCTAGAAGGCAAACTAGGAAGCACTTTATAATCCATAAACTAAGCTGATGGAGAGACTTTTAGTGTTCCTCAAGAGCACAGTTAGCCCAGTTGGGCGGGCTTAATGTAATGGCTCCTTTCTCCACTAGATGGTGCTGCTTAGCTTACTGGGGTGGATTGCCGTGGCACTTGTAGGTGTGTATGCACATGCGCGGGAGGGGTAAAAATGGCATCACCCAGCTGCCCAGTCTCCACTATTGGAACTATGTGCTCTCCCTGTCTGGCAGTCAAGAACCCCTCCTTTGTCTCTGGCCTCTGTCCACTCCCTGCTTCTTCACTGTCCGGGACCAAGCCATCAGTCTGCCAAGTGCAACCTGTCTCCAGAGTTTTATCTCAGATGGGGCTGTGTTTCGCAAGCCCTCACTTCTGAGGGACTGCAGCCTTGACCTGTTCAGACCCTCTGGGGGAGGGTCTAGCCAAGAAATGCCAGCCCGCCCCCAGGAATGTTCATGTGACCGTGGTGCTGCCAATGTGTAGAGACTGCAGCCTGGTGCCAGCCTGCGTGAAAACGTTCTTGGGATCATGTAGCATCAGCATTTCAGGGACTATGGCAAATCACAACACACGTCTGGCACCAGGTTTCACTTCCAATGTCCTTGTTCCAATACCAGCGAATGTTGCTGATCTCTACCATCTGCTGGGACCCTTGCCTTTGGTGAGGCCACACAAATTCTACCAAATGTCCTCCCAGCAGAGGAACCACCACTCCCCATGTGGCCCACTGACCCCTTGGACCTTGCTCTCTGCTCCTGGCGATTCACCCTTCCTATCAGAGCACCGCCAGGTATTGAGCTGCATAGTTTCAGACTCTGTGATCCCTCTGTTTATAGAGTCTTAATGGAATTTAAACCCTCTGCTTTCTCCTTTCTTCCTTTCTTGTTCAGTCCCTTGCAGCTGTTTCTGCTCTTCTTTTTTCTCTCCAGCTGCTTTTGGGTGAGGGGTGCTTTTCCCATACTCTCCCCCGTCTCTGTCCTCTCTTGGCAAGCAAAAACAGCTCCCTGCCCTCCATGGCTTCTCTGTCCCCCAGTTCACCTCTCCATGCTGTGTACCTGCCGAGTTCTTTGGTTCAGGTTGTGCAGATTGTTGTGTTAATCCTCAAATCAGTTTTTTAGGTGTGCAAGGTGGTTTGGGGTTGATCTCAAGCTGCAGTTCTCTCATGGTAATATAGACCTGGCATGGGAGGAGGAATGGAAAGTGAGTAAGAATTAAACAAGACACAGTCCCCAATATCAAAATGCTTACTGTCTAGAGGGTGTAACAGTAAGCCATCATGATGAAGCAGGATAACTATTATAATGGAGGTGCTTCCAAGGGCAAGGGGAGCATGCACTGGGGAAGTCAGCTTGACTGAATCAGTTGAGAACAAGGACAGCCTGTAGATGATGTTATCTAGTGAGCAACAAGAGCTCTGTCAAATCTCCATGACCTGATAAAAAAGAACCTGTTCAGCAGCTATAGATGGGAAAGGTAGAGTTGGTAGCAGGGAGACTCTCTGACAAAATCTGGTCTGTTGGGTATTGATGCCAAGAGTCTTTGGACTAATCTTTTTTTAGAATACCATATAATAAATTTATAAGAATAAGATTTTATTAAACTTGACAACAATTATTTTATTAATCCACCAATACATGCATTTGTTTTTTTTTAACCAATTAAGAAAAAAATGTTGATTTCTTTGAATATACCAAAGTATTATTAAGGTTCTACAAATATTTAAAACTCCTCTCCTTTTAAAGCCTGTCATTATTTCCTAAATGTAGTGATTTATTTGAAAATGATGAAATAGTTATAACAAATAATTTCATAGACGGCTAATGCGCGAACTCTTCCTATGAGATGCTAAAAGTCAAATTCCTTTGTTCATATTGTTAAAAAAATCACTGATGCAACAAACCTTATAGGCTATAGAAAAGCAAAACTGAGACCCAGAGAGGGAGAGTGACTTGGTAAAGGTCATAATGCTAATTGGCAGACATGACATTTAGAGTTTAAGGTTGACTTCACTGAGCCTTTTTTTGAGGAAATGGATTTTTGCAGAAATCAAACAAGTAATGTGACAGCATAGAGATTTTGCTGGTGGTGAAAAAGGGCTTCAGACAGGAGAGTGGGAGAGGTAGTGAAAGAAGCTGCAGAGACAAGAGCAGGTGGTCTGTGTGATGTGCCTATTAGAGGTTATTTATAACCTCCTCTGTCAGCCAATGAAGTAGGATGGCATAGTGCTTAAACAGACAGATGCTGGAGTTGCCTAGCCTCTTACTATTTATGTGACCTTCATCTATGCACCTAAACTCTCTGTGGCTCAGATATCCCATCTGAAAACTGAGAAAAATAAATGGTCTCTTAAATCACTGTGCAGTTACAATATGTTAATTTTAGATGAAGTGCATGCCATATTGTAATCCCCAAGTTAAGATTACTCTCAGTAATTGTGGCAGTGGCCTCCAGGAGGACTGTGTGTGTCCTGATCTTTCTGGTTCAGTGGAGAATTAAGAATTATTGATGAGGAAAGCTTGAATAAGGAGGATCTCAGAGATGAAGTGTTCCACATGTAAACTTGGGATTCTGAGGAGAAAGAAAGTTGTGGAGTACATGCTCCTCTGTGTCACTAGGAGATCAATTGCATACACATGAGTGGATATAATAATACAATCTGGGGAAGTATTTGTAGCGTAAGTGGAAGAAAGATGAAAACCACAGTGTCCTTGTTTTCTGTGGTATAATTGTGAAACTCTAAAATACCAGTCCTGCTAAAATTTATTATAAATATATTAGAGATTATTTCGTCAAGCAGACTCACTTTATAGATACAGAGCTCAATATTCAGGAAAGTAGTTTTATCAATATCACATCTTACTTAACTCCTAGAAGAATTGGAAGAGTGTGCTCAGCACTTGGCTCCCAGTCTAGTGAACTCATAGAAATACAGCTGGCCCTATCTAACTGGCATTGGCAGTATTTATTTTCATTTATGTTGATTTCCTTTCTTCTTGCTAACCCCATCCTGACCCAACAGTCTGAATTTCTTTTTTAGAGAATGGACCAAACTAGGAGGTATCAGAAGCTGGTAACTAGACAGTGTCTATAAACAGGACAATAGCCAAGAATCCCTGGAGTTGAGCCTTCTACATGGAGCAGCAGGTTCATCAGGCAAACGGGATGCCAGCACAGCCACTGGAGCCCAACCTGAGACTAGCAAATAGAGTTTGTGCTACAGCATGATATTATAGAGATCTAAGCAGAAGCACAGCCTTAGAAGAATTGGTGTACTGGATTATGAATAAATAATGAGAGGGTTACCCCTTCTTAAAACAGCACAACTGTAGAAAGTTGTGGGATTAAGAAATAAAATAAGAACCTGGTAATTAGTAACGGGCCATAGATAACAGTAGAACCAGCTAACAGGGTCAACTAATGCTGAGCCTCAAGACCCAGCATTGAGCCCTTTACATTTCTCCTTATTTTAAGGATAGGTTGCTAAACCCAGGGAATATAGGAAATGGCAGTGGGTGATGGGCCCTCAGCAATGTCAGTTTAAGTGTGGGCAGAGTCAGGAGTATATGGGCAGAGTCAGGAGAGCCATTAAAGCTGTAATGCGCCTCTGGTTGGATGTCCTATGAGTTTATGATCTTGAGTGCAAGTTAGTTCAGTGATTTACAAACTGAGTTGCATACCTGTAGAGTTTCTTGGAAATACTCGTGGTCCTAAGGCAAAAGGGTCAAACATTTGGAAATCTCCTTTTTCATTCCTCTGTTATATGTTTTATAGAGTTCTATATAAATTTTATTTAAGGGCTAACAGCACTGCCAAATATAATAATCAAATTATAAAACTGTTACTGAATATCTTGACTTCCATCTTCCCTATCATATCTTTCCTGTCCCGAGTTATGCTTTGTTCAAGGCTTATTTAAAAGCTGGCAAATTTTATAAATTTACTTGATCTCAAATGTTCTTAAGTGATAATAGCTTAATTCATTCATTTATTCATCCATAATGTGTCTAATAATCCTTTCAGCAACCACTGAGGAGATATAAAGCACATAAGAGTAACAATCCTGTGTGGAAATTGGTGTGCAAAAGAACAGTATAGCATTGTATAAAAAGAGACAGGAATTCTATGGAGGAGCAGGCTTGCTCGTGGGGAGTTGATGCTAGGGGACAGTCAGGAACTTCCTGGAGTATATACATTGTGAGGAGGGCATGTTTGTATTAATCACACAATAAGTAACTTAGGCTCTAAGAGAAAAACATGTTCAAGGGCACATTGGGGTTAAAAAAAATCAGTAACTGAATGTCCTGTGCTGGTTACTACATTTACTCTGAAACGATGTTCCTCATCATGACTGGGAAGCTAGGTTTTGAGAATGTGCAGGTAATAATAGTCTTTCTGGTGGGCTAGTGGGGAAGCTGTCTTGGGTATGACCATTCCCACTAGTCTACCTCCCTTGTTTATGTTACAGCTAGCCCCAGACAGTACAACATCTTGGCTCTTGTACCAGTGGGGTTTTCCTGATTTTTCTTAAACACATAAACTACCACTTAATGTTATTTTTAAAAAACAATTTTTTTAGAACTGTATCAGCCCAAGTGAACATGAATATTCTGGAAAAAGGCCTTGGACTATAATCCTTTAACAATAGATCAAGTAAATTGTTATAATCACAGATATTGTGCAGTTGGTACCATCACATGGACAGCTCCAGAGGGCATCATTTACAGTATTTTCACAGCAGTATTCTTGGGCCCCAGCTTCAGAAAGGACTCGTCTGACAGGCGAATTAATACCTTGTACCATTCACAATGGGAGATTGTATGACATTTTGTTTTTAAAAAGTAGCAAGAATGTTCATGAAAAGTCTGATTTGGGAAGGGATGAATTCATTTATAGACATACAAAAAAGACAGAGGAAGCTTTAAAGTAGAAACTTCCAAGAAGAAGAACAGAATGGAACATACTAAGATAAAAATGAATTTTAAGAAATAAAAATGCAGAGCTGTTTTGTGGCTTGAGATGCCATCTCATCATAAACAAGGAAAATAAGCCAGAAGGTGCGTGCCCCTCCTTTATGCTCTTCTTTCCCTTGGGAGCCCACTTAACATTTGTTAGATTATCAGGGATGAGCTTCACTTACACACCTGCATAGCAACTTGTGTTACTGATGAAACCCATGAGCAAAAGTCTCTCAGTGGGAAGAACAAGACGAGTCAGCAGTTATAATTAAAGAGCAAGAATGGAAGAAGTATGCACCTGTGATTTATGACTCAGTGGCTTTGGAGTAGATTGTTTTCTGAATGTTGTTTTGTTTTTGTGTTTTGGTTAGTTGCTACTTTTTTTAATCTCCCCTATAGTTTGAATCTTATTCATGATATTTGTAATGCCTTTTGATCTGTGATTGCTTAGCTCAAAGAGTTAAAGCAAGGATAGAATCCTAATGGGACCAATTTAATGTGGTTAGGCTTCTGTGAAATAGACTCTGTTAATTATACCACTCCCTTGGTCCCTGGTCTCCTAAACAGTGTAACATGGTCAGGAGGATGATGGGTCTAGGTGATGAATTAAAAATCAGAACAAAAATGTCACATGAACCAGAAAACATGCACTAAAATAGCTTCTCTCCCCCCCCCCCACCTTTCAGAAACAAATGGGTTTAGGAAAGACATTACCTATAGCAGCAATGCAGTGAATATTGTTAGCCCACTCTAATACTGAAAAGAGGCAATAAATGTCCAACAGAAGTCTACTGAAACTGCCTTTGCTATGTTCTCAACTATCTTATGCTTCTTTAGTGTCAAGTCATGGGAATAAAAGGTGCAGCACAGGGAACATAGTCAATGATACTGTAATAGTACTGTATGGTGACAGATGGTAACTATACTTGTAGTGAACATAGCATAACATATAGAGAGGTTGAATCAGTATGTCGTACACCTGAAACTAATGTAACATTGTATATCAACTATACTCAAATAAAAAATTAAAATTAAATTTAAAAAATTAACATTGTCCTGGCTACCACCAGAGAGTATATTTTGATTTTATCCTCAGAGACTTCAATCGGATCATAGAAAAAGAAACAAAAAACAGCAACAACTTGAAAACTCAAAACAACACGTACTATGAAACTACACAACGTAAACAGGTCACAAAAGTGAATTTGGAATCAAAATAACGTCAGACTCGCAACTATCAATACCTCACACTAGAGCAATGCCTTCTACATTCTGAGAGAAAATTATTTTGAACTTTAAATTCTATATCCAGCTAGGCGTGCCTGGGTGGCTCAGTCGGTTGGACATCCAACTTCGGCTGAGGTCATGATCTCTTGGTTCCTAAGTTTGAGCCCCGTGTCAGGCTCTGTGCTGACAGCCCAGAGCCTGGAGCTTGTTTCAGATTCTGTGTCTCCCTCCCCTCTCATTCATTCATTCTCTCTCTCTCTCTCTCTCTCTCTCTCTCTCTTCTCTCTCTCTCTCAATAATAAACATTAAAAGCAATTTAAATTCTATATCCAGTTAAACTGTCAAATAGAAGGGGAAGAAAGGCATGAATATACATGCATATTCTAAAAAAGAAGAAAAAAATCTTCTTGAAACTTTTCTTAGGAAAGTAAGAAGGTAGGGTGTAGTCCTTAAAAATCAAAGAAATAAACCACTCACAAACAGCTCGTGTTGTATGCAAAACAGGGAACTGGAGATAGAAGTGAAGTGTGTAGACTTCACATGTCCACAGCTCTGCAGCTGGTCAAGAGAACAGTCCATCCAAAATGGTACCAGAGAACTTAGGCTCCATCCCCAAACAGTAACAAAAAGGGGATGATTAACTCTCATGTGTTTGCTTTTATGGATAGTAGATTAAGACTCCTGTCAAAAAATTTATGCCTGTAATAGTGATAAGCATATAGAAATCTTTTTTTTAATGTTTTATTTATTTTTGAGAGAGAGACAGAGTGCAAGTGGGGGAGGAGCAGAGAGAAAGGGAGACAGAATCTGAAACAGGCTCCAGGCTTTGAGCTGTCAGCACAGAGCCGATGCAGGGCTCGAACTCGGGAATGGCGAGATCATGATCTGAGGTGAAGTCGGATGCTTAAACGACTGAGCCATCCAGGCACCCCTAGAAATCTTATAAAATAAGTGGTAATTATTAACTGCATGTGAAAAATGATCAAGAAAAAAAACCATATATGTAGCTCATAACAGACTCAGCAGGGAACAATAGCGCACACTCATGATAATATAAAAAGAATATGCATTTACTAAAATAGTGAAATGCTTTCAAGGATATAAGAAAGGTCACCTGTTTACATGGATATAGTGTGTGTGTGTGTGTGTGTGTGTGTGTGTGTGTGTGTGTGCGCACACGCACGCGTGCGCAGTTTTTGGGTAAACTGAATTTGGTTTCAAAGTGGACACTGGGAGGAAATTGCTATTCTTCATTCTAGCCCTATTCTAAGTTTTAACTTTATAATTTATACATGTTCTACATTGATTAAAACATAAAGTAAGACACTGGGCATTTCTTCAGAAGGTGTTGACTCATTCAGACTGTGGTGTTCTTGAGTTGAGGTTTTGAGGGAGTTGTATGTAGTCTCTCATGTTACATAATGTTACCAAAGACACCTGAGAATACTTGTAGAAATGGAGAGGAAAAAGGAGGAAAGAGAATGCTGATTGTCACTTCTGTGTTTATTATAATCAGCCTCTGCCATTCTAGCATGCTTGCTGCAAATTGTTTATCACTGATTCCCAAGTGTGTGCAGCCCAATAGGATCTTTTTTTTTCTCTCTCTGTTTCTCTCTCTTTCCCTCTCTTTCCTTTTTTTTACTGCTGCCCAGTGGTCTCCCATATCATAAATAACTTCTGGAAAACTCTTCATTGGTCCCTTTTTAAAAATTCTAAGACAGTTTTGCTTTTCTATGCAATAACTTGCTTATTTTCTATATAATTTCCTTTTATTATGTGTATGTTGGTTATTTTTAAAAGACAAGTTCCAAAAGCTTTGGTAAAGTTGTGTGGCTTGGCCTTTTTAAGATAAATTTGCTTGTATGTTACAGCAAAGAATTTTCCTCTTGGGAAATAAATTATACTAGCAAAATTAGGATTAGCCATTTTGAGGCTATTTCTGCCTTACACTTGGGCCTTTCAAGTTGCATTATTTTTTTTTCTTTGAGAAATGATAATGTTTAAAATGTGATTGTGGTTCTTTCTTGAAAATTACAGAGACCCGGACACCCAATGTATGATTTTGCAATGGGTTACTGTAGACATGTTTTAGAACTTCATTTTAGGCTTCTGGCTTCAGTGATTCACTAGCTTTCTAGTTGTTGAACATGTCACTATGGTAACAGTTCATCTGATTTGTTATGGAACTGTGTGACCCCCACCGTCATTAACTCAATTTGAGCAACACAGATTTGTGAGGATTCAATTTATTAAGGACTTAATGTCTGGTGCACAATCTATTGTGGGAAAATATGAGGAACAACCCCATTTGTAAGTGAGATTGTAGAAGATGTGTTCAGCTAACTTAGAGGAACAAAATATCTATTGTCTCTAACACAGTAAGTGTTTCTATGAAGATAGATTCTGCTGCTAATGAGACCAATAGATATATTATGAAGAGTCCTCCTTGGAAACAGCTCCTAAGCAATGTGTTCTGGTTATCACATGATTTTGAGAGTAAAGTTGTCTTTTATCTACAAAATGTTTCCCTTCAGCTAGAAATGAGTTCTCTTTCTTTTATCCGTCAAATTTTTAATGTATTTATTTAACACAAATTTATTTGGTGTTGAGGTTACAAAGATGAATGAGACATGCTGTGTTCTGAAAGTCTGTAAAACTCATTAGAAAACAGACATGTAAAGGATTGGAACCATTTGTTGTAAGTACGGCTGTTTTAATTAATTAAGGTATGATATAGCTCAAAGGAAAAAAGTGCTAAGATTTTTTTCCAAAAGAGACAGATGATATAGTGATTGCTCCAGATAGGTGGGATAGCATCTAGAAAACTACAAAGCCCAAGAGAACATATTTCTTTCTTTTCCTTCCTATTCTTTTCTTTACTTTTCTCTTTCTTTCTTTCTTTCTTTCTTTCTTTCTTTCTTTCTCTCTCTCTCTCTCTCTCTCTCTCTCTCTTTCTTTCTCTCTCTCTCTCTCTCTCTCTCTCTCTCTCTCTCTCTCTCTCTCTCTCTTTCTTTCTTTCTTTCAAGGAAAGCCAAGGAGTCTTTGGCATTTTTTAAAAGTGTATTTATTTATTTTGAGAGAGAAAGAAAGAGAGAGAGAGGGAGAGAGGGAGAATACCAAGCAGGCTCCTTCCGCACCATCAGCATACAGACCAATGTGGGGATCAATTCCTCAAACTGTGAGATCATGACCTGAGCTGAAATCAAGAGTTAGATGCTTAGCTTACTGAGCCACCCAGCCTCCCCCGAGGGAACACGTTTCTTTCTTTTTGTTTTTTACACATTTCTTTTTTTTTTTCAATGTTTATTTTTGAGGGGGGGAGGGGCAGAGAGGGGGAGACACAGAATCTGAAGCAGGCTCCAGGGTCCAAGCTGTCAGCACAGAGCTCAATGTGGGGCTCAAACTCACAAACTGTGAGATCATGACCTGAGCCGAAGTTGGCCGCTTAACTAATTGAGCCACCCAGGTGCCCACATTTCTTAAGTGGAAAGTAAGTACTGTACAGTGAGTAGAGAGGCTAGAAATAGTGTTGTATGCCATATCAAAAAAGGTCTCATAATAAATTCTAAGACATCTGAAAATGTAAATAACAAGATGGAGATCTATTAAAGGTCTCAAATAGATTAGTAATGTGAATAGAAATTCAGTCAGACAGCTCAGAAGAGTGGCTACAAGCCTGGACACAGGGGAGTAGATGAAGAAACTAAGTGAATCACGTAAGAGAAAATGTAAACCAGACCTAGGATAGCAGAAATCTGATAAGCAATTATGTTGACACAGTTAATACAAAAAGATTTATTGACTTGGGATGTAGGGATATATTTATGTGTATTTGTGTATTTGTGTGGAGGTGTAAACTGTCAGGGAGAGGGGATAAAATGGTGAAGAAAAATGTCATTGATAATTACTATAAATTGTAGATTACCTTATATGTCTCTGTCTTTTCTTCTCAAATAAATAGCAAGTTCCTTAAGTCAGTAATTTTCACACATTTTTAAAAATTGTGGTAAACTATAGGTAACAAAACCATGTTTAACTATTTTTAAGTGCGTTTTCAAAGCTTGTCATCCCAAACAAAAACTCTATAATCATTAAGCAATAACTCCCCATTGCCCGCCTCCCTCCAGCCTCTGATAACTTTCTAATCTACTTTCTGTCTTGATGAATTTGCCTACTGAAGATATTTCATGTAAGTGGAATCATAGAATTTGTCTCATTTCACATAGCAAAGTTTTCAAGGTTCATTGATGTTCTTATGTATACTGGAACTTCATTCCTTTTCTAGCTGAATAATATTTTATATATATATATATATATATATATATATATATATATATATATATATATATACACACACACACACACACACACACACACATATACATACACACACTGCATTGTATATATTCATGTATTGATGGTCACTTGGATTGTTTCCAGATTTTGACTGTTGTGAGCAAAGTTGCAAAACTGCAGTGAACATTGGCATTCAAGCATCAGTGTGAGTCCCTTTTTTCATTCTTTTGGAGATATAGGAATAGAATTGCTTGGGATAATTCTGTTTCACTTTTTAGGAAACCACTATTTTTTTTTTTTCCCATATAGCCTACATCTTTTTACATTCCCACCGACAATGTATTCAGGTTCCAATTTCTCCACATTCTCATCACCACTTGTTTTTTCCCTTTAAAAAAAATTATAGCCATTCTAGCAAATGTGAAGTGGTATTTTTTGTGCTCAAGGTATCTGTCTTGAATTCAGCATATCGAATATGTATGCATATAAAATTACATGTGTGTACAAATTTATATTTTATATACATGTATCTATATGTATAAAACTATATATTCAGAATTATATACACATGTATACAATTTGATCTTTAATTCAAATCAGACTAATTCTTATGGCCCAGAAATTCTTCCCCTATGTGTGTGCTCAGAACTAATTTGTAACATTTTTAATAAGCAGCAAAACTTTTCTGACTAAATTGTGGTTATTCATGGAAGGAAATGCTACACAAGAATGAACTAGCTACTGCTACTATAACTTCAAAACAATGGGGGAAACAGAATGCTGAAAGTAAGAAGCTATATGTGAAATAGTACGGGCAATGTAATGCTACTTACGTTTCAAAAATAAGCAAAAATATATCATGTTAGAAATAGGGACAGATTTTTTTTTTCTTTAACCTTAGGTGGCTAGAGCCTGGAAGATGCTATAATGAGTGTTTTTTGAGTGCTGGTCATGTTCTGTCTCTTGATCTAGGCGCTGATTCCTTCGGTGTGTTCACTTTTTCAATATTCATCAAGTTATGCACCTAACAATTTTTGCACTTTTCTTTATAGACTTGTTGTAATTAACAAAAGAAATAAAGAGACAAAGATGCAATAGTTTTCTAGTTGATACAGGAAAATTTTCATGGACTTTTTAAAAAATTGAGTAACATGAATTCAAACCTTCGCCCAGTCCTACACCAGACATGGGCATGGAGTATTGTATATCAAATATCAATTCCTCAGTCAGTATAACTGTAAGACTGGGGAATATATATTTCCATGAAGTGTGTTTTAATGATTCATATGATGTATAGATCTTATTTATGCCATTAATACACATTTATAAATGCTGTTTCCCTCTCCACCCACCATATTTGTTATGCTGCAAAGCTGAGGTTATTGTGTTGAGTAGTTAAAATGATGAAATTATAATATCATCCTGCAATCAGATAGAACATTAATAATTTCTCTATTTAACAGGAAATTCAGAGAATCTTTTCATTTTCTTATTCAAAATAGCCAAAATATGTGCATATTCTTTTTTAAATGAAAGGTTTTTTTTTAAGATTTCATGAAGTATCATTAACTATAACTTATAGAAAGAAAAAATTTATATTGGGAATTTGACTTAACATAGTGAACATACAGGTAATAGATGTTAAAAATACATCAAAGAGAAATTATAAATTGAGTTTCAACTGAAAGATACTAATCCAGTATTATTTTCTCCACAACTGTTATTGTGCAAAAAAAAAAAAAAAAAAAATGGTGTGTTACATAAAATGTAAGTTTAAAAAGTCCAAGAAAAATCATGGTTATAGTAACTAAAATATGGTCCGTATATAAAGGTGGCCATATAGTATTGCCCCAAGAAACCAAATAAGGAGCTATCATAGTAGAATTGAATTTAATTTGGTTGTTATAGATGATAGGGCTCCTGAAAGCACTTTTAATATTCTAATTTCTAACATTCCACACTGTCTCATTTAACTCACACACAGACCTATACTGTATATATGACACATGATAGTGTTCCAATTTTTAGATATAAAAACTGAGACCTGAATAATTAAACTTTCAAAGACCCCACAGTCAGTAAGGCAGACTTTGAGCCAAGGTCTTCTTCTTATTCCTAAGCAGTTTCTAGTCAGCTGTAATTCCTGAGTTTTCCTATTTGGAGCTCAAACGCCTTTTGGCTCATTAAATATGCAGGTTTTTAAATCACACTCAGTCAGCCCCCAAGGATTCTGAATAATTAATGCAGATTTCTGCGACAGGAATCTGAATTTTCACCAGTTGTTGAATCTTTAGTGGTTACTCTGTGGATCACATTTTGAGAAACAATGTTGATCTGGTCTTCATTTTTTTTTTTTTTACCTCAATTCCTTGCCTTGTGCTGCCCAGTGCTGCAGACACTGGCAGGAGATTACATGGTGAGAGGAAGAGAAAATGGAGTGTCCTGCTGCCCCACCTCACCCTGTGACCCTGACAGTCCTGGTATATGTTTGGGTAGGGTCTTCACAGTTCCACCTCCCACCTGAGGCCTACACACTGTTTCCATCTTATACCAGTTGACTCTTGAGCCCTGGGCTCTAGGAACTCCTTCCCTTTGTCCTTATATTCCTAGGAGTGAAAGTTTCCCTTGCTGTTGCTCGTGTTTGGGTTGCGATACCCTCCCCTTTTTGGCTTCTTTGCTGTTCCCTCAGGATTTGAACCAACTCCCTGTGCTAAGTGTCATCTATTTTAAATACTAAGAGTGAGTTTCTCATTTCCAGTTTGGACCCTGACAGATACAAGTGCCATAATTTTTGTCCAAATGAAGCTAATTTATGATTCTAAATGTCAACTGAGTCAGTTATGCTACGTGGTAGTCCAAATCCAGGCTATACCTGTTATCTACCAGCAGGGTCACGAGAATCTAATTGGTCACGTGGAGCCAATCTAGGAGTATAAGGGTTAAACAGAAATGTTCTTAAGACAGATCCTACTGAATTAGCAACTAGGGACTTTATTTGTTCATTTACATATGTATTTATTAAAGTACAAAGTTAGTACTAAGGTGGATAAAAGACCAAAAATATGGTGAAAGTCCTGGTTGATTGTTCTTGCTCACTAACGTTGCTACACAAAAGCAAGCTAATGAGAAAAGATTGAAAGACTGGAGGAACTAGGTTCATTAAATCTTTCAGGAGTCCACCATCATAGTTTGTCTTGAGACTCCATGGAGGAGACATAAATTCAAAACCCCAAGCCTTTTATTTTTAATTTCTATTTTATGCAGCAGAGAAGATACTAGACTAGAAAAGTGAAGTTCTTGTTTCTTGTCCCAATTTTGTCACCAACTCACTGAGTGACTTTGGGACTCACTTTCCCATGTATAAAATGAGTATGGAGTAAGGAGATCTGTTCCTATTACAGAGTATGATTCTTGCTTCTTTTTTGCCTCCTTGGGCAACAAGAAATATTTACCATAAAATCATTCAGTGTTTGTGAGATATGAGACTGTTGAAAATGCCAACAGAAACAAATTAATTAGCTAAATATCCAGTAGCAGATATGCTCTTTACATTCAGAGATTTCTTTCTCTATAGTAATCAGTCCTTTCCCTACTACATTAGCCAGACAACTTGAATTGAGCAGACTACTGATGCAAATTCTTTGAGAGATGATTATATTACATTTGCACCCAAGATGTTTTATTCTAGAGTAAAAGGACTGAGCTTTATACATGTTCATCTTTGAAATGCATTTTTAGGAAATATATTCAAAGCAAAGCTTTGAGAAGATTTAAAGTTCCCTTAATTTGTTAGTCATGGTTCACAAAATGTAACTAAATGTAAAATAGTGAGTTTTCTCATTTATTGTTTGGATTCACATATCAATTTTAATTTTTTTGAGTGAATTCTCAAAATTAACAGTGAGGAGAGGACTGAAGAACAAGTGAAATATTCTTCTGTGTAGGGAGAAACCCTATATACTATCAGCTAACCCTGTGATTTCCCTAATCTGACATTTTACCAGGTTTAGGTCTCTGGAATTTTCACAGGGTCTGACCCATTCAGCATCACTGTTCATTTTTCTTATTGAACTATCAATTTCCTTTGGCTTCTCTAGAGCTTCCCTTAACGAGATTAGTTCCATCATCCATTATTATTCTACATAGTTTCTCATTATTATTTTACACTTATCGTCTTGCTTTTCATGTTCTCTAAATCTCTACCTGTTATTATCTTCTTCTTAACATTGTAAGGGGAAACCACACTGCACTATTGTCCCAAATGCTCCACTGTTCACTCTCCACAACTGCATCTTCTAGGTAGCAAAACTGTTTATACTCCACTTGGAGTCAATTATTGTTAACATTTTTTCATATTTGCTTGAGTGTCATGTGGGTAAATGTCACTTTTCATAGGCCATATATTACTACTTAATTATTAATTTTCAAAATGTAATGTCACTGTTCATCAAATCTATTTGTGTGTGTGTGTGTGTGTGTGTGTGAGTGTGTTGTCACTTTTGAGTGAATCTTATTCCTTGTAACTCTCTCTTCCTTATCTCCAATTCTGTTGCCCTTATTTGATACTGACCTCCAGGAAAAGTTCAATGCTCTACTCTGTTAAACTCTAAAATTTGCATAGTCACCTCATGATTAGTTTTAATTTTTCCGTGGACACACTTTGATGAGCTAACTAGAAAAGAATTGCTGTGGACCTTTGGGGAATACCTTCTCTTGTGCTGTTTTGTGTTCCTTGTTTTGCATTTTTTTTTTTTTTTGCATTTAACTTTCCTCATCATTGGATTAGCAAAATCTGTAGTGTCTAAAGTAAGACCGAAGCAAGCATACTAAGGAGATGTGACATATAAAAGAAGGAATTCCTGTAACTCTGTATGATTCATCACTGTTACCTTAAGACTGGATTATGGCCTGGGAACACTGTCGTATGGCAACATTTTTAAGTAATTTTGTTTGTAGCATCCTGTCAGTATGCCTCTAAACTTAAACAGGCATGTAAGCAGTTTTTCAGTGTCAGGGGTTCTACCAGCAGCCAAACATATTTTGACTAGAGTGCTTACCTCTTTTGTATTCAGGTGTGTTCATTTTTGTTGATGTTTTTCTCCAGGATTTAATCCTTAAGCGCAAAAGTAATATCATCTTCAAAATTCTAAACTTAATTTTTTTGTTCTTTGTCCCCATACTCACTGAGTGACCTTATTTGTTACCACTTCCTCAACTACTATCTCTAGGTCATTTAATTCAAAATCTATAATTGTAATCTGATAACCCTCCCATGAGATAAACTCATTTCATAGTGCCTACTGGACATTTCCATCTGCAAATACAGTAACGTTTAATATTTCAGTAAGATAATTTAGTCTTTTATAAGTAATGTACCATTTCTCCCCCAATTCTTGTATTTACTTATATCTTAATGATACTACAGTCCAACAAGTACCTTAGAATTACAAACAACAAAAAGTAGCAACAAAAAACAATGTACAATATGTCTCTCAACCCTATGTAAATAGTCACATATTTGGTCAATTGTATTTTAGGTATATCTTTATTTTTTTCTTCTTTTCCTTTTTTTAAATTTTTTTCCTCCATTTTGTCATTTGATACTTTTTTTAGTATGAAAGCTATTGTCAAATTGGTTTCCATACAACACCCAGTGCTCATCCCAACAGATGCCCTCCTCAATGCCCAACACCCACTTTCTCCTCCCTCCCACTCCCCTTCAACCATGAAGCCATTCATTCACCACGGGTCTTCATTTTCTTGTGCTTGAGCCTCTTAACTGCTCTCCATAGAAATGGATTTATGCCCATTCCAAACCATCTGTCACATTGCTGCCATTTTTTTTTTTCTAGATTAAAGGTTTATCACATCACTTTTCTGCTTAGAAAGAAAATAAATAAATAAATGAATACTTCTTTTTGGCTTTCCATTTCCATAGTCATAGGATAAAACCTTTATTCCTGTTCCTGACTACATTTATATTCTCATTTCTTATTATTAGTATAACAGTGAATTTATCTTCATCACATTGGATAAATCAGACTAACTTTCAGATAAGTAGCTTTGTATTTGCAATGACATTTGCCCTAAATGTCATTCCTCCCTTATATTTATGGCATACTCATATACATTTTCCAGGATTTAGATAAAAGTAGATCTTCAAAGGATTCTTCTTTAGCAATTGGAGAGAAAGTTAATAGCTCACATATCACATTCAACTGATTTCATGCTAATGACAGATCATACTTATTTAAAGATATTTGGAAATTTAGGGGCACCTGAGTGGCTCAGTCAGTTAAGTGTCCAACTTTGGCTCAGGTCATGATCTCATGGTTCATGGATTTGGGCCCAGCGTTGGGCTCTGTGCTGACACCTCCTAGCCTGGAGCCTGCTTCAGATTCTGTGTCTCCCTTTCTCTCTGCTCCTCCCCTGCTCACACTCTGTCTCTGTCTCTGTCTCTGTCTCAAAAATAAATAAACAACAACAACAAAAACCTTTAAGATATTTGGAAATTCAGATGTAAAGATACCACGTCTTCCTTCAACCCATTTACCCATCCTGGATTTATCCAGTTATAGTAAAAGACTATTACATAGCCTATACTAGATAGAATATTTATTTATTTATTTATTTATTTATTTATTTATTTATTTATTTTTAATGTTTATTTAGTTTTGAGAGACAGAGACAGAACACGAGCAGGGGAGGGGCACAGAGAGGAGACACAGAAGCCCAAGCAGGCTCCAGGCTCTGAGCCATCAGCACAGAGCCCGACGCGGGGCTTGAACCCACGAGCCGTGAGATCATGACCTGAGCCAAAGTCGGAGGCTCAACCGACTGAGCCACCCAGGCGCCCCAAGATAGAATATTTATAACCATACACCTTTAAGTAGAGAAAACCCTATTCTATGACCAAAAGGAATTCTCTTCAATCACAGAAGTGAAGATACATTTAAACAAACTTTAAAAGCGTATATATACACAACATAACATCATACAGATGGTATCAAGATAGCTCGGAAAAGAGAGTAATCATCTCTCTTTGGGGTATGACCAGGGAAGGACACCTGTCAGAGGTGATTTCTGATGATAAATATAAAGGATGAATGAGCTTGAACCAAGTATAGTGGACAGCATATAGGGTATCCCAGGGACAGAAACAATATCTGCCTGTTGAGTTAATTGTTATTTTCTATTCAGTCCTTCAACCAACATTTTTGATAGCTATTATATGTAAAGAACATGTGATATTAAGGATTTAGACATACTCTTGAATTCAGAGTTCACTGTCTAATATCATCACTTAGTATCTAAAAGATATATATCATTCAGTAATGCCCAAATGGTGGGAAGCAACTTTCTTCCCTCCTAATGGTTGGTATGATTTAACAATGAGGCATCAAACGTACTGCAAGCAATTCATTATATGATTGTCTCCCACATTAGCTAACATGAAATTATCGGGAAAAGCTCTGAAACACCCAAAACACACTAAACTACCAAAACAAGAAAGTGATGTCCTACTGGTTGAAGTCCCCAAAAGGTTTATTTTCCCCTGGAAGCATGAAGATGAATGGGCTTTCTGATTTTCATCCCAGCACCTGTTCATTCCATTCACCAAGCTGCTTAATCATGTGCTTCAGCCAAAAGAATGACAGGCCATATTTCCTAATATGTTTTAGTAGTTAAAATTACAAAATAGTAGATGTGATTTATTTGACATAGCAACTATAATTTGGGACATTCCCAAATGTTCTCTGGGTTATTTTAGGCAAAAATCATCCTCTGGAAGGTGGAAATGTTTTTGTATGAATCCAGTCAAATTTTGACTCGATGCTCTAAAAGCTAGGAAAGAGAAACCGTTGTTAATAAAATAGTAGTTTTTTTTTTTTGCCATATGCATGTATCTACTGTGTTTAACAGTGAATTGCTTCTTATATTTTTTCATTGAATAGTTAAGCTGGTTTGCATTCCCTAGACAAATGCTTACTGACTTGAAACTACCTTTTTAAATGTGTGAGGCAGTCACTTTGGCCTGGTAGGAATTAGAGCCCATGTTCAGTTTTATACATTTCATTGTCTGGTCAAGTTCCTGTTGTATGTGGAGTTTCTCTTGAAGTACATGAGAGCATCTATATAAGAACTGACATGGGAATGCCTGGGTGGCTCAGTTGGTTAAGCAGTTGACTTCAGTTCAGGTCATGATCTCACAGTCTGTGTGTTCAGGACCCACGTTGGGGTCTGTGCCGACAGCTCAGAGCATGGAGCCTTTTTTGGATTCTGCATCTCCCTTTCCTTCTCTCTCTCTGCCTCTCCTCTGCTTATGCTCCATCTTTCTCTGTCCCTCAAAATAATACATCAACATTGAAAAACTTTAAAAAAGAGAGAGAGAGAGAACTGACATGGCTTCACAGAGAGAACACCAAAGGTCACAGGCAAGATTCTGCTCATGGCAGGCAAGTACTTTCGGTCTCTGAGAATAGCATGCCGGTTATATTTAAAGAATGAGAAGTAGACACACCAATAAGCACAAAGATGTTCAGTCAGTCTGGTGGGCTCTGATGATTTGTCCCCACTCAAATTGTCCCATTATAGTTGAGCCAAACTTTTATCAAAATGTCTAAACACAATGAATAAAATATCCCGTTGCCTTGTCAGATGAGTTTATAATTCAGCAGTAAACCTACTGTTTGGAGCACCTAAGAAATTTTTTTTTTAACTCCCATTCTTTTGCGTCATCTTTCTTGCTGTATTACAAAACTATGTTCACTGTACTTTCAAGGTGACCTTCCTATAAATTAATCATTGTTTGTCTAACTCCTCGACCTCATTAAAATTCTGAAAGCTCCAGTCTAACCAAATTTTGATAATGCCACACAGATTGAAGTAGGAGTTAGAGGCAGTTCTGAGTATTCTTTTATGAGGAGCAGTTAAGGATAAATGTCACATACTTACCAAATCATTGCAAGTTGCAAGTATCTTTAGCAGCTACAAATTCACCTACACACACACACACACACACACACACACACACACACACACACACACTGGAGTGGCTATTGTTATTTTTTTAGTAACTTTGTTTTGTCAGATGAGAAAATGCCAACAAATTAGAATATAACCTACAACTGTACATTATAAGCATCCCAAACTTAACAATAATATTCAACCTATAAACAACATGTCAGATTTGATTATCTTATAAAGGGTAGTGATTCCTAGGAGGCCAGTCTGAAAGCTGTCTTCTCATTATTCTGACGGATAAAGGTGATAGACGGTTAGTACTGGGTTTTGTCCTCTCAGGTGACAAAGGGAAAGCTTGCCATTGCAGTCCCTTCTTTTCCACTACTATGATTTGGCCTGTTATTTCAAACAGGGAAGTCAATTAACTCAGTGGTTACACAGCAATAATGAAAGGTTTCTGGACAACCTTTGCAACAAAGATGTTTTGATTGCCTCTCTACCTAAATATATCAGTTTATTTGTATCTTCTTTATAATTCCCCATAAAAAGATCATGGCCCAGAAATTAGTTGCTTATCAAGACTTAATCTAGGAGATTTTATGGAAGAGAAAACATGTGATTTTTGACATCTGAGACTGGTGTCTGTATTCTCTATCCCCATCAAACACCAAGTGATCTTTCTGTTACTCTCTTGTATACAGAGGTAGGTATAGAAGAGAGATTTGAAGAAGAATGAATTGACAGTGATCTCTCTGCAGGTCCTTAAAAATGCATTATACCTCATACCTAAATGTGATTGGTATTGACCTTCAACAAATAGGATTAAATTCATGAAAAACGAGCTCCTTCCTTCCTAACAAAACCTGTTCACAAAGAACTGACCTGTGCTGGAAAGAGGCCTAAGTGCAGAATTAGATATTACCAATCTGATCCAAGTTGTTCAATGTTATGACCTTGGACACATCATTACATCTTTCTGAGGCTCATTTCCTACATTAGTAAAATCCAGATATTGGTCTAGCTCCCTTCTATCTTCAACTCACTATGGCTATGTAATTATATGAACACATTTTTACATGGGCTTTCAATTGATATTTTATGCTTTCATTATCACATATCAACTCACAAATAATGGAATGTGATAAATTATATTATCTGTTAACAAAAATTAAACTTTTGGGGCACGTGGGTGGCCCCATGGTTTTGGCTCTGGTCATGATCTCATGGTTCATGAGTCTGAGCCCTGCGTGGGGCTCCATGCTGCCAGGACAGAGCCTGCTTGGGATTCTCTCTCTTCCTCTCTCTCTCTATCCCTACCCTACTCACACTCTCTCAAGATTAAAAACAATGACAACAAAAACAAAACAAAACAAAACAAAAAGCAAAACAAAAAAACCACAAAACTTAAAAACAAAGGAACAGACTTTTAAGGGTCTTGCCCACCACCATCCTTCCCCACCAAGAATGCTTAAATCTGCCCACCAGTAGTGACATTGGGCTTGGTCAAATGACTTTCTTTAGCCAGTGAAATGTGAGTAAGTATAACATTAAGCTTTCCATGTGAAATTTCATAAGCTTTATAAGCCAGCATATAGTTTACCATGTCCCTTTTTTCTCTGCCAAGAGACCAGTACATTCCAGATTGAGTATGTTTTTTCAGCCGAGGACTAGAGTGAAGTCAGTTGGAGCAAAGCCACATCTGACAGGCAGTGGGCACATGATTAAGCAGGAAATAAGCCCTTGTCATTATAAACCACTGGGATTTTGGTGTTGTTTGTTTCCATTACATAATGTAACATAAGGTAACTAATCTATAGTTGTATATTTGTAAGTAGTGTTCTGCATTTTCTACTTGTCTCAGATTACATAGACATGACTATTTCAATAAATGTATTACTCATATGTCAGAGTTAACCATTATTTTTATTATATTAGAAATACCTGTGGTTCCTGTTTAGGATGTTTTCCCCTCCTCTCCCATCCATGCTTCTTGGCCTGATCCACTCACTCCTGCCCCGTGAATATTTGTTGGGTTTGGACAGTGGGTTAATAATAGCAAGAGCCAGAAATGCAGGAAGAGTAAGAGGTCAGTCAGGTAGGTGTCCCCTCCCCCAGCCTTCTCCCTCACCATTATGACAGAGGCTGCATTCCACAGGACAAATCCTGTGAGATGGCCATCCCTATTCTAGGGAGATGAGCTCTGTCTAGGCTCCAGTGACCCAGTTCCCTCTCTTCTTCTATCTACCACCTAAGGTGGTAAATGGCTTCCACTGCTGCCAGTCTCTGGTGGCTTCACTACCCCATGTCTATGACTTCACCTGCTCATACCTCCTGAATAGCTCCTCAATAATTGAGTTTGATCTTCAAGCCTGAAGTCTGTTTCCTATGGGAAACTCAGTACTGTAGTGCCCTATGGATAGTTATTCTTTATGTAGATGAAACATACATAAATAGTAAGTTTTGTTTAAGAATGAAATTGGTTTTGAGGTGCCTGGGTGGCTCAGTCAGTTAAGCATCTGACTCGGTATTTGACTCAAGCCATTATTCCAGGGTCATAGGATCAAGCCCACATCTGGCTCTACGCTTGGTGTGGAACTGCTTAAGATTCTCTCACTCTCTCTCCGTCTGCCCCCCTCACCCGCCTTCTATCTTCTCACCGTGCTTTCTATCTAAAAAAAAATTTTTTTTCTAAAGAACAAAATTAGTTTCCGCTACCATTATTCAAATGGTATATTTGAATAATATCCATATTTAAACTTTTTAATCAACCCACTCAAATATATATCACCATTATGTGTCTCCTTTAATCAGATATGCATATTGTCTCTCAATAAAAATTTCTGCCTCTTTTTCACTAGGATTATGTTTTAGATACGTCCATGTATCTTTCTATGTTCTATTGTAGTGGGAATAGGATTTCATTAAATTTTATTTTCTAACTTGTGATTTCTGACATAAAGACACACTACTTTATATAACTCTGTTGCGCCCAGTCACTTCCAAACACTTTCCTAAATCATTTTATATAAAATAATTATGGCTTTATTTCTATTCTTGTTTCCACGTCATATTTACATGGGCTAGAACTTCCACAACAGTGACATTTAATGTAGATGCTTCATAGTGATCAAAAGAAAAACCTTAATCTTGCCGTACAAATGGGAACTTCTGTGTTCCTACAAAATCAAGGTCCCTTACACTCTTTTCACTCTTTCCTTGAGAGGAATAACTTTCCCATTATGTGAAAATAGTAAAACCTTCATATTCCTTGGGCTGTGTTTCCCAGATGACAGAGTCTCATCGTTGAGAAGGCACTGGGGGCGCTGCCCTGGTAGAACATGGATCTGTAAAGCAGACAGTGACCTCTGGGCAGCTGGCTGGTTAATGTATTAAGACTGCATTATGACCTAGATTTCTCCATACATAGGTACTAAAATCTAAGATGAGAAAATAAGATGTCCCTACTTTGGCATTGGTCCCAGTTATATCCTCCAATCCAGTTTAAATTTGGTAACCTATTCTTTGAGAGTCTTCATTCAAAGAACCAATACCCCATCCACATTTTATTCATGATATTTATTTTCTTTATAAACACCAATCCAGCCTGAGAGAAGTAGTAACTAATTTGTTCCAACACACAGCTGCATTGTTATATGTCTGATTTTAATAGACAGGTCTTTAGCATTTGACTGTTCAGCACACAATGACTGTACTATAGCCTGGATTCAAAGCCCTTACATAATTTCCTATAGTAAACATCTCATACTCCTATTACTCTGCCTTGCCAAATGATCTCTTTAGGTCAGATGCACCATTTTGTACATCTACATTTATTTTTCCTCACCTTCTACTCCATCTGTCTGGCATGTCATCCCTGATATGTTTGAATTTTTTTTTCAAAATTTTTTCTTAAAACTTTCCTTTATTATTCTTGTAAGGTAATTTGCTGGGTCATGTTAAAATTCCAGTGAAGTCTGAAGTAATACCACAGGTACACAATAATTACAAGAAAAAAACAATTACTCTATCTAAAGTATATGAAATGCTTAGTATGATGCAAATGGTGGCTAAGGAATATGTATGTGTATTTATATACACATATGCCTACACACATCTGTGCACATACATGTATTCATTTGCAAATACATATACAAATATTAGATATAATCACATTTGGTATTTACAACATAGCTGCAAGGTAGATAATTTTTTTTCTATTTTGAAAAATAGAAACTTAGATTAAAATATTAAAATTAATCATTATATGTGATTTAATTTCATCTATTGACCAAAACAAGCGAAGTTTAAGAAGTTTTTCTTTTTTTTATGCTAGAACAACAAGTTTTACATTATATGCAAATGGAATATTTAAATGCATTTTTGCTGCACCCCACTTTACCTGGTAAAAATTTATCATAAAGTTGTGCAAAGTTCTGTTTGAGGAATTTTAAATGATTAGTGATATTTCTTGGGCCGGAGAGATATTAATGTATTAATTAAGATACATTAATAAAGTTGAGAGTATCTCTGGAAATAGAAGGGATAGACACAACAAAATGTAATCTGTGTGTTGATATAAAATGCATAATGATTTTATTTGCCTGCTTTGTAAAAGCCATTAGGGAAGTGGCCAGTGAAAAATGTTGACTGCCTCGAAGGGAGAAATGGACAGAGGGTCCATTTACCGCTGTCTCCAAGGGCTAAACGAGCAAACATGTCTAAGCAAATCCATTTGAAAAAAAGTGCTTCAAGGGAAGACAGGCAGTTACCTAAAAGTTATCAAAAACAAAGTACTCACTGCTGGTGGCATTTTCTCCTCTGGAATTCTGTGTTCTGGAACTATTATTTTGACAGAGAAGACCATGTCCCTGAAATAATTTAGACTGATTTTCATAGGACTATATGTAAATGTAGTTATGAAGGGATTAATCAGCCATGTGCTCAGAGAATTTGAGGGCAATCCTGGCTGAAGGGTCTCTGTGCAGCTGCCTGGGCAGATTCCCAGGTTGCCAGTGTATGAACCAATTTTCATTATTTAGTAGTACATGTCTTTGCTGTTCCTAAAATTCCAAAGGATCTGGAGAAATGAGAGATGGTTTATTGAGGTGATTCTTTGAATTTCCCCTTTTCTGTGGACACTAAATTCAAATACTCTCTAAAATCTGTCATTACAGCAATTTTTAAACAGTGTTCTTGAATATTGCAAAACAGGCAAACATGAAATAGTTTACCACCTTAAATTCTTAAGAGAAATGAAAAAAAATATGAAAGACAGAATTGCTTCTCTCCTTATACAGCATTAATAATCATGGGGCGCCTGGGTGGTGCAGTCGGTTAAGCGTCCGACTTCAGCCAGGTCACGATCTCGCGGTCCGTGAGTTCGAGCCCCGCGTCGGGCTCTGGGCTGATGGCTCAGAGCCTGGAGCCTGTTTCCGATTCTGTGTCTCCCTCTCTCTCTGCCCCTCCCCCGTTCATGCTCTATCTCTCTCTGTCCCAAAAATAAATAAACGTTGAAAAAAAAATAAAAAAAAATAATCATAATAAGAAGTATTCCAATTTGGCATGCTGATGTGTTTTTTTTAGTTTTTAAATTTTTTTGTGTTTTAGAGAGAGAGCACGTGATCAGGGGAGAGGGGCAGAGAGAGAGAGAGAAAGAGAGAGAGAGAGAGAGAGAGAGAGAGAGAGAGAGAGGGAGACAGAATCTTAAGTAGGCTCCACGTTCAGTGCATAGCCTGATGTGAGGCTTGATCCCACAACCCTGAGATCATGACCTAAGCTGAAATCAAGAGTCTGATGTGCAACCAGCTGAACCATTCAGACACCCCTTTATGCTGATATGTTTGAGGTGAGGAATCAAATTATTAGCTTCTGCGCTGATGAAGTGAAGGGAATATTAGCCCTTAATAGTTTGGTTGGATACGCATTGTCATCTGTTTAAGTAATTTGTTATGATCACAATTACCCTGACTGCATGAATGACTTTGATCAGTGGGATGGTGGCTAACATGACGTTAATGTCCCCATCAGCTTGACTAAATTTTAGATAGGTTTCTTCATAATTGTAGGTTCCTCCCCCTTAGAGCATATGCTTTAGAATACTTGAAATGCAAAATTTGTTCTCTGCCCCTGAGAAGTATAAATCTTAAAAGCCAGTTGCCAGTTTTAAGATGTAGGAATATCTTTCTCAAAGACCTGGGAGATTTTTGAAACCTAATCAAGGAAGATAGTAGACCTACCTCCCAAATCTCTGTGAATGGGTAGGAACCTAACTTAGAAGAGCAACAATTAACAACCACAGGTGGCCTAATCACACTGACCAACCTCCCAGCCAAAGCACTCTAGTACCCTTCCACTGGCTCACCCCAACATTTAAATATGCTTCTGCCTTTTGTTTCAGTAAAATTGAGTTTGGTTTCTCTCCCTTATTGCAATACTCTTAAAGTTTCCTTGCCTATTTAATTCTGTCCAGGGCAATTTCTTTGACAATGGCTAAATGACGTGTAAACATACTTTAAGAATAAGAAGGGAGTCGATTCTGGCACCTGTGATTTCAAAATGGAGTTTCTTTTGCTTTTCAATCTCTGAGCACCTAGTTTTAAATATTTTTTTCATTCTTTCTACTTTTATACTGACCATATAAAGGCTGAGAACTTACTGTTGATAATTGAAATCAAATTTTATAGTTAACTTGGTTCTCATGACCAAGCGTAATCTTAGTGATCTAGTCAAGCATAAGATGGTCTTGATACCTGTAGAAGTTAATTCAGGTCATGCGTACATCTTTCTTCTAAAATTGAGAAAAAAAATAATCATAATTGAACTACTATTCTAATTCACATGGTGACTATTCTTCTAATTTTGACATGTAAAAATTTCAGGTTACATATATTGGTTTGTGTTTCAAAGAAGTTTCCCTCGTTCCTATAGACTCAATGAAATAAGGTGGCAGAAAAGAAAAAAAATGTATAAGTGATATTCTGGGCCCAACATATACGTAAACAAATCTCTTATCCAGCATGATTGCCAAGGATTCTTAAAGGTCACAAACCCAATGTACAATCTGCTAAGGCCTGACTTTTTTACTGCCAGGTTTATTAGCAGAAGTGACAACAAAATCTGTGAATCCAGAAAACCTCAGTTAAAATCATAGTTGGTGGCTAAGCAAAGTTTTACCAGAAACTTTCCACCAGAATGAGACCATAGAAGAGAGATCCCAGAGGCAGATTGGGAAGGGAAAAGAATAAGACTCTAATGTGGGGAGAAGAGTAAATTAGCTGACCCTGAGCAGTGGAGTTTTAAAGGATGTCTATTACTGTCTTTTTATAAACTATTAAAATTTGAAATATAGGGATTGAAACTCATAAAAAGAGAGGTTGATAAATTGTTGGAATAATAGTCCTGAATTTTAAAATCTCTCTTGTAGTTCACTAACAAGGGAGTCTATATGTTTCTATTTTAATTTTGTTTAGTGTTTATTTATTTTTTAGAGAGAGAGAGAGAGAGACAGAGTGTGAACAGGGGAGGAGCAGAGAGAAAGCGAGACACAGAATCCGAAGCAGGCTCCAGGCTCTGAGCTGTCAGCACAGAACCTGACATGGGGCTCGAACTCACAAACAGTGAGATCATAACCTGAACCGAAGTTGGATGCTCAACCGCCTCAGCCACCCAGGTGTCCCTATATGTTTCTATTTTAAAAGACGGAAGATAGACTAATTCACCTTAAGAACAGCTATTTCTTGGGATTATCCAGTTAATGGATACTTTCCTCACTTTAAAGAGAAAAAGATTAGGCTCTGTCCTCTGACCCAGGAGGGCCTTACACATAGAATATGGATTCATCATGTATGAGCAAATCCTCCTCATCCCAAAGGGGAGAGTAGAAAGGTCCTTAGCCAGAAAACAAAAAAAAGAGTTCTAACTGTAAGCACATGTAGAAGGCAAGTAAAATCAAGAAAGAAAGGAAGCATTCTTCCATAGGTTTGCCAGACCCTGGGAGTACTGGGTTATCTGAGATTAGGTAGGGGAAGACAGAAATCCCACAAGTGGCTTCTACCAACTAACTTCATGGAAACAGAAATGAACACAATTCCTATTACTTTGGATTGCATTGGGAAGAGGACCAGATAACTTCATTTATATGATATTGACTGAGTGTGGTTTTAACTCTTGTCTACGGCAGCCAATTCACAGTGTTGGCTGTTCAAGCACAGACAACCTTCCAAATCCCTCAAATGAAATCACTAAGAACCAGTCATACTTCTAGCTAAACATTCTATTTGTATCTAAATTCAAAAATAAAAACATCATTGTGTCATCCTGTATATATTTCAAGACCAACAGGCTTCATCAAATTTAGGAGAAAGGATGGCAACCAAAGAGGCAAAAACATCATTATCAGCCTTTGCTTGGAGAGTCCTGGAACCAGGTGCATCTCTCTCGGGGTGGACTAGGGATGCAGAACTCGATGGCAGTGATGATCAGTGTCAAGCCCAGACCTCATATTTCCTAGGTATTGTTGCAGGTGAAGTCTGTCCCTCATTTTTTTTCATCCTAATGTATGACTTCCTAGCACCAAATGCTGACTCTTGGTTGTTGTTGTTGCTGTTGTCTATCATGTGTAATACTTCCGACCTTGAAACTGGAAGAGTCAGCTTCAGAAGTCTGATTTAATATACTGCCTACATTGTTAGCCAAGAATGGTCTGTCTGTAGCCAACATAGACCCGTATAGCTGGTGCTGATTGGAGTATAGAACTTTTGCCTGAAGTCATGCTAAGGGCAACAGCATGTCCAGCCTTGTTTCCAAACCTGAGCCCAGGTGGCCAGAGCAGACTCTGCCAACTCTAATCTCACTGTTTCAAACTGCAACTTTGGCCTTAGAAGTAGCACCAGATCTAGCAGAGTCTCAAAATAGGATTCTAATTTTCTGTTGTATGGTTGGCGAACAGCTGTTAGACAGATTTGTTTCAGGCAGTGACAATAAATCATTTTTCTCTGTTTAAAAACAATTTAAGTTCTTATTCTTAACTCCTTTGTTTAGGAAGAGAGGCTGAGCCTTTAGGAAAACCTTCTGGCTTAAGCTAATATGTTTGTGAATCAAATATCCATGAAAATAACACATGTTGAGTCTTCTTATATTTACATTGTTTTTCTTTTAAAGTATAAATGAATGCAAAGATGTACTGATATCTTAGTTGAAATTTTGAAATTTGAGTTTGGAGTTTCTGATAAAATCAGGAGTTTCCTTGGGAGTGACCAGTACCTCCTTTCTGTAGCTTCCAGTGTTTAATATGGAATAAAGTTTCCTTTAGATAAAAACTTATAGATAATAATTTCTGTTACTGCTGCTCTGAAGCAGCAGACCAGGAACTTTAGTTTCACGTTCATGAAAAATTTTCATAATAATATTCTGTACAGTAAGTTGAAGTATGGGAAATTGTCATATTTGATTATTTTGACTTTCAAAAACAGGAATTTCATACTCTTCAACCTAATCAATATCCCTGAATCCATTTTGCTGAAGGAAAAACTAAGGAATAGAGAGTCTAAGTAGCATGCTCCAAAAATACAAAGCCTGCGGTTAATACAACTAGTGTTCAGCAAAGTCTCTTTTGAGTTCAAACTCTACCAACTTGAGGATCCACGACTTGAGGTTCAACCCTGAGTGTCTATTTATTTCAGAACCCTCAAGCTGTCATGGTTTCTGCAATCAAATCAATTTGGTAAAAAATTCAGCCTTGCTAGAGTAAGAGTCCTGAGTGAAGGTTAGATTTTTTTTTAATTGGAGTATAAGTGACATATTAGTTTCAGGTGAACAACATAATGATCTGATATTTGTATACATTGTGAAATGATCACCATGGTAAGTCTAGTTAACATCCATCAGTATACATAGTAACAAAATTCTTTTTTCTCTGGATGAAGACTTTTAAGATTTACTCTAGGTAACTTTCAAAAATGTAATAATAGTAATATTAACTATAGTCGCCATGCTGTACATTACATCCCCAGGCCTTATTTTGTAACTGGAAATAATGCCTTTTGACGTTCTTCACCCATTTTTCCCTTCCTTCCATCCGCACCTCTGGCAACCACCCATCTGTCCTCTTTGTATCCATGATCTTGTTTTTTGTTTTCTTTTTATTTGTTGGTCCTTTTAAAAATCCTTTTAAAGTTTATTTATTTTGAGAGGAAGAGGAGAGAGAGAGAGAGAGAGAGAGAGAGAGAGAGCGAGCGAGAGCACCAGTGGGGGAGGTGCAGAGAGAGAGAGAGAGAGAATTCCAAGCAGGTTCTGTGCTATTATTTGTCAATGTGAGGCTCGATCTCACCAACTCTGAGATAATGACTTGAGCTGAAATCAAGATTTGGACACTTAACCAACTGAGCCACCCAGGCACACCTATTTCTTGATCTTTTAGATTCTACATATAAGTGAGATGATGTTCTATTTGTCTTTCTCTGACTTACTTTATTTAGTATAATGACCTCAAGTCCATCCATATTATTGCACATGACAAGATTTCATTCTTTCTTTATGGTGGAATAATATTCCATCGTGTGTATACATCGCAACTTCTTTATCCACTCATCCATCAGTGGACACTTAGGTTGTTTCCGTGTCTTGGCTGTTGTAAATGATGCTACAGTTAACATGTGGGTACATAAATCTTTTCGAGTTAGTGATTTCATTGTTTTGTATATATTCCCAGAATTGAATTGCTAGATCATATGGTAGTTCTATTTTTAGGTTCTTGAGGCATCTCTGTTCTGTTTTCTATAGTGGCTGCACAAGGGTTCCCTTTTGTTCACATCCTTGCCAACATTTGTTATTTCTTGCCTTTTTGATAATAGCCATTCTAACATGTATGAGATGATATCACATTGTGATTTAGATTTGCACTTTTTGATGATTACTCATGTTGAGCATCTTTTCATATACCTTTGGCCATTTTTATATCTTCTTTAGAAAAATGTCTATTTAGATTTTCTGTTCATTTTTAATCAGATTGTTCTTTTGCTTTTAAGCTGTATAAACTTTTATTTTTTGGATATTAACCTTTTGTCTTACTCTGTGAACTACATAGAGTCAAGCCTTTCTAGCTTGGCTTTAAGGCAGAGAGCAACTCCCTCCAGGATCAGAGAAGGGAAAACCAATATTCCCAGAGAAAACTGGCAGAAGGCTTCTTGGACTGCCATCTTGCTGGGTTTTGAAAAACAGATAGGAGTTTGGAATGTTGGGGTGGGGAGTTTATTCTTGGTGCACCAGCCTTTCTGAGTGTTAGTGTGATCTGATCTAAATAACATTTAAATAAGCTTTCTCAGTGCATACCTTTGGCTTTTCATATTTTCCTCTTTTCTCTCTTATCCCTTTCAGTTCTAACTTGAGGACTTTTTTATCATATTCCTACATGATCACAGTTAAATGTGACCAAATCTGAAAACTACCAGTTGAACAAATCATACAACCAACTACATATGAAATATTGCAAAAGGAAGAAGTATGAATAATCCAATATATAATAATAGCAGTAGACACTTTTAGTTATCTAAACAGAATGTAAAGATAATAAGATCGTCTAAATCTGTCTTTCTACAAAAAAAATCATACTCTCTTTGGATGGTTTTTATTTTAAGGCTGCAAAATATTTAAATCTTTGTGTTCGTTAAAAATAGTATATCATAAAACCAAAAGATTTATCTATTAAAAATGGATCAGATGTGTGATTTAGCATACAAATTGGGAACTGATAACGTTAGATCTATTTGTTTCTTTAGCTGTTATCTCTGAGCCAGTTCCTAATGAACAGATTTCCCAAATAGTATTTATAGTATGATACTGTTCATGTGGAGATTAACAAGTGTTTTGTGTGGGGAAACTAAAAATGGCCCTTATGTTTGAGAAATACCAAATAACTCACCCCCCCCCTTTGAAAGATCCACATTATATGACATGTTAAAGTCTTTGAAATTTCCCAGAGGGGAAATAAACTGTGTAAAAGAATTTAACCCATGGTACTACATTCTTACTGCCGAATCTCTGTCCTTGGTGATTTATTTTTTCCTTCATAGAAGATTTATTGAAATTTGTTGGACTTTATTTTGGGTTAACACTGAGTCAGGAGAGGAAGATTCGAACCATGATCAATCAGAATATTTATTAAGCAATGATTATGTTTAAAGCCTTCTGCTACCTGCTCTCAGTGAAACATATGTTTAATAAAATGTTTTTGCTCGGAAGTTGTTTACTTTCTCAGTAGGACAGGTAGACCTTTCTATGGGTTAAAATGTGTCATCCAAAAAAAGTACTGAAGTTCTAACATTCAGTATCTGTGAATGCAACTTTATTTGAAAATAAGGTCTTTTCAGATGTTCTAGTAAGATGAGATCATTAGAAAATGTCCCAGTCTAATACAACTTTGTGAAAAGGGGAAATTTGGGCATGTACACAGGGAAAACACCATGTGAGGATTGGAATTATATTGCCACAAATTCAGGAAGTATCAGAAGCTAGGAGAGAAGCCTGGGACAGCTTTTTTTCCTAGTACCTTCTGAGACAGTGTGGGCTTGGCAACACCTCGATCTCAGACTTGTAGCCTCCAAAACTGTGAGGCAAATAGCAGTTGTTTCAGTCTTTCCGTTTATGGCACTTTGTTATAGAAGCCCTAAGAAACTAATGCAGACATATTCACAAAACAGAAACTAAAAATATCGTTCATTGTCTCTAACTGTCAAATGACTCAAATAGGCAAAGGTTGTGAAAGGAGTTCAGAGGAAGTATGCCAGCGCGAAGAGCTAGGTGGGAAGAGAAGGCTGAGGAAGGGAGGAAGAGAGGAAGATGCTATTGGTTACCTACTAAGAACTCAACTTCATCCTTTTTTTCCTTGCTGACAGAGCCTGTCTTCCCCAGTTAGTATTGAAAACACTGAATATTTGCTTTTTTACCTACTACCCTCCACTCTCTACTCTCTCCACTTGCACCCAGAACAATGGCTTATGATTCCCTGCTGGCCAATGGGAAGTGGTAAAAAGTTTTCAGGGGCTCTGGAAAGCCTTCCTCCCTAGCAAAGGGACATATTGAAGGGAAGGCATTGTTTCTTCTTTGCTCTGTATGGTTATAATTACAGGAAGCTGGAATCTCCATACTGTTTGTGCTCCAGTGGGGGAAGAAATGGCGGAAAGACAGATGATAACAGACATGAGAAAGCACTAGAGTTCTTGGAGATACCAGTATGTGATGGCCCCCAACTCTTGGCACACCTTGCAGCCAGACTCTTTATTCATAAGTTAATATAACCCCTTAACCATTTTACTTTAGTTAAATATTATATTACTTACAGAGATAAAGATATTCTTAATGATTTGAAAGAAAAGAAGGAACACAGAACAACAGGAGCATGGTGTGATCTGGAGGTAAAGGGCTCAAACGATCTTCAGAGTCCATGTGAAATTTCTTAAAAAGTTTTCCTATTTGAGGATCTAACTTGAATGCCCCACCCCCTTTGAGACCATTGCTGATTTGCATCCCTTCGTTTTTTGAGCTCACTCCCTCTTCCCAAACCTGAGTTACCAAAACACTTAATCTCTGCCTTCTTAAAAGTTCGTTGTCTTTTGTCTGTGTGTCATAATTGCTAATGTATGAATTCCTTATCCAGCTATCTGTCACATAACTCAGTTCAGCCTGGTACCATGTAGGAACTCAATAGACTTATTGTGTGAATGAATGGATGAGTGAATAAGAATGAATAGAGGTTTCTTCATTATTTCAATCATACAGATCTAGACAAAATTATTCCAGTCCAAATAATTTCATGTTTCTGTTTTCTGTACCAGGCACATTCCTATGTGTTAGGGATAGAGCACTGACTTCTGGCTCTATATATAGGGGAAAGCTATTGAGTACCTCCAACATGACTAACTTGATCAGATTCTGGCAGAATTGTTGAAAATGGTTTGCTTGTGGGACACCTGGGTGGCTCAGTCAGTTAAGCGTCTGATTCTTGGTGTCGGCTTAGGTCAAGATCTCATGGTTTGTGGGGTGCCTGGGTGGCTCAGACAGTTAAGCATCCGACTTTGGTTCAGGTCATGATCTCACAGTTCGTGAGTTCTAGCCTGGCATTAGGCTCTGTGCTGACATCTCAGAGCCTGGAGTCTGCTTCGGATTCTGTGTCTTCCTCTCTCTCTCTGCCCCTCCCCTGCTCGCTCGCGCTCTCTCTCTCTCTCTCTCTCTCTCTCTCTCTCTCTCTCTCTCTCAAAAGTAAACAAACATTAAAAAAATATATCTCATGGTTTGTGAGATTGAGCCCCACATCGGACTCTGCACTGACAGCAGGGAGCCTGCTTGGGAGTCCCTCTCTCCTTCTCTCTCTGCTCCTCCCCCTGCTCGCTCTCTCTCTCTCTCTCTCTCAAAATAAATAGAAAATGGTTTGCATGAGAACTGGTTAGGAGAAAGGAATGAGCATGAATTCATAATAGTGTTGATCATGGATGATGGAATACTATCAAGAATCAGTAAAGGGGTGCCTGGGTGGCTCAGTCGGCTAAGCGTCCAACTTCAGCTCAGGTCATGATCTCACAGTTCATGAGTCTGAGCCCTGTATGGAGCTCTGTGCTGACAGCTCAGAGCCTAGAGCCTGCTTCAGATTTGGTGTCTCCCTCTCTCTCTGCCCCTTCCCTGATTGCACTCTGTCTCTCTCTCTCTCAAAAATAAACATTAAACAAAATTAAAACGAAAAGAATCAGTAAAAAAGGTGCTAAGAATAACATAAAACAGGTGAAGGAGCTAGCATGGAGTTGGTGAATAACTAGAGACAGAAAAGAGAATTTGTCATTGTATAGATTTTTTGACTCCGGTTACTAGATAGTGACTAGGTGAGATAAGTAGAAAAGAGAGAGTAAAGTTTTTATTACAGATGGGGAAGACAGGAAGTTCAATTTCGGACATGCTCTGTCTGTGTGCCGGGCTGAGGCTAGAGCATTACATTGCTTGACATCAAAGAACACTGGATATCCAGGTAAAAGTGCCTCGATACTATTCTTCAGGCAAGAGGGAAGAACTTTTCATGGAATGTTTGGCATGTAATTCTCTTACCTAAGTTTTTAAGTAAAAGACACTCCCAATTCTTTAGGGATATGTTAAAGGAAACACATAGGTCATCTGAAAGATAGTGGTAAATTTCATGTTATTAAGAAAGTTTGGTTTCATTGCTTCCTACAGCTAGTGGATGATGTGGATTAATATATAGAAGCAAAACAAAAAAAAACCTATATGGCTTTGTTATTAGATGTATAACATCGTTAGGGCTCTTTTCTACTAAATATTCAAAACAAGTTCTTCCTAATAACCTCAATAGAAGAAAATGAACATGGATATCTTTATAGTATCCCATTTCTGGTATTATAACTAAAGGTCAGTTGTCATATTAGCTAGCATCTGATATTTCAAGGATTTTTAACTTATCAAATAATGTCCATCAAAAATTTGCTATGTTGTTTTTCGCTTGATTGTAAAATGTTTTTATTGTATGGAATATGTATCTTTACTATGTTGAGTAAAGAGAATAATGCCATCTGAAACCTGGAAGAATTTGGGGATAGCCTCTTTTTTAAAAATTTAAGTCTAGAAGAAGCACTTCACACAGATACTTAATTCATTTTAGCATTTGTCATTTAAGAATTAGAATTGCACATTCACAACAAATTCCTGGTAGATCATCCACTAAAGGTATTACTATATGAAATATTCCCTTGTAAATGTTAAAAAAAAAGTCACTTCTGTAACTCCAAAGGAAACAGTGTGTTCGAATAACAAAGACAGTCATTCAAATGAAATTCAGATGAAATAAACTGATACAGTTTTTCAAAATGAAATCCCACTTGTCCAGTCCCTCATTTTTCACATGATACAGAGTATGAGGGTGGTAACATGCTGAACTCAAAAAGCCAGGATAGAAGAGTTGGATTAGAAATCTTGTATAAATTAGTATATAAATTTAATATAATTTAGATAACAGGTTGGAAAATTAAGTTCTTGAGAACTGAAATGTTATGCCTGGAATCAAAACACATGCAGTACGTACACGGAGGGGATGCAAATACCACCATAGCACAGTACATCAATAATGCAGGGTTGCAGGGGGGATTTGCAAACAGAGGATCAGCAAAGCACACATGGTCTCCTGAGCCCTTATCCTCTACGTAGAATGATCCAAGCAAATGTCATATTTTACTTCACTGATTAAGCTGGAAGTCGAAGGGCGGCAGGGTCACCCAAACATTATTGTATAAATTTAAATGAGAAGACCTCACATGGTTGAGCATATTGCCTCATTGGCAAGATGAACATACTGCTTGAAGAGGTCAGTTGTATTAGGAATTTTGCATTTCAGGGCTAATATCAGCTGGAGACTAGCCAGTTCATTTCTAGGCTCTCTGAGAAGTGAGAGAAGTCTTTTAGCCAACAATAATTTGGTCTCTACACTAGACTCTAGGAATAATTTTCTTTTAAAGAGTTTCATATCTCCCTCATCTTCCCACCTTTGTGCCTACCATATCTTTTAGAAAATAATTCCTCATTAAATGTTAATATGAAAAGTAAAACAAGCTTTGATACATACAAATTTAGAGAAACGATTATCTGAGTATGGAGTTGGCCTCAGACTAGTTCTTTAAAGAGTAAAAAAAAAAAGAGAGAGAGAGAGAAGAATAGATAAAAAAAATAAATTATGCTTTCTTGTCTCTTCCAAGATAATACACAGGTAACAAAATAAATTATTATAATTTTTAATGTTTACTTATTTTTGAGAGAGACAGAGTGTGAGCAGGGGAGGGGCAGAAAGACAGAGGGAGACACAGAATCTGAAGCAGGCTCCAGTCTCTGAGCTGTCAGCACAGAGACTGATGTGGGGCTGAAACTCATGAGCCATGAGTTCATGACCTGAGCCGAAGTCAGCCACTTAACAGACTGAGCCACCCAGGTTCCCCAAATTATTACACATTGATTGCATGGTGGAATAAGAGCTAGGCAAGGAACTTGTAGATAATGAGACCAACATGAGAAATCATGAGTATACATGAGGAACAGCAAGAGAGCCATGGCTAGAATCAGTGGAAAATAACACTGGAAACTTTGGGAAGGGACATATAAAAAGCACTAAAAGCCCTAAGAAGAGTTAGGATTTAATATGTATGCATTTGAAAAAAAAAAAAAGAAAGAAAAAGCATATGACATCGAAGCAGAGACATGGCAAAATATAAGTGATATATGAAAACATCTAAAACAAGGTGGGCAAAATATTAAATATAGTGTAATACACACATAAAAATGTAGTATATACATGTAAATGTATTACATGCAATATACTGTATACTATATGAGTATAGAGTACACAGTATCCAAACTAAGTTTATATATGAGATATATACATATATCATATATATATATATCTCGTGTGTGTGTTTGTGTGTGTGTATGTGTGTGTGTGTGTGTATACATATATATATATGTGTGTGTGTGTGTATATATATATATATACATATACATATATATATATATATATATATATATATATATATATATATATACACTAGTGTAAAAACATGTATATGCTGGGGCACCTAGGTGGGTTAGTCGGTTGAGTGTTCGACTTTGGCTCAGGTCACCGTCTCACAGGTAGTGAGTTTGAACTTTACATCAGTCTTGCTGCTGTCAGCACAGAGCCCACTTCCGATCCTCTGTCCTTCTCTCTCTCTGCCCCTCCCCTGCTCATGAGCACAAGCTCTCGCTCTCTCTCAAAATATAAATAAACATTTTAAAAAACTAGAAAAGAAACTTGTATATGCTGTAATTTATACTTTTTGTGTAACATCTGTAGCCATATATATATACATAATACTGTTATACTATCCAAGAAAAACTACATAGTAGATAAATTGCAATTATATGTATCCAGGCTTCAGAAACTAGAGTGTACAAAATCATAATGAATAGCACAGTGCAAGAAATGAGACCAGCTTGTTTCCCTGCATTTCTCCTAAGATATTTACTGATTAAGAAATAGTGGCTGGGGCACCTGGGTGGCTAAGTCAGTTCAACTCCCAACTCTTGATTTCAGCTCAGGTCATGATTTCACAGTTCATGAGTTTGAGCCCCACATTGGGCTCTGTGCTGACAGTGCAGAGCCTGCTTGGGATTCTCTCTCTCTCTCTCTCTCTCTCTCTCTCTCTCTCTCTCTCTCTCTCTCTCTCCCCCTCTCTCCCCCTCTCATCCTCTCTCTCCCTCTCTCTCCCTCTCTCTCCCTCTCTCTCCCTCTTTCTCCCTCTCTCTCCCTCTCTCTCCCTCTCTCTTCCTCTCTCCCTCTGTCTCCCTCTCTTTCCCTCTCCCTCTCTTCCCCCCCTGCCCTCCCTTGCTCCCTCCCTCCTTGCCTCTCTATCTCTTTCTGCCTCTCCCCCACTTGTGCTCTTTCTCTCTCTCTCAAAATAAAGAAATAAACACCAAAAAGTAGTGGCTAAGGGGCTAAGCTCAACAGTATTAAGGAACTGAGGGGACAGAGACTCAACTGAAGACTAAAATATCTGGTAAACACGTACCAGTAACAGTTGTTACTGTCCAAGAATTACCACCGGAAAGGGTTAGGCCAGAACTACATAAGCACTAATAATGATGTAACCCAAAATATGAATTTCACCATACAAATTTCAACATGAATTTCACCATAGTAGTGTATTCTTATCTCAACTTGTGCCAGAACAGGAAACTGTTTCTGGGAGAAGGTAGCACTATATAACACTTTATATTGTTTCCCCAATTTGATAGACATCTAACCTTCAATTTAAAAAATGCATACCTGGAAACAAAAATAAATAAACAAACAAACAAATAAACAAATAAATAAGAGAGTAAAAATATGACAGAAATAGGCCTATGGGAGACTCAGATAATGAAGTGAATAGATAAAGATAGTAAAATAATTGATTAACTTTATCAAGGAATTAGATGAAAAATTGAGAATTAAGCAGAAAAAGGAAACTATAAAAATGATACAAAGGAAAGTTTGTATGATCCAAACAAAAGGAACATAAAGTTAGTGATATTTAGATTTCTGCAGCTGTATGTAATAGCAGATCAGACAAATATGAAGAGTTAATATGCAGAAATATGAGTTAGATGTTAGTTGAAAATGTTGGATTGAAGCTTGGAAAAAACATTGTGGCAGAAGAATGAAAAATATAGATAATACAAGATATCCGTACATATGGCATTGTAGTTCTGTAAGGAGATGAGAGAGAATACTGTAAAGCCTATTTATGAAAATAACTTACATTTAGAACATGAAAGGATATTTTTAAATCATAAAGACAACCAAATTATTTACAAGAACTAATGAAAATTGAACAATTTTGCTACTATGAAATTTAACAATTTTGAAAAAAAATCATAAAAATACAAAACAAAACAAAAAATAGATTATAGAATAGGAGACTACATATTCAGTGCAGCTGATACCAAAGGATTCATATCCAAAATATATACAGAAGAGAACTAAGAGCAAAGGAAAAATAATCAAAACTAAAACAATCTTTGGATTTTCACTGAGATTCTAAATTTCATCAGTTCATGCCTTTTACCAAACTGTAAAAAATCAGAAAATACAGTTTCCTTTCTTTTTTCTTTCTATGACTCCAAATGTAAATATTTTAGACTACTTGGGAATGCCCCGCACATCTTTGTGGACTGTCCTTTTTTTAAAAGTATATAGTTTCTAGAATTAAAAGAATTTCCATCAAATTATAACTTAAAATTTACATTTTTAACCGCTTTGAAGTGTAGAGATTATTAGTATTACACTTCATCTTAGCCAAAAGGCAGGGAAGTGATAGAGACTGTTAGTATTAAGTACATTCACATTATCATGCCACCATCACCATCATCCATCTCCAGAACTCTGTTGCTCTTGCAAAACTGAACTTTGTTCCAATTACACAGTAATTCCACACCCCTTCCCTTTAATGCCTGCATCCAGCATTCTACCTTCTGTATCTATGAATTTGACTACTTTGGTAACCACATAAAGAGAATTATGAAGTCTTTGTCTTTTGGGGGTGGGCTTATTTCACATAGTATAATGTCCTCCGAGATCACCCATGTTTGCAATTTTGTCACAATTCCCTTAATTTTTAAGGTTGCATAATATTCTCTTGTATGTATACACCACGTTTTGTTCATTGATTTGTTGCTGGATATTTGGTTTGCTTCCATCTTTTGGCTATGGTGAATAATGCTGCTATGAACATGGGTATTCAAATATGTTTAGAGACACTGCTTTCAATTTTTCTGGATAATATACTAGAAGTAGAGTTGCTGCATCATATAGTAAATATATTTTTAAATTTTTAAGAAAGCATCATATTATTTTTGAATCATAGTGGTTTCACCATGTTACATTCCCACCAGCAGTGCACCAGGATTCTAATTTCTCCAAATCCTCACCACCAATATTGGGGTTCTGATTGTGTGTGTGTGTGTGTGTGTGTGTTTTAATTTTTGATACTAGCTGTCCTAATGGGAGTGACTTGATATCTTGATATTCATTGTTATTTTGATTTGCCTTTCCCTAATCATTAGGGATGTTAACCATATTTTCAGGTGGACGTCAGCAATTTTATGTATCTTCTCTGGAGAAGTGTCTGTTCAAGTCCTCTTTTAAATTGGGTTATTTACTGCACTTTAAATTGGGTTATTTACTACATATTGTTGTAGGATTTCTTTGTTTCTAGATATTAATCCCTTGCAAGACATACAATTTGTAAATATTTTCTCCCATTTCATGAGTTACCTTTATACTGTTGATTGTGTCCTTTTGTGCACAAAAACTTTTAAGTTTGATGTAGCACAATCATTCTATTATTTCTTTTTATTCTTGCGCTTTTGGAATTATATCCATGAAATTATGACTAAAGCCAATATTATGAAGTTTTCCCTTATGTTTTTCTCCAGCAGTTTTATTTCTTGTTTTTAGACCTTTGATCCATTTTGAATCATTTTTTAAAATATAGGGTGTAAAGTAAGAATCCAACTTCATTCTTTTACATGTGCATATGCAGCTGTCCCAATGCCATTTATTGAAAAGACTTCTTTCCCCATTGAAACGTCTTGGGAACATCGTCAAATTATTTTTAACATACATACGTGGGCTTATTTCTGGGCTCTCTGTTCTGTTTCATTGGTCTTCATGCCGATATCATGTTGTTTTTTTGTTTTTGTTTTTTCTTACTGTAGGTTTGTAGTAAGGCTTTTTTTCCAGTTTTTTTGAGACACGATTGACATACATCATTGTATAATTTTAAGGTATACAGCAAAATGGTTTGACTTACATATATTGTGAAATGATTTCTCCAGTATGTTTGGTTAATGCCCATCATCTCATATAGATAAACGGAAAAGAAAAAAGAAAAAGAGAAAAACATTCTCCTTGTGATGAGAACTCTTAGGATTTACTCCCTTAGCAGCTTTCATATGTATCACACAGTAGTGTTACTGTAGCCAACATGTTGTACATTACATTTCTAGTACTTATTTATCATACAACTGGAAATTTGTACTTTTTTCCACCTTCCTCTAATTTGCCATACCCTACCTCTTGTAACCACAAATTTGATCTCTTTTGCTATGAGTTTTGTTTTGTTTGCTTTTTTGTCTTTCCGTTTTAGATTCCACATATAAGTCAAATCATACAGTAGCTGTCTTCTTGCTGTATCTGACTTATTTCACCTAGCATAGTATCCTCAAAGTCTATCCATGATGTTGCAAATGGCAGGGTTTTCTTGTTTTTTATGGCTAAATAATATTCGTGTGTGTGTGTGTGTGTGTGTGTGTGTGTGTGTGTGTGTGTTTCACAACTTCTTTATCCATTTATCTATTTATGGATACTTAGCGTATTTCCATGCCATGGCTATTGTGAGTAATGTTGCTATGAATATAAGGGTGCAGATATATTTTTAAGTTAGTGTTTTTCTCTCCTTTGGATACATTTCTAGAAATGGAATTGCTGGATTATACAGTAATTCAATTTTCAATCATTTGAAGACCTTCCAAACCATTTTCTGCAGAGGCTGTACCAGTTTGCAGTCCCATCAACAGTGCACAAGGCTTCCCTATTCCTCACATCTTCATCAGAAATTGTTATTTCTTGGGGCATTTGGGTGACTCAGTCAGTTGAGCATCCGACTCTTGGTTTTGGCTCAGGTCATGGTATCATGGTTCATGAGAACAGCCCAGCATCAGGCTCCATGCTGACAGGGACTCTCTCCCTTTTTTTTCTGCCTCTACCCCACTCTCATGCTCTCTATGTATCTCTCTCTCTCTTAAGGTATATATAATAAATATAATAATGTAATACTTATATATATTAAGTATATATAATAATATACATAATATAATAAGTATATATAATAAACTGAAAAAGAGAAATTGTTATGTCATCTTTTTTGATAATGGCCACTCTTAATCAAGATGAAGTGATATCTTATAGTTTTGATTTGCATTTCTCTGATGATTAGTGATGTTAAACATCTTTTCATGTGTCTTTTGGCTACCATCTGTCTTCTTTGGAGAAATGTCTATTCAGGTTCTCTGCCCATTTTTTTAGATTTTTTAAAATATTGAGTTGTGTGAGTTCTTTATATATTTTGTATATTAACCCCTTATCAGTTATATCATTGGCAAATATATTTCTCCATTCAGTAGATTGCTGAAGTGGTATTTTTAAAAAATATTTGTCCAAAGAAGGAACTACTTGCAAGATGGTTGGTCTGATGCTAACTTCTCCACCATTAATAAAACAATGGTGTATTAAATATCACTTTGCCATTATATGGAACAGCCCAAGTAGAAATTGGGAGTATTCATGTACTATGGGAGTACAGGAAATATTCTGAAAAAATATGGTTAGTCTAATTTTCCTAATGTTTATGATTGTCATTAAACACAAGTTAGTTCAGATGAAAGGACAGTTTAATTTGCTGATGTTTTCCAAATTATTTGATTTCAGATAACAAAATATTCTTGATGTATATATAATTATAATGAAGGAAGGAAGAAGCTATACTGATTTGATTTTAAAACCAGTACAATTTAACAAGACTTTATAATTACAATAAAACTTCTACATCCTTTTGAAAATATAGTAGTGAATGCATTTCTTGATAATAGAGTAATCATATGACTAGAATTTTCTTAGTATCCTGAAAGTGCTTTAATGAAATGATGTCCATATCAACTTCAAGGCATCAAAATAAACATTTCCAAGAAGTGTAATACAGGGATGATCTAGGTTTGAATTCATGGTTTCTGGAATAAATGTATTTTCCATAGAGCCCTATGCTAAAATTCAGATGTCAGAATGTCAGTGAGCTTGGTTCGCAGTATAGTTTTGATTTGTAAATATAATCAGCAGTTGACATAAAAACTGAAATTTACTATTTCTTACTACAGTTCTAAAGTGTCACTAATAGTTACATCATGCAGTCTTTTGACCTGATTTGAATTTCATTTCTTCTTGCTGATTGTGTTTGTATGTAAGAAAGATTTTTTTTAATTTATTCTAAATGAAGTAACTACATGTGTCATAGTATTGTTTTCTGTCATCAATTTTTCTGTGGAAACTTAGGGAAAAGCCATTTTCTACTATTTTGTTTGTCATATAAAAAAGAATTTTTTTAAATTTATAACGATAGTCAACTTTTCCAAGACCATTTTTTTAGCCGTGGTTGCCCAAAGATGCCTTTCTAATTTTTAATTTTAATTTTTTTTAATTTTGGAAACAGAGCATGAGCTACAGAGAGGAGCAGAGGGAGAGATAATTTTTTTAATTAAAAAATAGTTTTGTTGGGGCGCCTGGGTGGCTCAGTCGGTTGAGCGTCCGACTTCAGCTCAGGTCACGATCTCGCGGTCCGTGAGTTCGAGCCCCGCGTCAGGCTCTGGGCTGATGGCTCAGAGCCTGGAGCCTGCTTCCGATTCTGTGTCTCCCTCTCCCTCTGCCCCTCCCCCATTCATGCTCTGTCTCTCTCTGTCTCAAAAATAAATAAACATTAAAAAAATTAAAAAAAATAGTTTTATTAATGTTTATTTTGGAGAGAGAGAAAGAGAGACGGTGTGTGAGTGGGGGAGGGGCAGAGAGAGACAGGGAGACACAGAATTTGAAATAGGCTCCAGGTACTGAGCTGTCAGCAGAGAGTCTGACATGGGTCTCACTCTTGGAAATGGTGAGATCATGACCTAGGCCGAAGTTGGATGCTTAACTGACTAAGCCACCCACGTGCCCTGAGAACGAGAGAACCTTAAGCAAGCTCTACACACAGTGTGGAGCTGGACCTGTGGCTGGATCTCACGACCTTGGGTATGACTTGAACTGAAATCTAAACTGAAATGCTCAACTGAGCCACCAAGGCTCCTCAAAAGATGCCGTTTTTGACACTTGGAAAAGCTGTGGAAATTGTGTTGTGGCTATACCCACATACGATACCATAAATTGTTGCCAAACTGAGATTGCTTGAATAAATATGATGGGCAGATATAAAGCATTCATTGAATACTTTCATTTGCAAAACATTAGAATTGAGAGTGATATCAGACAGAAGTCTTCACTGATGTGTGGATACTATAGATTGGAAAAACACTTGTGGAGATTAAATGTTTAAAACACCAATAATTTTTAAGTCCATAGGAAATGAAGAAAAATATAATTACAAATTTAATAAGTACATTTAGAAAACAGAGAATTATGTAAAACAAAGTATAACAAGCTTGTTCCTTCCTTGCTCTACACAATAATAGGATTAAGAAAGTCTTCTGGGAAGAAGTGATCAGCTTTTTTAAATTAAGTTTTAATTTTTAATTCCAGTATAGTTAACATACTGTGTTTATTAGTTTCAGGTGTACAATATAGTGATTCAACAATTCTGTACATTGCTCATCATGATAAGTGTACTCTTAACTCCCTTCACCCATCTCCCCTCTAGTAACCATCAATTTCTTCTCCATAGTTAAGAGTCTGTTACTTGGTTTATCTCTCTCTCTCTTTTTTCTTTTATTCATTTGTTTCTTAAACTTGATATATGAGTGAAATCATGTAGTATTTGTCACTTACTTCACTTAGCATTGTACTCTCTTGCTCCATCAATGTTGTTACAAATGGCAAGATTTTGTTCTTTTTTATGGCTGATTAATAACTTTATCTCTGTTTACTTATTTTGTTATGAAGGAACACATGAGGTTTCTGGAACAGAGGCAAAGATGTTACTTTTTAATAGCAAAACATGCATCATCTTCCCATGCCTCAAATTTTCACTTCAAGGCAATGAGTGGAGGGAGGGCAGATGTCACTCTTCCTATGAAACATGAGTTTCTTGCACCACAGGAAAGTAACACAGAGAATATTAATCTGGAAGCATATATGGAATCTGGACACCTGTCCCCTCCCTACTGAAGAGAGTGACAGAAACTTTTGTTGCCTAATATCTTACATTTCTTTGAAGGATAAATGTGTGCCTTTGGCTCTCATTACCCTTTGAAATATAAGCACATATCTCGGAGGAGATAAAAATCTCCCCAAAGCTGTGTTACTATAATTTGTTTCCATGCTTTTTAGTCATCCTTTGACTTCCAAGACTTGTCCTTTATTCCAGATTGCTATTATTTTTTGCTGAGAAAGCCCTGACCATGAATCAGCTTGAAAATATTCATATATTTCCCATAAGAGGTGATAATGTAAGATTGAAATAATTATAAGGACCTAATAAGTTGTGTGAAAAGCAAATCCTTCCACGATGCAATAAGTTCAAAGGCCTGATGTTAAAAACAAAAACAAAAACAAAAATCTAGGTGTTTTCAAGGAATGTAAGAACACTAATGTAGTTAAAGCAGAGAAAGTAAGTATATTGAAGTGACCCTAGTGAGAGCTAAGTTACTAAGACCTGAAGGGGATGTGTATGGACAGAATGAGATAGGTAGAAGATAGAATATCTTTCTGATTACCTATAGGATATCTCCCATAGTAGAAACCAGTGGGGATCCCAATTAAATATATCTAAAAATAAATATATATATTTCTATCCCCAAATTCTAATTCACTTAGTAGCTGTAGTCAAATAGTACCCGTTCCCTCCCTGCCACCACTCTATAAAACTACAGCAGTGTATAAAGATACATAAATATCCTTCAGAAAAAGTTAACCACCTGCTTGAAATCCTTAAAATCTACGGTTTTTATACTTTCCTGCCTTATTTGATTGCTGCTAACCTCACTTACATTATCTGCTTTTATGCCCCTCCCAGCCAGTGCCCAGCAAACATTTATTGTTCAAGTGATACAGTTTACCATGTGTATTTATTATTTAAATGGCATCGATCTGTTAAGATTTTAGGCTCTACTTGAATCATAGCTTTTCCTCTGCTTAGAATATATTCCACTTATATTAATCTAAACAATACCTTTCAAATTTTAGATCAACTACCACAGCTAGCTTACTGTGTATAGTGGAAAATCAGGGTTTCCTGATTTCCTAGCATGTTCCTTGCTGTATTTTCTGAATATTCAACTAGACATGACCTTTGTAAAAATAATATTCTTTTATTTATTTTAACTTCAAGACCATTCTCACTTCCAGACACATAAAAAGTGTCAAGAAATGTTTGTTGAATGAGAAAGTAAATTAATATCTAAATAAAATTTTCAGTTGGACAAAGGATGGATTTATTAGACATCTAATCTCTGCCATCACTGTGTGAATGGCACTGAGAGATCAATATTTTTTAATCAGAAAAATTAATGGTGTAAAACACCTTTTACCAACAGCTTTTGTCAAGAATTTATGTGTTGATGAAATCCTGAACTATTCGTTATTCTGAATAAAAATATGATTAACTTAGGTGTTTCACCTATTTTAATAAATAATATGAAATATCATTGCTCTTTGTACAAATACACTACAGTTTATTCATTCAGTTGTTGGTACACTTATGGGTTACATTTTTTTGAAAGCTATTACAGATAATGTTTTTTATGACCAAGGTTCTACATATATTGGTGGACATGTGCATGATTTTCTGTTGGCTATTATCCTTTGGAGTTCCAACACTATGTCATAAAGTATCAATATGGCCAACTTGATATATAGCAAAAGTGTTTCCCATGATACCATGCATGTTTATGTTCCTGTCAGTAGTAGAGGAAAACTCATTTATTTTAATTCTCAATTTTCTAATTACACTAATGTTTTGAGCAGATTTAATGTATCTCTTAAAGTATTTAAATATCCTGGGGCATCTGGGTGGCTCATTCAGTTAAGTGCCTGACATCAGCTCAGGTTTCATCTCACAGTTTGTGAGTTTGAGCTCTGCATCGGGCTCTGCACTGACAGTATAGAGCCTGCTTGGGATTCTCTCTCTCTCTGTCTCTGTCTCTGTCTCTGTCTCTCTCCCTCCCTCCCTCTATCTCTGCTCCTTCCCCACTCACACTTTCTCTCTCTCTCTCAAAATAAATAAACTTAAAAGGTATTTACATATACTCATCTTTGAACTACATGTTCAGTTCCTCTTTTATTTTATATTTGATTTTTCCTTAACTTTGTAAATATTTGTATATTCTAAATATTTCATTTAATTTTTCCCATAACAACAACACTTGCTATTTATTTCTTCTAAACTTTTGCTTTTATATTTTAAGTTTTTTGTTTAGATTACAGTTAGTTAATATACAGTATAATCTTAGTTTCATGTGTACAATATACTGGTTCAACACTTCCATACAACACCCAGTGTTCATCACAACAACTGTACTCCTTAATCCCCATCATCTGTTTCACCCATTTCCTATCCATCTCTCCTCTGATAGCCATTAATTTGTTCTCTATACTTAAGAGTCTTGTTTCTTGTTTGCTTCTCTCTCTCTCTCTCTCTTTCTCTCTCTCTCTCTCTCTCCCTCTCTCTCTCCCCCCCCCCCTTTGCTCTTTTGTTTCTTAAATTATGCATATGAGAGAAATCATGGCATTTGTCTTTTTCTGGCTTATTTCACTTAGCATAGTACTGTATAGCTTCATCCATTTCATTACAAATGGCAAGATTTCATTCTTTTTTGTGGGTGAGTAATATTCCATTGTGTGTGTGTGTGTGTGTGTGTGTGTGTGTGTGTGTGTGTTTCACATTTTCTTTATCCAATCATCAGTTGATGAACACTTGGCTGTTTCCATAATTTGGCTATTGTAAATAATGCTACTATAAACATTGGGATGCACAATCCAGCAATTGCACTACTACATATTTACCCAAAGAATACAAAAAATCCTAATTCAAAGGAATATAAACTTTCACTTTTAAAATAGTGATGGATTAATAGGAAGTTGAAACAATAGTACATGTAAGTCCGGTGTACCTTCACTCAGTTTTTCCCAGTGATTACATCTTACCTCATTATAGTACAATATCAAAAACAAGAATTTAACATAGTACAATATATGTGAATAGTACAATGTCATTTTGTCACATGTATAAATTTATTGAAATACTACCACAATCAAGGTACAGAACTATTTTATCACCATAGCAGCCTCATTAAAACTGAGCAGTAGTTGGAGTGCCTGGGTGGGTCGGTTGGTTGAGCTTCTGACTTCAGCTGAGCTCATGATCTCACGTTTGGTGAGCTCAGTCCCTGCATCAGGCTCATTGCTATCAGTACAGAGCCCACTTCAGATGCTCTGTTCCCCTCTTCTCTCTTCCCCTCCCCTGCTTATGCTCTCTCTGTCTCAAAAATGAATAATATTTATTAAAAATAAACCCTGAGCTGTTAAAAGCTCAAACTCTCCACTAGACCTCCTCTGACCTGCCACCCCAAGCAAGGAGGAGAAGGCTGCTTCATTTTCCTCAGGTGAAGTGAAAGCCCAAGTTCCTCATCTGGTCTCATTGACACTATGGGAAGGAACCCTTTTTATTGCCAGGATGAATGGAAGTCCCAGTTCTCTACTTGGCCATCTCAGGCACTAGCCTGGTGAGGAAATCGGGTTGCTTTATTTCAGCTTGCCAAGTTGGATGTCTACACTCCCCACTCAGCTTTTGCTGGCATCACTTGGGTTAGGATCACCCTTTTTTCCATTGGATTTGGTTGGAATAGAGTACTTTTTGTATAAAAGTTTTGGCTGTCCCCTTTCTGTTATTTTTATTTTTGTTTGTATTTTTTTGGCTAGAAAGAATATGTATTCAAAACACCATTCTCCGAGTACCTGGGTGGTTCAGTAATTAAGCATCTGACTCTTGAGTTCGGCTCAGGTCATGATCTCAGGTTTCCTGAGATCAAGCCCCATGTTGGGCTCTGTGCTGAGTGTGGAGCCTGCTTAAGAATCTATCATGGGGTGGGGCGCCTGGGTGGCTCAGTTGGTTAAGCATCCAACTTCGGCCCAGGTTATGATCTCACAGCTTGTGAGTTAGAGCCCCGCATTGGGCTCTATGCTGACACCTCAGAGCCTGGAGAGCCTGGAGCCTGAAGCCTGCTTTAGATTCTGTGTCTCCCTCTTTCTCTGTCCCTCCCTTGCTCATGCTCTCTCTCTCCTTCAAAAATAAATAAACAAACTCTCCAATTTTTTTGCTTCATTATGTTTCTTTGGTCTATTTATCTATTTTATATACATCTTTCTTAATTCTTTAATAAATCTTGACTTCTCTGAAATTCCTTATATTAATTTTAATCTAATTTTTTTTAAATTTCTCTCAATGTTTTCAGTTTAAATATCTGGTACACTTTTCTTAGAATGACTCTTAGTCCACTTAATTCCTTCTCCTTTGTGCTTACTTTCCATATTGAAGTTATTGGCAATATGAGAAATACATTTATGGAATGGAAACTCAATATTATAAACATTTTCCCAAGTTGATTTATATGTTCAATGAAATCACAAACAAGATATAATAGATTAACTATTCTATACCAAGACAAATTTTCAGAGGAGGAAGATTGAGAGTTAGATATTCAGTTTTTCCCTTAATAGTATAAAAAATAATAAAAATCATTGAAAATGTATCCTTTCATATTTCAAATCATCTTTTGAAAACATCCTTGTATTTATTGGTATTTTAAATAGAGTTTGGTTTATTTTGAAATCTATATTGACGGGTTGAGAGAGCTTCACCTTTTTTGTTAAATAATTTATCTGTTCCACACAAATGAAATTAATGATGAAAAAAATAAAGCTTTATGAAAAGGAGAGTTAGAATTTGGAAGTAAAGACTCCTTCTTACTTCTACCTTACTCACTGATGTGAATAACGTTTTTTGTACTTTTCCTGGCTTTGGGGTTCGGCTGATGTACTATAAAGGTGCACTCTGATGGATGAGAGTTTTCAGACTCCAGCTGAGAATAGATGGAGAGAGCAGTGCTTAACAAGAATATACACTTATGTGGAGAGCCAAGACAGTACCTCAGAAAAATAATGACCATACTTCAATCCAATTTGATGTTCATTATGTAACAAGGAAAAGTATTTTTAATAGAAACTCAAGTAAGATATAACCTTATATTTTTTAGCTTTCTCTTTTAACAATTCTTAAGTTTCTCTGGGATGAATGATTTCTTCCTTTAGATTTGTGTTTTTATAATGGATAATTCACTATTTAAACCTAGATATACACATGAATACATTATGGGAAATGTCATTGGTAAGACAAACTGGAATGTAAGCCAGGATATCAAGGTTTTGGTATCACCATTGTACAAACTGTATGTGCCAACATAACAATCCTTACAAACCATGTTGTATGGGTTTGAGCTAATCAGCTAGTATTCATGGGACTCACTATTCCAATGTATAACATGAGAACTTGGATGATATAAACAACAAAGTACCTTCTGCTTGAGAAAATCCATTTTTTCACTTCCTTCTGAGAGTTGTAACCATCATTCCCCAAACTATTTGCTCCCAGTTTAAAATATACCGTTATACGGATAGAAATCAGTAATGGATTCTTTTATTCCTTTTACAAATTTTAAAAAATAAAAAAAATGAAATCAGTAAATCATGGTGTAGCATAAATAATGCTGAATCAAGATTATAATAGGAGTAGACAATTAATAGCTCCAAATAGATAATTGAGAGAAGCTTGACCTTCTCCTCTCTCATTTTTAGTATGGTTTCTAATCTTCCTAACTTCTAATACTACTGTGCACAGTTTGCCATCGAGATCTTTATTAATTCTTTCACTAGTCAATTAGCCATTTTTATCAATTCACCCAGAAGTAGTTCTTGAATCAACCATTTTTTAAATTTATAGCATATTCATAGAGTTCCCAGCATTGCCAAAGAAGATTAAGGTAGAGGGATGTGTGTGTGTGTGTGTGTGTGTGTGTGTGTGTGTGTGTGTGTGTGTTTGAATGAGAGAGAATTAATATAAGAGTAAGCTACAGGTATGGAGAAAAAAAAGGAAATTGATCTCATTTATCTTCCTTCCCATTCTGTCCTAGCTCCTTCATCTTCCTCCCACCAAAATGTAATACTAGTACGATTTAGTGTTTCCCAGTAGGAAGAAATGTAGTTTCACATTCAAATTCCTCAAACCAAGAAGCAATCAATACACTATGGCAGGTATGTTGTTCTAGAAGAAAATTGTTTTTGTGCTTCTTAAAGGAAGAGCAATGAGTATCTGTATAAAGAAAAATCCAGCCTTGGGAGTAACCACATTTATCTTTCTTCAAGAGGGAAATTAAAAAAAAAAAAAAAAAGTTAACTTTAAAAAATGATTAACTTAAGACTCGTTCATTGCCATTTTATATGGTCCTTCTGAAGAAAAAAAAATGTCAGTAACCTACAGAGAAGGTAAGAAAATGTCAAGTTAAGCTCATGAAAAATGTGGGTGTTGAGTACATTTGAATCATATACACAAATTGGTTTTGAATTTATGTATGGGTGCCTGGATTATTTTATGTGTGCTAAATATGCAATAGGATGAGTAGGAGTGGAGACCTAAAGTAAAGTTAAGGCATAATAGTTTCTAGCTTGTTAACACTAAATTGACCTATAAAGAAAGCATTGAATCTTAAGATGAGGTAGGACCCAGTCCTTCAGGAACAAAAGCATCATTAGGCCTTTTGTGATTTCTCTAATACTTCCCTATATGCCGATATGTGAGAGATTATTAGATAAGTTTGCATATGGGTGAATGACTTCAGAGATAAACAACATTTTTAGAAACGATGTGACAAGTTGAGAGAGTCACAACTGAATTTGAATTTGGGGTAAAAATCTTTCCCCAAAGTAGAATTCACCCTGAGGAAATTGTGAATCTAGAGCTTCAGAATTTGGGAACATGGCTCATTCTCAATACTGTGTGCTGGTGATTATAATGTATTTCAACACCCAATCACTTGAAATGGGCTTATATTAAAAAGATAATACACTGAACAGCATGTTTTCAATATCATATTAAGTGTATTTGGGTATAACAAACGTATAGTAAATCGAAACAACTACACACCATTACATTTTTTTTTCTTTTCCCTAAACCACGTTGGGCATGTAATGCAAACTGACAGAGTTGGAAGAGCTTAGAGTACTGGAACAATTTGGGATGGGGGGTGACGGAGGAGTGAAGGCCATCTCAAGAACTCCCTGCTAATAGAAACATATGAGGGGACTTTGATAAATTACTCTGACTAAAAGGGAAAGAGACAGAGACAGAGAAGTTTTTTGTATTTCTTCATCAAACTAATCAAAGAGATGATATCATTAGTTACATGAGCTTAATCTGATTTATTAGTAATGCTATGTCCTAAGTAACCTAGTTCTGTTTCATAGATCAGCATATAACAAGCAGGGCCAGGATTAGGGTGAGGTTGACAGATGTACTTCCCTTGAGTACAAAATTTACACAGGAATCTAGATAAATAATATTTAACACATTTTAATGCAAATTAATGCAAAAAGCTCAAGATGAGCAAAAGATCACAATTTGAATTAAAGATAAGATCAGTATATGCTTATGTATGCATTCTAAAGTGCCTCACCCGTCTGATTCATGAGCTTGCTGGCCAGTGACCAAGCCCTCATCCTAAATGGTTTTATAACTTCAGAACATAAAAGCACAATTTAAAATTTGATGTAATTTCACTGTTTCCTTATATGTATGTTCTCAGAATAGCATGCCTGATCTTCCTCCATTACAAAGAATCCACTCTGTTAGCTGCAATTCTAAGGCATATTTAGGGAAAATCAAGGCACTTGAGGAACCTCTTAATATGCTCCCTTTCCTTAATTTTCCTTAATTTTATTTCTTTCCCTTCTGGCTTCAGTTATTGCTGTTTAGAATACTTTTTCATTCTAATTGTTGTCCTCAGTTATAGAAAATATCAGCACGTGGTCTATTTTTATCTCTGACTGCTATTATACTTATTATTTTGGCTTTTGTGTTTAGCAGCTTCATAGACTTGTGGATAGATTTGGATTTGTTCTATTTATCCTGATTAGGATATATTATTTTCATGAGAAATAAAGATTCATACTTTTCAAGTGTTCTGGGATGTTTCCAGTTATTATCTCATCAAAATGTGGTTGTCCTCAGCATTTTTAACAGAGCCAGAACAAATAAATAGTAACATTTATGGAACCACCAAAGACCCCAAATAGCCAAAGCAATCTTGAAAAAGAAAATCAAAGCTGATGGTATCACAATTCCAGATTCAAGATTCATTACAAAGCTGTAGTAATAAAAACAGTATGGTATTGGCACAGAAATTGACACATAGAGCAATGGAACAGAACAGAAAACCCAGAAATAAACTCACAGTTATATGGTCAATTAATCTTCAACAAAGCAAGAGACAATATCCAATGGGGGACAAACAGTCTCTTCAACAAATGGTGTTAGGAGAACTGGAGAGCTACATTCAAAAGAACGAAAGTGGACCACTTTCTTACACCATACACAAAAATATACTAAAAGTGAATTAAAGACTTAAATATGAGACATGAAACCATCAAAATCATAGAAGATAGCACAGGCAGTATTTTCTCTGATACTGGCTATAGCAAGATTTAAACAAAGCGAAAATAATCTGCTGAGACTACATAAAAATAAAAAAGCTGCACAGCGAAGGAAACCATCGACATAGGCAACCTACGGAATGGGAGATGATTTTGCAAATGACCTATCCAATAAAACAGTAGTGTCCAAAATATGTAAAGAATTTATACAAACCAAATAATCTGGTTAAAATTGGGCAGAAGACATAGGCACTTCTTCAGAGAAGACATACAGACGGTCAACAGACACCCAAAAAGATGCTCAGCATCACTCATCATCAGGGAAATGCAAATCAAAACTACAATGAGATACCACCTCACATCTCTCAGAATGGCTAACATGACAAAAGGCACAAGAAACAAGTGTTGGCAAGGATGTGGGGAAAAAGGAATCTTCTTGCACTGTTGGTGGGAATGCAAATTGGTATAGCCACTGTGGCAAACAGTATGGAGGTTTTTCAAAAAGTTAAAAATAAAAACTACCCTATAATCCAGTTATTACATTACTGGGCATTTACTCAAAACACACACAAAAAAACAGTAAATCAAAGGGTACATGCACCCCTATGTTTATAGCAGCATTAATTACAATGGCCAAATTATGGAAATAGCCCAAGTGTCCATCAATAGATGAATGGATAAAGAAGATACAATGGAATATAATTCAACCATAAAAAAGAATAAAATCTTGCCATTTGCAGCAACATGGATGAGCCAGAGAGTATACACAGAACAAAATAGTCTTAGAAAAACAAATACCATGGGATTTCACTCATATGTGGATTTTAAGAAACAAATGAGCAAAAAGAAAAAGAGTGACAAACTAAGATATAGACTTTTAACTCTAGAGAACAAACTGATGGTTATCAAAGAGATGTGGGTGAGGGGATGGGTGAAATAGGTGATGGGCCTTGAGGGGACACTTGTGATGAGCACTGGCTGATGGATGGAATTGTTGAAGCATTATATTGTATATGTGAAAATAACATAACGCTGTATGTTAACTATAGTGAAACCAAAAATTTAAAAATAAAAATAAAGAAAATAAAGAAAAAAAATGTGGTTGTCCCTGCTTCTGTTTTATTGTTTCCTTCTGGATTTACACACACACACACACACACACACACACACACACACACACATACACACACACAACACACACCACACACACACAGATTTTGATTTTTTCATCTTATAATCTGTACCTCTTTAATTTTTATTCATATCTTCATGTTTCTGTGAAAATAATGACATATTAGTCATTCACAGTTTATTGTAATCTCTCTAATCTATTCATAATAAATCCACTAAGATTTGATTTCTAACATTAAAATTTTCATTTCTGTAAGTCTTACTCTACATTATATTTGCCAGTTCGTTCCTGATGGTCTCTTATTTTTTATTCACTTACCTAATTTCATACTTTACTTATTTTAGAAATAGCTCATGTTCCTTATCCTGCTTTAAGTACGCAAAGTTATTATTTATTCTCCTCCTTCTTTTTTTTCTCCTTTTTCTCCTTTTTCTTCTGCTGCTTCTTCTGCTTCTGGTTCTGCTTCTGCTTCCCCCTCCCCACTCAGCCTTTTGTGTGTGCTTGATTGTTTTTGATTATGACCTGAACCTTTTTGTTTTTTTTTTCTCTTTAAATGTTTACTTATTTTTGAGAGAGAGACAGAGACAGAGTGTGAGTAGAGGAGGAGCAGAGAGACAGAGGGAGACACGGAATCTGAAACAGGCTCCAGGCTCTGAGCTGTAAGCACAGAGCCTGATGTGAGGCTCAAACTTGGGAATGGCTAGATCGTGACCTAGGCTGAAGTTGGAAGCCCAACTGACTGAGCCACCCAATTGCCCCTGAACCTTTTTCCTTTTAATCTGTGGAGCTCCTGTGGGTCTGTCCTGGGGGGAGAAGAGTATTTTCTTCTGGGAACCACAGAGGACTATTAGCCAGGAACTACTCTGCAGAGAGTCCAGATCTAATGTGAAGGCCCCAGATTCAACTGTCTCTTCTTGCAAACCCAAGTCTGCATGACACAAAGGTTTATAGGCCTGTTTGTCCTCTGGTTGAATCATCTCTTTTCATCTGCCTACAACTTAGTCTTTAGGTCTTAAGAATGTATATTTTGGAGGGCATCTTCTACTATCTCTCAGTACGAAAATGCTACAGAGAATGTGTCATATCCATGACAAAGTTGTTCTATAGTCAGAGGTGCCTCCAGGATACCTGGCATAACATAAATAAGTAGAAGACTGTTGATGTTCCCTATATCAGATTTGGCTATATTTAGTTCATTTTGTTTGTTGGTTTAGTGGAAATTCCTCTATTGAATAATTTCAGTAAGTTTGAAATTCAGTATTTCTCAACATACTTAGGTATCAAAATCACCTATGCTGGAATTTATTCCAAGGATAGTTATTTAGTGAAAGTCTAATTCTTGAAAAGTTAATTGGTGAATTTACATTCATAATATTTTATGTTTTCAGCCTAAGTAGTTTATCATTCAGTAAATTATTTGTGTCCTTGAGACTTCTAACACAATTCTGTATATTTGAGAACATTGTGCACAACTTTTCTTCTCTAATTTTTTGTATTTCTGTAAATTTCTCAACCTTAATTATAATTTTATGGGTTTTTGTGATTTAAAAAAATTTTTTGGATTGATTGAAAATTTGCCTATTTATAGAATTGATGCTAAGCTTTGTCAATCCCACACTTCCCCTCTTTTTTAAAACTAGTCCATATATTCTTTAGTAATTTATTTTTCCAGCTACAAATACAATTTGGCTTACTTTCCATTATCTTGTTTTAAATTATTATTTAATTATTTATTTTTTCTGAGCTTTTCTGAAGTCAGGCCATCTAGGCTTTAAGTAGCAGTACAAATCCTGGTTCCTCTACCCACTGTTTCTGTGACCTTTGGCATAGTACCTCTCTGTTCCTCAATTTACTTTTCTGTGAAATGTGATTGATAATAATATAACTACCTCATAGGGAGGTTATTAAGATAAAGTAATAAACTGAAATATAGCAGTTCCTGACAAACAATAAAATCTATATAAATACTAAATTTTATTATTGTTATTACCATTATTTTTGTCCACATGTTATGGGAATTTTTTTTAAATTTTTTCTTGATGTGTATTTATTTTTTTGAGACACAGAGAGACAGAGTATGAATGAGGGAGAGTCAGAGAGAGAGACACACACAGAATCCGAAACAGGCTCCAGGCTTTGAGCTGTTGGCACAGAACCCGACGCAGGGCTTGAACTCACAGACCACGAGACCTGAGCCTGAGTCGGACGCTCAACCGGCTGAGCCACCCAGGCGCCTCTATTATGGGAATCTCTTAAATAAGTATCTATAGTTTAGCTTTAGTGTTTTCTGTTTTTGCTATTAGTTGCAGTGTTAATTGCACTGTGGTTAAGTAATGGATTCTATGCTATTCTTTTTAGCTGTTTATTTTGATTTTTAAGTTGTGCTCATGTATGATTTTTTTTAAACATTAGTTTTATAGGAGTTTGGAAAGAATGTACTGTATATGTGTGTAAATCTACATAATTTAGATCTTGTCTATTACTACATTCTTTGTGGTAAAGTTCTGCTTACAAATACCCTGTCTCCTCAGTTTCAAGACACATGTGGCATGGAGATAGGAGTAGAATTTGTACAACTAGCTCAGGTCAATAAGCTGAGAGTTGTGGTGATGTAGGTTATGTCACTATTAGGACCTCATCAAGATAAAAATCTTCTTCACAGTGAAGGAGACAGTTAACAAAACTAAAAGGCACCTGAGAGAATGGGAGAAGATATTTGCAAATGACATATCAGATAAAGGGTTAGTATCCAAAATCTATAAAGAACTTACCAAACTCAACACCCAAAAAGCAAATAATCCAGTGAAGAAATGGCAAAAGACATGAATAGACATTTCTCCAAAGAAGACATCCAGATGGCTAACAGACACATGAAAAAATGCTCAACATCACTCATCATCAGGGAAATACAAATCAAAACCACAATGAGGTACCACCTCATACCTGTCAGAATAGCTAAAATTAACAACTCAGGCAACAACAGATGTTGGCAAGGATGCAGAGAAGGAAGATCTCTTTTATACTGCTGGTGGGAATGCTGGTCTATATAAAGATCTCTTTTATACTGCTGGTGGGAATGGTGCAGCCATCTGGAAAACAGTATGGAGGTTCCTCAAAAAATTAAAAATAGAACTACCCTATGACCCAGCAATTGCACTACTAGGTATTTATCCCTTGCATATACAGGTGTGCTGTTTTGGGAACATGTACCCCAATGTTTACAGCAGCTCTATCAATAGTAGCCAAAGTATGGAGAGACCCCAAATGTCCATCGACAGATGAATGGATAAAGAAGAAGTGCTATATATACAATGGAGTATTACTCGGTCATCAAAAAGGAATGAAATCTTGCCATTTGCAACACTGTGGATGGTACTAGAGGGTGTTATGCTAAGTAAAATTAGTCAGAGAAAGACAAATATCATATGACTTCACTTATATATGAAATTTAAGATACAAAAAAGATTAACATAAGGTAAGGGAAGCAAAAATAATATAAAAACAGGGAGGGGGGCAAAACATAAGGGACTCTTAAATATAGGGAACAAACTGAGGGCTTCTGGAGGGGTTGTGGGTGGGGGGATTGCCTAAATGGGCAGTGGGCATTAATGAGGACACTTGTTGGGATGAGCACTGGGTGTTATATGTAGGGGATGAATCACTGGATTCTACTCCTGAAGTCATTATTGCACTATATGCTAACTAACTTGGATGTAAATTAAAAAAAAATAAAGACTTAAGCTTAAATCACTCAAATTCTCTAGCCTTCACTTTTCTTCCATAAAAAATTAGAGGAATTTTGTATTAAAATATTAAGTCAAGATATCAAACAGGCTGAATCACTGAGTCAACATATGGAAGACTGTGGCTTTGGAGAGTCACTGGGTCCACAGAGGACTGAATGAAAAACAGTCTTTTGTTTTATTTAAACCAGAAATATTTTGGAATTGTTTTCTGAGGTAATATAATCTGAAAATACTCACAGTTTGAAATAAAATGAAGTAAATATACTCACAGCTTGAAATAAAATAAAGTAAAACACAACTTGAGTTGGAACTTGAAGACACAGCATATTAGCATTCTTGAGATGAGAGGGACCTGTTCCTTAGGGCAGAGGGTACAGGTAAAGGTGCTGGGGAAAGGCTGTACACATCAGCCTGGCAGCATCCTAAAGGATAAAAATTTGTGCTGGTCAAAGGTGGCAAGAATACTGACCTCCACAAAGGACTTTCAGGATTTTACCTCGACAATTCTGCTGGACAGAGAATACAGTGGAAGCCAGCTGCAAGAGATGAGCACAGGTGTGATAGGATGGATAGGTTTCCTGTCTTTACTCTCATCTAACGATATGATTTAAGGTGGTTGATTATAGCTTGCTAAGGATTGCTGCTTTTCAGAGAAAAGCAAAACTATACAATTACTACTGACTATTGATTTTAGTACTGCAGTTACCAAGAGAAATTATAAGTCATAAGTTAACTATTCATCAAAGCCCTAAAGAAATATTCTACACATATCACATATTTAAAAAACAAACAAACAAACTGTGAGGTTTCTTAACCAATTATGTATGCATTAATAACCTTTATCCCAATCCAGAGAAAAATACACAGAAAAGAATACTGTGAGTCTGTCTCCTTTCTGAATCTAGATATAAACATCCTAAATAAAGCATATCCAAATTTAGTACAAAAAACTAAAACTGATGTCCTTAATATCATCTAAAGTTGGGTGCCAGTTGACTTTCCAAGGTCCTTACTGCTTCATAGCAACCCTCCAAAAGGCAACTCAAATGCCAGATGACCAGGATATTCAGGAGAGTCCAGTGCTGCTGTGGATTTTTCTACTTATAAAATTCTGTGGACTAAAATTGTTAACAAAACAAAACCCATTAAACTAACAGGTCTTTGAATAAATAATCATCTTCCATATAGGTGGACTGACAATGTAGGAATGTTGAGTTTGTTAAATGAACAGTGAAATTGCCAGGAACTCTCAAGAAAGACATAATTACATGGGAATATGTCCAAAAAAAGTGGTATTTAAAAAGACAAAGAGGATATTAAAGTTTATAAATAAGGAAGAGCTCTTCATTCCAGAGAGAGATGGCCAAGAAGTGTATGATCTAAAACTTTGGATTAAAACAAAAAAAATGTACAAAATGAATACCAAGTTGTAAAGTATAGATTTATATTTTTCTTGCCTTTAAGTATAATATGTTTTAATATTTGAAGTAAATTAAAACAAGATGTAAGGGTAACGGAAAATTTTTTTCGTGAAAAATGATTCATTGCTTTTTGTTCTACACGTCAGACTCCAAAACTTTCTGTGGATAGACATAATAATGAGCACGATTGAGAGTCTTTGCTGTAAGGGTGGCAATAAAGGCAACACCTAACACATTCTCAGCAACATGGGCATGTGCCCCACCTTTAAGACATGCAGAAATATCTACCCAGAGCTGGTTGTTGAACCTTTAATGAGATTCTACTATAAATGTGCTTTGGATTTAAAAATTTTTCAAAATCAATCTTTTGTTCTAAGATTAACCAGATTGTAAATCTTTAGCCCTTCCTCATATATGTAGTATCTTTGTATTGGGTTGACATCAGTCTTTTGAATAAACACCTTAGTCTCTAGTTGATGGCTACCAAATATAACCTTGGCTGAGTTAGCTCATAGTGAATATCCCAATATTTCGCCCAAGAAAGGAAAGTAAATTTTTATAAGCTGATTTAAGTAGAGCTCTTACCAGGGTGCCTGGGTAGCTCAGTTGGTTATGCCTCCGACTTCAGCTCAAGTAATGATCTCACCATTCATGAGTTCAAGCCCCGTGTCGGGCTCTGTGCTGACAGCTCAGAGCCTGGAGCCTGCTTCAGATTCTGTGTCTCCCTCTCTCTCTGCCCCTCCCCCACTAGTGCTCTGTCTCTCTCTCTCTCTCTCTCTCTCTCTCTCTCAAAAATAAATAAACATTAAAAAAGTTTTAAAAATGTCTTGAAGGAAAGGAATTCTGTCAATCAAAACCATTAACATTTTTGAGACAAACCTGATCTTATGGATAAAATATTCATGAGCAAACTTAGCATTGCTCCTTACTTTCTATGTGATCTGGAGTAAGTCATATAATTGCTCTGAGATGTCATCTTATTCAGTTGCCTTTGAGATTGCATGCTATAGCTGAATAGATTTTATTTAAATTATTTTATGGCAACTTTTAAAGAAAAAAAGAAGAAAGGTATATTTAAGGGAAGTGACCTTTAATATGTCATATAAATACTCACCCCAGTTAACCTTTAATGGAATGCCAACAAGTGATTATAACATTCTAGTATAATTTTATTGTATTCTAATTTTAGTAATATGATACTCTTCATTATTCCTATGATTAACAGTAATCTCTTAGGGCAATTGTTTGAATTTTATTAAAAATTAGGGTTCTTTTTAAATTTGTTTAAAATTTTATTTCTTTTGGAGAGAGAGACAGAATGCAATCTGGGCAGGGTCAGAAAGAGATGTGGACACAGAATCTGAGGCAGGCTGCAGGCTCTGAGCTGTCAGCACAGAGCCCGACGTGGGGCTCGAACTCACGAACCTTGAGATCATGACCTGAGCAGAAGTCAGACGCTTAACCAATTGAGCCACCCAGGTGCCCCTAGGGTTCTTTTATTTTCATATTGTATACAGAGCTAAAAGAAAGAGTTGTATGTGAATGTATGTGAAAGTCTGTGAAAAGAGTATACAGGTGGAAGATTTGAGATCATTATTAACCCTAGAAAGCTTTGAAACACAAATAGGAACACTTTGGTTTAATGCCTCACTTGGGAGCTATGTGCCAGAATGCCCTAGCAACAAGAGACTTAATGTGTGCATTTGAGGTCACCTAGCAGTGTGTTATATCAGTGAGCTTCTGCTACTAAAATCTCCCAACAAGGGGGAGGAATACATAGCATATGAATTATTATTTCCAAACATAGTTATGGATTACTCAGAGGTTCAAAATAAATGTGCTTTAGGAAGGGAAGTATAATCTTGAAAAAGTTGAAGTAGTATATGAGTGCTGTCAATAATATTTTATTCTTGATTTACTTCTTTGTCTCATTTTACCCAGCCCCTTCCCTTTCCACTGTAGATGATTTGCCTTGAAGCCCCAAATCTATTAAATCATGGCCAATATCTTACCAGCTGTTCTTCTTGCCAATAGGAAACAATGGGTGCAATCCATTAAAAGCAAGACATTCAAGGCGCTTCTGGGTAGTTCTGTCAGTTAAGTGTCCAGCTCTGGATCTCAGCTCAGGTCATGATCTCACAGTTTGTGAGATTGAGCCCCACATCCTCTCTGCACTGACAACACATAACCTGCTTGGGATTCTGTCGCTCTGTCTCTCTCTGCCTCTCCCCCACTAGTTTGTTCTCATTCTCTCTCTCTGTCTCTTTCTCAATAAATAAATAAACTTAAAAAAAGCAAGACATTCAATAAATAGGGCTATTAGATCAACTCCCAGTGATGCCAGAAATGATGCTACTTCCCAGATCAGTAGAGATAGTTTTCTCAGATTCTTCTTCCACTCCATCTCTGTCTCATACTTTAAATATATTTTCCCTCTTTGGCATAGTTTTTAATTAAAACTGTTCCCCACACCATTCCTCCCTATTCTTACCCTCAGGAATCTATACTCTATAAGCTCCCTCATGCGTTGGCCCAGGAACCTTCCAAATTCTGAACAGCTTGATAAATTCATCATTATGGGGTACTTAAAATAATATTTTCTCAAAGTTAATGTATAAAAACTTTGGTTGTGATGTGAAGTATCAAATTATAAATGTTTTACCATAGTAGGTTTACAAGACTTATAAAGGGGTATTCCTTAATTAAGGAGCCAGTGTAGACTTTTGAAATAAATGTATATGAACATAAGTATAGCTGTGTGGTTTTGGATGAGAATTTGTATACAACTTTCTTAGCCAAACTCTAAAAGAGAAATGGATTGTGTTATGCTTCATTTACTGATATGCTTTCTCAGTGTTGGTGCCACTTGAATAAGAACACTGTTGATGGTAATACTGTGTCTAATGTGATTGCTTTTCTAGTTAAACCAGCATATGGAAACACCATATGGAAGTCAATACTTCTGTCAAATAAATCCTACTATCTCCCCATTGAAACTGAGAAAAAATTGAAATATCAGATCTAGTATAATTTTTAATGTAGTTAGAACAACAACAGAAAAAGAATATTCCTAGAAGGTGCTCTGTTGACATAGTCATAGACATTACTTCACACCAGAAAAAATATTTGAATACTCTAAATATACCCAAATAGTGTGACCTTCGAACTCTGGCATGCTCAATGGAATAGTATACAGACATTAACCAAATGATAACATTTTGTCTGATAATGGAATATGACTAAAGTATGACTGTACTTGAAGAACACATGTATGCGTTTAGAAAAATAAATCAAAGAAAATCAAACCTTAAGACTTTGACCTGATTAATCACCATGGTCTTTTGGACTCACGCACTGTGTGTCACCACCTGCCTTAACATGACCTAGCTATTAGTACCATGAATTGAGATGGCCTGTGTCAACATGGCCATGTTAGCTATTGTTAATTATTTGGTCCAGGTAAACTTTTCCTGGGAAAGACAAATCTTGAAACCAATAAATATCTGTTTGCATTAGGAATTTCATATACATCGGTTACCTTATATAGTGGTCTCCTTGGAAAGCAGTTCATGTAAGAAGCAACACTTTAATTTTCAGGACTAACTTTATTTAACAGCCTCGTCTTACTGTGTCTACCAATCTTAAAGTATTGTATCAGGAATTTCATCCAATCCCCAGTAGTTCCTCTCCCTGCCTTAAATCACTAAGCCCAAATTTCAAATCCTATAAGTATTCCCTTTGGCTCCCCACTTCTTAGACACTACTGAGTGTCTTTTACTCTGCCAAGGCCTTATTCCCTGTAGCTATAGCAAGTTCTAACAAATTCAGTTCTGTACTACTATGTTGCATGTTTGGAGGATCTCAGTACAATTTTTTTTGAGACCAATTAAAAAAATTATTCTGTTTCAGCTTTGAGATATAATTGACAAATTAAAATTGAACATATTTAGGGTTTATAATGTGTTGATTTGACATTCAGCATTGTGAAATGATTACCATAATCAAAGCTAATTCACATAAACATAACTTCACATAGTTACTTTTGTGTGAGAGAGAACACTTAAGATTTGTTCCCTTGGAAAATTTTAAATACACAGTACAACGTTATTAACTGTGGTCACCGAATTGTACAATTAATCTCCAGAACTTATTTATCTTGTAAGTGAAATTTTGTGCCCTTTGACTAACATATCCCCATTTCTCACACTCTCTCAGTCCGTAGAAGCCCCTGTTCTACTCTGCTTCTGTAAGTTCACCATTTTTAGATTCAGTATGTAAGTGAGATCATACAGTAACTATCTTTGTGTGTCTGGTTTATTTCATTTAACATTATGTCTTCCAGATACCATCCATGTTGTCACAAATAACAGAATTTAATTCTTTTTTATGACTTTAGATAGATAGATAGATAGAAGATAGATATATATGTGATATGTATATCACATATATATCACATGTACATACATTAGCACATGTTCATATTTTCTTTATCCATTCATTTGTTTTTGGACACTTAGGTTGTTTTCCATATCCTGGTTGTTGTGAATAATGCTGCAATGAACATGAGAGTGCAGATATTTCTTTAAGATACTGATTGCATTTCCTTTTAATATATACTCAAAGATGTGATTTACTGAATGTAATGGAAGTTCTGTTTTCAATTTTTTTGAGGACTGCCATATTGTTTTTCATAATGACTGTGCCAATTTACATTCTTACCAGCAGTGTATCAGGGTTCCCTTTTCTTCACATCCTTGCCAATACTTATTATTATCTCTTGTTAGTTTAATATTAGACATCCTAATATATATGAGGTAGTATCTCATTGTGATTTTGATATGCATGTGTCTGATAACAAGTGATGTCAAGCACTTTTTCGTATACCTGTTGGCAATTTGTGTGTCTTTTTTTGGAAAAATGTCTACTCAGGTACTTTGCCCAGTTTTGATCAGATTTTATTTATTCATTCACTCATGCATGCATGCATGCAGGCTATTGAGTTGTTTGCTACATGGTTTGGATAATAATCCCTTATATGATATAATGTTTTCATATGTTTTCTCACATTCCATAGGTTACCTTGTCATTGTAGATGGTTTCCTTTGAAGCATTTGTGCAGAGGCTTATTAGTTTAGTCCCATTTGGTTTTTTTTTGTTGTTGTTGTTTTGGTGGTGGTGGTTTTCTTTCTTTCTTTCTTTCTTTCTTTCTTTCTTTCTTTCTTTCTTTCTTTCTTTTTCTTTCTTTCTTTCTTTCTTTCTTTCTTTCTTTCTTTCTTTCTTTCTTTCCCTGTGCTTTTTGGTCTTGCCCAGAAAATCATTGCCAAGACCAATATCAAGTACCTTTTCTCTATGTTATTTTCTAGGAGTTATATGATTTCAGGTCTTATGTTTAAGTCTTCAATTTTGAATTTTTGTGTAAGGTGTAGGATAAAGTTATAATATCCGTTCATTGCATGGGGATGCCCAGTTTTCCCAATAACATTTATTGAAAAGACTGTCCGTTTATCATTTGTATTCTTAGCACCCTTGACATAGATTATATATGTCATTGATTATATCTGTATGGCTTTATTTCTGGGCTCTCTACTTCCTTGGTTAAATTTATTCTTAAGTGACTCTTAAATACAGAGAATAAACTGAAGGTTGACAGGGGTGGGTTAAATGGATGACTGGCATTAAGGAAGGCACTTTTCGAGATGAGCATATGTGTCATATTTGTAAGAGATGAATCATTGTGTTCTACTCCGGAAGCCAAAACTACACTGTATGTTAATTAACTTGAGAAAAAAAATTCTTAAGTATTTTATTATTTTAAATGCTCTTATAAATGGGATTATTTTCTTAATTTCCTTTTCATATAGTTCTTTGTTAGTATATAGAAACACAACTGATTTTTGCAGATTTATTTGTTTCCTGCAACTTTACTAAGTTCCTTTATTCTAACAGTTTTTCAGTGAAGTCTTTGGATAATATTTATGTATATAACTTCATGTCATCTGCATACAGAGATAGTTTTACTTCTTCCTTTCTGATTTGGATGCCTTTTATTTATTTTTCTTCCTAATTATTCTAGCTAGAATTTCTAGTACAGTATTGGATAGAAGTGGCAAGAATGGACATCCTTATTCTGCTCTAAGAGGAAAAAAAAATTCAGCTTTTCACTATTGAGTATATTATCTGTGGGCTTGTCATACATGGTCTTTATTATGTTGAAGTACATTTTCTCCATACCTAATTTGTTAATGGTTTTTAGCATGAAAGGATGTTGAATTTTGTCAAATACTTTTTGTGCATCTATTGAGATCATCATGTGAACTTTATTCTTCATTCTGCTAGTATGATGTATTACATTTATTGACTTATATGAGCTGAACCAACTTTGAATCTCAAGGATAAGTCCTCCACTCAGTCATGTTTTATGATCCTTTTAACATGCTGCTGAATTTTTTTGTTACTATTTTGTTCAGGATTTTTAAAATTTTTATGCATTAGGGATAAAAGCCTGTATTTTTCTTACAGTGTCCTTGTCTGGTTTTAATAAGAGGGTATCACTGACCTCATAAAAGGAATTTGGAAGTGTTCTTTTGTTCATGTTTTAGAAATTTTGACAATAATTGATATTAATTCTTCTGTAAATAGATGGCAGAATTCACACTTGAAGCCGTTTGGGCCTAAACTTTTCATTGTTGGAAGGTTTGTGATTAAGTCTTCTTACTCATTATTATCTTTTTAACATTTATATTTCTTTGAGTTAGTCTTGTTAGGTTATGTATTTCTAGGAATTTATCCATTTCTTTTAGGTTATCCAATCCACTCATGTGTATTGTTCATAGGAGTCTCTTATGGTTTTTTAAAATATAATTTATTGTCAAATTTGTTAACTTACAGTGTATACAGTGTGCTCTTGTCTTCAGGAGTAGATTCCCATGATTCATGGCTTACATGCAACACCCAGTGGTCGTCCCAACAAGTGTCCTCCTCAATGCCCATTACCCCTTTTCTCCTGCTACTGATCCCCCCATCAACCCTCAGTTTGTTCTCTGTATTTAAGAGTCTCCTATGGTTTGCCTCTCTCTCTGAAACTATTTTTCCCCTTCCCTTCCCCCATGGTCCTCTGTTAAGTTTCTCAAATTCCACATACGAGTGAAACATGCTGTCTGTCTTTCTCTGACTGACTTATTTCAATTAGCATAATACTCTCAGTTCCATCCACATTGTTGCAAATGGCAAGATTTCATTCTTTCTCATTGCCTAGTATTTCGTTGTTTATATAAACCACACCTTCTTTATCCATTTATCAGTTGATGGACATTTGGACTCTTTCCATAATTTGGCAATTGTTGATAGTGCTGCTATAAACATTGGGATGCATGTTTGTTTGTTTGTTGTTGCTGTTGTTGTTGTGTTTTGTTTGTTATTTTTGTATTTCTGTGGTATCAGTTGTAATGTTTCCTCTTCCAGTAATAATTTTATTTATTTTAGACCTCTCACTTTTTCCTTGCTAGTCTGGCTAAAATTTACTTCTCATTGTGTTCAACTTTTCAAAACAGTTACTATTAATTTTGTTGATTTTTTCTATTTTTTCCTAGTCTCTAGTTCATTTATCTCTGCTCTAATCTTCATTTCCTTCTTTCTACTGACTTTGGGCTTAGTTTGCTCTTTTACTAGTTTCACTAGATTTTCATTATTTATATGAGATTCTTATTTTTTCTTAAAGTATGCATTTGTAGCTCTAAAGTTCCCTCTTACAACTGATTTGGGTATATCCTGTAAGTTTTGGTATGTTGTGTTTTCATTTGTCTCAAGATTTTTTTTTTATTTTCCCTTTGATTTATTTTTTGATCCACTGTTGTTATTCAGGAATGTGTTGCTAAATTTCCATTTGTAAATTTAAAATTTTTCAATTTTTGTTAATTTCTAGTTTGATGCAATTATGGTCACAAATGATACTTCATATAATGTCAATCTCATTTAATTTGTCCACATTTTGTGACCTAATACATGATCTATCCTGGAAAATGCCATGGATACACTTGAGAAGAATTCTGCTATTGGATGCGATGCTCTGTATATGTCTTTTAGGTCCATTTTGTCCATAAGGTTATTCAAGTCAGTGTCACTTTATTGATTTTTTAGGTCTACAACTAAGATCATATGAGCTTGCCACTTGAGCATGGGACTGTCTTCTCATAACAGTTCTTCGTCAGTTGGATTCCGCCAGGGTTTCACAACTTCTTAACTATTTCTCAAAGATCCCATAAAGGCAATTTTACCTGTGGATGGCTGCCAACTTATTGTTGCCATGAGAGAAGACAGGTAGAAAACTCCCCTCCTCTGTCTTGCTGACATGAACAGAATGTTGAAAGCTAATCTGCATCCACTATCTGGCCTTTAAAGCATTCTTTTAAGTAAACTTCATGCCCAGTGAGGTGTTTGAATTCATGACCCCAAGATCAAGAGTCCCATTCTCTAACTACTGAGCCAGCCTGGTGCCCTGGACATTTAAATCATTTGATCAAGGTTATCAGTCCCATTCCCTCACACCTTCCAAAATTTCCTGATGTTATTTCATTATATTTTTGTGTCCTTGGTCCCAACTCTTTGCTCTGTATCCAAAGTCAATCTTTATTTTGGTCCAAATATATTTAACTTTCAGTGTGATTATTTATCTATCATGTATTTTTTTTCAGTTCCACATACATTTTTTCAAAGCTCATTCCTCTGGTCTCTGCAACTTTCATTGCCTTTGATGAAACCTAACTTTATAATCATATCTTTGGATCCAAATTCCATTATAATATTATTTTTTCTTCCAGTCTGTTCATGCCAGACATATTGCTTAAAACAAATATTGCAGATAATTTTCACTAAAGTGAATGTTGACAATTAGAAATATAATTCAGATAATTAAGCCTGTATTTTCTTAAAATTAATTTCTCCATGGATTAAGGAACTCTTCCACACTTTGCATGTTTCAGCCACAACAGTGTAATTATCCTTGTAAACAATACAAGTTCCTTCATTGTTTACATAATGAATTTGATTCTGTGATTTGGTGATGAGTTTTTGTGTCTGATTATCCCACAGTGCCTTGCTTGCATTACCATTTAAAAGATTGGACTATTCTTCCTTCCTGTCTTTCACCTTTAATTCTCTTATTACTTGACCCTTAAGTTCAAACAAATGTGACTTTTTTTCTGGATAGTTTTATTAGGGGATAGAAAATATACCTGCAACAATTCATGCATGTCACAACTTTACACTCAAAATGAAAAGTTCTTGAGAGCATAGTGATGTCTTACTATGTCTTGACTCTCCCAAAATAAACTACCTGTTAAAGCCTATGCTGGATGTACATGGAATTGATTAGGCAGCACAACTCATATATAATTATAACACCATGAAAGAATACTAAGAAGATTCAGAAACAGTTTTTCATGACTGCTTCTAATTTTATTCTTCACTCCACCAGCCACCCCTTCAAAGTTCCCTGAATAAAAGAGAATGAAACTTACTGTATCTCGTCGGCATAGCTCCTACCTTCTACTTGGCCCTTATCATGGAAACTTTCATTTAAGAACTTCTATATTTTTATAGAAATTAATTAGTTCTCAAATCATTGTAGTAGGACTGGTAAAACACTAATGGAGATATGTGTAAAACACTAATAAAGAGCCATTAATTCACAATGCTTGGCCTAACATTAAAAGAGCCAGAAATCTCACTTCACCCTCCTGATTTTTAGTGATAACCACCCAGCTTTTTAAATGAAAGCAATATATATTTTTTTCTTTTCATGAAAGGTCTTCAATTTTTTCTATATTTGGGAATTAATATAGTGTATTCCAGACAAAAATGATGTTTTAAAAATTTATTTACAATTAGCATAAAATCAAACACAAACCAGCCAGAACTAATCTTTGTTCATTTATTTCCTTAGTATAATTTAGAAGCTAAACTGTGTTTGTTGTAACTTATGAAATTGAACAATAGACAAAGCTATTTGTTTTCAAATTTCATTTAAAAATGAACCAAGTATGGATTACTATGCAGGGCAGAAAATTGTTCTTCTCTATATGAAACTTGAAATAAAACTTAGTAAAGTAATTAGTCCTTACTTTAATAGCCAGTGAAATCAGTTTTGGAAAGGGCATTACTTTTGTGATTTTATGAACTCAAATTTTGTTTTAGTTATAGTTCAGATTTGCAAAAATGCACTGCCAGATGACTATGGAGAAAATGGAAATGAAAAGAAAAATGTGGGGCCATTTCTAGATATTTTGCACAAAGATTTTCTGCTTAGTAGAATTCCACCAGTATATTTACAGTTTAAAGTCAAGACTGCTTCCACGAATATTTGTTGTAGGCACAGGGATTTGTAAAACAATTTTAATATTAAATTTCACCAAACAGAAAGATGGTAATGACCTGGTAATTATCAAATAGAGATAAAATTATTTTGTAAACTAAAAACAACTTGTATTATGATTTAATACATGCTTTTATATGCATTATAATCCCCATAAAAATTACTAAAGTAGATATCACTTTATTATGACTATTGTCTCTAAAATTAACTTAAATGATGATTATTTAAGAATTAATATAGAAATATTGCCTTCTATACATGTAAAACATAATTTATGTCCAAGTAATTCTTTTTGTCTGTATGATACACCTCTTTTCTTCAGTGCCAGTTGGACCTGTAACAAAATTTCTGTAGATCTAGACTGTACCTAAATATGAGTTATAAAATGCAATAATGCATAACCGTAAATCCTTACACATTATTTAGCTTTATTCTAGATTTTTAAATGTTGACACAGACATATGCAGACTGTACCACTCCTCCATCCTGAGCAATTAAAGACTGTAATCCTTATATCTCCAGAAATGCCTTCAGACATAAATATTAGATGTTTCACAGATTTCTTTACTGGGATTCTGTTAAGTCCTTCACTTTATTTCAGTTCCTACCAAAACTAGAGTCTGTTCTTGACCACGATTTAATTATCTGAGTACAGTGTCTCCCCTCTTTGACCCAAAGCTGGCTATTGCTTTTAACCAGATAGATGATCTTAACTCTTACCACCAGTGTATTTCTACTCACCTGTAGACATGAATGATCACTGTCTGGAAAGCTCATCTACCATTACCACATGTCCCATTAAACTCTTTAGGTATTAATACCAGCTTGGATTATACCCTCATTTGCTACACATACTTTCTGACCTTTACCTCCAATACTTGGTTACAGCAAAACTACTTTTCTGATGGCAGTCCTTCCTAATTTTCTTTTTCTCTTACCTACTCTATCTTGTCCATTCAGTCAGTTTGACCCATTTACTATATGTCTTGTTCTTAAAACATAAAGCATTAATTTTTCTTTACTGGACAACAGCCTTTTACCACTCTATACATTTTCTGTCTGCCCATTTATTCTTGTTATTTTCTTCTTTCAAATTAGATTTCTAGTTTCATAATCAAATATCTTTTTACACACTGGATTCTTTTTTTTTCTCAACATCTTCTATTTCTCCCATTTCTTTACTGAGCTTTGTCTCCCTACTTATTATTGAACCTATTATTATTTCAAGTTTACTATTGTAGAAGGTCACTAGCAGGGAATTCCATACTTCAGAATTTTCTCCATAAAATGTCACTAGTTAGACTTGCTCCTGTCATCCATGGTGGAAAGGGTTTATGACGCATTGCCTAGAGCCCAGGTTTGCTGCTGCTTGCTATCCACTGAATGGTAGAGGTAGCAGAAAAACTCATAGCTTTTATTTAATTATGGCAATACTTTTGACAAGCAATATGAAATCCTTCTTATTGTTTTTATCTAAGAAACTAGAAAAAGTAAGAATAAGTAGGTAAAGTATCTTCTATTTAAATGGAAGAAGTGAATGAAATGGTGGAAAAGCTATATTTCATGTTCATCTTGCTGTTTCAGCACTCATAAATGATAATTTATAGTCTTTTCTGTGATACACGTTTTTCTCAGTAAAAACAGTATACTTGTAGGATTTGAGTGGTCACCTTTGAATGAAGAGGTCTTTATATGGTGATAATTTTCTAATATGAAAACTTTGAGTTTCCATCAAATGTTAGCAGTTGTGAACTGTGGAATCCATGTTTTCTGCTGGAGGAAAAGTCATGAATCTGCACTGTTCTGGATGCCCCACTCTTCCCTCATTACTGTCTTAATTATAAGACTCAACCCAACTTCAGTGTTTCACTCTGATATTGTATATTTCTGAAAACATAAGCTTATGTGAGAGTAGAAATTTTCGGAAAAGTACATTAAAAACTTGCCCTGTTTCCAGAACTTTTTTTCTTGCCAAGTTACAAAAATAACTTTCAGAAACCAAAGCTGAGGCCCTTCAGAGTTATGGATCCTCATATTAGTGGCAAATATTTGTCATATCCTTAACATCTACCACTCTTCTTGGGAATAAGAAAAACTAGATTATATTGCGGGGCCTGAAATGCCATAGGCCTGAAATTCCATGTGATCACAATTTCAAGTATCAGACTATTCCAATGACAGTATATTACACTACATCAATTTACATGAGATATTCAAAAACCTTACACACCTGTTTGATTAAGAATTTAGGAGGCTTCAGAATCCCAGCCAGATAAATATAGTCTGATTCTATTTGACCTGTGCAATGTCTTCCATTTTTTATCCTTGTAGCTTTGACACAGGATTTGTTTGTTATGTTTGCGTTCATATCAAATGCCTTAGGTTGTAATACTCATCACCCCAAGACAAACAAGGGTATCCAATGTTCACTTCCTCTGGAAGAGGTTCATATCTATGATTAAGATGCTGTGGTACTTCAAACCCTATTCGCTTCTACTTTGATTGTTAATCATACAGCAGTTCTAAAGCAGTTCTACATCATAATAGATTGTACTGAGATTTACTTCTACAGAAAGAATATAACTCAGACCTATAACTTTAATCTGAGTTAAAGTCAATAAACCTGAGTTAAAGTCAATAAACTAAGTGTAGGAATTGTTAGAAATAGACTTATTTTCAAACAAGGAAGGGACACCTCACAAAAGATGGCATTTTTGGGTAGTTCTGTCTGATTACTTTAGCAGAGGATTTGGGACAAATATAGAAATTCAATTACTAGATGAGGTGTGGCTGAATTAAATGAAATATTTATTGTCCTAGGACAATGGACAATAAATGTCCGCATGGTAATCAAATAAATATGTCATGCCTGCCAGTGGCTGCTTGATTAGAGGGAATCTCCCAACCCAACAGTGATGGGACCATGCATGCATGATTAACATAATAATTATGGAGCTAAACCTGGCCAGTCACAATGACCCTTCCAGAGAAAGGTCAGTACCCAGATAAGAGAGCCTGACATGATGGAAATATTGACTTCATTAAAAAATCATGTCAATAGCCAAGTGATCTTAATTAGTCCAAGAAAACTGTTAGTAGAAACTAGTTGGGAGAAATATCTGCATCATGGCAGCTTAATATGCCCCTCCTTACTGTCCCCTTTTTAAATGACTGATTAGATATCCATCCACAAACAAAAGTGCCCCTGGGAGTTGTGGGATCCAGCACCATACCCCGAGGAACACAGGAGGAATCTTGCCCACCTGTGTATCTGGTAAGAAGCAGACAGACCTTGGTAAGGACTGAAAAGTAGGAGGAGCTGTAAACAGGCCCTAACCCTTCTTGGCTGTGACTGAGGACAACCTGGAGAGTCTGACTTGAGCAGAAACCCACAGATGGAAGAGAGCTTGTAGAAGTCCAGCCTTCTTGAGTGGTGATTCCAGCATGCCATTGGAATGTGTCATCTATCTATCTATCTATCTATCTATCTATCTATCGAGACATGGCAAGATAAACTACCAGCATCTCCTTTGCCCCAAGGTGACACTGTATGGGGCTGATCTAGAAGGTGTCAACCCCTTCTACTGAAGAAAGAACAATAAGTGTCTGGCTACCCCTGCTGTGTGGGATGCTTTTGGAGAAAATTGTTTCTTTCTGGCAGCACCCATAGCACTGAGGTGGGACCACCATGACTGGTTAGAGAGTCAGATAATAACATCAAAGGGCATGAAAGGGATATGATTCCCCCTAATTGCACCTAAGATTTCAGCAGGAATTCTGCCCACATGCCTCTGAGAGATCTCACCCAAGTATTCCCTCACTGGGACTATTCCCTATACACAAAGTTTTAAATCCACACCTCCCCTCACTCTGTAGCCAGTTCCATATATGCACTCTTGAGTGTGAAAGCAAAAGCAAATTCCAGTAAATAGGGAGTTCCTATAGAAAAGAGACCAGAGTCTTTGGACAAGTGATAAATGACAAATTTAAGCTGTAGTGTCACCTTCTGGAAGACAAGAGAGATTTCTAGTAGCCAACCAGTGAGCCATAAGAACCAAAGAAGATATAATAGCTTAAGAACTCTGCTATAAGAGGCACCTGGGTGGGTCAGTTGGTTTTGGCTCAGAACATGATCTCATGCATGGTTCATGAGATCGAGCTCCATGTTGGGCTCTGTACTGACAGCACAGACCCTGCTTGGGATTCTCTCTTTCCCTCTCTCTCTGCCTCTCCTCCGCTTATGTTCTCTCTCTCTTTCAAAATAACAAAATAAATAAACGTGTAAAAAAATAAAAAAGATAATTATGCTATAAGAGGGAGTAAGAATTGAAGAGCAGGTGTATCCATAGAGGGTTGGGGTAAACCCTAGATATAAGAGAATGAATTAATAGTATATCCCACCTGAAGACAACTCGGAAAGATTTGAGGAGGTATCTTTTTATACAGATGTGAAAACAGCAATGCAAAATGATGAGGAACATGAAGAATCAAGGAAACATGTCATTATTAAAAGATAATAATAATCCATTAACCAAACTCAAGGGCATGGAGTTTTGTGGCCTAGGTGATAATGAATTCAAAATAGCTATTTTGGAAAATTAAACAGCCTATGAGAAAGAACAGAAAAATCAGGAAAAATGAAAAATTTAACAAAGAAATAGAAATCATAAAAAAAAGAACCAAACAGAACTCTGGATCTGAAAAATTCAGTGAATGAAAATTTTAAAAATGCAGTAGAGAGCATCTATAGTAGAATAGATCAGTGGAAGAGAGAATAAGTGATCTAGAGGATAGTAACTTTGAAAAAACCCAATCTTAGGAAAAAAGAAAAGAATGAAAAAGTGAAGAAGACCTAAATGATTTGTGGAATTCCATCAAACATGCAAATATTTGAATAATTAGGATTCTGGAAGGAAAAAAGAGAAAGTTTACTTAAGGAACTAGTTGATGAGACTCACATCCAAGTTGAGGAAGCTAATAGATCACCCCATTATATTAATGCAAAAAGAGCTTTTCCAAGACACATTGTATGAAACTTTTAAAACTCAAAGTTAAAAAGAAACTTAAAAGCAGCCAGTGTTGGGGGCGGGGGTGGGGGGAGATTCTAACCAACAAAGGAAGCCCTGTTAGGCTATCACAGACTTCCCACCAGAAACCCTACTGTTGAAAGTAGAATGACATATTCAAACTATCAAAATTAAAAAATTGTCAGCTGATTATGCTCTATCCAGCAGTTATACTTTAGATAGACTTTCTCAGACAAACAAAAGGTGAAGAGTTTCATTACCACTAGAACTACCTTGTAAGAAATAATGAAAAGAGTTCATTATGAAATGAAAAAAATGCAAATTAGTGACATGAAAACATACGAAAGCGTACAACACATTGGTAAATGTAAATATACAACCAGATTTAGAAAACTTTAATTCTGTAATAGGTTATTGTGTCAACCACTTAACCTATAGCATAATGGGTGAAGGGAAAGAGTGTTAAAATAACTAAAGCTACTGTAACTTTTTAATGAATAAACAATAAAAAAGAGGTAAATTGTGACATCAAGTATATGAAAAAGGAGAATAAAAGGGTGGAGCATTGGTATATAATTGAAGTTAACTTTCTGTCAGCCTAAAATTGTCTTTTATTTATAAGATCTTTTATGTAAATCTCATGTTAACCACAAAACAAAAACATACCGTATATCCACTAAAGAGAAAGAGAAAAAGAGCATGGCATCAGGGAAAATTACCAATTTACAAAGGTAGGCAGAAACAAGGGAAAAAAGAAACAATGGAAATATAAAACAGTTGGAAAGGAATTAATAACTTGGCATTAGTAAGTCCTTACATACTAATAATTACTCTAAATGTAAGAGAATTAACTTTAAATTTTAAATCTAAAGGCATAGAGTGGCTAGATGAAATTAAAAAAAAAAAAAAAGCAAACAAGACCCAACTATATCCTGCTTATGAAATACTCACTTCATACTCTGGGCACATATTAGCTCAAAGTGAAGGGCTAGAAAAAAATATTCCATACAATATTTTTGGTGGAAACCAAAGAAAGTACAGTAGGTGTCCTTATAGCTGATAAAATAGACTAAGCCAAAACTGGGTGAAGACACAGGGAAGATCTTTATATAATGATAAAGTGGTTAGTTCATCAAGATGTAATAATCATATACTATGTAGAGAAAACCATAAAGACTCCACAAAAAAAAATTAGAACTAATAAATGAATTCAGTAAAGTTACAGGATGCAAAATCAATATACATAAAATCTGTTGCATTTCTGTACAGTAATAATGAACTATTTTTAGGGAAAATTAAGAAAACAAACCCACTTACAATTACAGCAGAAAGAATAAAATATGTAGGAATGAATGAAACCAAGGAGTTAAAAGACTAGAAAACTATAAGATATCGATGGATTGGAAAAATTAATATTATTTAAGTGTCCATAATAACCAAAGGAACTTACAAATTCAGTACAATCCTTATGAAAATACCAATGACAATTTTCACAGAACTGGAACAAATAATCCTTAAATTTGTATAGAACCATGAAAAATCCCAAATAGCCAAAGAAATCTTGAGAAAAAAGAACACAGCTGGAAGTATCACATGCACTGATTCTACCACAAAACTGTAATAATTAAAACACTATGGTACTGGTACAAAAACAGAAACCTAGGTAAATGGAACAGAATAGAGTCCAGAAATCAACCCATTTTTATTTCAATTTTTGTTTTGTTAATCATCTACAAAAGAGGCAAAAATGTACAATGGGAAAAAGGTAGTTTTGTCAATAAATGGTAGTGGAAAAAAATACATGCAACAGAATGAAATTGGACCACTTATTATATCATATACAAAAATAAACTCAAAAAGGATTAAAAACTAAATGTATGACTGTAAACCATAAAACTCTGAGGAAAAACATAGTAAGCTCTTGGACACTGGCCTGTGTACACACACACAAACACACACACAATCTTTCTTAGGCAAGGGCAACGGAAGCAAAAATAAACAAATGGGACTATATAAGGCCCAAACCCTTTTACACAGTGAATAAAACCATCAACAAGAAGAAAAGGCAACCTACTGAATAGAAGAAAATATTTGCAAATGATATAACAACAAAATATAAAATAACTCACACAACTCAATAGCAAAAAATAAATACCCAGTTTAAAAAATGGGCAGAGAACCTGAATAGACATTTCTCCAAAGAAGACATATAGATAGCAACAGACACATGGAAAGATGCTCAACATCACTCATCTTCAGGGATGTGCAAATTAGAATCACAATGATATACCACTTCATACCTGTCAGAGTGGCTGTTATTAAAGATGAGAAGCAAGTGTTGGCAAGCATGTGGAGAAAAGGTAGCCCTGGTGTGCATGCAACCCTGGTAGGAATGCAAAACAGCGTGCTCCTACCCCCCCCCCAAAATGGTATGACCACTATGGGGATGTTCCTCAAAAAATTAGAAATAGCACTACCATATCATCCAGTAAATCCACTTTTGAAAATTTATCTGAAGAAATGAAAACACTAATTTAAAAGATGTGTGCACCCCTGTGTTCATTGTAGCATTATTTACAGTAGCCAAGATATGAAAGCAACATAAGTGCCCAACTATGGATGAATGGATAAGGAAGATGTAGTGTGTGTGTATAGAAGTACACACACACAATGGAATGATGGCCCACCATAAAAAAGAATGAAATCTTGCCATTTGCAACATCATGGGTGGAACTAGAGGGTATTATGCTAAGTGAAATAAGTCAAACACAGACAAATAGTTTCACTTACACATGGAATCTAAAAAAACAGAACAAGTGGTCAAACAAACCAAAATAGAAATAGACTCGTAGATACAGAGAATAATCTAGTGGTTGCCAGAAGGGAAGGGGGTGAGGGTATGGCAAAAATAGAGGAAGGGGATTAAAAGGTGCAAACTTCCAACTAAAAAATAAGTAAGACATGGGGATACAATGCGCAACATAGCAAATACAGTTAATAATAGGTAACAATTTTGTATGGTGACAAATTATGTTGGAGGAAGATTGGAAACTGGGTCACATGGCCCCTGTCCAAACATTTTCAGTCCTAACTGAACCTTTTCTGCCTAATTAGAAATAAAAAAGAAGCAATGGAATATCATTTTCAATTATAGCAGTCTTTTCCCTTTTCCTGTTAAAATTTTACCTAAAGGTTGGGTGTAAATATATACAGGAATTGTGTATATGATGAAATTACCATCTTAAATTTGAAAAAAAAAAGTGGGTTATTCAAGTAGTGTTGGGACAATTGGCTAATATTTTATGAAAAAAATTGGCTCCCCACTTCATCTTTCTAATAAAATAAGTTCACATGGTACAAAGATTTGGATATTTTTAAAAACCTGAAATTTTTTTTTAATGTTTCAAGTTTTAGTTAAATTCCATTTAGTTAACATATAATGTAATATTAGTTTCAGTAGTAAAATTTAGTGATTTGTCACTTACATATAACAGTGCTCAACACAAGTGCCCTCCTTAATACCCACCAGCCATTTAGCCCGTTCTCCTACCCACTTCTCATCCAGTAACCCTCAGTTTGTTCTCTGTAGTAAGAGTCTGTTTCTTGGTTTACCTCTTTTTTCTTCCCCTAAGTTCATCTGTTTTGTTTCTTAAGTTCCACATATGAGTGAAATCATATCGTATTTGTGTTTCTTTGACTGACTTATTTCACTTAGCATAACACTCTAGCTCCAGCCACATTGTTGCAAATGGCAAGATTTCATTTGTTGATTGCTGAGTAGTATACCATCGTGTATTATGTATAGATATGTATATAGATATGTGTATATATGTATAGATATGTATGTAGATATGTAGATATGTATATACATATATATATAATCCATTCATCAGTCAATGGACATTTGGGCTGTTTCCATAATTTGGCTATTATTGATAATGCTGCTATAAACATCAGGGTGCATATGCCCCTTCAAGTCAGTATTTTTGTATCTTTAGGGTAGGCACCTAGTAGTGCGATTGCTGAGCCATAAAATCTGTAAAATTTTAGAATAAAATGAAACAATGGTTAGCTTAAACAAACAAAAAAGGAACTAGTTTGGAAATTCTTTTAGCAAATACATATTACTTAATGAGTTTCAGGAAATAACCAGTTTTTAATGAAACTAGGTAGAAGCCGAATGGTAAAAATGTCTAGCACATGGGGAAAAGATTGGAAAGGTGAACAATCCATTGGAACTGGGGTTGTTACTTGAATAAACAAGGCACTTGTGTGCCACCCTTGTCACAAAGAGAAGGACATAATGTACACTGTTACATTTTCAGGATGCAGTGGGGTCCCTGGGTTTTACTTCCCTCATAGCACTCCAAAGCTGAATGGATAAGTCTCATTCAAGACCTTCCTTTCTTGTGGGACAGAACTCTCAGGAAACCCCGCTTTGGGTTTTAGAATTTCAGGCAGGACCTGGAGCTCAGTCTCTAGCTTTAGTGAATATGAACAGGAAACAAGCTTCAGAGTCAAACACACATGTTTTTGACTCATTGTGTTACTTTTTTTCTGCCTGACTTAAATCCTCTAAAATTGTTTATTTCTTTTTTTATTTTTAAATCCAAACTCATTGATTTTTTTTTTTTTTAAGAATTAAATACCAGCAGGGACACCTGGGTGGCTCAGTTGGTTCAGTGTCCGACTTTGGCTCAGGTCACGATCTTGCAGTTTATGAGTTCAAGCCCTGCATCTGGCTCTGGGCTAACAGCACAGAGTCTGAAATCTGCTTTGGATTCTGTGTCTCCCTCTCTCTCTGCCCCTTCCCCGCTCATACTCTCTCTCTCTCTCCCTCTTTCTCTTTTTCTCTCGCTCAAAAATAAACATTAAAAAATATTAAAAAAAAAGAAAGACCAGTAAAACTTTGTTTTGTAAACATGATTAATTCCTGAAATATGTTCATAATCCAAAGCACTTGTATATCAAAGCAAATTTCAAGTGCCATTGGCTCAATTGTGATCTTGTGACAGTTAGTGTCATGTATTACTCATATTGCAAGACATCACTTGTTTATCAAGTTAAAATTTATTAGAAATGTTTGCTCATCTTGCAGAACACTCGCAGAACAAGTTACTAGCAATTCAAGGATTTACTGTAACATGATGTAAAATGCTTAGCAGAGTTCTAAAGCAAATTTTAATTAAATGATTAAAGGTCATTTTCATATAAATAATGGTAGGGATAATTATCATTTAATTTTGTTGAGAGTTTTTATTTATTATATAGATTATACCTGTAGTTAGAAATTTCTACCATTACTAAGCCCATGCTTTTTCCTTCTCTAAATCCATGGTCAATTTGATATTCAGTCATAAACATTTAAGACATATCTGTCTTCATCATACAGAATTGCCAAAGTAAATCACACATGATGGAATTAAGTTTGTTACTTTGTTAAAATGCTACCTTATAGTACAGAATATGGAGTCTTCCTTTCTTTCTATTAACATTTACTTCTATTAACATATTACATCCACATTATATCCTGACAATGTGCACCTATCCTGAGATATTGTTAAAACTGTATCACAAAAGGGCAAAGCCATCGTCGCTGACTTGTTTCAAGGTTAAGTTTCCTGTCAAAGTAGAGAACGGGTGAGTTTATGGTAAGAAATCTGTGTGACCCACAATTTAAAAAATTTTTTATGATCTTTACTGTGTGGTGAAGTGCTTTGAGAAATATAAAGCAATATATAAATGTTGGCATTCATTACTGTTCTTTGTATCATTTTGGCTTTGCAATTATTTTCACTATTTGAAAATGGAATTTTTTGTGAATCATTTCAAATTCTTGAGGCCACAATAGAAAACAAACAAACAAAAAGAGTAAATTTCACAAACTTTACACTTTGATACTTCTCTCTGAAATGTGATCATAATAGTGTTTTGCTCAAATCACAGGATTGTGGTGACTATCAAATATGCTAATAAATGTGGGTGATCCCTGAGTTAATAAAGTTGTGTTAAAAATATATGTCATGCGGGGCACCTGGGTGGCTCAGTCGGTTAAGCGTCCAACTTCACCTCAGGTCATGATCTCACAGTTTGTGGGTTCAAGCCCTGCATCAGGCTCTGTGCTGACAGCTCAGAGCCTGGAGCCTGCTTCGGATTCTGTGTCTCCCTCTCTCTCTGCTCCTCTCCTGTCCATGCTCGCTCTCTCTCTCTCTCTCTCTCTCTCTGTCAAAAATAAATAAAAACAGGGGTGCCTGGGTGGCTCAGTCAGTTGGGCGTCTGACTTAGGCTCAGGTCATGATCTCACAGTTCGTGGGTTCAAGCCCCGCGTTGGACTCTGTGCTGACAGCTCAGAGCCTGGAGCCTGTTTCAGATTCTGTGTCTCCCTCTCTCTCTGTCCCTCCCCTGTTCATGCTCTGTCTCTGTCTCAAAAATAAATAAACATTTTAAATAAATAAATAAATAAATAAATAAAAGTAAAAACATTTAAAAAAATTTTAAAAAGACATGTCATGCATGCCTGGGCGGCTAGATTGATCGATTGGGTGACCAACTCTTGATTTGGGTACAGGCCATGATCTAATGGTTTTGTTGTGAGATTGAACACCGCATTAGGGCTCAGTGCTGGGTATAGTGCCTGCTTAAGATTCTCTCTCTGCTCCTTCCCAGCTCACATGTTCTCTCTCTCTCTCTCTCTCTCTCTCTCTCTTTCTCTCTCTCTCTCTTTCTCAAAAAGAAAATTATATATGTCAAACTTGATTTCCTTGCTACGACAGACAATAAAATTATAGGCCAAAGCACCATCACCCTGTTTCTACTTTGTGTGAGTGTGTGGTGTGTCAGTGTTTGTGTTTGCATGTGTGTGTGCACAGCTCATACACATATAATTAAATGACCTGTGTCAAAATAGGAACAGAATGTATGGCTTATGGGTGATATATTTGTAATGTGTGCAAAGAAATGTGTACATACACAATCTATTTTGGGTTTTTCCAAGTTTTCTTCTCTTCCTGTACATTATCTCAATAATTTAAACAAATAGAGGAGGATAAGACATATTCTGTTTCCTTTCATGTGAAAAGTAAAGGCGCTTTGGAAGTGTGGCTTCAAATTATTTTTGTATCTTACCCTCTCCCCCAGCATTGAATGTATCATATCTATGCAAATTAATGTACTCACTGTCTTCAGATGGTTCTGGTGTAATTTTTTTCTCTCCTGTATTATTTCAACTTTTCATTCCTCCTAAGAAATTTTCTCCTTTATTCCAATCTAAATCCCATTCAATTTTCTTCCTTTCTTTCCCTTTTTCTTTCTCTCTCTCTCTCTTAATTTATATCTCTTTCTCTCTTTTCTTGGCTTAAACAACATTCCTGGAGGTGGGAAGTTGGCAAAAATTCTTTCTGGGCACTCTAAGAGAGAATCTGTTCCATGACTCTCTCCTGCTGTTGGTATCCACTGGCATTCCTGGGCTTGTAGAGAAATCAAGATAGAAAACTTTATGATACATTTATGATTATATATATGTGACCAAATGAATCTTGCCGTATAGACCAGATAATTATTGCAATAAGGGACATTGTGTTTTATACATGTATACTTCCCTGAATGTTTGCAATAATAAATGCCCTTAATGTGCACTCAGAAAAATATTCCTTGATTTTCTTTAGTCCACTCATTATTTCCTAAACAAACTATCCTGACTGGGTTTAAATAAATACCATTTCAGCTGCTGTTCAGCCCCTTTTTCTGACCCTTGAAACAAATGCGAAAACATCAGAAACATACCAGCATTGCTATGACTTTCCATTTGTGTAATGACAGCACTCAAAGGAGTTTGTTTTTAAGATAATGATCTCACATTTTTATATGGTACTTACTGCCCTAGAGCACTTGAGATAGCGATTTTTTTTAATTTTTTTATTTACATCTAAATTAGCATATAGTGCAAAAATGATTTCAGGAGTAGATTCCTTTTATAATAATTGGTACAAATTTGGTGAGACTTTTAACAAAAAAAAATAGAGTCAAAAACTAGTGGACAGAGGAAAAAAATATTAATTACCAACACCAGTAATTTTCAAACTTTTACTTTTTAATGAGCTTTTTTTAAATAGTTACAAATGTTATATACCTTAAACAAAATCTTACCTACAAATCCAGTATGTTTGACAGGATAGTTGAAATCCTCTTAGTTCAAGTGAAATAAGGTAAGATCCAAAAGTTCTAAACTGTTGACACTTCTTTTTCAGTCCGTGCTCTGGTGACCTCAGCAGTATCCTCGATTTCAGGAAGTCCATGCTATTTACACTAATGCAGTAATAGATGTTACTATTAAGCACTGATTAAATTTAAGTGTGAACTTCCTGGTCCAGAAGGCAAATATTGTGCTGTTAGTATGTAATGAAAGATAATATCAAAAATTTTCAAGGGAAGCACTAATTTCCATAGTAAAAATGAATTTACTGTGTCTGTTATAAATCATCACTGAGAAATATGTTTGACAATGTCTTCAAAATGGGTCCTTCAGATTATAAAACATCATGCTTCATATAGCTATTTCTTTTGTGTTCACTAAAGTTCTAGGAGAACTCTGGTGAACTGAAAGAATCCCTGCATAGGATTAAAATGGTTAAGTTTACAAAAGCAGGTTTTAGGTAATCTAATTTGGTATGTGAATGACTTGAAAAGCAGGCATGTAAATATAGAGTCTATATACCTTCCTTAAATGTAATATATTTTTGCAGGTTATTTTTTATTTATTTTATTTATTTTTTTTAATTTTTTTTCAATGTTTTTTATTTATTTTTGGGACAGAGAGAGACAAAGCATGAACGGGGGAGGGACAGAGAGAGAGGGAGACACAGAATCGGAAATAGGCTCCAGGCTCTGAGCCATCAGCCCAGAGCCCCACGCGGGGCTCGAACTCACGAACCGCGAGATCGTGACCTGGCTGAAGTCGGACACTTAACCGACTGCGCCACCCAGGCGCCCCTGCAGGTTATTTTTTAAATAGAAGCTGGATATAACTTCATTTTAAGTTAAAATTTTAGATGAATGCCTACATAATGATATTTACACTCTAAATCAGGAAATATGTGCTGTAATACCTGATGTGTAAATTGTGATTTAGGCTGCCTTTTCTTTTCAGCCCTTTCCCTTAGAATTGTAAAATATATTATATGTGAGGAATGCCTATCAACAAATTATGTACAGGTAAATAATTTTCAATTGCCCATAATTTATACAGTATTCAATGTTTTAGTTTAACTCTGAAGTTTATATTTTATATTTTACATTTCAGACAGCCCATTTCCAGCTCCATATCAACTAACCTTCTATGTCAATCCAGAAATGAATAGAGAAAATATTTCTTTCTGGATAATCTCTGGAACAAAGTCAGAGTACTACCTGTTTTGCAAGTTAAACAACATCTGAAGATATTAGGCTCTTTGATGCCTTTACTAAGATTCTCTTGAAGCAGACCTAATTTTAACCTGTCTCCTCAAAGTTAGTTCTTAGAAGTTATTTTTTCTCATTTTTTACACATCTCCTTCTCTGCAATATGTCTATCCACATGTTCTTTTCTCTCTCCTCCTTCCTTCTTCTCATCCCACTTTTTCCTTCTTCCCTCCCTCTCCCCTTTGTTTCTTCCTTCCTTCTCTCTTCCCTTTCTTTCTCCCTTCCTCATGCAGTTATTCATCATGTACTTAACAAATAATTAAATTATTTACTGTTATTATCTGTCAAGTAGATTTCTCAAAAAATGGAAAATGCCTCACAGACACACAACATGTGTGTGTTTCACATAAGTTTCACATAAGTGAAAAAGGGTGTTTTAGGGAAAGGGTACTTCATATGCAATGCTAGAAGCTTGTATATTCATAGATCTTTGTAGTCAAAAGCTTATACATAAATTTATTCTCACATTTGACAACAACAAAATTAATATTGGGATATTAGAGGGGATAATAGTGAACACAGAATTGAAATATATGATGTAATAATAAAGAGGTTTGGCTTTATTCTGTGTACTTTTACAGAGCCATAGGCAGATAAAGGCTGAGCATGAGATGTGCATTTGCAATGATGCCCTTGGCAAGAGTGTAGTGTGTAGGGGTGAATGAGCAGATCGGTATGCAGACTAGCTCATCCAGAAACCTATTGTGAAAATTCAGTAAGAGAAGATGGCGACCTGTTTCAAGTCTTGAGACAGTGGAAAAATTCAGATATAAAATCTGCAGAAATCAGAGACAAATGATGGAGTGTAGGAAGTGGCTGAGGGAAGAAATACACAGGATTTCAGGATTTCTGAGATAAGTGATTAAGTAGATGGCATTACCACTCAAAGTAAACAAAAGTCAGAAAAATGAGAAGATAGATTTGGGTTCATAGTTGATGTATTCACGTTTGTTAATCATTGTGAGAGATACCTCCAAATTATATATACTTTGCTTTATTCACTATATTATATAATTTGATTTATACATTTCTCTTTTACATCATTCTGTTTATATTCATTCCCTCATGATATGGTAATGTAGGAACGAGGATTCAGATTCTGAAGCCAGACTGCCTGGGTTTAAATCTTGGCTCAAAGTTTATAGTTTGTGTGTATGTGGGCAAATCACATATCCATTCTGTGCTTTGGGATTTTTAATCTGTAAAAATGGATCAAAAAATAAAATTAGCAATGCCTATTTCTGGGGTTGCTGTAAGAAATAAATGGCCAATAGAAATAAAGGACATATAAATGTGAATTATTATTATTCTTACTATTGTGCACCTACATTATATCTTCTTAAAATTTTCTTAATTTTTTAAAGTTTATTTTTGAGAGAGAGAGAGAGAGAGAGAGAGTGACAGAGCACGAGTCAGGGAGGAGCAGAGAGAGAGGGAGACACAGAATCCTAAGCAGGCTCCAGGCTCTGAGCTGTCAGGCACAAAGCCTGATGCGGGGCTGGAACTCATGAACCCTGAGAACATGACCTGAGCCAAAGTCGGACTTTTAACTGACTGAGCCATCTGAGAGCCCCATACATCTTCTTAAAATATCCTACTGAAATTTTTGTTTACACAGCTTACATTATAGCAAACAAATACTTATGCTTGCCTAACTGCCCCCGCCGAATGGCTATCATGAACAATATTGTCTGCCTCCTTATTTTGTGTCCAGCATTAAAACTGGTAAACACATCCCATAAAAAAAAAAGCTGTCACATGCAGATAATAGCCCTTGTGATTGATGGGATCTATGGAGGTCAGAAAAAGCATTATGTTAAATATTAGGCATAGAGAATTTGAATTCATCACTCTTGGAGAGTAGGAACCTGAAGTTATCCATGTAGAATGAGGTTTGAGTACCTCACATTCAGGGTCTTGAAAGCATAAAAATTATTGATTGAAAGAGGAGGAAAAGACAAAGTACCTGATATAAACTGAAGTCTAAATGTAGAGCTTTAAAAGAATGTAGACACAGATAAGAAATAAAATTGGTTCTATAGACAGTAGTCTGCTGTGTCAGAATAGAGATACGAAGTGAAGAGAAAGCGAATAGGGACCAAATCAGAAGACTTCCATTGCTGGAAAAAGAAAGACTGAGTATTGGTGGGCAGGGGAAGGCATAGGAATGCCTGCTGCTAAATACACAGACATCCTAGATAATATATATTTTCTAATCATTATAAATGGATACCTAAAAAAAAAAATTAAAGTAGGATGACTTCCAGGTGAAAAAAAATAAATAAAAATAAATAAATAAATAAATAAATAAATAATAAGTAAGTAAAGGGAATGAAAACTAAAGGCATTTGCTAGTACCAAGAAAGAGAAATTTGGCTTTTAACTACAACTCCAGGAATGTAAATAATTCCTTGAGCTCTTTAAAAGTACAAAGCTGAAATGGAAAACTCCACCTAAAGATAAATGTCAAAATGCTCCTCCTTCTGAGAAAGAGTAGGATGGGAACCCCACAGTGGCAAAGGAAGGCAATCAAAAAACTCTTCTTGTCCTACAATTCAAGCAGAAAATACATTGAAATCAGTCCCTGGAATTAAACGCACAGCTATTCCCTCGTCTGGATTCAGCATTTCAATTGACAACACTTGAATGATCAGGAAAATTCCAAGTCCATAAATTAATTTAAAGAGTGCTGAGCTTGGTGTACACACACACACACACACACACACACACACACACACAAAAACTTGCCATCATAACAGAATCTTAGCAGAAATAAATAAACCTCAGACTTAAATCCTTAAAATCTGCAAGTTTAAACATATAAAATAATTACAGTGAATACATTTGAAGAGAACACATATACGAGATTGAATATGTGTTCAAGAAATAGGGAATCATCAAAAATGGCCAAACCTATTAAAAATAAAATCATTAATAGATTGTGTAGAAAGAAAAAATTAGTGAAGTAAAAACTCAATGAACAAACCAAATGGCATAAAACAAAAGCAGACGAAGAACATGTTGAAAAGTAGACGTGATGAGTAATACAAATTATAAGATAAATATAGAAGAAGGTAGACAATTTAAGAAGCACACAGGGTAGAATGAAATGGTCTAAAACAATTGTCATTTTTAAAAAATTTTTTTAATGTTTTATTTATTTTTAAGAAAGAGAGAGACAGAGCATGAGTAGGGATGGGACAGAGAGAGAGGGAGACACAGAATCTGAAGCAGGCTCCAGGCTCTGAGCTGTCAGCACAGAGCCCGACGCGGGGCTCAAACTCATGAACCGTAAGATCATGACCTGGGCTGAAGTCGGAGGCTCAACTGACTGAGCCCCCCGTGCGCCCCTAAAACAATTGTCATTTAACTGACAAAAAAAGAAAAGAAAAGAAAAAAGAAAGAAGAGAAAAGAAAAGAAAAGAAAAGAAAAGAAAAGAAAAGAAAAGAAAAGAAAAGAAAAAAACACCAAAAAAGGAGAGGTAATTTTTAGAGATAATCACTTTGGAAGTACCAGCAATGATGGAAGGTGTCAAGCCTCAAATTCAAGAAGCCTAGTGAATATCGATAAAGAGAAAACAACATAAACTCCCATCTAAGCATATTGCCATTGAAATTCTGGAAAAAAAGGAGAAGGAGAAAGGAGAATAAAGCAAATGACTGGCAAATGAGCATTAAAAGAATATCTTTCTAGCACAGAGGTATGTCAGCACACAGTGGGAAAATAACTTCAAATTCTGAGATAAAATTACTGTGCACTTTTATTTATATTAATTATCATTTAATATAAAAGTTAGTAGTAGACCATCAGCAAAGAAAACCCCAAACACGTATTCAGGAAGAAGATAAAATATTCCAAAAGAAAAGTCTGAATTACAAGAAGGAAGAGTCACTATAGAAAAATGTGAAGGTTTTACATCAATATGTATTTCTCTGCAATAGTACAAAACAAAACAAAAACTAAATATATAGAGAGAGCAATAATATCATGTAATCCATGGAAAGGATAGTGGGATATTAAGCATTCCAAAATTCTTGAATTGTTTGGAATTTGGATGAAAGCAACGGATAAATTTAGATCTTTTAAGTGGCATCTTAAATTAAGATAAACAATAAAGGGATAAAGTAATACGAACAAAACAAAAAGGGATAAAGTAATACGAACAAAACAAAAAAACTAAACCAAAATAAAAATGAAAACAAATATAAAATGTAATTCAAAAGGCAAATCTTACAAAGTAGATTGATAGATGTTGATCCAAATATAGAAACACTGAGTGTGGAAAAAGACGATCTCGATGTGATAACATATTAAAAAAGATAAATAGGGGTGCCTGGGTGGCTCAGTCGGTTGAGTGTCTGACTTCGGCTCAGGTCATGATCTCACAGTTCATGAGCTCAAGCCCCACATCGGGCTCTGTGCTGACAGCTTGGAGCCTGGAGCCTGCTTCTGCATCTGTGTCTCCCCTCTCTCTGCCCCTTCCCCTCTCATGCTCTGTCTCTGTCTTCAAAGATGAATAAACGTTTAAAAAAAAGATAAATAAAGCAAATATTATTCAGAGAGATGAGACAGTAGGAATATTTCTTTAAAATATCATACATATACAGCTGTTATCATTAACTATATTTATTGTATTGGTGGTCTCAGGCAGTAGAAAAAATATTTATTTAATTATCCTTGTGGAGATTTAATTGTCTTCAAAGGAAAAAATTGATAGTTTGAAACAGTTTATTTGAAGTAATAAGGTATAGTAATATTATTTGGGAATACAGGTATAAAAACCATATCAATTTTAATTCTTGAATATTTACAGATAGAAGTTGGAAAATATTTTTTTAATTTGATACCAATGAAATTGCTGGAAAATAAGACATTAAGGATTAGATCTTATAAAAATGTTTATAACAAAACAAAACTGAAATAAATGGAACAATACCTTATACTTCCACATGAGAAGACACTGTTATAGTGATGTAAACTTGCCATCTTAATCCATAATTTTAAATATTCAAATATTTTGTTATTAATATTATTATTAATGGCACCTAATTAGCTTATTCTAAGTATTATATGGAGGAGCACATAGTCCAAGATTGGCAAGAATGCTTTGAGAGGGAGTAAGGCTAGAGAACTTGCCTTCACTGATATCAGCTAGAGTACACAATAAAGTAAGGTATTGGGGCAGTGACAAACACATAATTTAAGAACAATGAGGGTACACAGTGAATCCTATGCATGTTTGGATATTGATAGATGTCAATCATGCAGTATAATACTCTGACGAAAGGGTTGAGATGTAAGAAAATGGTGCTGTGGACAGGTGTTTCTCTGTGATAAAGACTATCTCAAACTTGAATCACTTGGAAAAATAAATTCATTTGGATTACATTCCTAAATAAAAATGCTACATTTTGTAAGGAGAGACAATAACATAGGCATTTATTTCTTTTTTTTTTTTTAATTTTTTTTCAACGTTTTTTATTTATTTTTGGGACAGAGAGAGACAGAGCATGAATGGGGGAGGGGCAGAGTGAGAGGGAGACACAGAATCGGAAACAGGCTCCAGGCTCCGAGCCATCAGCCCGGAGCCTGACGCAGGGCTCGAACTCACGGACCGCGAGATCGTGACCTGGCTGAAGTCGGACGCTTAACCGACTGCGCCACCCAGGCGCCCCACATAGGCATTTATTTCTATGACAAGAAAATGGATAAGAATGCCTTAATTAGGGCACAAAGAGTCATATAAAACATAAATGTTATTATGTTTTATTTTTAACCCACATCTCAAAGCACAGAAAAGGTCAGAAACAAAAAAGGTGAAAAGTGGACTCAAATTTGAGGAGTATATTTGTGACATGTATGAATAACAAAGGGTATATGTATATATAGGATATCTATAAAAGGATATATACAGTTATCCTTCTTTGTAATCAATAGATAAAAGGCAAACAACTCATTAGAAAATGGGCAAATATATACAAAAGTAAGAAACCAGAATGGCAATTAAATATAAAAGAATTTCTCTATATTTTTAGACTCAACATACTGCAAACTAAATAAAGAGATATACATTTTCATTTTTACCCAATATCTTGAGAAAAAAATCCTGACATTCATAAACGTTGATGAGGGTATAGAGCAATAGCAACTTGTATGCACTGCTACAGGATGTGTAGTTTGAGTAACATAACAGTGAACAATTTGGCAAAATCTGTTATTCTGTTTTTGTATGTTTTGATAGAACGTATTTTAAGGTAAACGGATTGAAATCAGAGAGGTAGGATGCTGGGTATGTGATTGCTTAGTACAGGCAGATGCTGAGATTTTTCTTTGTATCTAAGTTGAAGAGTGGTATTAGATAGGTTTAGGGGATTTAAAGAGCTTGGAGTAAACCAACATGATGTGCTTTACATAATCACTATATTTAAAATGAATATAATTGAATATAAAAGCTCATTACTGAAAATAACTCTGCTTAGCATAAATCACTTTCAGGAAGAAGACTCATAATCTCTCACATGCTCTTACTGCCTCCCATTCTCCCTTCCTTGTGATCACTTTCAACCATTGACATGTCTGATGTTCTTAAGGACTTACTTATACTGGTTAATCTCCTGGGTTCTAGAACTCCTGTTGTATGATATGTCCCCTTAAGAATTATTTAAACCAATTCAGGAGACATAATAAGTACCCTGAATAAAGACAGAGTTTAGCTGTATGCTGTGATATAAGCTTTTATTCATATGCAGAAATGTCCCCTTTGTTCTCACTGATTAATTTCACTATGTACTTACTTCTGAAGCTTTTATAATACAAATTATTATGCATCAAAAGCAAGACAAGATCATATTAACCCCTATAAATTTTTTTTTTGCATTTCAAGTGTGCACAACAAATAGTTCTTCTCAGAAAACAGAAAATTAAAGAGTCATAAAATATTAGATCCAGCTCTTTCAAACCCAAATATGATAATAATTGCTGGAAACCTCATTTATAAATGAGATGACTGAGACACCACAGTCAGTTGTATAGCTGATAACAAGAAAGAAAGATAGCTAGATGATATGCACTGCTTCTTTCCCTGGAACCTTCTCATTGCACATCAACCCTCGCAAATTAGTTTACAGTTCAGCATTTTACTGAACTCTATTTTTTCTGGACATAACTTGAAAATTCAATCAAGAGAATATTTGCTGACCACTCCCAAGTACTATTTTAAAATCTGGTCAGCACTTTTTTTTTTATTTTATTATTTGTTTTTGAGAGAGAGAGAGAGAGGGGGGGGGGGCATGAGTGGGGGAGGAGCAGGGAGAGAGGGAGACACAGAATCTGAAGCAGCCTCCAGGCTCTGAGCTGTCAGCACAGAGTCCGACGTGGGGCTCGAACTCACGGACCGTGAGATCATGACCTGAGCCGAAGTCGGACGCTTAACCGACTGAGCCACCCAGATGCCCATGGTCAGCACTTTTAAATTTTGATGAAACTTCTGTGTGGGAGGTACAGGTAAAAAGAACTGTAGACTGTGGGATGATTTATACTTTTCATGAGGCTTGATAATAATATACATAACCATAGCAAAAACATTAGAGCTTCCTCACCTATAAAATTGTGCTTATCCATAGAACCTGTTCAGTATCCTGTTCAGTGTGTGGATTCAGTCCTCATCTTTGTCTTCTTGGCAGTGGCTCCATACTCACTGGTGAAGCAATCTTGATTCTCATCAGCTTCTCGGTCTCAAAGTCAGCTTCTCCGCTCAGGGAGTACAACTTGTCAGTGGATGCACTTCCTTAAATTAAGGTATCCATGCTTCTTAAGAATATTCCTAATAGTCATATGATGTCATATAGTCACTTTCAGGAGGATCTCTCATTTTAGTTGTGAATAAAATTTTAAGCCAAGAAATGAAATAACCAGTTAATCCTATTTGAGCTACTGAGCAACTTTTGAGAGGAAAAAAGTAATCAATTTAATAAAAAGAATAATCAAAAAAGAAACTTGATGTCCAGATATATCAAATGTAACAGTAGTGTATAAAGTCACCCAAACCTGTAAACTACTTAGCCAGATTAATAATGAAAATTTCAAATCTAACCAAATGTTAAACCTTTATAGATTGTCTTGTTCAAGAAGTGCATGGGAGAAGAATAAATAGATATGAATTTTAAGGGAACAGAGTTACTAGGCTTATTTATGATTTCTGTTCAAGAGCCATAAGACTGGAAAACCCCTCAATGCAAGGATAATGATTGAGCAGATTCAGGCATACGGTTCAGGTAACTGTAAAATAAGTGGAGGAACACAAAGTAAACATCCATTTTGACTGGCAGAGCCTAGACTAGAGTCTGAATCTAACAATCACTGTGTGTGATCTCAGGCAACTTTTTTTAACCCTTCTGAATATTGCTGATTGGTAAGCAGAAGACCACATGTGATGATGTGATAGAGTCAGAGAGATGTGGGTTGAAAGCCAAGTTGACCTCTTGATAGTTTAATGTTCTTGGAAAATGAAACCCTTGAAACCTCAATGTCTTCATCTATGAAATTGAGGAAATAATATTTATCTAAATTTTGAGATTTGAGGAAAACTCAGGTTTATGTCCTAAACACATAGTGGTTATTTTAAGAATGTTGGATAAGCGATTATCACTCGCTTGTGAATGCAGAACTTTGTAAATGTAAATTAATAGTACATACATAGGATTGTCAAGTAGAGAGGATGTCCCAGTGAAATCCTCAAAATTTGAGTGACAATCAAAATATGTTTGTCCTCTATTGCCTCAGAGTACAAAATTAATCAGTAATTCTTAGGGACAAATATTACTTTTTCTCTTAAACTTTAATAGGCTTCTGGTTTGATAACACATTGAGTCCCTAGTGTGTTCTTATGAATGAGACTATAGCATATTTTCCCTTCTTTCAATTTGTATTAAACAGAGAAAAGGGGGAGAATGGAGAGTGTGTGAAGAGCAAATATTTTAAAGATCCTAAAACACTTACATCATTCACATTTTGGCATGATAGAAATTGGGCTGTATCTTATAATCTGTGGCTTCTTGCCATTGCTGACATCCAGGAAGCAATCCTGAAAGAGTTGCCATGAACTTGGTTGATATTCCTGGTGGCAAGACAGGACAACTGTACCTCATCAGTGCTTCAGTCAACAAAATATTTCAGGTCCACTTAAAAATGGAATGTGAGTGTTCATTTTTGTCTGCAACTTTCTGATACCAACATCAAAACTCACAGAGATGTTAGCATCTTGGTGCAATAGGACACAAGGAGCAGGATGTACAAAACTTCCTCTGAAAGATTGGCTCACTCTAGTGATTTGGATAATGAGTTACCTGGAATTCAGGGCTCCCTGGTATCCCAGTAGAATGAGCTCCATCCATGGTAAGCTTTCTGTGGTTTTGGTGTCTTCCTGCTCCCAGAGTTGAACATCCCAAGGAATCTAAAATCCCCAGATTTGGGGCAGCTGGCATTCTCAGGCAAAATTTGAGCTGATGCCTGAATCCAGACTGCCTAAGTCCTGAAGCAGCCTGTTCATGTTCCCAGTAGTAGTTATTTTTCATTAGTGTTCTAGAAGGAAGAAGTGGGAGTAACGGGATGGAATAGGTTCCTTCCATTCGATCGCATTCCCTCACTGTATGTCTAGCAAAGCAACATGTTTCTGGCACTCCTCTCTGTAAGACAGTAGGACAAGTAAGAGTTGAGATTGTTTACTCTAGGTGACTTTGGCTTGCAAGTGAAATCTTTCCTTAAGACCTAATATATGGTAGAGGGGATTGTTCAAAGCACTGTATAAGCATAAATGAACCTATCTTATAGAAGAGAATACTATCTCAAAGGAAATAGCATTAACAAAGGCTGCATCACTAATGGTACTCATGGAACAGAGGATGATGTCATCAGCAGGATAAGAACAATAAATATTCCATGTCAGAAGATTTGGATTTTGAATGTGAGGAGGTTTTAGAATGTCTGAATAAACTATTTTACTGAAAATTTGTTTTTATGCATTCACAAGATTGGTATATGATTACACTTAGGTCTAAATAACTATACAAATATTCATTCAATACATATAAAAGAAATGAGAGAGTTTTAAACAGCATTGGATCATGGTTTAACATGAAGTTATTATTATTTTTTAGTGACTCAGAAGATTGAAAACATTCTTACAATTTTTGGCATCATGAATTTGATGAAATATACAAAATAAATTCTCTGTAAAAGGAGGGCAGCAGCTTCCAACAATATGACCACCCGACCTTGTAAGTACATCAGTTCAATTATAATAATTTCAGAGTTGTAACAAATTATAACAATTTGCACCCTAAGGTATGTCTTGCCTACTGGAAAAGCAGAGACACCAAAAGTGAAGGGAAAAAATCAGGGGGAAATGTTTTGATGTTAAGATACATGGGCATTTGTGTGTGTGGTGTTAGAAAGTGGTTCAGTTTCATTCTTTTACTTTTAGCTGTCCAGTTTTCCCAACACCATTTACTGAAAAGACTGTCTTTTCCCCATTGTATATTCTTGCCTCTTTTGTCATAGATTAATGGACCATCTAAGTGTGGGTTGATTTCTGGGCTCTCTTATGTGCCATTGATTTGTGTCTATTTTTGTGCCAGTACCATAATGTTTTGATTTCTGTAGTTTTGTAGTCTACCTTAAAATCTGGAATCGTGATACCTCCAGCTCTGTTCCTCTTCCTCAAGATTGCTTTACCTATTCAGGGTTTTTGTGTTTCCATGCAAATTTTAGTATTATTTGTTATACTTTTGTGGCAGATGCTATTGGTATTTTGATAGGCGTTGCATTGAATCTGTAGGTTGCTTTGGGTAGTATGGGTATTAAGGCACGTGAAATAAGTTAGACTGAGAAAGACAAATGCCATATGATTTTGCTCATAGTGGAATTTAAAAAAATTAATAAAGAAGCAAAAAGCAGAATCAGACCTTTAAGTAAAGAGATCAAACTGTTGTCTGCCAGAAGAGAGTGATGAGGGTCTAAATGGGTGCAGGAGATTGGGAGGTGCAGGCTTCCAGTTAAGGAAAGAATAAGTCATGGGAACAAAAGGCACAGTATAAGGAAGATAGTCAATGATATTGAAATAACACTGGGTGGTAAGAGATGGTAGCTACACTTGTGGTGAGCATAGCATAATATATAAACTGGTCAAATAACTATGTTGTACACCTAAAACTAATATAACACTGTCAACTGTTCTCAAAAAGAGAAGACGCATGAAATAATTACTGTTTAAAGAATCAGAATTGGTAGGTGTCATAGTAATTTGGTGACTTTGTACTGAGTTTTATATATATATGTATATACATATATATATATATATATATATATATATATATATATATATGTAAAGAGAGAGAGAGAGTTTGAGGACTTTGTACTGAGTTATTTATATATAAAATATATATATACACACACATATATGTGTGTATATATATATATACACACATATATGTGTGTGTATATATATATATATACACATATATGTGTGTGTGTATATATATACACATATATGTGTATATACACACACACACACACACACACACACATATATATATATATATATATATATATATATATATATATATGAGTGTTTGAGGAATTGAAGCACACTAATAGTTTTTGTGTTCATATATAGCATTACAGTTCTTCAATATGTGGTTTCTACTCTTTCTAGAAACCATTTGATTTTTTTCTGCTTCTCTAATAAGAAAAATGAGAAGAAAGAAGGATTGTCAAAAGGTGACCTGCTAAAATTACAAAAGTATAAGTTAGATATAGCCCCATGGTAAACATTTTCCTTCAAACTACCATGCCTTTATCTTACTTACTGAGATTGTACTTTATCACCCAAATATTTTATTTCTAAAAGTGTTCTGTACATGGCTGAATATTGAGAAGAGAAAATTAGAGGCATTGGAAAAGTAACAGTTCTTAGCTACAACTATATCCTTCAACCCAGCAAAATTAACTAACAGAGTTTACCTTTTTTATCTATTATCCTCATCCCCATTCACAGTCCCACTTTCTTATTTAGGCTGTGGTGCTTTCTGATAATTCTTATTTTTCTTATTGAAGTTCTTTTGTCTCACTGACCTTAATTAAATAATCAATGTATTTATTTTATTTCTCACTCTTCAGATAGTTCAAAGTTTTCCCTGCTTAATCAAATTCCCATCTCCATAATGGATGTTTCTTAGGAGCATAGCTGAATGTACTCACTAGTGTCTCTCATGAAATTCATATTTCCGTAAGCAGGGTAGGAAAGGCAAATGATTTTGTGGAGCCCAAATGTATATCTGTGTTTTTGTGTAACACTAAGAGTTCAAACCACAATTTCACTACTGACTACTATCTGTTTGACTTGGGGCAATTTGAAAATTACTTTCCAGCCTTATTTGCCTGATGGTAAATCAGGTAATATCTATCTCATGATGCTGTGGTAAACAATAAGAGATTTTAAAGGTGTCTAGCAGCTTTTCTTCTTTTTTTCCAAGATAATCTATGTATATTTCCAAATATCCTGCCCATCATAATAATTATGAACTCAAAATAATCAGGTCAGTATCCCATCTCATGATATACTTACTTAAAGTCAGATAAAGTCATCTAGCCTCATCTATATTAGACAGTCCAAAAGCTGCCCTCACTTTAAAGAGAACTTTTATGGGTGTCACGAGGAGATCTGGAAGGGTTGGAATAACAGACAGTATCCACTGCCAGAAATGGTGCCTCACATGCTCCCACACTGTGTTTGTTTTGGTGATTATATGTCCTTCTCTCGGTGAATACTTGTGTAATAAACATACATACAGAAACAAGCGTGGGCACTTTAGCAACTACTGCTTCTGAGTCAGGGCTGGAACGCTAAGATATGTATTCACCTATGCTAATGCTGAACTGTTCTCAGGGAGAGCTGGTCCCAAGAAGCCTTAATAATAGCTCTGTGGGAAGATTGTGAGAGATTCTTGGTTTTGGAGATGTTCCATTATCTCTTACAACCAATAGTGCCACCAAAATATGCTACAACAACTATCAGGAAGTAGGATCCTTGCTGGATTAGTACTTTCCATTTCCGGAAGACAGAAATCTGACAGCAATAGATTAGTGTCTTCCAATGTTCTCTGTCATATGTGTGTACAATAAAAAAGGCTAAAGAATTGCCTTTCATTTGTATTATCTGATGCTAGATTAAACAGATATAGCAGGTGTTTATGTGTGTGTGTGTGTGTGTGTGTGTGTGTGTGTATGTGTGTGTGTGTGTGTATGTTGTGTTTTGCTTAATCCAGCAATGATTATGGAGATTCCTAGCCAAGTCTCTATTATTTTCAAAATACAATAGCAAGTTGTAAGGACTGGATTTTAATCCTTCCCTCAGTATGGTTGAAGATGTCTGCTCCAAAGCAGCATTACAGAGTTGTCAAACTCTTTTCAGCCTGGCAAATAGAACCTAATGTCTTTCTTCACTGTATATTTGAACCTATCCAGTAGCAGAACATGCTTTATGACATTACTAATTTTCAGGTATGATGGCTCATGTCATTACATGAGACCCCATTTATAAGAGCTGTGAAAATGTGAATAATCTGTACTAATGAGAAATAATTACTAAAGTAAATAAAAGGATTTTCCAAGGGAGGGCTTTGTAAAATATGCTTATAGTAAATAATAAAATAGTGAACTATGTTAGTGTCAATACCAGAAAACACAACAGGCCTATGTAACTTGTTCACCAGATTTTTATGCTTTCTAATAGTTTATAACTAAAGACAAAATGTGAAAATAGGTGTGATATCCCTGATTAGAGTACAAAAGGCATTGTTTCCTATTCATGTGTAGTACCAGTAGTGTTATTAAATTGTTTATGCAAACATTTTTTAAAAGCCCACAGGTTTGATTAAATTAACATACGTAAGATTATAGAATAGATGCTCCGAGTGTCCAAGGGATACTGAATTTTAAGACATATTATAATCTCTACAAAGCCAACTAAGGGAATTTTATGATTTTAATGTCCTAAAAATGCAAGTCCTATATAAAGTTTGAGGATCAATTTTTATTGCTCAATGAAATTTCACTTGGGCCACCACACTTATTCTTTAAAAGTGAATCCTCTGGGCCACTTGGGTGGCTCAGTTGGCTGAGCATCTGACTCTTGATTTCAGCTTAGGTCATGGTCCCAAGGTTGTAGGATTGAGCCCTGTGTCAGACTCAGCACTGACCATGGAACCAGCTTGGGATTCTCTCTCTCTCTCTCTCTCTCTCTCTCTCTCTCTCTCTTTCTTCCTCTGCCCCTCTCTCCTGCTCACAAACTCTCTCTCAAAAAAAAAAAAGTCATCTCTTGGGGACGCCTGGGTAGCTCAGTCAGGTAAGCATCTGACTTGAGCTCAGCTCATGATGTCACAGTTTGTGGGTTTGAGTCCTGTGTTGGGCTCAATGCTGACAGCTCAGAGCCTGGAGCCTGCTTCAGTTTCTGTGCCTCCCTCTCTTTGCCCCTCCCCTGCTTGTGCTCTGTCTCTCTCTCTCTCTCTCTCAAAAATAAATAAACATTACAAAATAATTTTTTAAGTCACCTCGTATTGAACAAACAAACAAAAAAAGTAACTCCTCACAGTGAATATAGTTGTTGTTATCTATAGTTTATATCATATGGGTGATGGCCAGGAGGGCTACTGTAATCAAGGGTCAGGGCTAAATCCCTGAGTTGCCTCCAGGCATCTGCATTTTCCATTAGATTCTTCCTTGTCTTACAACTCTGCTGAAAATCTTTCTGACCAGAAGAAGAGTTTTGAACACACTAGAGAGAATAAATGTCCTTCCCTCAGCTGAGATATAGGTCCCGGAGTATTTTCCCCAAACCAGAGGCGTGTGTTGTAGAGAAGACTGAGTATATTTGGCAGTGATTACTCTTCCCTTCTCCCTGCCGGAATTATTAGTGCATTCTTCTAGGATTTTCACTGTGAGAACCTGGGAAGGCTCCTGGAGCTAAATTCTGCTAAGGTGTTGGGATCCCTCTCAGACTGGGATCTACTCACATGCACATCTATACTCAGCCTCCAACAGTTCATCGAAATTACCATCTAAGTGTCCCCAACAGAGTATGGCTCCAGCAGTTGCTGATCCTATTAGTTGTGACTCTCCAGATGTACATGTGTCTCCAGGTTCTGGGCTGGCAGATAACCATGAAACCTCAGTTTCTAATGGATTCAAGGACAGGACACTCAATGAGTCAGTTCATCTGGCCACTTTTTTTAAAACAGGAGTGTAGATTTCTAAGCTATTGACATTTTTGACACTGTCTCTTCATCATTGTTCACTAATCTTGCATTTTTTCTTGTGCCCTGATTCCATTGTGTTTTCATCTCTCATTGTCATATATTTCTGCATTTATAATACAGTTTGCCACTTACTTAATAACCACTTAAAGGTTGCAAGTAGTCAATATGTCATCCTCAGTGGCCAAGGAAGATAACGTTACCATGGTTATGCCTATCTGAATTGTTTACTCTTGCCTTTAAGCCATCATGTGTACACCTGAGAGTGGCAAATGTAAAAATTCCCCCAAAATTGCTGATGTGAATCAAAACACAGTGTTCAAACTCAGGTAATTAAATCTAAACATGTCATGAGTAGCTAGAAATCAGAACAGAGTAATTTGTGCGAAGATTTGAAGATCTTGGAATGAAGGTGATCCTAAAGATAATACCTATGAAATTCTAGAATTGATTTCACAGACCAATTAGGAATGGCAGATACTGGACAGTATGTAGACATATAAGACACTTTAAAGATTAAGAAGACTTGAAAATTCAGGTGAGCAGAACTTGACCATGGAACTTCAAGATGTTAAGAGATACTACTATTTTCTTGTGTGGTACAGATGTGGATCTGTACAAAGAATATAACCTTTTAAATCATTCTATATAGTCAAGTGCCCACTTTTTTCACTATGTACACATGAACAAAATGTTTTGGCTTTGTTTTATGCAAACTCTGTGTATGCATTATTATTTGCAAAATAGTACTTTATATGTTTGTATGCATTCAGAGAAGCCAAAGATTGTTTTTCATGAATAAGAAAAAAGGAAAATTAGCTTCAGTAATGTGTGTGTGTGTGTGTGTGTGTGTGTGTGTGTGTGTTTAACTTTGGATTTAGAATTTAAATGGTGTACAAATAAAAGTTAGTTTTAAAATTCTGTCTTCACATTTATTACAGCTTGGGGGGATTCAGTAGACTTCTCACTGGCTCATTAGTGGTGCTTATAAAACAAGAGCAATTGAAAAAAGGAAGGAACAGCTGTTTGGAAATGCAAGGAGAGAAATTAGAGCAGAAATGCAGGTAAAATATGGGCACTTTGAAAATAATTGTAGTGACATCAAAGAGGTACAATTTAAACATTATTTAAAAATACCTTGCAAACTGCTTTAAAACTCAAGATCCTGAGTCAATAATGAGTTTATGCATCAGCTACTCCAAATGTAATTGAAACGTGGAGAATGCTGTATAAGTTATTCATTAAAAACTATCCAGTTGCTGAGTAGGAAAGTAACTCCTCCTCTAAAGTCAGCACTTTAAAAATCCTGGGGAGAGTCACTAGGGCCATCAATATTTTGATTCATGACTGAAAGAATGTCTTGCATGAGGGGACACCTGTCTAATTCAGCTGCTGCCTTTAATTGTGGAAGATAGGCAAATGGGGATGATAAAGAGATTTGTTTAAAAAAAATTCAGGGTAGGGGTGCCTGGGTGGCTCAGTCGGTTAAGCATACGGCTTCAGCTCAGGTCGTGATCTCCTGGTTCGTGAGTTTAAGCCCCGCGTCCAGCTCTGTGCTGACAGCTCAGAACCTGGAGCTTGCTTCAGATTCTGTGTCTCCTCCTCTCTCTGCCCCTCCCCTGCTCATGCTCTGTTTCTATCTCTTAAGAATAATAAATAAACTAAAAACAAATTTTAAAAAAATTCAGGGTAGTGATATTTATTTGCATATTTTTTCTAATAGGGGAGTGATTTAAATATCATAATTGCATTCAAATTTGACAGAAAATAGATTTTCAACTTTACTGAATTTCTTTTTTTTAATCAAAATTCAACCCAAACTTTACACTTCTGGAACCCAAATTCAGTTGTTTCTGATTCTAAATTCTCCAAAGCACTCCCCATTCTGATAGCATAGAATCTTCACTCTCCTCATGGCAGAGTGCAACAGCTTTAATTACATAACACGCAACCAGAAAAGTAATCAAGTTGACTTTGCTCTGTGACATTTGGACCCAAAAACTTCCATGGTTATAAGAGAAAATATATTGCAATATATTTTATCCTTGAATGAAACAGTAGTATTCTTATAGTTTAGACAAATGTACATCAGTAAAAGTGAAATATGAAAAACTTTCTTCAAACATAATTTACTTTCTCCAAAATTCTGTTTGAAGATCCACTTTAATACATCTTTTCAGCAAGGCAAGCATTTCAGATTATTTCCATGCAGATGGAAATCACTCAGTTCTTCATTAATTGAGTTTCAAAATGTGAAAGGTGCTGAATAATCTAATTGGGAAGCAAAAACAGAAAGAAAAATTCTTCTTCAAGCTTTCATTATCTGTATAGCAACAATTCCGGGTTTAACTTAAGCAGTGTCCATTGTAAAAGCATCTCTTCCCCTTTTTAAAACCAGAAAATCTATACTCCTCAAGGAAAGGATTATTCTACCCTTCCCTCACATTGGTAGAAAATCAAGCACATTTATAGAAAAATCAAGAAAATCAGACTGGTGTCTGGGAAAAATAGCAGTAAACCTTGCCTTTCTAAGCCTACAACATCAAAGTCAGCTCCCCAGGTTTAAGTTTTCAGATTGGGTGTTGCATTCAAGCCTCATCTATTAATAATCGTCCCTTTGCTGGCCATTATTATCATCTGTTTCCTTCAGTGACTTGAAGAATAATATGTGATGAAGAAGAATATTTAAGAATTTTAGACTTTCCAGAGGCTTCTGGGTGGCTCAGTCAGTTAAGCATCTCACTGTTGGTTTCAACTCAGGTCATGATCTCATGGTGTTGTGAGTTGGAGTCCTGTGTCGGGCTCTGCACTGCCAGTGCAGAGCTTACTTGGGAATCTCTCTTTCCCTCTCTCTCTGCCCCTCCCCTACTCACACTGTCTCTGTCTCAAATAAATAAATAAACTTAAGAAAAAAAGAAGTTTAGATTTCCATGACCAAGTGTCATCTAAAAGTCATTTTCAGCAAAGAAAGCTTTGGTAGATGCATGCTTAAAGCATCAAAGATGATATTTAAATAAGGCATCTGAAATTAGGTAGGGGGAAACAGAAAGATTTTAGAATTTTTAGAGTAGACGCAAGATATAAACTCAGGCCAATGACTCACAGAATGTGTATAATCAGAAATGGTTATGGAAGTCCAGTTCCGGAAGAGATGGACTAAGCAACCTCTATCATTTCTATCCATGTGAATACATCCAGCACATCAAGAAGCATTTTAGGCCTCTGAAAGGTAAGTAGTAGCAGAGGATTATACAAGAACACCAGAAGTACCTTGGAGGTGGCAATTACTTTAGCACTTTTTTTTTCTTCAGTATGTCTTGATCAGAATGCAACCTGTAACCTGGAAGTAAACACCAAGGTACAGAAATTCAGGAGCCTTCCTCCCACCTTTTATTATTATCTGTTTGCTCACACTCCAAATTTCAAGTAACTGTCAGGTAGTGGTGGAAGAAGCAATAATGAGAGCCCACAAAAAACAAAACTCTGAGAACAGGAAGCTTTCTCTACAATCAACAATCTCACTCCAACCTATTGCTATTGCTTTATTTTGTTGTCTCTGTCCTCTTGTCATTGGAAAAGGGAGATCCAGGGAGCCACAATGTACCCAGGAGATCATACAGAGGAAGAAGCCCAAGAAGAAAATTCATAAAGAATGAAATACTGGGCTGGTCCCAACTTTTGCATGCATGGGTATAATCTTAATCATCATAACAAACACTTTGATAGCTGACCACCAGCGAGGACTCAGATTGAGCAATGACTGGTGCACACCAAGGAAAGGTCTGAAAAGTAATGCAAAGGATTTGAAAAATGAACTAACATTGACACAACAACCCACAGAAGGATGATTGGACCTTGTGACTTGAAAGAAAATGGGTTGATTGCCTATTTAAAAAAAAATTAAAAATCCTCCTTAGAATTTAGATAAAACTCAGAGTCCCATAACATAATAAGGAAAGTGTCCAAGATCTGATCCAAAATTATTCCCCAAAGGAAGAACCAAGGAAGTTTCAACTAAAATGGAAACAATCAGCTAACATCAACAAAATTACACAGATATGATTTTCTAGCAAAGTATTTAACTATTACACAGTGATCCAAGAAGCAGTCATGAACACTTTAAAAAATGGAAAAATTCAGAGTATCAACAAAGAAATAGAGAATGTAAAAAAAAAGAACAAAATGGAGCACCTGGGTGGCTCAGTCAGTTAAGCGTTCAACTTTGGCTCAGGTCATGATTTCAAGGTTTGTGGGTTTAAGCCCACATCAGGCTTTCTCTGTATTGACATCCTGGAGCCTGCTTCGGATTCTGTGTCTCCCTCTCTCTCTGCTCCTTCCCTGCTCACACTCTGTCTCTATCTTTCTCTTTCAGAAAAATAAATAAACATTAAAAAAAGAACAAAATGGAAATTTTTGAACTAAGAATGTAATAATAGATATGAAAGCTGTACTGATTGGGCTTTGTGATAAAATAAAGGTGACAGAAGATAGAGTGAACTTGAGGGTATGTCGACAGGAATTATTCCATCTGAACAATACAAAGAATTTAAAAAATAAACAGCCTCAGGGATGTACAAGAGAAACACAAAAGTTCTAACATTTGTGTCCTCAGAGTCTGAGAGACTGGTGATGTAAAAGTTGAACAGTTGAAAACTTCAAAAGTTTATCAGAACATATAAAGCTGTAAGTTCAATAAAAATGCCCCCCAAACCCCAAACAGGTTAAGCCCATATATTTCCACACTAACACACATCATAAACAAATTGTTGTAAATTAAAGCCAAAGAAAATGTATTGACAACCCCCAGAAAAAAATGACACGTTACCTATGGGAAGCACAATTTGAATGGCTGTGGATTTCACTTCAAAACTACAGAGGACAAAGAGAAGTAGCACAACAATATTAAAGTGTTAAAAGAGTTGTTAGCTTTAATTCTACATCCAGGAAAAAACATCTATCACAAATGAAGATAAAATACAGACATTCTCAAATACAGAAAAACTAAGAGAATCTGTTTTCAGCAGATCTGTTCTAAAATAATTGCTAAAGAAAAATCTTCAGACAGAAATGACATCAGAAAGAAAGTTGAACAGAAGAAATTACCTAGGATAAAGAGGAACACTATATAATGATAAAAGTTTTAATTTACTAAAAAGACATAACAATTCTAAATGTGCATGCCCTGAACAACAAAACTTAAAAATATACAAGACAAAAACTGACAGAACTGAAATGAGATATAGGCAAATCCACAATTACAAATCAAGATTTTAACACTCCTTTCTCAGTAATAAAAGTAGTAGGCAGAAACCAATCAAGAATATAGAAGTACAAAATAACACCATGAGGCAAAGTCCTCAGTTCATATTGAAATTAAATTAGAAATGAATAACTGAATGACAGTGGAAACATCAGTAGACATTTGGAAAGAAAAAAAATTAAAAAAAACTATACTTCATTACAACCTATCAGTCAAAAAGAAAGCCTCAAATGATATTAGAAAACATTTTGAACTTAATGAAAATGTAGACAAAAATAAAATCCCATAAAAATAAATTTGTGAGATACAGATAAAGCAATGATTAGAGGGGAATTTATACCATTAAACATTTACATTAGAAAACAGGAAGATTTCCTACCATAATTTAAGCTTCCAATTTAAGAAACTAGAAAAAAAGAGAAAATAAACCTATGGTATCAGAAGAATATAAGCAGTGAAGATAAAGAATGCAGAAATCAATGAAATTGAAAATTAAAAACAGAAAAATCAATGACATCAAAATCTAGTTCTTTGGAAAGATAAATGAAAATGATATGCCTCTACTAGGACTAATAAGGAAAACTGAGAGGAGACAAAAATAATATCGGAAATTGTGGTAGCAGGGCACCTGGGTGCTTCAGTTGGTTGAGCATCTGACTTTGGCTCAAGTCATGATCTCAAGGTTTGTGAGTTTGAGTCCTGCATTGGGCTTGCGGCTGTCAGCGCAGAGCCCAAGTCAGATCTTCTGTTCCCCTTTCTTCTGTCCCTCGCACTCTCTCTCAAAAGTAAACAAAACGTAAAAAAAAAAAAAAAAGAAATTGTAGTAGGAAGAAGTTTAAGATGACTTCCATTTTTTTCTCCCCGGTGTAAACACATTGTATATTTCCTCTCTTTGATTTTAGGCATAGCCTGTGAATATGATGGGCTTTCACTCCTCTGATCATATTGTGTTGTATAGCAGAAATGATTTTTTACGTATAAATAAAAGTTCTGGACAGATGTCTTTGAATTAATTGGAAAAGAGCTTATCCAGATGGTCTGAGTTAATCAGTGAACTGGCTAAACCTGGGACCAAAGGTCAGTGAGAAAGAAGTCAGAAGTTCAGTGTGAGAGATCACATGGCTGTGGGGGAAGCTCCAGGATGAGGAAGTGTGGACCACTGGAAAAGTTCCCAGGCTGACAGCTTGCAAGAGAATAGAGGCTTCCCTACTATAATGATAAAGAAGTGAATGCTGCCAACAATTGCCTGAGCTTGAAAGAATTGAGAAAGGAATACAGCTAGGCTAACATCTTGAGATCATTCTTTTGAGATCCTGGTCAGAGAACACAGTTCACTCATGCCTGGACTTTTGATCTAAAGAAACTGTGAAATAAATCTCAGTTGTTTTAAACTTTCAAGTTTGTATTATTACATTTTATTTTTATTTTTTTTTTAATTTTTTTTCAACGTTTATTTATTTTTGGGACAAAGAGAGACAGAGCATGAACGGGGGAGGGGCAGAGAGAGAGGGAGACACAGAATCGGAAACAGGCTCCAGGCTCTGAGCCATCAGCCCAGAGCCTGACGCGGGGCTCGAACTCCCGGACCGCGAGATCGTGACCTGGCTGAAGTCGGACGCTTAACCGACTGCGCCACCCAGGCGCCCCATCAAGTTTGTATTATTACATTTTAGTCATAAAAAGTTATTAAAAGAATGCAGAAAGGCTGTATCCCAATAGACCCTATAAACATCAAAAGGATACTAAGGGAAACCCAAAACTCTCTCTCCAAACATAAATTCTACACTTGAGGATGGACCAATTCTTTAAAGAACACAAATTATCAAAATTCATCCAAATGAATAGGTAAAAGAGGGAGGCAAAATACTAGTAGATAATGACCAAGTAGAGTTAATTCCTAAAATGCAAGATTGACTCATTATTGAAAAGTCAGTCCATGTAATCTGCTAATAGTCTAAAGAAAATAATCATAGTATTAATTTCAAGAAATTTCAGAAAAATTTCACATTAATTCATGGTAAAGACTCTCAGCAAATCAGGAATAGAAAAGAGCCATCTACAAAACAAACAAAAAAAAAAACCTGTATATATAACACCATTCTCAATAATAATAAAAAAGTCAATGTTCTCTTTCATGAATGGGAAAAAGGCAAAAAAATTAACTGTGATCATTCCTGTTCAACATTATACTGGGATATCCTACCATTGTCATAAGGCAGGCAAAAGAAATAAAAATCACATAGATGGGGGGAAAAGACATACAAAATTCTCCATTCTTTTTAACATTTATTTAAAAAAATTTTAATGCCTATTTATTTTGAGAGAGAGAGAGGGAGAAGGAGTGAGTAGGGTAGGTGCAGAGAGAGAGGAGGGCAGAAGATCTGAAGCCCAATACAGAGCTTGAACCCACAAACCATGAGATCATGATCTGAACCAAAGTTGGCCACTTAACCCATTGAGACACACAGGTGCCCTAAAAGATTCTCCATTTTCAAATAATATTATTGCCTATGTAGACTTTCCAAGTACTCTGTAGAAAATATGCACATAACTAGTTTAGCAAATTCGTAGCGTACAAGATCAACAAACAAAAAATAATTGTATTTCTATACAGTAACAACATACAATTGGAAATTTAGATTTAAGAAATACCATTTAAAGTAATTCCAAGATGGGGTCCCTGGTTGGCTCAGTTGATTGAGTGTCTGACTCTTGATTGCAGCTCAGGTCATGATCCCAGGTCATGGGATCGAGAGCCCCATGTCAGACCTATGTACTTACTTACTGACAGCATGGAGCCTGTTTGGGAGTCTCTCTCTCTCGTCCTCTGCCCCTCCTCCACTTGTGTTCTCTCTGTCTCTCTCTAAAATTTTGCAAAAAGCTCCAAAAAATTGAAATACTTAGGTACAAAACTAGCAAAGCATGAACATAATGTTTCCTGAAATCTAAAAAATGCTGACGAAAAAAATAAAAGGAGACCAAAATAAATGGAGGTATATGCTATGTTTGTGAATTGGAAGGCTCCATGTAGTAAATATTTTAATATCATCAAATTGATGTATATATATTTAATGTAATGCCAGTTAAAGCCACAACAGGATTTTTGGTCAGTATATATAATCTGATGATAAAATTAATGTGTAAATTAAAAGTACCTAGAATAACTGAAACAATTTTGAGAAAGAAGAATAAAGTTGGGGGGAACACTTTAAGTAATTTCAAGACCTGCTATAAAACAATTATATTCAATAAGTATGTTATTGGCCAAAGGGTAAATACATTAAGTCATTGACACAGAATGGAATGTTAAAATTCTACAAAAGTGGGCAACTGAAGTTTTACAAATTTGTGAAAGCAATTCAATGGCTAACGAATGTTATTTTTAGCATTTGATGCTAGAACAATTAATTAGACATCCATATTGAAAGAAGTAAACATTGATTTATACTAACTCACTCCAACTGAATGATAGACATACATGTAAAGCATAAATCTATAAAACTTTTAGAAGAAAACACAGATGAAACCTTTGGAAACTGAGTTAGGCAAGGGAATTTTAGACAGAACATCAAAATAAAATCCATAAAACAAAAAAATAATGGCAAATTGGATCTCATTTTTAAAAAGATGTGTGAAATACCTTATTAAGAGGATGAAAATACAAACTAGGGAAAGTATTTGCAAATCACATACCCAATAAAGGACTTGCATTTGGAATATATAAAGAGCTCTAGAATCCTGATCATAATTTATCTCTGAACGCCTGTGTGAACATTTTTTGCATGAACGTTAAGTTTTATTTCTCTAGTATAAATATGCCAGATTAGAATTCCTGGGTCATATAGTAAGTATTTGTATAACTTTCTAGTAAGTATTTGTATAATCTAAAGATTGCTTGTTCATAAAACTGGACTATCCAAATATCCTATGGATGAACAGAGAAACAAAAGTAGTGTATCCATACAATATAAAACTACTCAAGAATTAAAATCAAAAAATCATTGACACATGAAACAACTGAGATGAACTTCAGAGACATTATCCTGAATGAAAATAGCCCAAATCAAAATATTACATATTATACTATTCCCTTTCAATGTCATTTTGAAAGAGACAAAATGATAGTGATAGAGAACAGATCAGTTTTCCATGTATTATGGATTGGGTTAGGATGTGAGTATAAAGAGACAACATCAAGGATTTTGGTGGTGGTGTTATTGTTCTGAATATTGGTTGTCATGGCATTTACAGATTCTCAAAATGTATTAAAATTCTAGAGCTCCACATCAAAAAATAGGTATTTAGTTTAAAAATAAAAAAAAATTAAAAAATGAAAATGTAGAAGAAAATATTGCTGAATTACAAATCAAAGAAAGAGGAGTGCCTGGGTGGCTCTGTCAGTTGGGTGTCCAACTCTTGATTTCAGCTCAGGTCATTATCCCATGGTTGTTGAGCATGGAGCCTGCTTCAGATTCTCTCTCTCTCTCTCTCTCTCTCTCTCTCTCTCTGCCCCTCCTCTGTGTGTGCTTTCTCTCTCTCTGACTAGATAGAGATTTTTGTATGACTTCTAGTAATATTGGAATATTGGACCTAAGATTAACAAGTACATTTAAAATACCAGTTTCATAATTGGTTTTCAAAATTCATTTCACTCAAAACATGTTTTTGTTTGCTGCAGTGAAGTTTTAAGCAAAAAAAGTTAGTATATGATTTGATTTTACCATTTCCTACTATATCCTAAAAAAGTAGTCAGTAAATATAAGATTCCTATCATTATGCCACATACAGTCTTTGGAGGAAGTAGGTGTGGAGTAGGATATTGAGGAAGCAACAAGACAATGTAAGAGAAAATAAAATATGGATCACTCCATATTTTAAAATATGGATCACTCTTTTTTAAAAAAAATTTTTTTAACGTTTTTATTTATTTTTGAGACAGAGAGAGACAGAGCATGAACGGGGGAGGGACAGAGAGAGAGGGAGACACAGAATCAGAAGCAGGCTCCAGGCTCTGAGCCATCAGCCCAGAGCCCGACGCGGGGCTCGAACTCACGGACCGTGAGATCGTGACCTGAGCTGAAGTCGGACGCTCAACCGACTGAGCCACCCAGGCGCCCCTGGATCACTCTTCTAAGTACCTTATATTTTAACAAGAAAATAATTAAGTTCACCAAAGTTTATAATGCTTATAATGCTATGAGAATTATTTTCTATGCTATTTGTTTACATAACAAATCAATGCTCAAAATCTAAAATCTAATAAATATCTTGAAAACAGTAACAATTATCTGAATAAATCAACAGGTATCTATATTAATATATCCAAACTAAAATAACATTTAGAAAAAAAGTGGCCGTGTCTTTTTTTGTAAAGAAATAAAAAATGAAGGAAAGAAGGGAGAGAGAAAAGGAGGAACACAGAAAAGTAGTTGTGTGTACAAGATAGGTATAATTTTCATAATGTTCTCTGAAGAAAGTGTAAAGCAAAATACATGCAACTTTAACTTTTCTTGTACTTACATTGCAACAGTAAAAAAAAAGAAACTAATTTTTAGATATAACACATATCTTACATGTTATTATTTAATATTAAATATAAAGTAGATACCTATTTTAATAATGAGTTTTAATTCCAATATATCTAAAAGATTATGTTAACATGTAATCAATGTAAAACTTACTTGAGAGATTTTTATATTATTTTCTTAGTACAAAACCTTTTTTTACTAAATATTTGAAATTTTTACGTATTTCAAGTTTTATACTAAATTTTCATCAAGATTACATGATCTGTATTTAGATTTAATAAAACTGAGTTTAAAAAGTAGATTTACATGCTTGTTGTTCCAAATTTACTTAAACATTTTCCAGTAATTGAATTAACAATTTCAAATTTCAATTTATACGTTTATATTCAATTTTAAAATAGTAAAATAAAAAATTCAGTTCTAAGGTCACACTAGCCACATTTCAGGTGTTCATTAGTCATATGTGGCCAGTGACTTTCATTTTGGACAGTGCATTTCTAGTACATAAATTTAAATTATTTAAATAAAAATAGACATTTTTAGTAGGTTATTCCCCTCTTGGAAATGTCTTGGCATCTTGTAAGTTTTATAATGAAAACTTTTGTCTACTGATGTTTACTCCTTGAAATATTAAGTGTGTATTGACTTTAAAGACAAACAGGAAAAATGGACATTGTTTATATTTTTATTTTTTATGATGATACTATGATAAAACTGTCTTTTATGCTGGTATTTGAGAGTAGCAGTCAATCTGGTGTATTAATTGTGAGCATTCTCCCTTTTGATACATTTGCTTTACTGGGATTCAGAATAAAGCGATATAGTTATTTGCAATTTGCTATAATTTAATTGGTTAAAATTCTCTTTTCTCAATATATTAAAATGGTATAATTGTACAGTGTAAAATCAGTAGGCTAATTTTATTTTCTATAAGGAACAGATGTCAGGGCAAAATCCTCCTAGTTTTGAGCAGCCCCAGGCATTATGAAAAGAAGTGATCATCTGCAAAAGTCAGTTTCATGGATAAACAGAAAAGTGGGCACTTTTTAAATTTAAGTACTACTTTGCATTTTTGTAGCTAATTCCACACTCTGATATCCCAAGTACCTTCTTAATTCCCTGTTATATCCCTCAAGACTCCAAGAGCAACTTCCATGTTAATTCATATCATTATAATTCTCTGAAATGGAGAGTGTAGCAAATGGGAAATTGCTAAAGAGTAAGGGATTTCAAATCTGGACAAATATTCACACCTTTCATCATGTGCATAAATACACACATCTTTTACCTTATGAGCATATAACATAAGGTCATCTATTGGCAGATATTTTTGGAGTTCATCAAATTAAAAGAAAATTTGTTATGTGTTTTCATAGAATCACATAGAGACATTCAGTTTTTATATATCAACAGAATTCTTTATATCACCTTATTCAAAATATACTATAGCTCAGCTGTTTGGTTGGATAAAGTAGATTTTTCTTGCTGACTGCAACTTGATGCTGGGATGGCCTGGACCCAGGAGTTCTATAGCTATCTGGGGAACACAAGATCCAAATTAAATGTGCATGGAGCTTAGAAATAAAAGTGGTGAGAAAATCATAAAACAATAAACTAAGTCCGCATAAAAATGTTTGAACCTCATAAAAAAATGAAGCCTGAATGCAGACATTTTTCATTTTTTTCTGTGAACCATGTTTCTCCTTGCAAGATAGTTTTGCTGGGTTTTGGGGCAGTTACCATGACTAGGTAATAAATAATGCAACTTGTTTCATATCAGTTTCTTCCTACAGAAATAAAATGATTTATCTTTTTTTTAGTGTCTTCTGCTCTGTAAAGAAAGTATGTGGATGAATAAAGTCATGACTTTAGAATACACTGAACACAAAGGACCGGTGAGGTTTAACACTCAGTAAAGATTAGCTTCTCTTGCAAATAATTTTGTTGAGGAATTCTGGAGCCGTAAAAAATAAAATTCATAATTGTTTCTTCAACTACAATTTGAGCCTTTCATATGGCTATGGTAAGAATCTGTTAGAATTCACCACAGACTTACCGGGAATCCAGTTAGCACTATTTTGTGCACAATTGCTACATAGAAAGAGAGTAGTAAGATAACTATCAATGATAGCCAAGTTATGGAAAGAGCACAAATGTCAACCAACTGATGAATGGATAAAGATGCGGTATATATATACAATGAATACTACTCAGCCATCAAAAGAATGAAATCTTGCCATTTGCAACAACCTGGATGGACCTAGAATGTAATTATGCTAAGAAAAATAAGTCAGAGAAAGAAAAATATCATATATTTTCACTCACACGTGGAATTTAAGAAAACAGATGAACATAGGGGAAGGGAAGGAAACATAAGCTGAGGATTGCTAGAGGGGGAGATAGATGGGGGCATGGGCATTAAGGAGGGCACTTATTGGGGTGAGCACTGGGTGTTATATGTAGGTGATGAATCACTAAACTCTACTCCTGAAACCAGTAACACCATTTCATGAAATATTATGTTGACTTTCTTTTTATACCAATTTATTAATAAGAGGAAATTAGATTCTCTTGAATTTATGTTTTTCATCCATATAGAAAGGAGATAGATTTTTTTCAACTCAATTAAAATATTTTTTTTATTAATGTTTATTTTTGAGAGAGAGAGAGAGCGTGAGCCAGGGAGGAGCAGAAAGAGAGAGAGAGAGGGAGACACCGAATCCGAAGCAGGCTCCAGGCTGTAAGCTGTCAGCACAGAGCCCGATGCAGGGCTCAAACTCATAAACCATGAGTTCATGACCTGAGCCGGAGTTGGACGCTTAATCGACTGAGTCACCCAGGCGCGCCCCTCAACTCAATTCTTAAACAGAATACCAACTTTTATTTTTTTTTAAGTGACCATATTTTTTAATAGGACTACTGTGGCCTCAGTATGTTTAAACAAATTTCTCTTAACTATATTTCTTTCCTAGTAATGGCTTACAACCAACTAAATTAGTATATTTAATGCATATTTCTGATTAATATATAAATTTAGACATTGGTAAAATCCCATTGTATATGTTTTTCAGTTTCTTTAAAGCAAGAAAATCAGACATTAGCTAAAATATTTTTTGTTTCACTAAGAGATCTTTATTTTTTCAGCTATAAATTTTGTTGATTTCTTTTTCTTTTCACAAATTTTCTTAAGAAAGGGAGTAGAGGATTTGATGTGATAAAATATGAAATATATCTTTACAGAAAATATCAAAAATACTTATTGTATACTCTATTACCAACAAAGGCACTGCTTTTGTTATTTTCCTATGATTCTGTTAATCCATGTACCGCTTTGTTGTACTTTTTTTTTTGAGGAACCATTCCTTTGAACAGTGTTAAAAAATGTTAAATTCTGTTGTATATACATCAACTCTTCCTTGTTGATTAACATTTATTTTATATCAAGAAAAAATTGATTAAATGATATCCTGATATAGAAAACTAGTATTAATTATACACAATGAAATCACCATACGGTAGTGATGAGAAAGAAGGGTGTGAGAGAGAGACTGGGATGAAGAGTTTATTTCTTGTTGGCTCTACACCTCCACTGTAAATCAGTGAAGGTGTTCTTATTGTCAGTCAATAATGTACCTTTGCTGATGAAACATACATTACTTGGGTCACTGCCATCTGCTGTGCTGGGGATAAAGACCTGTAGGATCTCAAGTGTGTAGTTAAATTACTTCCATGCAGAACATATTAGCCACAGAATGGACACTTAGCCCTTTGCTCCTGCTAGGAGCTGGAGAATATTTTCTGAGTAGCACAAATGAGCACTTTACCATTTGGGGTAAATTTACAGGTAGCAGTAAGTTAAAATGAAAGGTTAAACTTAAAGAGCATGAATAAATTGGTTGAGATAACTTCTCTAGCAACTTATGTGTTTTTCTCCTATTAAATTTGAGTTTTTAGTATTTAATATTTTGAATATTATGTTGTAGTATTATAGGAAAATGTAGCTCAATCATTTCCTCGCAGCCTAGTTAACTGAAGTTCTGTATCCCTGCTCTGTCTTCAAGGGCCATAAAATGGGAAAAAATAAAGAATAATCAAATGCAGTGCCACATAGGCTTAGATAAGATGGATCCTGTATTTTATTTAGAAGGGTCTGTATATCGCAAACAAAAAAAGACGTCAAGTTGTTTAAAAGACACATGGAGCCTATACCTTGGAATCTGGCCCTCAGTATTGGGAGGGTACGCTTTGTGTCTTTCAGTGCCCACGTTCATGAGCAACATCCTCAGGCTCCAGAGAATGCTTCTCCACTGGAGCTGTGTGTCCTATGGCAACCATGGCCTGTGTGACTGGTGCCAGTATGTCTGGGATGATACTCCTTCCAACTACAAGGAAGATTTGAGTGGTGAAGTTCTTTGGAAAGAGCAAAGACAAATTAGCCTTTTTATGTTTCAGTTTGTGGTCCTGGAAGTACTCCTAATTTAATTCAGTATTTACAGCAGTTGCACATATGAGGAACATTTTGTAGCATTAAACAGTCATATCAGTCCTATATTTGCATATATGCATGTGTGGGGATAACATCCATGGAGCCTAATACTCTTTGTAACGTTGAATAGAGCTATATCATTACTTTAAGGATAGTGAAATTGCGATATAAGTGACCATTATTTGTATGATGAAGTTGAATTACTTATAGTATTTACTGACCCTTTCCAATATTTGATCAGAATATGTAGAGTACATTGTTTATTTTTAAATCTAAAAATTGATTATTTCCCTTAGCAGTTCTTTGACAATAATTCAGAAATTCATCTTATTTGCAATTGTTTTCAATAAAATAATCTCTGTAAAATACTGGCTTTAACAATAAAACTGTACTGAGACAATGCGGCGGCGATGTCCAGGAGCCAGGCGAGTGCCGCGGCGGCAGCTGTGGGGTTCTCGCACACGCACAGGGCAGGGCAGGGTGGCAGGGCGGCTTGGGCTTCGGCCTCCCTCCAGTTCCCAGGAAGGATAATACTATCCTTAGTTATAACCATAATGAGATGAGTACTGGCAGTGGTGTTAAGTGCCATTTTGAGCTGGCGGCCAGCGCAGAAGCAGCAGCAGCAGAGGCAGAGGCACCGGTGCCTCTCTCTCTCCTCCCCTTCAGCCTGAGCCAGGGGAGGGCAGGCGCCCGGGTGTCTAGAGGCGGTTCCGCTGCCCAAGAATGGGAATTCTCTTCACCAGGAAATGGAGACTGTTCGATCACCAGGGGCACAAAGTTATTCTTGGGCTGGATAATGCAGGGAAAACTACCGTCCTTTACCAAGTTTCTATGAATGAAGTTGTACATGCATCACCTACAATTGGAAGTAATGTAGAAGAAATAGTGATTAATCATACGTGTTTCTTAATGTGGGCTATTGGTGGACAAGAATCTCTTCGTTCTTCCTGGAACACATACTGTACTAACACAGAGTTTGTAATTGTTGTTGTGGACGGTACAGACAGAGAAAGAATTTCTGTAACTAGAGAAGAACTCTATAAAATGTTAGCCCATGAGGACCTAAGGAAAGCTGGATTGCTGATTTTTGCTAGTAAACAAGATGTTAAAGAATGCATGACTGTAGCAGAAATCTCCCAGTTTTTGAAATTAACTTCTATTAAAGATCACCAGTGGCATATCCAAGCATGCTATGCTCTTACTGGAGAGGGATTATGCCAAGGACTTGAATGGATGATGTCATGATTTAAGATTAGATGATCTCTACTGACCTCTTCTCATAGACTTTGTATAAACGAAGTGCTGGACTTTATCTGAAAGCTGCAAAAATTAATGGTTTAGATATATTTATAATAAACTGATTTAAACTTTTTCTATAAGAAGAAAAATTAAGACCACTCATTTGAGAACAAAGATGAAGTCTCACTTTCCAATCTGCTTTCTCATTAGTCCCTTCCAAAGCAAGGTCTTTAAAGCTGTGATTGCCATTTTTCTCATAATGAATCCTCTCAGGACATTGTGTAGCTTCTGGTAAGTACAAAGGGAGAAGGAGACATTTTTAACTTTAAGAGCTTTATTGTCAGTATAAGCCTCCCTAGTTGAATGTTGTTCTCTTCTTGTTCCATTAAGTCAGACTACAAATCAGCACAGATATTCAGTTTCCAATATTTTAAAATGTAAGGTTACTTATGAAAAGTATTTTACATAAGGTTGTATATCTAATGTGTATATACCTCAAGTTCAAGTTTATGGCTTTGATTTATGTTGCAAAGAAAAGCAAATAACACAAAAGGTAATACTATCCTTAGTTATAACCATGATGAGATGAGTACTGGCAGTGGTGTTAAGTGCCATTTTGTGCTTTCCCCTGTGTTCTCTATATTGTACTAACCAACCCATAAAATTATTGAGCTGCTCTTAAAAAAAAAAAAAAAGCGAACGAAAAAGAAAGAAAAGGAGAAAGCTCGACATTTTGTACCTATTTTTTTGTTGATCAAATTACATACATGAAAACATGTAATCTGAGTGGAGTATCTGCAAACTTTCGGCTTAGTGTTAGGAATGGACAGAATTTCACATTGAACAATTCTTGTTCCCTTTGTTGGATCTATGCCATCTAAATTACTGAGAAAATTGTTAATCCATTAATTAATCATTAATTATGATTAAAATTATCAAGTGATTTTTTCCCACATTAATTGGAAGCTATTGTGTAAAATATGCCTACCCAAAGAAGTATCATCCTATAAATATTATAAAATAATTTACCTAGAGTCTTCTTAGGTATTGAATTATACAAGCAGTTAGAGTGAGTTTGAGATAAAAAGTACTTATTTTCTAAGCAACAAGGTTATTTCTTAATTTGAAAATTTCTTATTTCTGGAGTTGGGATAGTTTGAGATTTTTTTTTTGTTTCTATGCTTTTTTTCTTTTTCACTTCTTACTAACCAGTGTGAATGCATTGACAACTATAAAATACAGTTTTTTTTAATGCTAGTAAGAGTTGATCAATGCATGATAAATTATTTTTACAAAGAAGTAACTTGGCCCCAAATATCTTATGTTTGGCTAGTGTATTTTGTTTTTCACTGAAAATGGAAAGATAGGAAGGTTGAAGGTATTTTTATTGTACTTGTAAACAGACTTATCCTAAATGTGTTCACACATATTTTTGGGTACTCTCTTTGTATATGTTTCATGCCCTGAAAATCTGAAGGCTGATCCAAACTGGCATGTTTTAGAATGTTGAATAAAAAAAGTAACTACCTTGAATATGAGCCTTTTGGATTTCACGCAGATTTTGATGAGGGGTAATAGTATATACTACAAGCATTGACAAAACTTTGAAAGTTTCTTTCTGTAAAATATAATATACTCAGTAGCTAAATCCAAGTCAGGCATGGGAGATCAGTGTTTAACAGTGGATGTTTTGTGTTTGTATTTATATTATAATGTTCATAATGCAAGTATAACATTTTATAATATTTTAATATTTGTCAACTTGCTTTTACAAAGGTAAATTCTAAATTACTAAAAAAAACCAATAAAACTGTACTTTTGCCAAAATGAATATAAAAAAAGTAATTTCTATGGAATGAGCATATACTAAACTCTGATATATATTAATTTATTTGATGACTTATCCAAACATTACCAGTGTTCAGGGAAAACACTGATTAAATTCATTGCCTTAGAGCCTGTGCTTTTTTTAGTCATAAAATTAAAACTTTACACATATCTTTCAATTGTGTCAATGTAAAAATAGTTTTAAGTTAAGAAGATAAAATACAGTAGATATAATGGTGTGTTGGCTATATTTGTGTTTTTGAATATTTAGACATTTGGTTTGAATTTAGATACATGTCTTCATTTGTACTGCTGCTTAGGCCCTGCCAAAGTTAGTGTGATGACCTGAAAGAAGTGTAATATTCTATTTATATTATATTTTGAAGAAAGGAGAGTTCATTGTATACTAAAAAGATGGTCGTGTAGAAGAAATGTGACTTAAACAGAATTTTATGAGATTTGCAGAGCAATTGCGATGACAGAAGATAAGTCAAGAGAAAGAAATAACAAAATCATGAAAGCAGAAGCAACCGGACATACCCACAGGAACTAAACGAGCCTCCTGGTTCAGGAGCTCCTCACTGATGTCCAAGGGTACAGGAAGTTGGAGCCTTTCAAGGAGACTCTTAAAAAGCAGGCAGTGCAGTTGAAGACTGAGGCAGTTGTAACCTACACAGAAATTAGAATTAAAATCACAATTTGGAACCTTGAAAGAATTTGTGTCCATACAGAGCCCATTATCAATTTCATTTTCTCTTCTTTCAAAAACAAAACAAAACAAAACAATTTTATCTAGTGTCTTTTAAATTCCTTTGACATCAAGGATTTTTAGCTTACTTAGATTGTATCCCTTTAATTCTTCTCATAATTTTTTGCAATTGGTAAAGATTACTAAGTAAATGGTTAAATAATAAACTAATTACTCATACCATTAGCTTATTGAAAGAAGATTTTTAATTATTCTAATATTGATGCTGCTGTGAGACTTTATTTCTAACTGATTCGTGAATCTCTCAGAGATGAGGAATAATTCTTTAAGTTTGCCAAGCAGACTTTTTTCACTTGCCAATTGAAGGATATTTGGGTTGTTTTAATTCTGAGTGATTATGAGTAGAGCTTTCCTGGGTTGAATAGTGTCTTCTAAAAATTCATGTTCACTCAGAGCCTATAAATGTGACCTTATATGGAAATAGGGTCTTTCTAGATGTGATCACGTTAAATGAGGTCATTCTACATATAGTAGATTCTAAATCCTGTGACTGGTGTCCTTGTCAGGAAAGGGACATTTGGATATACAGAGACATAAAGTACACGCAGAAGGGAAAAAGTCCATTTGGAAATGAAGGCAAAATTTGGAGTGATGCAGCTAGCCAAAGGAAACCAAGGATTTCTGGCAATCACCAGCAACTAGGAGGAGGCAAGGAAGGTTTGGATTCTTTCTGAGAGCCTACAGAGGACTTCTTGCCTCCAGAATGAGAAGACAATAAATTCCCCCTGTTTTAAGCTATCTAGTTTATTGTATTTTGTTACACAGACGTATGAATCTAATACAGAACTGCTATGGTAGGTCATATGATTATTTGCTTAGCTTTTGTAAGAAATTGTCAAATTGTTTCTTACTTAGCTTTCCCACCAGAACTCGATGAAAGTTCTGTTTGTTCTGGGTCCCATCCGGCCCCTAGTACACTACCTTTTAATTTTAGCAGTCCCTAGAGATGTGCAATAGCAATTAACTGTGGTTTCAAATTTTGCATTTCCTCAGTGACTGATGTTATTTTTGATGTGGTTATTATCTAGATCTCTGAATTAGGCCTTTAAATGCCATTTATCCCCCCCCTTCATTTCCTAAAATGTGTTTCCCTTGTCTCTTTTTCTCTTCTCTTTCGCTTAGTTGAATTTATATCAATTTTTTTTTCATATCATGATAATGGAGTTTCAGGAAGAATCATGGGTTAATGCATGCATTCAACCCACCATCTTTCCCAGAACTCCAGGCTTGGTTTTATTCAAAATTACTTACAAATATGAAGGTGGAAATTAAAGAGACAGGTTTGATAAAATATAAATTATACAAATTAAGAAAATTGCATTGCCTTTGAAATTAACTTCCTATTTTTATAGCAGTGTAGACATTGTTATATTGATTGCACACCCATTGACAGTAAGATATAAGCTTAAAGTACATATGTAAGAATGCATAAAGTTTCATTTCCCGACTCTTGATAAATTTAAACATTCTAAGTCAGCATTCCTAATGTACTTAACCTCTATGATGATTTCAAACACCTCCAATTTTTTTTTATTCCTCCTTTCAAGAGATGAGGCTGAACTTCCCTTCCCTTGGGTGTGGCCTGGGCTCAGTGACTTGCTACTAATGAAAATAATGAAAGAGAAGTGATGGGATATAAGTGTCTTTTAGCTTTTCTTTTTAGCTTAGCTAAAAGACACTGTGATTCAGCTCTCAAGATTTTATTTCACTCTCTATTATACTTGACTCATATAGTATTTTGGCACATCCAAGGGAAATAGGAGAAAACAAAAAACATGAAGCACCAATAAAATAAAGCTATTTTCTGTTTCCTCTATTTCATTTTCCCTTATCCTGTCCAGCATACTCTGGAGGCTGGCGGTTTTCTTGTTTTGTTTTTTTCTGTTGTTGTTGTTTTAAAAATTTTTTTAAATCTTATCTTCAGTTCTCTACCAATGAATTAAATGACCATGATAAGAGTCCTCTGGTGTGACATTTGACATGTAAAAGAAAAACTAGAGAATTCATATAATTTTTTTCTCTCTCAGGAAAGCCTTGTGAGAACTGAAACCAACATATTTTCCTGTGTTCATGTTAAAGAACTCTGGGACTAGGCATCTTTTCCTTTCTCTATATTAAACAATGTGAGGATAGGGAAAGATAAGATCGATACTTGCTACATTAGAATAAGTTCAGTACTTGCTCTTAGAAGATGAGATTACAAAGTATGTGAACAACTGACATGCCCAGATGAACTACGTGATCATCCATCCAGCAAATACCAGGATCCCTGGGCTCACAATCCAAATTTTATGATTTTATCAACTCTACTTATTCCCAACTAAAACCCTAATAATATCTTCTCCTGATTATCTCCTTCTAGGAAGGACACTACTAATTATCCCCTAAGGGATTGTTCTTTATTGCAGTTGGCTTTGCTTCAACAATAGATTTCCTGTTTGTCTTTTGAGTATCAACACTTGTCAAGATTATTGTCCTTCTAGGAATAGGAATTTAAAAAAAAAAAAAAAAAATATATATATATATATATATATATATATATATATATATATATATATATAATGTGACAAAGCTACATGATGATTCGATTCTAGTTTGTATCTTCACACACTTCACAAACCTTCAAATGAAGTTGTATATCCTATATCTTTAATAAGTTGAGAAACATGATGGAGAAAAGAATATAAAAATACAACTGAAAGTAATCTAAAAAAATATTACATTGGAATCATCTTAGTTTATCCCTAAATAAAATTACTTATATATCTAAAGGGTTCAGGCATTTTTAAAATGTTTATTTATTTTGAGAGGGAGTGCAGGCTCTTGGCATGTGAGGGGGGGAGGGGCAGAGAGAAAGGAGGAGAGAGAACCCCAAGCAGGCTCCTCGCTGTCAGAGCAGAGCCTGATTCAGGACTCAATTCAGGTCTCAATCTCATGAACCGTGGGACCATGACCTAAGCCAATATTAAGAGTCAACACTTAACCAACTGAGCTATCCAGGCTCCCCTAAAGGGTTCAGTCATTTTATTTTCCTACTGGAAATGGACCTTACACAAATGGACATAGTGAGTAACACTTGAAATAATAGTAAGAGGTAGTCTGCCATTTCTGCGTGGAATGGGCATTCTTTAGCTCTTCTTCATTTATATATCACTAAAAATTAACTTCAGACTCTTTACTGAGAGCATATTCTGACAATTTTGGTGGTGCTAAGTAGAACAGGATGACACTAAGCAATGTGAATAACAGAAAAAGAGGAAGTTACAAGCAAACTGTGTATAGAGTACTACTCAAATTTACTTACTCAGGAATACACCCACTTTGTCTTTCATTAATTTTGAAAGATTCTATTTCTGTGCTTTCATCTGCTTCAGAAACTAAATGTTTGGCCATATTTGAATAGTTTTTGGGTCACTCAGTTATCATTTCTACACATGTGGGAGAACTTAGCATCACAGAATCTACTCTCACAGTTAAACAAAATTTCAAAGGCCCTCTAGTCAATTAATGTAAACTTAGATTCTGCTTTATTTTAATTTTTATTCTCTATCCTATGTGTTTTGTTTGAAAGTCAATATTAGTAGTTCATACATATAACAATCTCTCAGATATTTTCAAGACAATCATCATACTTTACCCTCTTTCCCTAGTTTGTCTACCATTCCTCAAAAATAAAATACGTAGTTCCTTGGCTATTTCTTTCACTTTCTCTAATCTCCTAATTATTATAAGTATTGCATACTTTAGACTAAAATTTTTAAAACTTTTATTTTTAAACAATTATAGAGTAGCAAGACGTTGAAAAGTAAGTAGAGAGAGGTCACAAGTACTTTTTACCCAGTTTTCCTCAGTGTATACCTCTTATATATTATAATACAGTATTAAAGCCAGAATAGTACATTGATACAATTTGTGTATGACATTCTACCTCATCTTATCCCTTGTGTGGATTTGTATAAGCACCACCACCATCAACATAAAGATCTATGGAATGGATAAAGAAATTATGGTTTATATACACAATGGAGTACTACGTGGCAATGAGAAAGAATGAAATATGGCCCTTTGTAGCAACGTGGATGGAACTGGAGAGTGTGATGCTAAGTGAAATAAGCCATACAGAGAAAGACAGATACCATATGTTTTCACTCTTATGTGGATCCTGAGAAACTTAACAGAAACCCATTGGGGAGGGGAAGAAAAAAAAAGATTAGAGTGGGAGAGAGCCAAAGCATAAGAGACTCTTTAAAACTGAGAACAAACTGAGGGTTGATGGGGGGGTGAGAGGGAAGGGAGGGTGGGTGATGGGTATTGAGGAGGGCACCTTTTTAGATGAGAACTGGGTGTAGTATGGAACCAATTTGACAATAAATTAAGTATATTGAAAAAAAAAAACATAAAGATCTATGTCGTTACCACAGGTTCCCCTCATAGGACTTCTTTAAAGGCACAGCCACCCACTCACTCCCCACCACCATCCCTAACCCTTGACAACTATTAACCTGTTCTTCATATATATAGTTTTGTCACTCATATAATGTTATGTAAGTGCAATCATATAATATGTGAGCACTTGAGATTGGATTCCTTTACTCAGCACAGTGTGCTGAGGTTCATCCAAGTGGTTGTGTTCAAGTTTGTTGTTTTATTGCTGAAAATGGGGCATAGTTTTTAACTATTTATCTATTCAGGAACATTTTGGTTGTTTTCAGTTTTGGGTTATTATGAATAAAGCTGCGGTGTACATTCATGTATAGGCTTTGTGTGAACATATTTCTTTTTTATTTCCCTAGATAAATGTCCAGGTTTGCAATTGTCGAGACGTATGCAACCATACATTTAGTTTTCTAAAAATTTGACAATTTCCCATCGTGGCTGTACCACTTGACACTCCCTCCAGCAATAGATCCCATTTCTTCGCATCTTTGCTGGCATTTGATGTTGCCACTGTTTTTATTTGGCTGTTTTAATATTTGTATAGTGATATATCATTGTGTTCTTAATTTGCATTTTCCTGATGGCTACTTATGTTGAACAATATACTTATTTGTTAGCTATATACAAATCTATTTTTTTACATTTATAACGTATATCATCCTTATATTGCTTCTGTATATACTAGTGTGTGTGTTGTGTGTGTGTAACAAATTTTTATCAGTTGATATCTTAGCACGTCACTAGGGTAATTTCACTATTCCATGAATTTAATTCCCTCCAACCATTAAAATATAGCTGATTTCTACTTGTATAAAAAGCATATCCTTTTTCTGATAATTTATTAAGGAATCTGAAAATGATGCATAAATATGTACCAAAATCACAGTTATCAGATAAGTATCCCAGCCCTCTAACTAATCCAGTCTTTTAAAAGCATATCCAAGCCAGAAGACACAAAGAAGATTTATTAAGTGAACTGGAATTACACAGTCTGCAAGTGTGTGAAGCAGAGACAATTCAGGTTAAAATATTTTTTAGCAATCCATTGAAATTGTGAATTACACACAGATCTTGTGGCTACATCTCTGATGCCAATCCACAATGTCTAGCTTCCGTGGAAGTAGCAACATCAAATTTTCAGTTTTACAAGATGCAAAGCATTTTTCCCTTTGCCATCGTATTTTGAAAGAAATTTATATAATTATATATTTATCCAGAAACACACATTTCCATTTACATAACTGGCAATCAACTCAAATATTAAACTGAAGTCTGATAAGACAGCAAAAGTTATGATTAGTTTCTATGTTCTTGCTCTAATGTATGCATGACCTTGTAAACCCTTGAACCTCTTCAAAATATAGCTTAGACATTTAAGGAAAGTTTGAATTTGCTTATAATCTAAAGCTTTGCAGGTAACATTTCCAAAAGAAAAGCTCCTATCGTGTGATTCCTGAGTTTGTTTCCACTTTCATAATCTTCCCTTAATAGCAGTGCAATCCTAACATACTGTGTAGTTTCATAGTCTTATAACTGCTCTTATGAGGCATATAGAGGGCTATAGTGATGGTGGAGCGTAATGGTTAAGAGCCATACTTCCCCAGTTTAAAATCTGTCTCTGTCATTTAGTAGCAGAGTGAATTAGAGCAAGCTACGTTGGCTTTTACACTTTATAATTTCCTCATCTATAAAATAACAAAGGGATATTGTATAACTCCTTGAGTTTAGGGACGTATACATTGAAATAACACAAATGAAGTGTTCAAAACAGTGTCTAGCACATAGTAAAATACTTAATAAATTTCAGCTGTTCTTATTTTCATTGATCAATAAGCAATGAGCAGTTCGAATTTTTAAACATAATATAATTTACATTAGGACCCAGAGGGAAAAAAGTAATACTTAGGTTAAATCTAACAAAATATGTAGAAGATCTATAACAGAGAAAACTACAAAATTCTGATGAAAGAAAGCTAAAGAGATATTCTATGTTCCTTGATAGGATGACTTGATTGTCAAAACACCAGTTCTTCCAAACTAGACCTGTATTTTCACTACAATTCAAATAAAAATCCCAGCAGTTATTTTGTGGTTATTGACAAATTGATTCTAAAATTTTTATGAGAGGCAAAAGATTCAGAATCACCGACACAATATTGGTGAAGAAGAGCAAACTTGGAGAACAAATGTTACTTGACTTCAAGATTTGCTGTAAAGCTACAGTGATCAACTGATGTAGTATTAACAAAATAATAAAAAATAATAAAAAATGATAAAAGAGTAAATATATCAATGTAGCGGAATAAAGAGCCTAGAAATACACCACCCAAATAGTCAACTCATCCTTGACAAAAGAGCAAAGGCAATACAATGGAGAAAAAATAGTCTTTTCAACCAATGGTGATGGAACAGTAGACATCGACATAAAAAAGAAGAAAAAAACATAAGTAAAAAAATAATTAAAACAATTCTAGACATAGACTTTACACCCTTCACAAAAATTAACTCAAAAATATCACAAGCCTAAATGTAAAGTGCAAAACAATGAGGTTTCTGGAAGATAATATACGAGAAAATCTAGATGAACATGGGAATGCTGATGACTTTTTAGATACAGTACCAAAGGCATTATCCATGAAAGAAATAATTGGTAAGCTGTATTTCATTAAAATAGAAAATTACTGCTGTGTAAAAGACATCATCAAGAGAATGAGAAGTCATAGACTAGAATGAAATAGTTGTAAAAGACCCATCTTATAAAAATTGTTGTCAAAAACTCACAGACCTCTTAAAATTCAAGAATGAGTATATAGACAACCTGATTAAAATGAAACACCCAATTAAAAATGTCAAAAGAGCTCAAAGGATACCTTACCAAAGAAGATACATGAATCACAAATAAGCATATTAAAATATGTTACATGTTATATGTCATTAGGGAATTACAAATCACAACAATGAGATACCACTACACCTGAATGGTCAAAGTTCAAAACACTGAAATCTCCAAATGCTAGGAAGAATGTGGAACAAAAGGAGCTCTCATTTATTGTTGATAGGAATGCAGACTTGTTACAGCCACCTTGGAAAATATTTTGGCAACTTGTTACACAATTAAACATACTCTAACCATATAATCTAGAGTCGTGTGCCATGGTATTAACCCAAAGGATTTCAAAACTTAATGTAGACACCAAAAACTCCACATTCATATTTATAGCAGCTTTATTTATACTTGCCAAACTTGGAAGCAACCAAAATGCCCTTCAGTAGGTGAGTGGATAAGTAAACCACAGTACATCCAGACAATGCAATATTACTCAGCACAAAAAAAGAAATAAGCCACCAAACTATGAACACACATGAAGGAGCCTTAAATGCACATTAATAAATGAAGGGGGAGGGGCGCCTGGGTGGCACAGTCGGTTAAGCGTCCGACTTCAACCAGGTCGCGATCTCGCGGTCCGTGAGTTCGAGCCCCGCGTCAGGCTCTGGGCTGATGGCTCAGAGCCTGGAGCCTGTTTCTGATTCTGTGTCTCCCTCTCTCTCTGCCCCTCCCCCGTTCATACTCTGTCTCTCTCTGTCCCAAAAATAAATAAACGTTGAAAAAAAAATTAAAAAAAAATAAAAAATAAAAAAAAAATGAAGGGGGCAATCTGGAAAACTCACATACTGTATGATTCCAATTGTATAATATCCTGGAAAAGGCATGAAGTATGGAGACATTGAAACACTTCATGGTTGTCAAGGATTAAGGGGTAGGGAGAAATAAATAGGTGGAGCACTAAGGATTTTTAGGGCAATGAAACTGTTATCTATGCACTATAATGGTGGGCACAGTTGTCAACACCTATGGAATGTACAGCACCAAGAATGAGCCCTAATGTAAACCATGGACTTCGTGTGATAATGATGTGTGAATGCAGGCTCATCCATTACATTATTTGCAATAATAATGGTGGGGTGTTGACAGTGGGGGAAGTTGTGTGAGGATAGAAGAAGGTATATAGGAACTGTTTCCACTTTTCATTCAATTTTTCTGTGAACTTAAAACTTCTCTTGAAAATAAAGTATATTTAATAAAAAAATAAACTATAAACAAACTATATATATACATAGTATATATGTGTACATGTATATATATATACATATACATACATGTATATATATACATATATATATAGTTTATTTCTTCAATAAATACCAAGAGATATATTTCACATTGTAAGATATTTACACAGTTCCCGATAAGGACCTAATACAGAATCACAGTGCTAATTCTTGTGTTTCTTTCTTCTAATCATTATGATTTCACATTTGTATGATACCCATCTTTGCTCAGTCTTTTCCAGTGAGAAGCTCTGTGAAATTTTTTTGATACTTTTTCATTTTATTATCATAAATTATTTTGTTCTGTATCATAAATGATATTGCTCTGTATTGCTAGCTATACTTCAGCAAAGGTTAGGCGAACAGGGACCATGTGCTGTCATTCCACAGTTTCATTTCACGGATCTCTGTTCTAATCCCTTCAAATCAAGTCCAACTTTATTGTTTCATTATATTTAGTTTTTTTATTTTGTTTTTTTCCTGAGAGAACTTTTAAGTGTTTATTTGAGGAAAAACCCTGATTTCAGTAGAAATTAAACTGATACAATGAATGCAATGTTTAATTGTTTTAGGGAGAAAGATCCCTTACAGATGTAAACTTACACTTATTTTTTAAAGCATAGCATTATTTTTAGAAATCATCATTTTATATCTTTAATTCTTTTTCTATCTTGTAAAATTATTTTTTATTTACACACAGTAAAATACATTTCTTTTGCTGTAAAAGTTTTTGTGTTTTTAAAAATGTAACAAGTTGTGTGACTACCACAGTTAAAATTCAGACAAGTTCCATCACCTCCGAAAATTTCTATCATGATATCCTCTCGCAATCATATTCTCCCCACGAGGTAAACTCCTGAGGAACACTGATGTCTTCTCCATTCATACAGTCTTCTTAAAAAATGGAATCCTGTAATTTCACTCTGACTTTGTTTGCTCACATTAGTCTTTTTAAAATTCTCCATTAATACAGTCTTCTTGAAAATAGAATCCTGTAATTTCACAGTAGCTTCTTTTGCTCACATGACTGCATTTAGGATTCATACGTGATGATGCTTCTATGAATGCTTTGTTCTTATGGGTGATAGCATTTCAGTGTATATATGTACCATAGTTTGCTTGTCTCTTCTTTTTTAAAATTTATTTATTTAAATTCAAGTTAGTTAACATACAGCGTAGTATTGGTTTCAAGAGTAGAACCCAGTGATTCATCTCTTACATATGACACCCAGTGCTCATCTCAACAAGTGCCCTCCTTAATGCCCATCACCCATTTTGCCCATCCTCCCCACCTCCCTTCCAGCAACCCTCAGTTTGTTCTTCATATTTAAGAGACACAGTTTGCCTGGTTTGCCTCCCTCTCTGTTTTTATCTCATTTTTCCTTCCCTTCCCTATATTTGTCTGTTTTTTTCTTAAGTTCCCCATATGATATTTGATATTTGATATGATATTTGTCTTTTTCTGACAAATTTATCTCAGTACATTACATTCTAGTTCCATCCCTATTGTTACAAATGGCAAGATTTCATTCTTTTTGATCACCAAGTAGCATTCCATTATATGTATATACATACATATACACATACACATACACATACATATACATACCACATCTTCTCTGTCCATTTGTCAGTCGATGAACACTTGGGCTCTTTCCACAATTTGGCTATTGTTGATAGTGCTGCTGTAAACATTGGGGTGAATGTGCCCCTTCAAATCAGCATTTTTGTATGCTTTGGATAAATACCTAGTAGTGCAATTTCTGGGTCATAGGGTAGGTATATTTTTAATTTTTTGAGGAACTTCCATACTGTTCAGAGTGGCTGCACCAGTTTGCATTCCTGCAACAGTGCAAAAGTGTTCCCCTTTCTCTGAATCCTTGCCAACATTTGGTGTTTCCTGAGTGGTTAATTTCAGCCATTCTTACAGGTATGAGGTCGCATCTCATTGTGGTTTTGATTTGTATTTCTCTAATGATGAGTGAAGATCATTTGTGTTGTTTTCTTTTGTATGTTTATAAATTAGGTTTCTATGAGCATTTGTGTACAGATTTTTGTATAAACTTTTAAACTTTCTGTATCATTTTAGTTAAAATGAGTTTCTTGTCAACTACACATAGTTTTGTCTTGCTTTTTTTTCAATCTAATCATAAAATATTTATTTCAATTAGTGTGTTTAGACAAATTACACTGAATGTAGTTGGTTTGTATTTAAGTGTACTATTTATTATTTTCTTACTTGACTCCTGATTTTTGTTCCTCTGTTTTCAACTTTAATCTCCTACTTTCACTTAGAATATTTGAACATATTTAAGTATTCTATTCTATTTTAATTATGGGATTTTTTTTTAGCTGTATCCCAATATATTAGCTCTTTCCTGGTTATTCTGACTCCTCCCATTCTACTTAAAGTAACTCAAGTAAAATATTGAAGCCTTGTAACTATACAGATTTCTTGATTCCCCTTTATATTTTTTCCTTTCATGTTTTAAAATCTTAATTCCAATGTAGTTAACATAATTAATGTAGTTAATAGTGTTATATTAGTTTGAGGTGTACAATCTCCCCTTTAAATGTTAGTTATCTTATAAATTACATATTTAGATAGGTATATAGATAGATATAAAATTTCAATCATTGTATTCATGTTTTTAAAATAACTTTGGTGGAGAAAATTAGTCTGTTCCACTTAACTAGATATTTAGTTTTTACTTCTCTGTTGAGAACTTCTATTTTTCCTTTTATTTCAAGCATGTTTACTTTTTTCTCATGGAGTGACTGTTTTAAAGTCTTTGATAATTCTAACATCTGGGTCATCTCTGATTGGCAAATATGATCTTGTATTTTCCCTCTTGAATTGATCAGATTTCCTGGTTTTGAGGGTTGTATACTGTATATTTTGAATATTATGCTTTGAAATTTTCTGTCCATTAACATTTTCTGGAAAATGTTAATTTTTTGTTTGTTTATTTTAAGAAGCGATCGATCTATTCAACTTTGTGCTGTAAAGTCTGTCTCATCTACTGTGGGTGACAGATTATAATGTCAGTTCCATTCTCAAATCCTTTGCTATGATCTTTGTGCCACTTTTGTGTTCATTCTTGGGCTTGGATAGTGGCTTATGTTGTAATTCAATTATCAGAGCCTTCAGTAAGCTCTTTTGGGTATATACTGCTCATGCAAAGCTTAGACGGATTATGCTATTTCCTACACAGAGTTAGAAGATTGATTTCATCAGCTATTTCCTCTCTCTTCCCTCTGTCCCTAGTCCGTTTCCTGGCTCCTCTGGCTAGAGTAATGGAGTTCTCTCAGAGTTTCAGCTACATATAGAACCGTGCAATGCTGGCTCTCAGGCTACAGTGGTTACAAGAAAAAGGGGAAAAAAGATGGCAATTCTTTTCACACTCTTCATCTAAGTTGCCATTGTTGTTTTTCTTCTATCCATAGAGATTGGTTTTCTCTGAGACTTTTAGGTGCTCTGCTCACCATGACAGCAGTGATTGTGTGTTTTGTGCAACTGGGGCAGAGGCATGAGAGGAAAAAAAAATAGAAAAAAGAAAACACCAAAAAAAAGAAAAAAAATGAAGACTCCACATTCTTGGTCTCACAGATGTTCCTTTCCCAGTCCTCTGTCCAGAAAGTTAGACTATTCTTGGACATTTTAATGTCCATGCTTGCTAAACAGTTCCCTAATTCTAACCACTTGAGTCAAAGTTGGGGGGAAAGGAGGAAGAAAAAGAAAATTTCACTACTATTGCATTAGTGGTTCAAGTTTTGACTTCCCTCACTCAAAACAGATGATTGGTGGATCACCTATTGCTGTTTAGTTTTCAGAGTCTTCTGGTGATTTATTTTTTAAATCTGCCCACAAATTTCAATTGCAATTAGAAAGAAAACTTTAAGGAATTACTCTGAGTGGTTCTTAAATTCTCTTTAACTTTCTCTTTATGTATTTTTCCCTATTCAAGGCAAATGGCACTTTTACAAAACACACACACAAGCAAATACACACACACACACACACACACACACACACACAATTTTATTCACTTCTGTTTTAAAATATTGGTGTTAGTGTTAGAAAACTGTAGTACTGTCTCTAAGAGAAATGCAAGGACTTTGTAAAATTTGATAGCACTTTATTTTATTTCAAAGCATTTTCTATCTTCCTATACAATTTAATACTTGAATTATTGAATCAAAGTTTCAAGAATCTTGACCAGCCCACGTGAGCAGAAGAAAAAGGCATTAATGTTAAGGTGGGGTAATGCTGGTAAAAACATAGTGGGAAGAGGATTTTGCAATTATACTGCCTTCCTGTACTTTATTTTGTTCAACTTACTGGTGTTTTTCTCTGAGATGCTCATTTCTTTGAATTTGTCATTCTTTTTAGTTTAGGCTTATTATAGCATGTGTTGTTAATAGAATATAGGTATAGATATATCTCTCATTTCCTCTGGCAGATTTATGTTGTATCTAGAATCTTTTGCCAAAAGATTTTGGTCATTTTATGTCATCATGTAATGACACCCACCATTGAGATGTGAAAATTAAAATTGTTTCCTAGTATGGGTACAAATTTCTATGGTGACTGGGAGTGGTGGCTGAATACATTTCCTACTTAGAAGGTCTTTTAAAATTTGACAAAATAAAATTCAGAAAGGTGTTTGTTGTTTGCTGGATAAGTGAGGGGACTATATATTTCAAATTTAGTCATACCCTACAGTCTTTATTTTTCTCAAAGAAAATCCAACGGAACACAAATAATTTTCCCTGAACACTTAACACAGAACTCAGAGGAGTGTAGTTGCATTCTGGGGTAACTTCCTTTGCATAGCCTAGGCATCTTTACTTGGCCACCTTCCCTGGAGGACTAAATCCAAATCACAGATTTTACCAACATACTTTTAGGCATAACCAAACCAGAGAACCCTCACAAGTAGTTAATTTAACAATTTACAACAAAGAGTTTATCTCAATGCCTAGAAAGAAGGTTCCTAAGACTGCAGTTGTGAGATGTGACTCACCAAGCAGTTATGAAAAGAGCATGGAAAAATGGGACTATGCCCAAATGTGCCTTTGTATGGGTGACATTGAATGCTTTACTGACTATGGCCAGAGACCTGAACAGTGTCCTTGTATTTGACCAATCTGGATGAATTTCTCTGGTCGGGTATAAGTGGGGTGTGAAGAAAGAGTTATATCTATTTCTTGGCAAGAAAAAAAATACACACACACATATGCACTCCAGGGAAGAAACACAAGAATGTTAAAGGAAAGAAATGTCCAATTATGAAGCTAGTTAAAATATGATAATATTTGAGCAATTGATTAAATATGAAAATAGAGTATATATTAGAATTTGATGTTTTAGACACTTTCTTTAAAAGCTACAAGTTTAATAATTCAGAATCCAATATCTTCTCCACAAAACCAATTGTCTTAACAATGACTAAAATTTTTATCCTTATATATTTTTAATGATATTTATAAATATTTTATATACTTAATATAGAAAGAAAAAGAAAACTATATTAAGTCACATTAAATTTCTTACTTTACATCTCAGAAAGAATGTATATTAGTTTTAAGGTGATAAATCAAGAAATAGACATATAAGTGTAATATTTATTATAATATGGTTATCAGAAGTGAATAATTGAAAATGACAGAAAAATGGAAATATATTTCCCTCTTTTTGCCAACCTCAGATTGTGTGACCAAGCTTGAAGAAAGGAAAATGTGCCATTTCACTACATTTTCTTGTACTTATTTAAATGTCTTGGGGCACCTAGGTGGCTCAGCCAGTTAAACGTCCAACTCTTGACTTCAGTTCAGGTCATGATCTCACAGTTCGTGAGATCTGTGTTGGGTTCTGTGATGACAGTAGAGCCTGCTTGGGATTCTCTCTCCTTTTCTCTCTGCCCCTCCCCTCTTCAAAATAAATTTAAATTTTTTTAAATCTTTATTTATTTTTGAGAGAAAGACAGAGTGTGAGTAGGAGAGGAGCAGAGAGAGAGGGAGACACAGAATCTGAAGGTGCTCCAGGCTCTGAGCTGTCAGCACAGAGCCCGACGCGGGGTTTGAACCCACAAACCGTGAGATCATGACCTGAGCCGAAGTCGGACGCTCAACCAACTGAGACACCCAGGTGACCCAAATTTAAAAAAAATTTAAGTTTATTTATTTATTTTGAGAGAGAGACTGAGAGAGGGCAAGTGGGGGGTGGGGGAGGACATAGAGGGAGAGAGAGCATCCCAAGCAGGCTCTGCAGTGTCAGCAGATGAGGAGCTCGAATTCAGGAAACCAGGAGATCATGACCTGAGTGGAAACCAAGAGTCGGAGACTTAACCAACTGAGCCACCCAGGCGTCCCTAAATAAATTTTTAAACATGTCTTATCATGTACATGTATTACTACTCTTATAATGAACAAAATAAATATACACACATGTCTCTAAAAAGAAAATGGTAATAAATATAGAAAGCTGGATAATAGAAGGATAAAAATGTTTTCCTTATTTTTCCTGGGGACTGAGAAGGATTAGCAAAACATCTTGTAACAAAAAGCAGTCATTTTTAAATCATGATTTGAATAATTAAATTACTTTTTTAAGTTGTACATAAGTTTTGAGGAAATGATTCTTATGAAACTTCCATGAGAGAACTTAAGAATGTGGCTATTTAAGATTATTCAGTTAAATGTTTATTAAATACTTATTAAAAGCAATCCTTTTACAAGTTAATAGAAACACAGTGATGGAAGTATGTAAAGCCATAGTCTTTACACATGACAAGTGTTTAAACAGCAGGAGAACAACGGTTGACTTTTTTAAGATGTGAAATTTTATACTAGAAAAACGAAACAATGCACTGTGTTACCACAGGAGGAACTGATAATCAGAGCAGGTATATAGGATGGCTTGAAAAGGTGGACGTTGAAGGATAAGTACAATCTCAAAATAGAAAACCAGTCTGAAGGGTGGGTAACAAAGTTCAAGTAATAGAGTTGGGTGTGGACTATTGGATGAGATACATTGATGGCCAGAGATGGAAGTAGTCAAGTGAGGAGAGGTTGGTCAGTTCATGAAAGAATATTTTAATCCAAAGAAGAGGTTTGGTTTTATCTTATTAACACTAAGTATTTATTAAATATTTTAATCATAGAATTAATATACTCTAAATATCATTGCTTTTATTTTTATTTAAATTCATGTTAGTTAACATATAGTGTAGTATTGGTTTCAAGAGTAGAATTTAATGATTCATCCCTTACATATAACACCCAGTGTTCATCCCAACAAGTGCCCCCTTAATGCCCATCACCCATTTAGCCCATTCCCCTACCCACCTTCTCTCCAGCAATCTTCAGTTTGTTCTCTGTTTTTAAGAGTTTCTTACAGTTTGCCTCCCTCTCTGTTTTTATCTTATTTTATTTTACCTTCCCTTCCCTTATGTTCATCTGTATTGTTTTTTAAATTCCACATATGAGTGAAATAATATGATATTTGTTTTTCTGTTATTTATTTTGCTTAGCATAATACATTCCTGTTCCATTCATGTTGTTGCAAATGGCAAAATTTCATTCTTTCTGATAGCTGAGTAATATTCCATAGCATATATATATATATATATATATATATATATGCTATATATAAATATATATATATATATATATATATATATATATATATATATATACACCACATCTTCTGTATCCATTCGTCAGTCAATGGACACCAAATAGCATTTTTTTAAGTTTTATTTATTTCTTTTGAGAGAAAGAATGAAACAGAGAAAGGGCAGAGGGAGAGGAGAGAGACAATCCCAAGCAGGCTCCTCACTGGCAGCACAGAGCCCGACATGGAGCTCAAACTAACGAACTATGAGATCGTGACCTAAGCTGAAACCAAGAGTCTGACACTTAATAGACTTAGTCACCCAGGCACCCACCAACTAGCATATTAGAAAAATTATTTGTATAGCCATGTTTAGGATAATTAAGGAAGAGCCCAGAGACAGAGGAGCAGGTTTTTAAGCTATTGCATTACTTTAGGGCTTCCAATTTTTTGTTTACTGGGGAGGTGAAAAAGAATAGATGGAATCTTGCAAAATTAAGTTAAAGACAGCAATTTTGCTTGTTCTAGTTGCTTACTTTATTTTTTGTTTATATCTTTCCACCTTTTGTGGGGAGTAAAATAACCTCATTCAATGAAGAATAGCGGTATTTCTTTTCACAAGTAAAAACTAATGGGTATTATCATTGTGTTTATTGCTTATTTTGGTCAATATCACTGATACTCTAATCCCTACCAACATCTACAAAATTATTATTTTTAACAGTAATTTAATTTAAAATATCAGATTTAGGGTTCTGTGAATTTTTTCAAAAACCATATCCAAATATTGCAAAAGGTATCTCTAATTTTCTAAATAAATCATGTTAATAAAAACTGTGTCTTTATATCAACCTAAACATCAAATTGTCTCAGTTTCATAGATCTTTCAATGATACAAAAAGTTGGGTCAATAAAACTAATAGAATATGTGCTTATTGTACATTATGAATAAATAAATAACAGTGTTACCTTTAACATCCAGTGTGTGTTACAACACTGTTTGCTGTTTGTGGCAATTAATATGCCCACCTCTGCTTTTCTTCCACTAGTTGAGATCCTTCAAAATCAGGCACAGAAGATGGAGAATTCCCATGTATGAGGTCATTCGACTAATACCTCATCTTGACTGAAATATCATCATCTTATTTTTGATAATCCAAAAAGATCCCAGTTTCATACCTATTTGGTACTCCAAAATTTATATGTACTTGAGAAACTTGAAATTAAAAAATGAGCCATATGTAGGATATTTTGATTCTTCATTTACTATATTAATTTTCCACTTCAAATGTCTCTAAAATTAGAAAAGACACTGAACGTGAACCCCCCAAAGCCTCATTTAAAAACAATTTGAATTGCCACAATTATCATAAATCACTCTAATAGGGTAATTTTCTATCACTTATGACACCATCACATTTGAGTTCATTGGGGCTTTCCTAAATAAAACATAACTTTTCATTGTTAAATAATGCCATGTGCCTCTTCTGCATTTTGACTCAAATGGATGTCAACTTATAGTTCAAAACTGAATGAATAAAACACTCCATAATTATTTCCTAAAAAGTTCATAGTTTAGCTATCAAGATAATCTTCTTCAGCATATTATTTTAAAAATTCTATCATGTTATGAATAATCGTATGTACCATGTTATGGTGAGAACTTTAGGGCACCTCTGAGCTAAAGTTTATTGCTAGGATAGTTAACTCAGATGGTTACTGAAACAAATGCGAATTCACATTTCTGGAAATCAGATAGCTTTGCTCCATTTTTCAAGTTACCCAGTAAATACATCTTTAAAAGTATCTGCCACTGTTTTAAGTCCCATCAAGAGAGACTCGGTAGATTTTATCTTCATCTTCATTAAACTCAAACTCTTAAACTCAACAAGGAAGATTCTCCTTCACTGAAGGTCCAAAATCTAGTTAAAATGATAGTTCATTCTGAACATAAAATCACTTTTCCATGCTTTACTGTAATGGAAAATTAATTCCTTTTAGTTGTTAGAAAAGGACCAAATAACCTTACTAGTTTCAGAGACCTAGTAGCTTATATAGGTTCAGAGGTATCTCAGTCCCCATATGCATATCTTCCTCAAGGAGTAAGTTTTTATATCTTAAACACTCCTGGAGGCTTCACTTTTACCTATTTCATACCCCAGACTACATATTATCAATAAATAAGAATTGAAGGCAATTCTAGGCAAATGAAAGTGAGACAGAACAAAATAAAACTATGAGTGCCTGGGTGCAAAATGGAAACTCTCGTTGGAACAAGGAGATCCAAGCAAGACAAAGTATTGGCATTAGTTCAGAAAGAGACAAATTGCCAAGAATTTATAATGCAGTCCCCTATTCCTCTCATTAGCAGGAACAACCTAGAGGTTGCCCTGTCACTGTAAATTACATGTTTCAAATGAACATGACCTATTTCTCCTCCTTGTTGAATGATTTTGTGACTTGTTACATTCCCCTTAGCACAGGCTTTTGCTAACATTTTAGGTTTCTTGGAGGCATCTAAACCTTGAAGGAAAGGAATTAAGAATGAAATTTAGAAACAATAACATAATCCTCTTATATGAGTTTGAATCTGAAGAGTCCTTATTCCCAAGGCAGGGCCTGAATACTCATGAGTGGCTTATCCTTACAGGAAGATGAATAGACTATTCCAGTATCATCTGAAGGCATCCAAAATGACCCTCAATCCTAAAACAATCTGAGCATGGTGGTTAAGAGTATGGGATGATACTTTTAATTAAGTTCAAATTCCAGTGCGACCACTCAGTAATTTTGCTATATAGGCTACATAATATTTGCTTGGAGCCTTAACTTTCCATCTATAAAATGGCCATGTTAATAATAATAGTAATAATAATAATAATAATAATAATATAAATGTTCATATAGCAAATAATAGAAAATGTGTGAAAGTACTTAGTATAAAAAGAACCATAATAGTAGTGGTAGTTAGTAGTAGTGGTACGATTAGTAAAATTTAAAAAAAAGGAAGTTCAAGATTTTTGCTCTGAAAGGAGGTTATTCAAAGCTATGCTTTGTTTAACCTAGTGTTACTCATTTAATGCCTCTTGCACTAATTTCGCCTAAGATTTACATCATTCTAATTACCTTCTGCTCTTTCCATGGACAACCTCTGAACACAGTCATTTTAACTGTATCTTCTTTGCCCAGTAGTTCCATCTTGGTACTGATGCCTTTCTGTTCTAATTTTACTTCTAGGAGGTTTGCCTCTTTTCCACACAACTGATGGGACTATCCTAAATCCTGCATTTTGCAGAATCACTAAATGCTCGCCCTGTCTTTCTATATAAAGTTGCAAAAGTCATTTTTAGTAGTTTCTCCATCTTACTGTCTGTATCCAGTCTTTTGACATCTTTCCTTTCTAATTCAGAAGTCAATCTCCTTTATCTCTTACGAGTGCTTGAATTCCTTCTCAGGTCACCCCTGGATTACTAGACCAGTTTTTTTAAATAATGTTATTGCTACCTTCCATCTCTGTAGTTCACACTCTTCAGTTCCAAAATATTTGCTTCTAAAATGGGAATTTAATTACAACTTCTATTTGAATTTTTTTCTGAGTATACACTTGCTTCAGAATATGTTTTTCATTGTCTTTGATTTCACTGGTATTGTTATTGTTGCAAATTCATTTCAAGCCCATTTAAGCAGCTGAAGCACTAAAGGCCAAAGAAAGTCTTCCTCTCAGTTTGCATTACTATCAGACTTCCTAGATGTAATCACTCTTCAGAGTTTTCCTTGAATCTCTCTAAACATATTCTAAGGATTAGATTATCAGGTGAACTCACTAGAATCTGAGTTCTTATCCACTGTAAAGCTTTCCAAGTAATTTCAAGAATGCTAGTAATTCTGAGGCAGAAGTGAAGCCTGAGGAAACTAGGACTGCCAAAGTTGCTCCCAGATTGAGTTTATGTCTAGCCCAGATATAATATATGTAGACACATCATACACCAAAAAGGCAACTATTTCAGTTATGAAGCATCACTAGTTTATTCTCTGACATTTATATAACTTGTTACACTTTTCAACATTAATACATAATACATGCTATTTTCCAATTTGCATGTATTAAAGTTACTATCCATATGTTTTTATACCTAATTATTATTCATGGATTTCCAGTATTTTAAAAGAATATACTCTATATTTCCTTTCCTATACTGATGCATCTTTAGTTGTATTTTGATAGTACAATAATACTTGAATTTGTAGGATTTTGATGTACTTTTTCACATTTGTAAAAACGTATCTGAAGAAATATTCTTACAAGGGTTATACATTTTAATTTTGACAGATATAGTAAAATTCAAATCCAAAACATATTTCAAATTAAACTGTCAAATTAAACTGTATGAGTACATATTTCACTTTCACAGTTGACATTATTTTTAATATTTTTAATCTCTGTCAGTTTTATGAGTAAAAAGTATTACTATTTTAATTGAAGTATAATTAACATAAAATGTTATGTTAGTTTCAAGTGTTCAATATGATTCAATAATTCTATACATTTCTCAGTGCTTATCACGACAAGTGTACTCTTGGTCCCCTTGTATCTATTTCTCTTATCCCCCGACCCACATCCTCTCTGGCAACCACTAGTTTATTATCAATATTTAAGAGTCTGTTTTTGTCTCTTTCCTTGTTCATTTGTTTTGTTTCTGAAATTCTACTTATGAGTGAAATTATGTTATTCGCCTTTCTCTGACTGACTTATTTCACTCAGCATCATGGCCTCTAGGTCTATCCACGTTGCTGCAGATGGCAAGTTTTCATTTTTGATGACAGAATAATATTCCATTGTATGTATATGTGTGTGTGTATATATGTGTGTGTGTGTGTGTGTGTGTGTGTATGTGTGTGTGTGTGTGTATGTGCGTGTGTGTGTGTATATATATATATATATATATATATATATATATACCACTTCTTTATCCATTTGTCTATGGATGGACACTTAGGTTTCTTCTATCTCTTGGCTTTTGTAAATATTGCTGCAATAAACATAGGGGTGCGTGTATCTTTTTAAATTAATGTTTCCATTTTCTTTCAGTAAATACTCAGTAGTGGAATTATTGGATCATATGATAGTTCTACCTTTACTTTTTTAGGAACCTCTATACTGTTTTCCACTGTGCCTGCATCAATTTGCATTCCCACTAAAAGTGCACAAGGTTTCCTTTTTCTCCACCCCCTGGCCTACACTTACTACTTTTTGTTTTGATTTTAGCCATTCATACATGTGTAAAATGATATCTTATTTTGATTTTAATTTACAACTCACTGATGATGAGTGATGTAGAGCATCTTTTCATGTGTCTATTGGCTATCTGTATGTTTTCTTTGGAAAAATTACTACTCAGGTCATTGCTCATTTTTTAATCCAATTATTTGTGTAAACGTATTATTTCATAATTTCTGTATGTATTTTATTCATCCAGCAAATAGTTTTGGAGTGGCTATAAATTACTAGGCATCATATTTGTGGTTGTGATATTTTGATAATCAAAATATTAAATCCTGGGGTGCCTGGGTAGCTCAGTCGGTTAAACATCCGACTTTGGTTCAGGTCATGATCTCATAGTTCATGGGTTTGAACACTGCATCAGGCTCTGTGCTGACAGCTTAGAACCTGGGCCTCCTTTGGATTCTGTTCTCTCTCTCTCTTTCTCTCTATCTCTCTCTCAAAAAATAAATGTTAAAAAATTTTTTTAATATTAAATCCTGGGGCACCTGGGTGGCTCAGTTGGTTAAGTGTCTGACTCTTGATCTCTGCTCAAGTCATGATCTTACAGATCGTGAGATCAAGCCCTGTGTCAGGCTCTGCACTAACAACATGGAACCTGCTTGGACTTCTCTCCCTCATCTCTCTCTACCCCTCCCTCACTCACACACACTCTCTTTCTCTCTCAAAATAAATAAATAAACTTTAAAAAAGATTAAATCCTAGTGGAGCATCACAGAAGAGAAATACTATGGGAACTAATGGTAAGTTCTGTATAAATGTTCCAAAGGGAAAAATAAAGCAGTTCAGATGGATAGATTGCGGCATGCTCCTTTCAAATGGATTGAGGAGAAAATCTCTGAGCAGATAATATATAAGCAAAAACCTAAAATTTTTAATATTGAGGTAAATTTGAATGGCCAGTAAGAATTAGCATTGCTTTATTTTTAAGGTTTAGTACCTTTCAGCATGTTTCTTCATATTTGATTTTCTGGGAAATGCTTGTTGATAGCATTGATTATTCTTCTGTTGAGTGATATGTTTTATTATAAATTTTATTAATCTGTCTTCTGTCAGAAGTCAGGATATCATTTTATATAGTCCAAAGGGTATATGAGGATCTTTGAGCCTGCAGATATTGTCTCATTTCTGTCAAATTCTATGATGTGTATTAAACCGAAATTACATGAAACTTATAACTTTGTACCTCTGTTATTTTTTTCTCCATATAGAACACACATATACATCCTTTAAAATAAAGCCTATTTATCTCCTCAGCTATGAAGCCTTTTTTGAGTTTCCAGGAAAGAGTTGGCTCCTTTCCCCTCTCATCTCCCAATATCTTATCCTTATCCTTATTTATCACATTCTATTGTAATCTTATGCTCATTTCTAAATAGTCTCTTGTGACTTTTTATGCATTTTTTACCAAGATTTATCACAGCATCTGATGCTTAGTAGGTTTTCAATAAATTTGATCTAAGACAATAGATAAGTAAAAATAAATGCAGCGTTTCTTTTTTTTTTTATTTTTCAATGTATGAAGTTTATTGTCAAATTGGTTTCTGTACAACACCCAGTGCTCATCCCAAAAGGTGCCCTCCTCAATACCCATCACCCACACTCCCCTCCCTCCCACCTCCCATCAACCCTCAGTTTGTTCTCAGTTTTTAAGAGTCTCTTATGCGCAGCATTCGTTTCTAGAAGACAGAGCGACCATAGCTAAAATACTCATTTGAAGGATGCAAATTCATCACTTTGTGTCTTCCATATACAAGAAACACGCTGTAGTCAAATGTAGAGAGCTGCTTTTAGTCTTTGATTTGCACTGGCCTCTTAGCTACTAAACAAGATCCTTCCATTTATCTGATTGTGTTGATTTGGGACATTTATTATTGTGTCAGTTTTGTTCCTTGTTCCTCATTTTAATTCCTTCCACCAGACCATTCTCTTTCTCTTGTGGTCTGCTATTTGCTGACAATTTAATTAGCACCATTTCTACTACCATTGTGCATTGTTTGTAAATGCAGTAAGAGAAAGAGAAGATGGAAGAAGTGCCTGAGGTCTTTGTCTACATAACACCTCAAGATTAGCTCCTACAAGTTTCCTGAGTATTCCACTGTTTGTGTTCTTGAGTTATGTCTAAAGAGTATGTCTTTGGTGTGCTTTCAACCCAATACCATAGGCTTGCAGTATCAGAATAATAAGAGCTACTGCTTTCAAGCACATTCTGAGGTGGCCATCTTCCATCATTGTGTGCCCTGGACTTAGAATCTGATTTGAATCTCAACCAAAGTCTTTAAGTTTGGACCAGAAAGCATCAGATGGCCTCCAGCCATGCAGGACCAGGAAAGTTGGGTCTTCAAGTGCTCAAGGGGTGGCCAGGATTTCAGTCACAGAAGGAAAGCTTGTAATGCAAATGCTAGTTTGCAGAAAGCTGGTTAGGAAATTATCATACATTGTGTGTATCATTTGTAATGACAGGCAATAGCCTATCACAAACACACTTTCAGTCCATAGATATTTTCCACAGATATTCATTTAGTAACCAAATAACTGGATACATGGAAGATAGAGGCACATGGGGGTATCCACAGAGAGTGAGGCAGTAAGAAGATGAGAGGTAGACAAGAGGGTAGTTATAGCCAGCCTTCAGTGAGATGGTGATCACAAAGCTACTCCAAGTGACTGGGATATTCAAAGGTCCAACTAAAAAGAGATTGGTACATATGTAACTGCTGTGACACTTACAATCAACAAATTGCAGTTACAACTCACTAGATGTCGAACTTTGGGATGAGAAAATGTGTGTAACCATCAAAAACACAGAAAAATGAGAGATTATATTGGGGGAAGGAGCAAACAACCTTTATATAGCAGGATATCCTGGTAGAAATGGGCAAATAAGTTTGTATAAAGCAGTCAAATGGAGGGTCAGTAGTAGCATAATACCTAAGGCAGGTGCAAGGTCTCCAACAAACACTCTTACTAATACGCTCTTCTGCACAGGAAAGTTATTTGAGATATTTCTTGCTCTCAGAAATGTTGAAACTGGGCCAAAGTCTGTTATTAAATATTTAAACTTCACAACATTTAAAAGAGTGCATTGCAATTCATAAAAATCAGTAAATCTCCCAGTCAGATTGGATATGACATATTTGTTGAATTTTTCAGATGTTTTTGTGTGTGTGTGTGTGTGTTACAGGTGACCATTCACTTATTTCAGGTCACCTCCAAGTCCTCTGCTTTTGGAATGAATATTATATACAGGGAAATTTATGCAAATTTACAAAGTTCTCCATGTAGAAAGAAAAATTAATTAAGATAATGTTAAGTAAGACACAGATGGTCGCTGTGGATATAAGTCAGTTGTTCATGTAAAAAGTTATTGCTAATAAAGTTAATGGTAATTGCCATGTAACTTACTATTTGACAATGGTTTGGCTTAGTAGTTAAGGCCAGAAATAAGGAAATAAGATATCGCAAATTTTTAAAGGGAAGTGTTTACATTTATGTCTTAAGGGTTAGATCAGTTTCTAACTATAATGCATGTCAAATCAGTAATTAATACACCATTCTGCTTTAAACAGTCTTGTCGTCTGAAAATCCATACTGGTAAAAGAAGAAGAAGGGTCAGTCTATAAGAAAGAATTCATTTCAGAATGATTTATTTATTTTAAAGAAGATTCTTCCATGTGTTATTGTACTCAGCCTAAATTCTAAAGAGTGAGAGAGGCTGATCGTTATCAAGTTCCCTCAATGAGAGAAAATATGGAGTGAGGTATCAGGCCGCACAAAAGGAAAGGATCCAAGCCATAACGTACAGGAACATTTAACAAGGTAGAAAGTTTAACAATGTTACATTCTAAGGCAAGATATTTTGGATATTATTATTCTGGAATATAAAAGAATCGGTACAGCCTAAGACTTATAGCCCTGTGTTTTAAAATATTATTTTAAAATCTAAGTTTTTCTTAAGTATTAAGATTTGTAGGGGTACACTTTTAAAGGTTGAAAGATCTGGGTTTTTTTTTTCCTTTTTATCTTTCTCTGTCATTTGATTTATGTTATGGTTTTTACATTAAAAGATAATAAATCATTGAAATGTTTCTGAGATCAGAATGAGGTCAGGTTGTGGATATAGAGAATATGTTCATTGTGACTGGCTCCAAGATCTGGGTTTAAGAGAGAGGTAGATAAGGAGAACACACATTGTTTTTTTATTTCCTTAGATTTTTCCCCTCAAGTCTAGAAAAGGAACAAATAAAAAGATTTGTAGCAAATTCTCAAAGAGTAAAGATATTACTTTGGGCTTTACCTTCCTTTATCCGTGGATCTTCTCAGCAACCTGAATGTGGTAAGTAAAGAAGTGGACACAATGCAAACAGTGAGGGAATCCGAAATTTAAAATATTTATTTAAAAATCTTTTAAATATAATTTATTATTTTAAGCTTTATTTAATTTTTAAGCTTATTTATTTATTTTGAGAGAGAGTGAGGGAGAGAGAAAAACTGTGCGTACAACACAGGGGAAGGGGAGAGAGAGGGGAGAGAGAGAATCTTAAGCAGGCTGTGCACTGTCAGTGTAGAGCCAGATGCAGGGCTCAAACCCACGAACGGCGAGATCATGACCTGAGCTGAAATCGAGTTGGATGCTTAATCAACCGAGCCACCCAGATGCCCCTGTTTTAAGCTTTATTTTAAATAACTTCTGGTATATCACAGATTGATTACTAATGTCACTGGTATGTCATTGCTCCTTAATATCAAAGGAATCACAAGTTCATACCACCAAATTGAATTTCTTTGTCATCATGATGATGACTCCAAAATAATATTTGGAAAAGGGAATGGATAAAAAAATGAAAGCACACTTAGATATATACATTCATATTTGCTCCTGAGTGACTTCGTCCCTCATTATATTCTTTTCACCTATGAGAGAAACATACATTTTGAGAAATTTTGAAAATATTTCAGACAATAAGTTGTTTGTATAAGTGAGTGTATATTTTAATGACTTTCCTCACATACAATCAAAGGGGTGAATTATTCTTGGCTTTAACACCCAGACTGCAATTTTGAAAAGCTCCTAAACCTGCAGCTTCAAATCCTCTCTGACACCTTCCCTGTGATAAAATATCTGATGCTTCTGGAAAATAATGTTTCACAAAGAACACTTTTACTGGGACTTTACTTGAAGAATCAAAAAGTCTAAAATAAAGCTATAAACAAAGTGTGGGTTGAACAACAACAGCCGCTACATACCACAGACATTTAAAGCAGGAGTGGATGGAAAATGAGTCAGGCAAGTCTTGACAATTGGAGCCCATATAAAAATAGTTTTAGAGAGCAACAGTTTTGTTTTATCCTGATTGCCAGAGGCAGAGAATTTAAGACACTGCAACAGGGAGATTAGTCCTGTTTGCTTTTACTGACTACTTTATTTGAAACCTCTCCAATTATATTTTCAAAAATAGCATTGAAAGCGTTGAGCAAGGATGTTCAATAAAACATTTGTTACTTTATCCTATTTGTCTCTCACTTGCTGAATTACTCTGAGAGAAATTAATGGATTTAAGATGCAGAAGAATAAAGATTACTGGCAATTATATTATCAAGGAAACCTGAAAAGTAATATCACGAGATTGATTTTAACTCTTTAAAAATATGCATTTATCAATCAATGACAAAAGTTTTCTAGGTCAAAACTTAGAATAATTGCAAATATTGTTTTGGTGATAGGTTAATAAATACACATTGGTTTTGTATAGTTAATGTTTAATAATTTAATATAGATTAAATAATTGGATATTGGGATGAGGGAGATTTCTCTTGTGTCCAGATGAAGAGGTTTTTAAGATCAATATTAAATTCATTTTCTTTCATGAATTCAAGACAATTTCCTCATATAGAGTAAGCCCAGAACGTCTATTTGTGGCACTATGGTTAAGTAGGTACTATTTTAATGCTTTGAAAGTATGAAACTTTTATTCTATTAGAATAATTTTCAAAAAATTAAGATATGGCTTTCATCAAATTTAAACTCAGCATGTGTTGTTGGTGTTGTTCAACACATTAATTAATGAGGGAACCAGTAAGATACTACAACTGGCTTAAAGAAACATTTGAGAAATAGAGATTTACATAGTCCAGTAAAGAAATGCTAAAACAAATTTGCTAATACATAACAAAACCTTGTACTGTTTCATAGGACAAAAAAAATCTGTAACCTTTGTGGTTACCTTTTTTATCAGATAGAAACTTAACAGGTTAACATGTAACTTTTTACTTTAGGGTTCTAACAGAAAAATTGAAATGCAGGATCAAATTCCCGTGCATAATACTGAATAATTAAATACTCAGTGATAAGTTTAAAAAAATGATATTAAAAGAACATGCAGCCATTTTGCTTTGTTTCCAAATTTTAATTTTTTTAAATGTTTATTAATTTTGAGGCAGAGAGAGACAGAGCATGAACAGGGGAGGATCAGAGAGAGAGGAGACACAGAATGAGCTGTCAGCACAGAGCCCAACGCGGGGCTCGAACTCACGGACCGTGAGATCATAACCTGAGTCGAAGTCGGACGCTTAACCGACTGAGCCACCCAGGCGCCCCTGTTTCCAAATTTTAGATTGCATAAACATCTAATTTAGTCAAATGGTCATATAGAGAAATGAAAAATCTTCTGTCCACTTTTATTTTTTTATTATTTTTTTATAATATATGAAATTTATTGTCAAATTGGTTTCCATACAACACCCAGTGCTCATCCCAAAAGGTGCCCTCCTCAATACCCATCACCCACCCTCCCCTCCCTCCTACCCCCCATCAACCCTCAGTTTGTTCTCAGTTTTTAACAGTCTCTTATGTTTTGGATCTCTCCCACTCTAACCTCTTTTTTTTTTTTTCCTTCCCTTCCCCCATGGGTTTCTGTTAAGTTTCTTAGGATCCACATAAGAGTGAAACCATATGGTATCTCTCTTTCTCTGTATGGCTTATATCACTTAGCATCACACTCTCCAGTTCCATCCACGTTGCTACGAAAGGTCATATTTCATTCTTTCTCATTGCCACGTAGTACTCCATTGTGTATATAAACCACAATTTCTTTATCCATTCATCAGTTGATGGACATTTAGGCTCTTTCCATAATTTGGCTATTGTTGAGAGTGCTGCTATAAACATTGGGGTACAAGTGGCCCTATGCATCAGCACTCCTGTATCCCTTGGATAAATTCCTAGCAGTGCTATTGCTGGGTCAGGAGACTATAGATGCTGGAGAGGATGTGGAGAAACGGGAACACTCTTGCACTGTTGGTGGGAATGCAAATTGGTGCAGCCGCTCTGGAAAGCACTGTGGAGGTTCCTCAGAAAATTAAAAATAGACCTACCCTATGATCTTCTGTCCACTTTTAAAATCATCATTTGGACCACACAAAAGGGGCTGTATATACTAGAAAATAGAATGGTACTTTAGAGAAAGACTCAACCTTTGTAGGCAACTGAAGTGAATGTCATCAGATGCTCCCAAGCTGGGGAAGGAAAGTTTGATTTTTGGTAGAATCAAGGGATTTAAGGGGATTAGAAGGAAATTTCATGTATATTCCCCAGTAGTTCAGGAAGTTAATGGTTAAAACAGAGGCCAAAGACGATGGTTATCAGAAGTTTTGTGTTTATGACATACTCCAAAACTTGTCATACAAATCGCTTAGTGAAATGCTTTTTTTTTTCTTAATGAATACATAATGTGTTGTCCAAAAAAATCTATTAGTGAAAATGTTAGTGGTGAACGTTGAAATGCATCTTTTGAGAACTTTAAAATATAGAATCAGAAGATTTAGTGATTAAATATATAGAGAAGTAAAGAAGAAATGAATAATTCTGAAGCTGGCTAGATAAGATAGTATTAACTGAAAAGATAGTTTTGTGCATATTTCAGTAATGGAGATTTTTATTTATGAAGCATCCCTGATATGAGTTTCATATCAAAATGTTTCAGCGTTTGTTAAACAAATGAAAATAGCCTTTTTAAACAAACCACATGCAACTTTTTGTCTGTTTCTTCCAAAGTTATGTAAAGAAATGTATCAGTTTAATGGAATATGGTAAATTCAACTGAATATAATGCATAGCTTCCTATGTGAATCAGACTCTCAAACAAACCACAATAGTGATAACATTTAAAATGACTATACATTCTGAAAGATATAACACAGTACATTAAACGATAATTAAAGAAACATTTGGTGAAAATTGGCAGAACCTAAAGATCACAAAAATGTCAATAAATGCCCAAAATATAATTTGTAAAGTAAAAATTTAAAAATCACAACAAAAAGGCTTCCTCTTGAATATTACACGTAGTCATGGTCTAAAAATCATAATTTAGTGCATGCCAGACATTGATATATTTACCTCTAAGTAATTGGCAGGTGACTAACTTCCTTAAACTTTTTACTCGGACCAAGTAAGGAAAGGCCAATAGCACATGTAAAAATGCATTTTATAGATTCTAATCATACTAATTCCTTATTACTTTCTCATTAATGTCATCCTGAATAACTTTAAGAAAAATAAGATGACTGAGATATTTTATTGTAGAAAACTATTTTAATTTTATGTAAAGGATTGAGAGATTTGAAGAAAGCTAGTAATCATACACAATTCAGTTCAAGTGCCTGGATTGTTCACAGTCTAAATGGCAGGGCTATTTTTGTAATCGTGGCATCTAAAGGAATATTCATGCCATTAGGAATCCTCTTCCATAAATGCTTTTTCAGAAATGCAGTTTTGATCAGGACATTTAGATTGATTTCTACACAGAGCCTACTTGCCTGCAGACAAATATCTCTTGTTCAAATTTTTTCTAATATTTTAAAAATGCAACCGCCATTGGTATTTTGCTGCAAATCAGCTTCTTAGTACAAAACAGCTTTAAAATCTTCTTTGACATAGAAAGAAATTATACGTGGTTTGTATTTTGTTGGATTTCCCCCAAATATTAAATGCTTGCAATTGTTTATTTAACACATGCCAAAAGATAACAATAGGAAGAAAACATATTAACAGACGCTTATGGGGAATAGACAGGGATTAGAATAATAGTTATTTCTGAGTTAATGTTTGACAGCCCCTGAAATGAAGTCAAATTCCTTTTGAAGACATATTATAATTCAAAATAATAATCAGTAAAGTTTCAAATATTATACCTTATGACGAAATGACTTTAAATGCCAATATATTGAGAAAAAGTGGGTAGTGCATTATATATCTATGCAATTGTTTGTTTGACAGGAGTATCAATAAAATTTGCTGTGCTTCTATTTGGTTGAACAGCATTCAGTAAACCATGTCGGTAAACAAGTATATAAAATAAATAGGTCTCATCTTTGTAGATTGATAGTGCATGTCCAGACTGTAGTGTGGAAAACTAAATTTTAATTTATTCCTTCAAACTATTCAGAAGGGTAAAGTATATTTGAAATATCTTACTATAGGTTTGAGAAGTCCTGGAAAACTTATTTTCTAGTGATGTAGAATAACAGCTGAAGAGAGTTTCTTCTGACTTTCATTAGTTATCAGGCTCAGCTTGGCTCCAACTCCTGTTCATCTTTGTTTTTTCTTTCCTGAACCATAATGCTGACAGGTTTTTTTCTTCCATGTCTTCTCCTCAACCAATTGGGGAAGTGTCGTTTTATAACTTTTATTTTTATTAATGTTTCCAACTTTATCGAGGTATAGCTGACAAAAATTATATATGTTTACAGCTTGATGTTTTGATATATGTGTGCACTGTGGAATAATCACTACAATCAAGCTAAGTAACATATCCATCACCTCACATAGTTACCAGTTCCTTTTTTGTTTCTTTTTCTTGTGTGTGGCAAGAACTCTTAAAATATCTTCTCTTATCAAATTTCAAATACACAGTACAGTACTGCTGACTAGGTCATGTTGGTGTACATTAGAGCTTCAGAATTTATTCAACTTGCATAGCTAAAAGCAGGTACCCTTTACCCACGTATCTTCCCTATCCCCACCACTGACAACCACCATTCTACCCTCTGCATCTGCGATTTGGACTAATATTTTAGATTCCACATTTGAGTGAGATGAGATCATGCAGTATTTGTCTTTCTTTGTGCGGCTATTTCACTTAGCATAATGTCCTTCAGATGCATTCATATTGTCACAAGTGACAGGGTTTCCTTTTTTTTTAAGGCTGAATAATATTTCAATATGTGTGTGTGTATCTACCTAAATATACATATACATATATTTATGTATCCATATACATATGGATAAACAAAATATGATATGTGGGTGTGGGTGTGTGTATCTATATATACACATGTATATTTTTATCCATTCACCAATGGATGGACATTTAGGTTGTTTCCATATCCTGGCTGTTATGAATAATAGTCATTTTAATTATATCACAGGTATGTATAATCAATATGATTTATCATTGTGGATATTGACCTTGATCACCTGTCTGGAGTGGTATTTGTTGGATTTATCCACAAGGCACCACGTTCTATACTGCACTTTTGGAAGTAAGTCACTGTGCACAACCCGTACTTAAGCAGTGAGGATTCATGCCCCCCCCCTTCTTGAAGACAGACTAGCTACATAAATTATTTGAAATTCTTCTGCATAATCATTCGTCTCTCCTCCCTATTAATTATCTTATTTAATAATTTGCTTATATAAGTATGGACACATGGGTATTTATTTTATACTTTGTGTTATAATCCAGTACTATTTTGTTTTGACATTCGAATTTGTCCAGCTGTGGACACTGAAGGCTCTTACCATGGCTCCTTTGTCTCTGCCATACCACAATGTATGTGGGTTTGTTTGTTTGTTTGTGTGTTTGTTTTACCAGTTTCATACTTTCTGGCACTACAAGATGTTAAAACTTCGCTGTCTTGGAGTCAGCCATTTTTTAAGGGAGTCTTAGTTCTATTACTGGAGAATAGTATTGGAAACTGAGACATGGGTTCTAAGTGTGCCCATAGCTACTGGTGTGTTGATGCTGCCAGGCCTCCTTAGCTGACACAGCAAGGGAATGTATGTGCATGTACTAACTTCTGTGTACACTGTTATCTATAAATATTTCTATATGTAACCACAAATTAAACATAAGTTCATACTGATGTATTTAACACTAATCTATAAACACATGGGTATTTCCAACCTCCCTCCCTTGCTTATCTGGGAAATAACCATCACCTGAATTCAAGTGCTTAATGTGCAATTTCTTTCACCTTTAGTCTTATGAATGTCACTGCCTTCCAAAGTTAATTAGATCATCAACTTTTCCCACTACCCACTTCAGTGAGGTTGTTTCAGATGTTTGTAATACAGTTACATTCTTTTGTCAGAGTCTGCACTCCATCTTGAGATTCTCATTCTGCTAAATAGTGTCATTTTCATTAGTAGAATACACTAAGGTTCACCCTTTATGCTGCAGATTCTATGGGTTTGGATAAATGCATAGTGTCATGTATACAACATTACAATATCATGCAGAATAGTTTCACTGCCCTTAAAAGTCTCCTGTGTTTTTAGCTTTTCAGTTCTCCTTCTTTCCTCCAAATCCCTAATGATAACTGATAAATTTACTATCTCTATAGTTCTGCCTTTTCCAGAATGTCACATAATTGAAGTGATGTAGTATGTAGACTTTTCAGCCTGACTACTTTCACATAGTAATATGTACTTTTGTTCAAATTAAGACTTTTATGGTGTCAAGTTTCTGTTCAAGTCTAAGGCTCAAGGCAGAAGAAGATTGTTATCCCAGCTCAGAGGTAGGCAGAGAGAGCAAATTTTCCCTGTCTTTTTTGCTCTACTCATGTCTTCAGAGGATTAGATGAGACTCACCCACCCTGGAGATGGTGATCTGCTTTACCTAGTCTACCCATCACTTGTCGGTCTCATCCAGAAACACCCTTGTGAGCATACCCAGAATAGTGTTACACCAAATATTCAGGTATCCCATGGCCCAGTCAAGTTGACACGTAAAATTAAGCTTCCTGGATTTCTGATTTGGTACTTAGCCATTAATTTTGAAAAATTTTCAACTGTTATTTTAAATACTCGGGTGCCTAGGTGGCTCAGTCGGTTAAGCATCCAACTTTGGCTAAGGTCATGATCTTGTTTCATGAGCTGGAGCCCCACATTGGGCTCAGCACTGACAGTATAGAGACTGCTTGGGATTCTCTCTCTCCTCTCTCTTTGCCTCTCCCCTGATCTTGATCTGTCTCTCAAAATAAATAAATACAGTAAAAAAAATATTTATTTTGTTCCATTCCTGCTTACTTCTTTTGCAATTCCAATTACATATATGGAACATCTTTTCAAATTGTCCCTCTGTTTTTCAGTGTTCTGTTCTGGTGTTTCATATCCCCCCCCCCCCATCTTTATTTCCTTTTGGGAAATTACTGTTGACATATTTAAGCTCACTGATTCTTTCCTTGGCCAATTTACTAATGAGCCCATCAAAGGCATTCTTCATTTCTGTTACAACAGTATTTTTGACTTTTATTTTTTTGATTGTTAATTTCTATCTTATTGCTTACCTTATCCATATGTTTTTCTATGCTGTGTTCTTCCCCATTAGAGCCCTTAACATAGTAATAGTGTTTATGTTAAATTTCCTGATGGTTCTATTTAAGTGTCTTATCATTTTATTGCAGCAGTTTCTGTTTCATTTAAGCAGATCTTTACTGTGATTCTCTGTGTTCACCTGTCTCCTCTGATTTGGGGTAGGTGGTTTGCAGTGTGAACTCACTTCTTTCAAAGGTTCCAGAAAAATCATTAATTTTCAGTTCTGTGTTTTTCTTTTGTAAAGATGAGATTATCAATTTCTGAGCTCTTTACTAAACCCAGAGGTCTCCTCAGATGTTTGTTGGTTTTTGCCCTGGGTTAAAACAACTATCTCCGGATGTTTTCTCAGGGTCCTTACCTAAAGACTTGGTTGAAAATAACACAACCAGGATGCTTAGGTGGCTCAGTCAGTTAAGCATCCAACTTGATTTTGGCTCAGGTCATGATCTCACGGTTTGTGAGTTTGAGCCCTCCATCAGGATCTGCGCAGAGTGAAGAGCCAGCTTGGGATTCTTTTACCGCACCTCCCTCTGTTCCTTCCCCTCCTCTCCCCACTCACAATATCTTTCTGTCTCAAAATAAGTAAATAAATTTAACAAAAAGCCACCACTTTCTCTGTTTCTGTTACGGATACACTTTTTAAGAAAAGAAAAACAAATGTCCGCAAGAGATGTTTGTAACAGGAGTTCCAAATTTTAATGGTCCTACCTCTACAAAAAGAGGCAAATAATGTCCTACAGTTCTCCTAAGCCACACTATCCATCTAGCATTATTTTATACCATTAACCTTCCTGTAATATCCTGTAGACTAAGCAATCAAATGACTCACAATTCCTTAGATTTGCTGTGAATTTTTATCGTTGCACTTCTTTGATCATGGTTGTTTAACACAACATGACTCACCATTCTTTTTGTTGTCAAATCCTCCACTATGTTTAGTCTAAATGCCATGTCCTCTCATCTTCCCATTGTTATCAGTATCTTATTCCCCCACACTCCAAAAGGACCTGTATTTCCTTATGCCTTCTAATGAAATGCTTGTGTATCCACTCATCATAATTAGAATCTATGGGGCTTGGGATCTATACCTGCTCTTTTGTTTAGAAGAGTGTTTGGTAAAGCAGACAATTAATAAATGCTTATTAAGTGAAGAAATGAACAATATTAAATATGAATAAACAATATCATAAAATGAATAAATGAATAGTGGGTAAACGCTGCAGAAATTTAGATAATTCAGACTTATTTGGAATGTGGAGATGTGGACTGGGTAAGATTCTTCTTCTGACCCCTAGGGTATTACCCTTAGAATGTAATACCCACACTTTGCAGTGCTAATGCTATTTAATGCTCCTTTCTTCCCTAAACACCTAAATAGAGAACTATTTTGGTTTTAAGCCTGGTATTTATCTTAGGTACTTTAATATATCTCTAAAATTGTTTTTTTTAATATTATTTTGATGGAACAGAAACTGTATTAGTCCATGCCAGAGTAACACCCTATATTTAAGTATCTTATAAGGAAAGGTCTATTATTCCTCCCTACTATGGGCCTATTCTAGTGCTGCCTAGAAATTTTGCTCACACATTATCATCCTCACTCCAGAGTTCCTGACTAACAGAGAACACACTAACTAGAACGACGTGGTGACTAGGGCAGAGATAAAGAAGATATGGAGAGGCACACACCAACTCTTAAAAGATTATTGTCTAAAGGCACAAATATCTCTTCTGGTCATTTTTGAACTCAACCACGTAGTCGCATATCTACCCTATGAAAACTGGGTAGAAGGGAATCAGATATTCTCCAAAAGTAATACCATCTAACATGGATAAATAAAAATTCAGGAAAAAAAAACCCAAACACTGTGTATGCCTTTTATAATAAAAGTAAACCAAATGAGTGATTTCCTCAAGAAGGTGTTACTACATCAAAGGCAAATAAATATAAATGTCTGTGTTAAAAAGGTGCCACACCTGGCTCTCAGATGGAACTTTGTCAGTTCTTTTTAATAACAAATGAATGCCAATGCTGGCGTGTTTTTATTTTGCAAAACAGATGATGTTTTGGAAATTTGCATTCGTATTACACAAATGGTAGTTGCTGAAAAACAGACCCTGATTGAAATTAGGATAAGGGATGGAATGTAGACAAAGAAAGTTTCACAGTCTTTCATAGTTTACCCTAAGTGGTACCAAATCAATGTAGATGGTGGCATTTTATTTGCTTTTCCATCTAATTAGTCATAACTGCAAACCTGACTTATAATATAGAACTGTTTATATTTGCCTATAACAACAAAATAAACACACTTTAGTCAATAGAAATCTTAATTGTTACACTTTAGTGTGTTCAGATTACTGATGAAAGAGCTTCTTAAATTAGTTATATGAGAAAAATAGCTGTTGAAGAAAGGAAAAACCTATTTGAGGACTTGTAGAGAAGAGTCTGTTTTTCTTATCAAGGCAATCTAAATTGTCACCTCATTGCCTTATCTCCAAGATTTTCTTGCTTTTATTTCCTTCTCATACTTCCTTCCATGACACACAGGAAAACCTACTACATATCACACCTGTTTTACAAATATTCAATTGTTTTGTACTCTGCCAAACTGCAGATTTCAGTTCTGACTTCATTGTTTCATGCCAACTGCATGCTCTCTACTACATATTCATAGCCTTCCAATTCAGTTCTCATTAAATCTCAGCACACTGCCTCTAAGCCGAATGGCATAGTTGGTGACCACAGCAGAATGTTGTTGTTGTTGTTGTTGTTGTTGTTATTACTATTATTATTACCCATGTTACCAACACCATGTTCCTTGTTCCCATCAAGCTTCTTGGAATTTCTCTCATCAGACTTCTTTGGATTAAGAAAAATCCAATTAAAAAAAAAAAGTAGACTTTTTAAAATTCAGGTATGGCGAGGTCAAGAGATCAAAAAAGGATTGCCATTAAAAAGATAGGGGAGCTTATTACTCACAATTCCCAAGGGGAGAGGACACCCCCAAGACAGGGAGGGCCATACAAGAGGACACCCAGATAGATCAGAGGTATAGAGGGCCAGGTTTACTTTGGAAGAGTCATTATTGTGGTTTTTACAGGCAGGCTAAGCAGGTTTAGGATTGGTTAGTATGAATAATTTCAGTGAGGTCCTAGGTGTGGGGGTTGCCCCTCGTTGTCTGATGCCTGGCCCGTGGTGATCTGGGCAAGAAATACTGTTCTGGACTGTAAGAGTCGAGTGAAGCAGCAGGTGGGTAGGAGGGATGGGGTTGGGATATGTTTGTTTTCCTGTGGAAGGCTAACTTCTAAGTGAGTCATTTACTATATCTAAAAATCAGCTAATCTTGGGAGAGGCAGCAAGTCCTCAGATTTCAAACATCAGATACAGAAACTGAAAAACGTGGTTAATATGCTTCTACAAATATGAAGTGAACACATATTAAAGATTATATTCAAGGGCACGTGGGAGGCTCAGTCAGTTGAGCGTCCAACTTTGGCTCAGGTCATGATCCTGTGTTTTGTGAGTTTGAACCCCACACCAGGCTTCCTGCTGTCAGACTGTCAGTGCAGAGCCTACTTTGGATCCTCTGTCTGTCTCCCTCTTTCTGTCCCTCCACCACTTGCACTTTCTCAAAACTAAATAAACATAAAAAAAATAGTACGTTCAATGTGGTATTGAAAGAGGAAACCAATAAGATCGTAAGGCTGGTTCGAAGAACACTTTAAGAACAGAGTTTAGGTAACTGATCAAAGAAGGCATAAAAATAAGAATATGAGAATGAGAATAAAAGTTAGGTAAAAAATTAGCCAATGTTCTAAAAATAAAATCTTCAGGATTATTTATTCTGGAAAGGAGAAATCCACAAATTAATATAGAACTTTATATTGACAAATCAAATACAAAATAGTGAAGTCAAACTAGATAACTAAAATATTCTTAGATCATACAAAAAATGCCAAAGCGCGACTTTGAAGGAGACCAAAGGTTTGTAATTTTGTATACATTTTGTTAGTACTCAATTTTTTTATTGACATGCTTACTTAAATAGTTTTTGGTGGCCAAGTTTAGAAATTTATAAGTCTTTTTTGATTCATTTACTTTCTTTTAGAGTTTAAATCTATTTATCATTAAATTCTGTCATTTATTTTTTTTAATTTTTTAAGGTTCATTTATTTTTAAGATAGAGAAAGATAGAATATGAGCGGGCAAGGGGCAGAGAGAGAGAGGGAGACACAGAATCTGAAGCAGGTTCCAGACTCTGAGCTGTCAGCACAGAGCCTGATGAGGGGCTTGAACTCACAAACTGTGAGATCATGACCTGAACCAAAGTCAGACGCTTCACTGACTGAGCCACCCAGGTGCCCCATCACTTATTGTTTCAAAAATGGCTCTCACCCTTTCGTCACTGTCTGTGTCATTATTCTAGACACGGCTGTGTTCATTTCAGGGTTTATATTCATTATAAAGCTACTTTGCTTGTCTCTTCCTCCCATTTCCTCCTATTTGTGGGCTACCATTTGTATTATTTCAAAATCAAGGGTTTTCCTTGAGGTGGTGCATTGATGGAGTATCAGCTGGAAGAAAATTATTTAAGATGGCCTTCTATTGTCAACCATTTCAAATTCCATCTATCCCATACATCTTTAAACTCACTGTCACTTATGCATCCTAACTTAACCCAAGCATTTTTTTTTATTGTCATCCTCATATACTTTTAAAGAATGGTGCTTCCTGACAACTGGAAAATTTTTATCTGTGAACTAAAACAAAAGAAACAAACAAAAATGTAAAACCTTCTTTCTCAGTGTAACAATTTTGGCATACTTAGAAACATATTTAGAGTCATGAAGTATAGACTTACCACACTTATTGACACTCCTTTTGATACTTGAGAGTTGGGTTTAGGCCCCTCCTCCTTGAATCTAGGAAGGCTTGTGATTATTTTCAACAAATAAAATATGTGAGGACTGAGGCTAAATCAGAAATCTTAACACAAGGCTTTTTTCTTCTGGAATGTTTAGTGCCTGTATCCTTTCTCTTAAGTTATTCTCTCATGAAACCCACTTGATGTAGAGAATCCATGTGCATATACTCAAGCAGAGATTTCTATGAGCCCAATCTATGTGTCATCCCAGCTCAAATACCATGCATAAAAGAGTAAAGAAACTTCCAGATGATTCATACCATTAGCCATTTTAGCTTTCCAATATGAGGACTCAGATATTGTGGAGCTATAGTCCTGAGCATGAGCATAGGGGCACCTGGGGGCTCAGTTGGTTACGCAGCCAATTCTTGATTTCAGTTCAGGTCTTGATCTCAAGGTTCCAGCAGTGTGGAGCCTACTTGGAATTCTCTCTCTCCCTCTGTCTCTGCCCCTCTCCCACTCACACTCTCTCTATAACTTTTTCTCAAAAATAAATAAATAGGGGCACTTGGGTGTCTCAGTTGGTAAGTGTCTGACTTTGGCTCAGGTCATGATCTCCCAATTCATGAGTTCAAGACCCACGTCCAGCTTTGTGCTGACAGCTCAGAGCCTGGAGCCTGCTTCAGATTCTGTCTCTCTCTCTCTTTCTCTCAAAAATAAACAAACATTAAAAAGTTAATAAAAATAAATAGTAAGTAAACAAACATTAAAATATAAAAACCATGAGCATTAAAAATGGTATGTTTTCCCACCGTGAATTATGGGATGATTTTTTATGTCATAGTAGATCAGTGGAACAGTGGGCATACTATTTGTGTGGCTGAGGCGGTACTTTATGAATAAGAAAAATTGGAGTTCTAAGGACACTAGAAAACCAGAAAGACAAAAGGAGCCAATGATGCTGGTTAATCAAAGAAAAGGAGCAAATAAAATGTAACTTCCATTGGTGAAGGGCTCAGCTACAGAGTTTTGGAAGAAAAGCTGTATTAAAGATGGTTGTATATAGCTATGTTTTCTGGAGTACATAATGTAAAACCAACTTTTAGATTTCTTGCAAAATATTCCAATACCCTTTCACTATTTTTTTTTTGGAGAGGGTGAGTTCTGTGAGTAGGAAAGTGTTGGCTGATCAACAATTAACCGTGGCTGTATTTGCTGCTTTCTACAAAGAGTTAAGATCCTTAAAAAACTTTTCCATAACAGAGTTGTAGTCATTGGACCTAAACTCTTTGTTAGTATTTGATAAACATGTGTTAACACTGAAATACCAAGACATCTTTTTCCAAGAACTGGGAAACACCAATTAATCTTTATCTTGTACCACACTTCATATTTCTGTTTTTCTTTCTCTTATCTCATAGGCACCTTAAGTACCTGTAAGTTACAAAGCCTCTGCCAACTGGGGCATCTGGGTCTCAGCTGGTTAAGGTCTCACTCTTGATCTTGGCTCAGGACATGATCTCATGGTTCATGGGTTCAAGCCTCACATCAGGCTCTGTGCTGATAGTGCAGAGCCTGCTTACGATTCTGTCTCCCTCTCTCTGCCCCTTCCCCACATGCTCTCTCTCTCAAAAATAAATAAACTTAAAAAAAAATAGATCCTCTGCTAAATACCAAAAAATAGGGCTAGTCTCATTTCAGACTGAGCTTTCTGCTACTAAATAAAGTGTTTTTTTTTTTTAACCTAGTGTCTTGAGGTCTGTACTCTAGAATCAATGATATCTGACTTTTAATCCATTTATCTTTCTAGGAGTCATGATAACCTATATCTTTCAACCTCTTCAAAATTCTTAATTCCCTGAATGTCCTTTCGTATGAAAAATATGGGAATTTTTTGACCAAGCTTGCCTATCATCACAGTGGGTAGAGCGAGGATGTAATTCAGTACTTATCTGAATATATAAACTTTACAGAAATTGATCATGATATTGATTACAGATAAAACTCTGAGAAATCTATGAAGGAAATGGCAATTTAGTGTTGATGTTTGTTATCTCTGGCTTTCATGGGTATTAAAGCCTCTATCCCTTTTTCTGCAAAATCTCTCTGTGGACTTTGCTATTTTAAGAAAACAGAGATTCCCCTTCCTATGGCTTGCTGAATTGCATTTGTTTACAGTCATATGCTCACTTTCTACTTTGTCAACTGCAAACATGATAAAAATTTTAAATTTAAATGAGGAGGAGGGATTTGATGATATATCCTTCACTTAAGTCTTGGGAATTCCCATAGGATAACTTCATCGAGGAAATGAAGAGAGAAAAAACAAAAGGCAAAATGGATATTTAACAAGCCCATTTGAGCTTTATTTCCCAAGTAATGATGTGGTAGCTGAAGATAGCAAGAAGCCCTCTTAGGAAGTTTAGTAAATACATATGAGAAAACTTCTATTTTCCCATGAGGAAATGAGACATTTTGCTTGTAAAATCAAAATTATGATACCCTATAATGAACTATAACACAGGTGTAATTCCTTATGACAACAAATTTATAATTGTAGGCAAACAGCTGGGTGCATTCTGACTTGGTTCATTGTTTCCTTCCAAGAAATGTTTTAAAGAATAAAGGGGAAACCATTGCTTTCTTTTTTCCTTTAACATCTTGCTGTGGCCTTTTTTTAAACCTTCTTTGGTTTTGTTTTCATGATCTGCTCTTCCTATATTCCTTATTTTAAAATCTATAGTACTTAAAATATATATATATTAATGGAAATTTTGCTAAAAGAAAATTAATTGAACTAGAGAAACTACAAACTAGATTATATCAATTAGTAAGGAAAAAAAGACAAAAACTTACTAACTTGTTTAAAGATAAATTATCTTATTTGTCAAATTCAGGAGGAAATATGAGACTGTATTTTATAAAATTATTTTTAAGGCAAATAAAAACAGTATTAATTTGATAATCCAACATATTTTCATGACTTAATGGAGATTCTGATTTTTATAAATGACTTTGTTGGTGCTATAGGCTGAATTTTACCCTTTCTTCCCAAATTCCTATGTGAATTTGAAGCCCTTACCCTCCATGTGACTATAATGGAGTCTTTTAGGAGATAATTAAAGTTAAATGACGTTATTTAGAGAAGGGTCCTAATCCCATAGAATTGGCAGCCTTATAATTATAAGAAGAGGAAAAGAGAGAGAGAGAGTTCTCTCTTTCTCTTCATGCACATGCACCTAGGAAAGGCCGTATAAGGACTCGGTGACAAGGCAGCTGTCTACAAGGCAGAAAACGAGCTCTCCCCAGAACCTGGCCATTCTAGCACCCTGATCTTGGACTTCTAAGTCTCTAGAACTGTGAGAAGATAAATTTCTATTTTTAAAATCACTTAGTCTATGGTATTATTTTTATGGCAGCCCAAGCTAATACAGTGGGATTAATTAAAGTTTATGGGATTATTGAAATACTTGACCTATTTAAAGTCCCTGTCAGTTTGATGAATGGATACTGCCTCATTTCTTAGCATCTCAGGCCCAATACATACTCTTTTTCCAAGACAAAACTGCCTAAAAGGAAGTTTGCACAAAAGCCCTTTTGCCACATCACAAAAAAGATGCCATACCATTCTTTCATGAAAAATCTCACTGTAGTTGTTTACTTCATGATTTAAAAACATACAGGGCTACCAAATAAAGGAAAACCGTTTAAGGTTTAATAAGTGTGGAGAGCCCTAATGGCTCCGTCGGTTAAGCATCTGACTTCAGCTCAGGTCATGATCTCTTGGCTCCTGAGTTCAAATCCCTCCTCAGGCTCTGTGCTAATAGGTCAGAGCCTGGAACCTGCTTTGAATTCTGTGTCCCCATCTGTCTCTGCCCATTCCCTGCTCATTCATTCTCTCTCTCCTCTCAAAAATAAACATTAAAAAAATTTTTATTATAAATAAATAAATGTGTGCCATAATTAGGATTTACATGCTCGGTTTCTCTGCCTGATACATACTCAATTGTGGCTGAAGCAGTTTGTGGATTTTTGTAATCTGGTTAGTGGTAGAATGAGGTAATGATAGTGGGTATACTGTATGTAGGGTCCAGCTAGGGAGACCCTTCTCATAGGTAGTCTTCTTGCTGAAGAGCAGAATTTCTTAGATTTGAATGTGAATACAGATCACCTAGACATCTTGTTAAAATAGAAATTTTGATTTATTAGATCTGACCTGAAATTCTACATTTATATCAAGCTCCCAGGGAAGCAGATGTATCTCGTCTATGGAGCACAAGGAATTAGGGTGCTATGTTTATAAAAAGCAGCTAAACATAAGGCACATTTGCCCTTGGCAAACAAGACAAAGAGTTGCTTTTGTTTAAAGTCATATGCTCCAAATCACCCAAAGTTGAGGTCTAGATAGACCATCTTCCTCAGATAACTACATCTTTCTGTTCTTTTTTTGGGGTGATATAGAATTTTGAAAGTGATTAGAACTGCATAGATATCTTGAGTTCCCTGGTAGCTAGATGAGTTAATCTCCATCCTAATTTTAGAAAGATTCAGTCATGACTTAAGAGCCATGCGTGCAAGCCCAAGTTCTACCCTTACCTAGAAGATCTCTGCTACTATTCAGGTGGATTGACTACATATTTTTGAGAAGAGCCATTCTGAGTAAATTTCTGGGTCAGGTCAGCAACTTTGGGTGGGAGCCTGGGAGGTGTTCCATGGGATGTGAGTAGGTAATGGATGTAGCTCAATTTATAATATTTCACTTTTGAGACAAATGATATATGTGTCTCCATTTCAGTTTTTGTTCTAGCCCACACAGATTTTAGGGCCAGGCTTATTGGGAGATTTTAGCTATATACTTTCCCAAAATACCAGAAAACCAAATCTAAGTTTGGTTGATTTATAGCAGTGTGGAAGAACAAAATTCAGTAGAGGACCTTTATAAAACTTCGAGGGTGATAGTTCCTGAGAGCTGGGAATTGGTCATGATTTGGTTGGGTTTATGACAGTATAATGATAGCTTTGGATTGGTGGGCATAGTGAGGCAAGAGTCTTGAAGTAAGTCTTGATAAGAAAGCTGTTAGTTTGAATAAGTAAATTATGATAGTTGGCCTATAGGAGTAGATCTCGAAGAGGGAGTGTTTAGTCATTTGCAGCCACTTTCACGAAGCCCACTCTCTACCATGGTTGTAAGTCCTCCAGGGCACGTCTGCTCATGGGCTTTTTTGGGGTTTCATGCACACCTGGAAGGCTCAGAAATTTTCCTTGACTCCAGAGCCCCATGAGAAGGGGTAAGGTCATGGCAAGGTACAGTTATGGGATACAGTCCCCAAATGATTTCAAAAACTAAGGTGTGGGCTTGGGGAACATTGCTAAGCAACCTAGTTGAGCATATAGCAGCTCTCTGCTGGTGGCTAACCTGGACATCCAGTCTGTGTCTTTCCAGTCACAAGGCTCTGCATCATCAGGATGCAAATGCTGAGGATGCTCAGAATACAAAAGCAGTCTGCCTTCTCAGAACATGGCCACATAAAGTGATCAACTACTGTGTAGGAAGCCACAGTTTATTAAGCACCTACATTTCCATTATCTAATTCAGTCTTATTAACTAACATTAGGACATTCTTATTTTATATATGAGCAAAATATGAGGTCTTGGGAGGTAGTTAAGTTGCCCAAGTTTCACAGAGGGAGAGAGCAGTGACTCAAAGAAAAGGCCTAAGCTAATGTAGAGCCCATCCCACTTATGCCACCCCAATGACACTGACTTCCTACCATAAAGTAAGGCCCTTGTGACTTAGGGTTCTTGGGCAGATTGGCAGCTCTCCCCATAATGTTTGGACTGGTGGTTCAAAATGTGTAGCTCTAGCTTTCCAGGGCACCTATCTAGTTCACAGTCTGCTGCCTTTTCTTTTTGCCCTTGCTGAAGATGCCTCTAGAGGCAGCCCTGGCTGATGTGGGAAGGAGAAAGAGCCAAAGTCTGGAGAGGCAGAACATAAAGAAATGGAAAGAAATAAAAGCACAGGAATGAAATAAGGAAAATCAAAAATGATTCCTCTTCATGGCTGGTTAGACACATGGGGCCTGAGTCTGAATCTGAGATGGGGTAAATGAGTTACTACGAGGACTTTCATACACAAAGCTCGGGGCCAAGATATCCTAGCCAGACTAGCCTAAAGGTATATCATGTACAGAGTTTGATCTGTCAGTTGTTACAAAAGTGGAAGGGGACATGACTGACATCTAATTGGCAGAGTTCACGAGTGCTGACAAATACCCATCAATGAACAGTCTCCACAACAAAGAATAATGTAGCCCAAAGGTCAATAGTACTTAGGTTGAGAAACCGTGTTTTATAGTCTTGGCCTAATTGTTTGTACTTACTCTCAATATTGTTCATCATGGAGACAGGACTTCAGTATTATTTATCACAGAGACAGGAGAATACATTGGCTTAAGTTCTTAGGTCCAGACTAAACTAGAGGAATAGACTATCAGATTTTCTCATTTTTATTTGTTTGGGCAGAACAGTAGTTGCACAGCAGTGTTTAAGACTCTAGATACTATTCATATGAGTACTGCAAGTCAGACAAATATTAAGAGAAAAATTATAATCAAAGTGTGTAGTTCACACTTAAGATAAAATCTAGAGTGCCCAAATTAAAGCGAGAGACCCAATCTAAAGCACGCACAGAACTAGACCTGAGTGTCAGCCAAATCATCCTGATGTCATGATTTGTTTCTTCTTTACTTCTGTAACATAAAAGGTCCCAAAGAGTTTTGTTGCAACATTTTTCTTCTAAGCCAACAAAAATTCCTCTTTGAGGGTCCAGCATTATATGTAAAACAAGTCTGCTTTGATTTGAACTAAGACTTGTCCATGCTGTCATGGAACTTTCAGGCAAGAAGTGTCTAAGGCCTTAGTTGTGTGGCCTCAGTGTTCCTGTTCAGCTGGGAACTAGAACAAGTGTGGCTTTTCCAACTTTGGTTGTCTCTTATAAAACACAAAATGGAGAGAGATGGGAGTAAAAGAGAACTGTCAAAAATTCTCCTTCAGTTGTTAAGGATTCTGAATAAATTGAGACAGTTTTCTTCCTGTTAAAATTAACTTTTCCAATGATCCAGTGATCTCTTTATAGGAAAATTATAGGCCAAAATATACCTTATAAATAAAAGGGACTGTAATGAAGGCATAAATTTAGTGAAAGAACAGATCCCCATATAATTTACCTATAGTAGCTAATATACGCTTTTGTACTTCAAACATAATACTAGATATTAGGGGCCACCCAATGACCTATCTTTCCTTTTTCAGCTTTGTTGAGATATACTTGACATATAACACTGTGTAAGTTTAAACTGTGCAGTATGATAATTCAATACACTTGTAGCAAAATGTTTGCCACAATAAAGTTAAAGACATCCTTTGCCTCCCATCATTACCATTTTGTTGTTACGGTAAGAACATTAAAGCTCTACTCTCATAGCCATTTTAAAGTATACAATACAGTATTGTTAACTATAGTCATCATGCAGTACCTTAGATTCCTAGAACTTATTCATCTTACAACGGAAAGTTTGTATCCTTGAATGAGCATCTCTTCATATTCCTCACTCCTCAGACTCTGGCAATCACTATTCTATTCTCTATTTCTATGAATTTGTTATTTTTAGATTCCACATATAAGTGAGATAATAAAATATTTGTCTCCATTTGTCTCCCTAACCCTAACCCTAACCCTAACCCTAACCCTACACAACATCCAATTTGTGTGTAACTTATTTCATTTAGCAAAATACCCCAAAGGCACATTCATGTCATAAATGGCAGGATTTCTTTTTTTTTTTTAATGGCTGAATAATATACCTCTTACCTCTGTGTGTGTGTGTGTGTGTGTGTGTGTGTGTGTGTGTGTGTGTGTGTTCTTTACCCGTAGTACATTTTCTTTCTCCATTTGTTCACCAACAGACACTTAAGTTGTTTCTGTCAATAATGCTATAATGAAAATGGGAGTGTAGGTGCCTCCCTGAGATAGTATTTTAATTTTAATTTCTAGTTTTCAATTTTTTGAGGAACTCCAATGCTACTTTCCATAGAGGCTATACCAACTTATGTTCCCACCAACAGTGCACCAGTGCTCTTTCTCCACATTCTCACCAACATTTGATATATCCTATCTTTTTTCATGATAGCTATTCTGACAGGTATGAGATGATATCTTACGGTAGTTTTGATTTGAACTTCCTGATGATAGGTGATATTGAGCATCTTTACATGTACTTGTTAGACATTTTTATATCTTATTTGGAAAAATGTTTGTCCAAATCCTCTCCTCATTTTTAAATCAGATTTTTTTTTGCTGTTGAGCTGTGTGAATTCCTTATATGTTTTGGATATTAGCCCCTTCTCAGATATATATTTTGAAAGTAATTTCTGCCATTCCATAAGTTGCCTGGTTGCCTTTTTATTTTATTGTGGTTTCCTTTGCTGGTAGAATTTGTCTGTGAAGCCATTAGGCTCAGGGCTTTTGTTGGGAGGTTTTTATTATTGCTTTGATCTCTTTGTTATTTGTCTGTTCAGATTTTCTATTTCTGTGATTCAGACTTGTAAGGTTGTATGTTTCCAAGAATGTTTTTTTTTTCATTTATCCTAGGTTGTACAACTTGTTTTTGTATAATTGTTCATAGTAGTATTTGTGATTTTTTAAAATTTCTGTGGTATCAGTTATAATGTCTCCTCTCTCATTTTTATTTATCTAAGTTCTTTCTTTTTTTCTCTGGGCAAGTCTAGCTAAAGCTTTGTCAACTTTGTTCTCCTCTTATACCTTTGTTGGTATTCTTGACATAGCTTTATTGGTCTCTGACTCTTTGCTTATTTTTCTTCAATTGGTTTTTCCTTCAAATCTTTCAACTGCTTAATATCTATCAGTCTCTGTTGAGATTTATTGATTCTGTAGTCATCTTAAGTATGCTATTAAGCTGAATATTTAATTTGATTCAGTTATCTTTTAACTAAAAATTTCCCATTTTTATAGTTTCTATTTATCTAGTGGAGTTGTCTGTTTGTTGACTTACTGTCATTATATGTTTGCCAGCCAAACCTGGGAGGCTTTTACCCTCTGTTGAAAGATCTCTGTATAAGTTTTTGAGGCACTTTGAAATCTCAAGTCAGATTTCAAGTTAGTCTTAAAGTCTTCTTATCTTTCACTTTCCACTGGGATTTCTCAACACTCCCTATCTGACCAGACATATGTGTTTATTTTCCCCCCAAATCCTTTCCCTTTACAGCTTCTGTGGGATCTTTATCAAGAGGCTTTTTCTCTGGTGTTTTAATGAATTGGATAGAAGTATCTAATTGTTTTATATTGCTGTAAATCCATTAATTCAGAGGATTTTATTCTGATTTGTTCTGACTGTCATTTAAAATGGTCGTCAAGAATTGTCAACAACTATTTGTTGTAGTAGTTTGAATTGTGTCCCCGTTCAATATCCCAAAAGGTATGTTCAATGCCTAAGTCCCAGCACTTTTGTATTGGGAATGGGATCTTTATAGATATACTCACGTTAAGTAAACATCATACTGGATTAGCATGGATCCAAAAGCCAATGACTGGGATCTGTATAAGAAGAGAGCATGTAGAGAGACACACATTCCAATCAAAAAGAAAGACATGTAAAGATGGAAGAAGGTATTGGAGTACTGTGGCTGCATAACCAGTAATGCCAAGGATTAAAGGTAGCCTCCAAACTCTAGAAAAAACAAGGAAACATCCTCACCCAGAGCCTTTGGAGAGAATGCAGCTTTGCCAGCACCTTGATTTAGGGCTTCTTGCTTCCAGAACTGTGAGAGAATAAATTTCTTCTTTAAGCCATCCAATTTGTTGTACTTTACTCTGGCAGTTTTAGGAAACTAAAACATCTATCAAAGAGTCTATTTCCCATTCCATTTTTTGCTTGTGCATTAAATCCACCTTTTCTGGTTCAAGGCTATACCAAAAAAAGTGAGGAAAGAAATATGGTCAAATCAGATTTGCAGTCTACTCTAGAAAATTGTCTAAAGGTGATAACTAGACTATATCAGAAGTCTCAAATAGACTTTTCTTTGATTGTAGAACTGAATTAAAATTTTCACTATTTTTTTTTTGTATTTTCATTTATTTACTTATTTATTTTTTATTCAATTTAAATCCAAGTTAGTTAACATATAGTGTGATAATGGTTTCAGGAGTAGAATTTAGTGATTGACCACTTACATATAACACCCAGTGCTCATCCCAACAAGTGCCCACTTAATGCCCATCACCCATTTAGCCTGTCCCCCACCCAACACTCCTCCAGCAACCCCTCTGTTTGTTCTCTGCATTTAAGAGTCTCTTATAGTTTGCCTCCCTCTCTGGTTTTATCTTATTTTCCTTCCCTTGCCCTTGTTCGTCTGTTTTGTTTCTTAAATTCTACATATGAATGAAATTATATATTTGTCTTTCTCTAACTTATTTCACTTAGCATAATACCCTCTAGTTCCATCCACATAGTTGCAAATGGCAATATTTCATTCTTTTTGATCGCTGAGTAATATTCCATTATAGATCTATATCTATATTAATATCTATATCTATATCATCTAACTATCTATCCACTCATTATCCATTCTTTATCCATTCATCAGTCAACGGACATTTGGACTCTTTCCGTAATTTCACTATTATTGATAGCGCTGCTATAAACATTGGGGTGCATGTGCCCCTTTGGCTGAGCATTTATATTTCCTTTGGATAAACACCTAGTAGTGAAATTGCTTGAGTAGGGTAGCTCTATTTCTAATTTTTTGAAGAAACTCCATACTGTTTTCCAATGTGGCTGCACCAGTTTGCGTTCCCACCAGAAATGTAAAAGTGCTCCCCCCTTTCTCTGCTTCCTTGCCAATATCTGTTGTTTCCTGAGTTGTTAATGTTAGCCATTCTGACAGGGGTGAGGTGGTATCTCATTGTGGTTTTGATTTGTATTTCCCTGATGACAAGTGATGTTGAGCGTCTTTTCATGTGTCTGTTTTCATCTGGATATCATCTGTGAAAAAGTGTCTGCTCATGTCTTCTGCCCATTTATTCACTGGATTGTTTTTTGGGGTGTTGAGTTTGATAAGTATTTTATAGATTTTGGATACTAAGCCTTTATCTGACATTTGCAAATATCCACTATTTCCACAAAACAAATTTGTAGAGAAGAGGTCTTCAAAATATTCTGTCTGATATTCACTGCCTTCCTATTCTCTAGAAATGATTTTTGAGGAAGCTTCCTAAGGGTCTTAAGAGATGTTTTCTGATTCTTTCCATGTTCCCTTTTCCATCCAGTATTTTATATTGTGCCATTAAAAAAACAAAATGAAGCAAACAATAAAAGGGCACATGAGTCCATAGAGTGAGTACATGTAATCAGCAACAGTCTGTCCTGAAAGGTCATGGACATGCACTGGAAGAAAATGTGAGTATTTTGCAATGGTCAGTGTACTGTGGTCCTGACCACCTCTTGTGTCATATCAATAACCAAATAGTTGTCCTTTTCCAGTGAAAGTTCCAACAAATACAAATTTCCAAATACAGAAAGTCTAGATTTAGTTCAGCTGGCATATTCTTAGATTCTGCAAGGCTTTGTGTATAGAACACACCCAAATAAAAGCCATGGTATTTTCTCTTAAATAATTTTAAGCCAAATAAAGAAAAACCATTATTATAATGTCAACATAAGTTATTTTTCAAGATGACAAACTTTAAGAATGAAATAATGTACTCTTAATTACTATTAAAGGGCAATAGGGCAAAACCAGGACAATGAGTAAGTCAGCAGATATATCCTTTATGAGTAAAGGCTCATCCATGGTGGCTTGGTGATCTTGCATGTCTTCATGTAGGCCATGTAAGCAAGACTTGACTGCAGTCTGTTTGAAATTACTGGCAAAACATCCTATAGACCTTTCTAGAATATGGCAAGGGAAGCAATCTTGTAATGAGGGATCTCAAGGCCTTTTTTCATGTGCCTCCATATCTTGTGGGAGGCTGCCATGAAGTAGTTTCTTATCCCATCTCCCTGGACCTATGGAAGCATGGGTCTGTCCATCTCTCCCCCATATAGGTACAGCTGCAGACTATAAATCTGTTTGTCTATAGTTTAGAGTTGGCTCCTCCATGACAGAGCAGGTGTACCCCACCCTACCCCCACCATATAGTCTACAGTCGGCCGTCTGGTCCTTTTGGGTCACAGTCTTTCTGTAAGACTGATATGCAGGGTGTTAACATCACACTAAAATTTTTCTTGTTTCTATGTGTACAAGTAATAAACTACCTGCATTCATTTGGGGTCATTTTCTTCTTACTGCCTGAATCTGTGCAAGTGTATCACGCCAACTAATAGCTGCCAGCAACTTTCTGCTTAGGAACTGTTTGGACACTTGACAGCATGCATGCCCTAACTATTAGGCACTTAACAAAATGAAATAATAGTACAAGAAAATGATTAACTAGATACAAAATAAATGAAGAACTGTGGATACTACTGTTGAGTTAGAAGGGAGAAAAGAGTTGCCTAGAAACAAACAAAACCCTAAAAAACAAGGCCGTTAGGAAAAATGGAAAATTGAACAATAGTGGGAAGAGGAACGGTTTTAATACTGTGTAAATTTTGAATGACAGACGTTTCCTGGCATTATCTAGATTACATACAGCATGTCTTTCAGTGGACAGGGTGAGCACTGAATTCGGAGAGTAGAAAATACAGGATGGATAGTCGAAGAGGCAGGCTTGGATGGAATGTAGGAAGAGTTGACAAACAACTTATTGAAAATATGTTATAGCCAGAAAGGAGCCTGAAATGTCAACCTAAGGAGTGTAGGTAAACATAGTTTCTAGTGGTGTGCATTTCCCAGGGGTTCTACTCAAATATATTGGGGAAGACATAGTGAAGGAACCTGTATTGCCATAAATAATGTAAGTACCAGGGCAAGAAATAAACCTGTCATTTTTCCTCTGACTTGTGTGTGTAGCGTTTTTTAATTCTAGTTGAAAGTTTATTTATTTTGAGAAAGAAAGAGAAAGAGAGAGTGAGTGTGGGAGGGGCAGAAAGAGAGAGGGGCAGGGAGAGAGAGAGAGAATCCCAAGCAGGCACACTGTCAGTGCAAAGCCTGACGTGGTGCTTGAACTCACAAACCGTGTAATCATGAACTAAGCCATGATCAAGAGTTGGATGTTTAACTGCCCCACCCAAGCACCCCTCTGATTCTAGTTTAAAAGTGTTTAATATGAATATTTGCATGCAAGTTTTTTTTGTTTGTTTTACATTGAATTATACTGAAGTCTTTTACTAAAAAGCACTTTGTGCCAAAATTAAATATAGTCATTATATGTGACAATTAACAATCTAATTTTATGAGATCTCTTGGGTAAAAATTTTGATTTTGATGAAAACAGATTGTTAATTAAAAATGTGTAAACCTTTTTTTTCTTTTAATCCTGGTGACAATTTCTTTGATTTTTCATAATTTCATAGTCAATTAAAACAAAGTTGACTTTATCATCTTTAGGCTGATTTCTTTTAGTGCTGGGGATATAAAAAGGAAAAATTATAACAAAAGGTGTAATGTTCAAAGCCTCACATCAGGAACAAATAAAAATTGTAAATAATTATGAGAATTTGAAAGCATCATCCAAATATAAAGGATCATTTTACAGGACTTCTTTGTTTTTCTTTCGTTAAAGTTATTTAAACCAGTAATACATAATCACTGCATAAGAAAAAATACAGTAATGATGAACTTAAAATTTTAAATCACCTTAAATCACACAAATTGTAAATTCATGGTCAGCTCAATATTAATGTGACTCTAACATCATTTAGCGACTGTTTTTTAGTTTAAATTATATGAACGTATCATATTTAAGTAAGGCAAATTCCTAGTGTTGGCTGTTTAAGTAATTTCAAAATTTCAAGTATTACAAACTACTGTGCTAAGTCAAGTTGCACTTATCCAATTTTACATAATTTCAGACCCTTCAAACATTTGCTTCTTGTGTTTGGCATACCTGTGTTTTTTTTCTAAGTGCCTATGTTTATTAGTTAGGGTTCTCCAGAGAACCCACAGGAGATGTATGTATGTGTGTGTATATATGGGCTTACATGATTATAGAATCTAGCAAATCCAAAAGTTGCAGGGTGGGCAACAGATTAGAGACCAGGAAGAGACCATCTGCAGTGCAAGTTCAAAAGCTGTTGGCTGATAGAATTTTCTTTCATTTGGGGGATATCAGTCTTTTGTTCTATTCAGGCATTCAGTTGTTTGGATGAGGCTCACTCACAATATGGAGGGCGATACACTTTACTCAAATCCCATTGATTTGAATGTCAGTCTCATCCCCAAACCCTCATGGAAACATCCAGAATAATGTTCAATCACATTTGGGCACTGTGGCCCAACCAAGTTGACACAAAAAATTAATCATGACAATTCCACCCTTATCAATTTGGCACCAAACGTATCTCTGAAATCATATAACGTAAAATCACAGAATTTCCACCCACCACTACTATAAAAAATCATGTTTATGGGGTAGCAAGTTAATTTTAAAAATCCACTGTACATGTAGATACTCTGCTCTCATTGATCTCTGACACCTGTGTGATTTTTGTATTTAAACCCACATTTTCTAAAATCACTTTATTGATAGCAATGGTTCTTTTCAGAAAGTCTGCCTCTGAGTTTCTTGAAAAATAACTATGCTTACAGCTAGGTTTCCTGATAATCTCTTTATTGTTTTCAGTCTCAAGCAGCAAATCAAACTTCAGGGTAGGATATGCTTTTCATAAGGTATGATCAGGACACTCACTATTGCTGGTGCCAACCCAGATGTCCTACAGGATATATGCTACTTAAGCCCTGTGAAGAACATTGACTTATCTTCATTGTCAACAATAGTACATTTGCAGAAGTCATTGAAGAGCTTGTCAATTTTATTGACAGGGTCAATTCCATCCATTAAGGAGCTACAAAATGTTTAATGACACCATAGAAACCTACAACTGGTCTGCCCACCTTGTTAAAAATTAATTTTATTATTAAAGATAATACTGTTATCTTTATGTGCCTGAATCTACGTTGCAAAACAGGACCAAGAGCCAGCATTATAACTAGCTCAATTTTGCAACTGACTGGTATGAGACATGAGAATAAAAATTGAATTGGCTCTGGGAAGAAACTAAGAGGCCTGTTAAAGACATATGTAAAACATAACTCTTATTACGTTTAAATTTGATTAAAAGCAAATGTATATCTATGAGTAATTCTCTTTCTAAATTTGAAATTTGTGTTAATTTGGATCGAATATATTGTTCTCATTTTTCTCTTCCTGGAAGTCAACACGTATTTCACAGTCTGACTAACATACTACATTATGATCAACTGGATTCATGCAAATGCTGCTTAAGACATGACATCCAAAGGCCAGATTTGTTTCTGGTGTACCAACTAGTTTTGTTTTGAGAATCCTAGGTGAGAGTAGGTGCTAACATTACATGTAAATCTCTCACTCTATTTTATAGGATCTAAAACTTTTTTGAGCAGTTTGATTTCTAGTTTGTAGGTCAAGAATAGGTAATAGTTTGGTGGGAAATAGAAAGATATAATGGCCATCAAAAATTAATCTTTGTGTCAAGTGTGTCCTTTTTACTGAATGTGTGATTTGCTTTTATAAACTAAATGGAATCAATATTTTGGTAATGAATGACATCACACTTCATTTATTATAAACCTTTGCTCATCATTTGGGACGATCACATAACATATTGCATAAACGCCTTACCCAACCTTCAGGCATTCTCAGAAATGGCTAGAGGAAGCAAAGTTTAAAGCCAGACAAAATGTGACAAATCTTTCATATATGGATAGTAATGTTCATTTTTAAAAATCCTATAAAATGTCAATATTTCCTGTTCACTGAACTTCGTATCCATCCCCTTCTAAGCACCCTGATTGGTTACACTGGATTGCTATGGAAACAGATAAATTTTATGCTTATGACTCACCTCTAAGAGCTCTCCAAGACATTATGTATTCTATATATTAGACACCACTGTATTGACTTGCAGAGCCCTCCAAATTTCCAAACCTCTCTTATGATTCATAGTGAAGGCCCTCATAATTAATCTTCAAGCATATCAGCACATCAGTCTCACAACCCTCTGGATAGTTGTAGTCTAAAGGCCTCTTAGTTTCTTCCCAGAGCCAATTCAATTTTTATTCTCATGTCTCATACCAGTTAGTTGCAAAATTGAGCTAGTTATAACCCTGTCTCTTGGTCCTGTTTTGCAACGTAGATTCAGGCACATGAAGATAAGAAATACCCCAATTTTATGATGAGTTATCCAAATAGTCAATTTCCCTGCCCTAGAATGCAGATGCTGCTTATCTTCCCCAACCTAATTAACGGACTCTCTAATCTAGTTTCAACCCTGCCTCTCTTCCTCATGTACCCCTCTTTCTCTAACTACATTTTGGTACTAAATACCATTTGGTGTGACTGAGCTACTGTATATTCAGTATTTGGTTTCCCTATCTCTATTGTATAAGAATCCCTGAACCTCTAACATGACTAAAGTCTTGTGTTAGTACTCTTCACCTGTCCTCTTGTCTTATAAACTGATGATGGGAATTGAAAGCTAATTTTGTACTCATGTTCGCATGCCTGGGGTAGAATTTTCAACTCCTAATACGGACCCTAGATCGTAATATATAAGCTTAACTTAAAACTTCATGGCACCTACATTTTTAGTCCTGCTGCCTTTGAACTGATATAATCCTTATTGCTTACCCAAAGTGCATGTTTCTTATCCAGTTTTAATAAATCTAAATTGTTTTAAATGGGCTCAGTAAGTATATTTAGAACAATTAACCAAGTTGGAATCATAAAACTGATCTCTATTACCCACTATTAAAAAGTTTTGAAAGTGCTACTTTATTAAATCAGAAAACCCAAGATGTATTATAAAATTCAAATCACTGGATTTAATGTGCATAAATTACTCACATCCCTATCAAAGGTCTTTGAATTCTCACATCACTTGATTCTACCATGCTTATCAAAGTAGTATATACAATTGTCTGTTGTTATTCAATGTTGGATATGTCATATTAGAAGTTACTAACTAGTTTTATGTGTACATTATGATTCTCACACTTACTTATGACCCCTTATATGTTGTAGAAATGTAGAATGTATTCAGAAGATACATGTTTAATGTACACTGTTCTTTTAATTGCTAAACAATGTAAAGAAACTGAAAAAAACAAGAATTTCAAGAAATATTTCCAATTCTAAAACAGGACCTTAGCATATTTAAATGGTTTCAATGTATGAGCAAAGACACACGCAAGCAATTCAAGCATTAAGCTTAATTCACCAAATGAACTCAATCACTAACAATAAATCTATAACTTCATAAATACTTTAACTAAATGCAGAGTATATGACAAATTTAATTTTAGTTCAGTCTTTACACAAATGGTAAAAGTTATGATCTGGTATTTTCTGTGTATGTTACATAAGTCTATATAAGTAAGCAACTCTCTTGAGTTTCTCTCTAACCATTTTACATTTGGGGGGACTATGCATGTCATTAAAATATTAGAGAGATAAAACTATTGCTTTGAAATATAATATTTATATTTTGTTTAGTTTACAAATATATTTTGACTATGTGTTGTTCCAGAAACTATGCTGCTCTTGTGATAAATTAATTTTAAAAACTTACAATATAATCAAATAAACATATATAAAGTTAAATAATCTAAAATAAAATTTGACAAGTATAACAATAAGCACATTTGCAATTCAGTATGGACTCAGTGGAAAATGTGACTGCTTTTTACTGGATAAATCAAGTAAGTTCAGGCAGATGCTATGAGTTTTGAGTAATAAATAGAAATCTTCCATAATAGAATTATCTTATAATGTACTTTAAAAAAGAGGAAAGAGCATGTACAGAAGCATGGAGTCATGAAAGGGTATGAAATTTCAAGAACATTCCTCATGGTGAAAAATATCACATCCCTAACCTCTTAACTGGTAGGAAGTAAGACTGGGGTGACAGAATGGAATCAAATTGTGAGGAAATTGTACATTGAAGCAATGAGTTCCCCCATCACAGTCCTCTTCATAAAAGACCGATTAAAGGTTTAAATAGGGATTGTGGTACTCAGGTTAGTTTTATTTGTGGTATGCATGTGAGTGTGTGTGTGTGTGTGTGATTTCCATATGTACAACAAATTTTTACTGCATGTCGGAGAGAAATGTTTATAACAGAGTGAATGTGGAATATATCATTATCTTTTCTCACAGCCATATTGTGGGAAAGTGGGTAGCAATAGGGCAGTCTCTTATATGTCTGATTCCTTTAGTATTGTCCAATTGCTCATATCATATCGTTCAGGTAACTTAGTTAAAAATAGCCCATGGAATTCCTTTGATTAAATGAGTGGTTAATGAATTATCCAATGCTCCTATTTATGTCAATATGAGGATTTCTGTGGAATTCTCAGAACAAAGGTCCTTTGTCTTTCTGAGAGGTTTACCAGAAAATAGCCCTCATCAATGTATACTTAGTTTGTAACAATTGTTTTGTTCTTACAAGTTATGTTTCAATGAATATACCTGAACTTGATATATTATCATGAGTATAAAACTATGAGTAAACTTATTTTACAATGTGAAATGATCTGGCAGTTGGTGTTAATTAAATTACTCCAATCTGCAGTCCAGTGAATAACATGATACATTTTATTTAGATTAATTACTTATTCTTGATCTTATAAGTTAATACTGACTATAAGGTCAAAGAAAAGAAAAAGATAATGATGGCTGAAATAAACACCTTCCTTATGAAAATAGCATTTTGAAACAATTGATTGGCAAAAAAATTACTCAATACATTCTATTTTTTTCAATATTCCTATAAAATATTCCTTCAAATCTACATAGACTATCACTGCTTTTTTTTTTCTTCAATTGGTAGCTATCAACCATACTTGTTAATGTTATGGATGCTTTATTAGAGGCAAAGTCATGATGTGTAATCAGGCATTCAGTCTCCCATAAAGACACTGTTGTCCTTAGTCAAATTGGAAATACTGGGAACGTAGAATGCAATAATTCCAGAAAGTAGTTTAATATTTCCCTTTTGCAATTTAAAAGAAATATTATTTTATTATAATTTTGATATTCAAATGTTATTTAATCATGGACTGAACCTGGTAGATTTATGCACAAAAGGCATCTGAGTACATAGATGTCTTTGAAAATGAGATATCAATTTTCCTTTTTGTATGTATTCATGATCCACATGTGAACTTGGCAGTCCTAGATGAAAATGAGCAGATGGTCCATTCCCAAGTGTTGAACAGCATTTAACATAAAATAAATGCAACTCAAAAACAGTTTTGATCAGGATGTTTGGAGGGGAATAAACATGAGATTGGGGTAGTCAGGAAATATTGATACTTCATAGGATTTTTAAAAATACTGGGACTAAAGAGAATTTGTGGCCTATAAATCTCATAACTCAAAAAAAACCCCACTTTAATAGAGGTTCTTTAAAAATTGGTAGATTCGAGAAAAAGATTGGTAGAGTCTATGTCCAGTTTCCAGTATTATGCAAAAAAAAAAATCAACAGCTAATAGCAGAAGACAATATTGAAAAGAAGTAATTCGTGAGGACTCTGAAAGGTTAAATTGCCTAAAAAATATTGCTTACCATTTTCTATAATTAATGTTAATATATGCTTTCCAACGTGCTTTATAGATTGTAATAATGTTGTTAGAATGGAATACAGCAAAATCAAAGATTTCCTCACTTAGCCCAATTTGTAATCAAGAAGAGAGTAGCAGTGTTGGGCTTGTCTAGTTTGTTATTCTTCATTGAAGAACTGAGAGAAAGGATAATAATATGTTGGATAATATGTCAGCAAATCGATAGACACCGACAGTCCATGGAGAACTTAAAAGCTACTATTGCATTAGTGTTAACTTTCTACGTGGCCTAATCTGCTGATAACCAGTGTCATCTAAATAATTGGCAGGAGCCAGTGCAAAGGGAAAACATGGGGATCCTTATTCAAAAAGCAGAAAAAAAATGATGAAAAGTTCTAAAATATAATGCATTTTCCTCTGTTCCATGGTCTCTTTCTTGACTTCTCATTTTTTTAATTTGTAATTTCATGTCATTCTAAGAAAAGTCAAAATAAAAATTTTAATTGTAAGTGAATTTTAATATTCATCTTTGTATTGTGCAGTGTCAGATTTAAATGCAAATATGAGAGCATTTGACTCACATGAGGATTCACCAAAATTATACAATTTATATTTCATAGCTTACACATGCGTATGTATTTCATTTTTTCCAGAATATTGAAAACTCTGCACAAAACTAATTCAGTTGCTTTCATTTCACTTCTTGATACACACACATTCTACCAACCTTCTCCACTTTCAGCTGGCCGATAAGTAAGGATGAACTGAAAGGAAAAGGAAATAAGCGTTGCCCTAATTTCCTCTTTCCTTTTACGTCATCATTTCCTATGTAAGTGGTTGGGTAATACAAGAAAGTAACACGAGTTCAGAAGAAGATATGACAAGACTTCTTGATCATTTATGTATCTTAGAATGCCTTGCCTTCTTTATGTGTTTGAATAAATTTCAAATCTGAATGGAAAGCATGAAATGTTACATGTTTTTCTTGTGTTTGCTCTGAGTCTCACTGAACTTCCATGCATCGTGGGTCCGACAGAATTCTCTGCTCATGGAGCATCACAAATGCCATTGTACATTGCTTGTTTTGTTTTGTTTTATTTCGTTTTGTTTTTGTCACTATCTTGTTTATGAAATTTATTCTTAATAGGTATTTATGGGACTAGATCATGTATTTTGAGTGTTATAATTATGGAATTCTGTTATATTAGTATACTACTATGTATATCCACTACTATATTGATATTTAGTTGATTCCATTCTTTATTATGCGGCTGCTATTAGTGCTTCAATAAAGGGCTTTAAGCATTTTATCTGTTAGACTTTTGTCATAGTTTTCTTAGGGTAAATACACCTAAAAATGAAACTGCAGGGTCAGAGTACAGGTGTTCATTAAATCTAAAATATATTGATAAATTGCCGTCCAAATTGTAGCAGTTTATACTTGTGTCAGGAGGGCATGAGGGCTTCCATTTTCATATTCTTGCCAAAATTTCTGTGTATCAGATCTTTAACTTTCATGGTCAGCTTGATGATGATCAATGAAAACATAGTTTAATGTGCAATTCTTTACTTTTTAATGAGGATGGACATTTCTTCCTCTCTGTATTGGCCATCTATTTCTCTGAAGGCCCTTCATGTCAGTTATTTCATTTCCTTTTCAGTTCTTTGCATTTTATTGATGACATAGGAATTCCATATGTGTCCTGGTTACTAATCCTTTGTCAGTTATGTGCATTACACATCTCTCATTCAAGACTATGTCCTATCTTTTATCGTTTACACCGTTATCCCACAAAGAGTTTAGTTGTTGTTAATATAGTCAGGTCTTCACTCTTTTTTAAAATGCCATTAGCTTTTTAGTCATTATTTTTTTTTTACATTTAAGTCATTCTTAGATTTACTAAAATGTTAACTCATTTCTTATTTCAGCATTGCTTTCTAGACCCCATTTTTCCTGTATTCAATAAACTCCCTACTGAAATCTAGACACTAATACTTTTTTTCAACTTGAAATTCAAGTACTAGGATTCTTAATATTTATTTCTAATTAAAATTGTTCTAATTAATTCCCAAGTTGAATATATTCCTTATTAGCATCTATTTTGTTGATAATACACCTGCTGTTCATATAGTTTTAAGTCTATCTAGGTAATCTTTTTCTTTCTTGCTAATTACATTCCCTTTGTCTCTGATGCCACATAATTTTTCTGTGATGTCCCTGAATATGATTTTTTTTTTCTTATCTTGCATTGGAGTCTTTAGTTTCCCAAGACAAAAGACACATTTTCTTGTTCTATTTGTGATAATAACAATTTTACCTTTGAATGTTAACGATTTCTCCTTCTCCCTTTTATTTATTTTCTTCTTTTCTGAAACTCCTATTAGATGTGTCATGTGCCTTCTCCATCTAAACTCCATATATTTTAAATTATCTTTCACAATTTATATCTTTATATAGCTCTGAGTAGAATTCCATGTAATTGCCTGAAATCCACGATCTCTCTTCAGCTGTTCATTCTATTCTTTCCTCCTATATTCAATTGTTACTGTTTTTTTTTTATATATATATGAAATTTATTGACCAATTGGTTTCCATACAACACCCAGTGCTCATCCCAAAAGGTGCCCTCCTCAATACCCATCACCCAACCTCTCCTCCCTCCCACCCCCCCACCAACCCTCAGTCTGTTCTCAGTTTTTAACAGTCTCTTATGCTTTGGCTCTCTCCCACTCTAACCTCTTTTTTTTTTTTTTCCTTCCCCTCCCCCATGGGTTTCTGTTAAGTTTCTCAGGATCCACATAAGAGTGAAAACATATAGTATCTGTCTTTCCCTGTATGGCTTATTTCACTTAGCATCACACTCTCCAGTTCCATCCACGTTGCTACAAAAGGCCATATTTCATTTTTTCTCATTGCCATGTAGTACTCCATTGTGTATATAAACCACAATTTCTTTATCCATTCATCAGTTGATGGACATTTAGGCTCTTTCCATAATTTGGCTATTGTTGAGAGTGCTACTATGAACATTGGGGTACAAGTGGCCCTATGCATCAGTACTCCTATATCCCTTGGGTAAATTCCTAGCAGTGCTATTGCTGGGTCATAGGGTAGGTCTATTTTTAATTTTCTGAGGAACCTCCACACTGCTTTCCAGAGCGGCTGCACCAATTTGCATTCCCACCAACAGTGCAAGAGGGTTCCCGTTTCTCCACATCCTCTCCAGCATCTATAGTCTCCTGATTTGTTCATTTTGGCCACTCTGCCTGGCGTGAGGTGATACCTGAGTGTGGTTTTGATTTCTATTTCCCTGATAAGGAGCGACGCTGAACATCTTTTCATGTGCCTGTTGGCCATCCGGATGTCTTCTTTAGAGAAGTGTCTATTCATGTTTTCTGCCCATTTCTTCACTGGGTTATTTGTTTTTCGGGTGTGGAGCTTGGTGAGCTCTTTATAGATTTTGGATACTAGCCCTTTGTCCGATATGTCATTTGCGAATATCTTTTCCCATTCCGTTGGTTGCCTTTTAGTTTTGTTGGTTGTTTCCTTTGCTGTGCAGAAGCTTTTTATCTTCATAAGGTCCCAGTAATTCACTTTTGCTTTTAATTCCCTTGCCTTTGGGGATGTGTCGAGTAAGAGATTGCTACGGCTGAGGTCAGAGAGGTCTTTTCCTGCTTTCTCCTCTAAGGTTTTGATGGTTTCCTGTCTCACATTTAGGTCCTTTATCCATTTTGAGTTTATTTTTGTGAATGGTGTGAGAAAGTGGTCTAGTTTCAACCTTCTGCATGTTGCTGTCCAGTTCTCCCAGCACCATTTGTTAAAGAGGCTGTCTTTTTTCCATTGGATGTTCTTTCCTGCTTTGTCAAAGATGAGTTGGCCATACGTTTGTGGGTCTAGTTCTGGGGTTTCTATTTCTATTCCATTGATCTACGTGCCTGTTTTTGTGCCAATACAATGCTGTCTTGATGATGACAGCTTTGTAGTAGAGGCTAAAGTCAGGGATTGTGATGCCTCCTGCTTTGGTCTTCTTCTTCAAAATTCCTTTGGCTATTCAGGGCCTTTTGTGGTTCCATATGAATTTTAGGATTGCTTGTTCTAGTTTTGAGAAGAATGCTGGTGCAATTTTGATTGGGATTGCATTGACTGTGTAGATAGCTTTGGGTAGTATTGACATTTTGACAATATTTATTTTTCCAATCCATGAGCAGGGAATGTCTTTCCATTTCTTTAAATCTTCTTCAATTACCTTTATAAGCTTTCTATAGTTTTCAGCATACAGATCCTTTACATCTTTGGTTAGATTTATTCCTAGGTATTTTATGCTTCTTGGTGCAATTGTGAATGGGATCAGTTTCTTTATTTGTCTTTCTGTTGCTTCCTTGTTAGTGTATAAGAATGCAACTGATTTCTGTACATTGATTTTGTATCCTGCAACTTTGCTGAATTCCTGTATCAGTTCTAGCAGACTTTTGGTGGAGTCTATCAGATTTTCCATGTATAATATCATGTCATCTGCAAAAAGCGAAAGCTTGACTTCATCTTTGCCAATTTGGATGCCTTTGATTTCCTTTTGTTGTCTGATTGCTGATGCTAGAACTTCCAGCACTATGTTAAACAGCAGCGGTGAGAGTGGGCATCCTTGTCGTGTTCCTGATCTCAGGGAAAAAGCTCTCAGTTTTTCCCCATTGAGGATGATGTTAGCTGTGGGCTTTTCATAAATGGCTTTTATGATCTTTAAGTATGTTCCTTCTATCCCGACTTTCTCAAGGGTTTTTATTAAGAAAGGGTGCTGGATTTTGTCAAAGGCCTTTTCTGCATCGATTGACAGGATCATATGGTTCTTCTCTTTTTTTTTTGTTAATGTGATGTATCACGTTGATTGATTTGCGAATGTTGAACCAGCCCTGCATCCCAGGAATGAATCCCACTTGATCATGGTGAATAATTCTTTTTATATGCCATTGAATTCGATTTGCTAGTATCTTATTGAGAATTTTTGCATCCATATTCATCAGGGATATTGGCCTGTAGTTCTCTTTTTTTACTGGGTCTCTGTCTGGTTTAGGAATCAAAGTAATACTGGCCTCATAGAATGAGTCTGGTAGTTTTCCTTCCCTTTCTATTTCTTGGAATAGCTTGAGAAGGATAGGTATTATCTCTGCTTTAAACGTCTGGTAGAACTCCCCTGGGAAGCCATCTGGTCCTGGACTCTTATTTGTTGGGAGATTTTTGATAACCGATTCAATTTCTTCACTGGTTATGGGTCTGTTCAAGCTTTCTATTTCCTCTGTTTTGTGACCCAGTATATGATCTATCTTGGAGAATGTTCCATGTGCACTCGAGAAGAAAGTATATTCTGTTGCTTTGGGATGCAGAGTTCTAAATATATCTGTCAAGTCCATCTGATCCAATGTCTCATTCAGGGCCCTTGTTTCTTTATTGACCGTGTATCTAGATGATCTATCCAATTCTGTAAGTGGGGTGTTAAAGTCCCCTGCAATTACCACATTCTTATCAATAAGGTTGCTTATGTTTATGAGTAATTGTTTTATATATTTGGGGGCTCTGGTATTCGGCGCATAGACATTTATAATTGTTAGCTCTTCCTGATGGATAGACCCTGTAACTATTATATAATGTCCTTCTTCATCTCTTGTTACAGCCTTTACTTTAAAGTCTAGTTTGTCTGATATAAGTATGGCTACTCCAGCTTTCTTTGGCTTCCAGTCGCATGATCAATAGTTCTCCATCCCCTCACTCTCAATCTAAAGGTGTCCTCAGGTCTAAAATGAGTCTCTTGTAGACAGCAAATAGATGGGTCTTGTTTTTTTATCCATTCTGATACCCTATGTCTTTTGGTTGGCACATTTAATCCATTTACATTCAGTGTTATTATAGAAAGATACGGGTTTAGAGTCATTGTGATGTCTGTATGTTTTATGCTTGTAGTGATGTCTCTGGGACTTTGTCTCATAGGGTCCCCCTTAGGATCTCTTGGAGGGCTGGTTTAGTGGTGACAAATTCCTTCAGTTTTTGTTTGTTTGGAAAGACCTTTATCTCTCCTTCTATTCTAAATGACAGACTTGCTGGATAAAGGATTCTTGGCTGCATATTTTTTCTGTCTAGCACCCTGAAAATCTCGTGCCAATTCTTTCTGGCCTGCCAAGTTTCAAAAGAGAGATCAGTCTCGAGTCTTATAGGTCTCCCTTTATATGTGAGGGCACGTTTCCCCCTTGCTGCTTTCAGAATTTTCTCTTTATCCTTGTATTTTGCCAGTTTCACTATGATATGTCGTGCAGAAGATCGATTCAAGTTACGTCTGAAGGGAGTTCTCTGTGCCTCTTGGATTTCCATGCCTTTTTCCTTCCCCAGTTCAGGGAAGTTCTCAGCTATTATTTCTTCAAGTACCCCTTCACCTTTCCCTCTCTCTTCCTCCTCTGGGATACCAATTATGCGTATATTATTTCTTTTTAGTGTATCACTTAGTTCTCTAATTTTCCCCTCATACTCCTGGATTTTTTTATCTCTCTTTTTCTCAGCTTCCTCTTTTTCCATAACTTTATCTTCTAGTTCACCTATTCTCTCCTCTGCCTCTTCAAGCCGAGCTGTGGTGTTTTCCATTTTGTTATGCATTTCGTTTAAAGCGTTTTTCAGCTCCTCGTGACTGTTCCTTAGTCCCTTGATCTCTGTAGCAAGAGATTCTCTGCTGTCCTGTATACTGTTTTCAAGCCCAGCGATTAATTTTATGACTATTATTCTAAATTCACTTTCTGTTATATTATTTAAATCCTTTTTGATCAGCTCATTAGCTGTTGTTATTTCCTGGAGATTCTTCTGAGGGGAATTCTTCCGCTTGGTCATTTTGGATAGTCCCTGGCGTGGTGAGGACCTGCAGGGCACTTCCCCTGTGCTGTGGTGTATAACTGGAGTTGGTGGGCGGGGCCACAGTCAGTCCTGATGTCTGCCCCCAGCCCACCGCTGGGGCCACAGTCAGACTGGTGTGTGCCTTCTCTACCCCTCTCCTAGGGGCAGGATTCACTGTGGGGTGGTGTGGCCCGTCTGGGCTACTTGCACACTGCCAGGCTTGTGATGCTGGGGATCTGGTGTATTAGCTGGGGTGGGTAGGCAAGGTGCACAGGGGCAGGAGGGGCAGGCTTAGCTCGCTTCTCCTTAGGTGATCCACTTCCGGAGGGGCCCTGTGGCAGCGGGAAGGAGTCAGATCCGCTGCCGGAGGTTTGGCTCCACAGATGCACAGAGTTGGGTGTTTGCGCGGAGGGAGCAAGTTCCCTGGCAGGAACTGGTTCTCTTTGGGATTTTGTCTGGGGGATGGGCGGGGGAGATGGCGCTGGCGAGCGCCTTTGTTCCCCACCAAACTGAGCTCTGTCGTCAGGGGGCTCAGCAGCTCTCCCTCCCTTTGTCCTCCAGCCTTCCCGCTTTCCGAGCAGAGCTGTTAACTTATGACCTCCCAGACGCTAAGTTGCGCTTGCTGTGGGAACACAGTCCGTCAGGCCCCTCCGCTTTTGCAAGCCAGACTCGGGGGCTCTGCTTGGCCGGCGAGCCGCCCCTCCGCCCCGGCTCCCTCCCGCCAGTCCGCGGAGCGCGCACCACCTCGCCGCCCTTCCTACCCTCTTCCGTGGGCCTCTCGTCTGCGTTTGGCTCCTGTGACTCCGTTCTGCTAATCCTCTGGCGGTTTTCTGGGTTATTTAGGCAGGTGTAGGTGGAATCTAAGTGATCAGCGGGATGCGTGGTGAGCCCAGCGTCCTCCTAAGCCGCCATCTTGCCGGATCTCTCCAATTGTTACTGTTAATGACTTTTTTCTTCATCATACAAATTCAATTAGCTCTTTGAGTAATCTGCCAGTTATTATTTTCCTAATGATTTACAGTTAGAAAAATGGTTCATGGGAAAAAAAAACTACAACAGTAACACACTTGAAGTACATGAATTTGGTGGCCTGCCCTACCATGAACAGAACTGTTCCAAGTCTCTTCTTAGAGTCTGTGGCCTCTTTCCGCTTCGAGAGCCTCCATGGACAACCACTTGGAACTCCACCAGACCCATTCTTTATAAGAAGTACCCCAAAGTTCTGAGAGAGGCACGAGGGGAAAGGGGAGAAGGAGGTGTATATGAATCACTATAGAAATCAAGATCTCTGGAATTTAGCATTTGTTTGTCACTGTGTTGATATCTACTCTGGATATGGTGATCTTGAAGGCCTCTCCTCTCTTTATTAATTCTGTAATGGAAAATTATTATTTCACATCTCAAATTTTGTCAGAATTCACCTTTCCTTAATCCACACTCTCTCAAGGTGGTCAGCAGGTCTGCTTCATGACTTGTAAGAAGTCTGTAAGAAGTGCAGTTGCACCGGGGTCCTCCGACCACCCATTAGGTTAAATAGTATGCTGTCACCATCTTGAAATTGTCATAATTTTATCCTAGAAGTTATATTTTTTAAGTGAAGTCCACTGGTACAGTGGAGCATGTGCATAGGGCAGTATGTATGCCCATCATTCTTTGTGATCTGATTGTATTGGAGGATTGTTTGGTTTGTTTTTAAAAAAAAACAAAAACATTTGAAAAGTTAATGGAACAAAATAATTTTAAAATCATCCAAAAATTAACTGGCATCAGACAAAGTAGAAACGAAAGAAGTCTTATGCACTTGCAAAAACGTTGCTGAGGAGCAACAGTCCCACACTAGCACCACTACATGCACTGAGGAAAGATACCGAGTGGCAAAAATGTTAAATTTTTCACTTAAAAATTGATATATTGAAGTTAACCATTGCAAGATCAAGGGATACCTTTTGAAATACAACCTCTCCATGCCGTATAATGAGTAGGGCTGTCTGGACTTGTTATCTGCCCAGGCATATTGGTGAGTGGGAGTATAAGCCAAACTTCATGGGTTGGAAAATGCCCTGTTTTTGTGGAATGCTTTTAGTGCCAGCAATTTAATTGAATACAGAAGAAGAGAAAACTGACTGAAAATTTCCTTCAATTTAAATGTCCATACATTGTAGGAATTTTTGGTGTTAGAAGATCACATATACATTTCAAAATGGTAGGGAAATGAAAATACAAAGAAATAATATTGATTCCCCTTAAGTATCCTTCAAGTATAACAGCAACTATTCTACATCATACTCTCTTGAAAACTAAACATTTTCGAATGATGAAATTCAGGAAACTAATCAAATGATTGACATCAATTATGAAAGAAAAAAAAATCCAAGAATGGAGAATGTTGATAAATTATTGTTAATGAGAATAAATGTCATATGATTCTAGCAACTAGATCCAACAATTTAAGGAATTATGGTTAGAGAAGAAGATATAAATGTTCTAAACGTTGGCCCAGCAAAAATCATAGCATAAAACTTTGAAATTGTAAGAATTCTAAAAACTCTGCTCATTTAAGAAAAACAGTCCATTTTGTTTAGCAATTTGGACCATAAAGATGTAAAATATGACTTCAAAAGCTTAATGATTTTCTGAATGTCTTTTCTTAATTTAAATGTTTTAGGTAGTGCTTCTTTCATAAATAGTAATCTGAATTTTACTAATTCTTCCATTTCTGAGTGTCCCAGTTCTTTTGTTTTGTTTTGTTTTGTTTTGTTTTCCACACAGTGTTTGGAGCTCAGACTCTGAGGATTTGGAAGTGTGCGACTTTCTCAGAGTGGAACTGTGGTGTGCACTCCTGGGGAGAGGAGGGAGCTGGCCCTGGAGTGCATAGTGTTCTAGAGATCTCTGGGGTTCACTGGTAGAGAACATTCCCCTTACTGGAATACTTTTGGAAGAGGGTTTATAGCCTTCCCAAAGACAAAGCCAGCCAAAGGCCTTTCATCAACTAGGTGGAGAGGCTGTACTCTGGAGGAGGGGAGTGGATCTCTACCCCACTGGGTCCTTTAAGACTTTGGGTTTTGAATCCCAGCTGTGCAGCAAAGAGAAAATGCAGGAGAGCTGTGGCACTGGGTGAGCTGACTGCCCTCACTATTCTGTGAGGACTGGCTGAACAGGGAGGAGAGATTGGGGTGGCACCATTTCCCCCCAATACCAACACAGTGGGAATTCACAGAGCAACACAGTGGCCCCCAGTGGAGGAGGGACCTGCTTATACTAGATCCTACCCTCACTGCTCCGCCAGGGCCCAGCAACTGCTTATTTATTGGAGCAAGACTGACTCTGAGCCAAAGCAGCAGACCTCTTCTCCAGAAGACCCCATCCACAGCCAGCTATCCCCATGCACCGAGTGTACTGAAAATTGAGTGCTTCAAGATAATACCTACAGGGTTTTTTTTTTCTTTGTTTCTTCTTTTTTTCTTTGGGAATCAGGCTCATAGCTCCTTTTTTTGTTTTTTTGTTTCTGTTTTCATTTCCTTTGCTCTTTTTTCTGGATCAGTATTTTAACCTCTTCTTTTTCCTTCTTTTTGTCTTTTCTTCTTCTTTCTTTTTTTTCATTTTTATTTGGAATCAGACTTAGAGTTTTTTGATTCTCTGTTAGGTTGTTTTTGTTCCCTTTCCTTTTCTCTTTTTTTCAGGATCAGGCTTTACCCCCGCCCCTTTTCCCAGAATTACTTCAACAACGAAATCAAAGTACACCTAGTTAAAGGTCCAAACACTCCACCACTGCAAGCAAGGAGGCACTCTGCAGAGGACTGACCAGTGGAAAAGAGTGGCCTAAATGCAACTGCAGAGTGCACCCAGAATACACCAGAAGCACTTCCTGGAATGCCAGGTCCCGTACAGTGTATGACCCCTTTTTAATACAGCAGGACTCTCAGGGGCAGAAAACATAACAAGTTTTTTAAAACACTCAAAAGACAGAAACTTAGCCAAAATGACAAAACAGAGGAATTCTCCCCAGAAGAAAGGTCAAGAAGGCATCACAGCCAGGGACTTGCTCAAAACAGATACAAGCAATGTATCTGAACAAGAATTTAGAACAGTCATAAGACTACTACCTGGGCTTGGAAAAAAAAAGAAAGCATAGAAGACACCAGAGAAATCGTTGTGGCAGAGATCAAAGACCTGAGAAATAGTCAGGATGAAATAAAAATCGCTATAACTGAGATGCAAAACAAACTGGATACAGTGACAGCGAGGATTGAAGAAGCAGAAAAGAGAAAAGGTGATATAGAAGATAAAATTATGGAAGGTAATTAAACTGAAAAAAAGAGGAAAAGGAAATTATTAGATCATGAGGGGAGACTTAGAGAACTAAGAGATTCCATGAAACAAAACAATATCCATATCATAGAAGCCCAAGAAGAAGAGGAGCAGGGAAAAGGGGCAGAAGGTTGATTTGAACAAATTATAGCTGAGAACTTCCCTAATCTGGGGAAAGAAACAGGGATTCAAGTCCAAGAGGCACAGAGAACTCCCCTCAAAATCAACAAAAATAGGTCAACACCATTTCTCTTTAAAAATCCAAGCAATAATAAATTTAGTGCCTTTGTTATAAACTTACTTGCTTTATAAACTCTATTTATCAATATAGCTATCTGTCCATTTTTATTTTTATGAAACCATTTTGAGGTTTCTGGAGTGAAGTTTAACAAAGTTTTTATATACACAGTGGTGTGCTATGGTGGATTATATTAGATCAAATGAACTAATTGCTAAATTTTCAGGAATTTTGTGAGCTAGTTGTTAAATTGTTGAGAACTAGAAAGCAGCCATGCTGGGAGTCTCTCTACCACAGAAATTGAAAAACACTACAGAGTAAATCTCTATTCCACCTACCCCCCACAAAAACAAAACAAAACAAACAAAAAAAAACGGTTTGGTAAGACACCACTGAACCAGGATAGTAGGGAATCTGTTAATTATTTCGTTGAACTTATTTCTTCTCATTGTTCCTTAATGAGAATATATAATGTTGATAAAAACAGGAAAGGTATAGGATGCACGGGTGGCTCAATCTGAGTGTTGGGCTCTTGATTTTAGCTAAGGTCATGATCTCACAGTTTGTGAGTTTGAGCCCCGTATTGGTCTCCACATTGACAGCATGGAACATCTTTGGGATTCCATTTCTCTTCCTCTCTCTCTTCCCCTCCACTGCTCATGCTCTCTTTCTCAAAATAAATATAAACTTCAAAAAAAAAAAAAAAATCCAGGGAAGGTATTTTTTAAAGAGGAAATTTTCTAATATTTGAAGAAATGTTTTCCCTTGTAAGGCTTACCCATTGTGATTGGTTAACTTTAACATCACTCAAAGCAAGATTCATTCCTCACATATATGATAGCATTTCATTGTTTGGATGAAAAATTTCATCTGCTTACCTAAGCCATTTTATATACTATCATTCCCAGATTTTGCAGGAAAACAAAGGGTAATTCTGATATTCAGAAAATACAAATAAAGAGTCTTTGAATAAATTACTCATTTCTTAGCTACACTTGGAAAAAAAGACTTTTAAAAGACTGGAGGAAATGTGTGTGTTTGTGATGGAGAAGAGTTTATTTTAACTTGGAATATCTAATCTTCTTTAACAAAATAGTAATACTAATGTATATATTATACATTCTTTTGTCTTTTCTGAACCAGTCTTCCTTCCGTGTTTTAATGTGTCTTCATCAACCACAGCCAAATTCTCTAGCACTGTTGCTCTTTACCTTTACTGAAATGTTCTTTATTTTTCAATTCTAATTCCTCTCTGACATTCTTTAATAGATGTATTGGTTTCTAATATTCATGAAATGTGAACTTACAAGTTCTGTGCCTTGAGCTGTCTAAATTCATTTGTCCTACTTTTGTTATCAGTTCTTTATAAATTGTTTTATTCACCAAATAGAACTACTTGTTTTGTTCTAATCAATATGTATTTTCTTAGAATGTCTTTCAAGTTATTGGATGCAGTCTTCTTAAATTTAATACCACCGTAATTTAGTAATGTCTTCGATATTTCTGACAAAAGAAACAAAATTTAGGATTGACTGATTGATTTATACCCTGACTGAGTTCACAAAGTATCTTGGATGGTTTACAAGAAGAACTTCACATGTCATTACTTTATGGATCTTATCTGACAAAATTGCAAGTAACATTGATGAGAGCTTGTAGGGAAAACAGTAAGAATATATCACAGTAATACTGCACACAAAAAAACATGTCAGAGCACCAAACCAAATTAATTTTGTGATTGTAGTCTGTGAACTGTCCTATCCCTTCCCATAACACCCAGTCTGCCTCCTCAAGACAATGCCACAGAGCTGAGACTGAGCCCTTGTCCCCTCTAATCAACAGGAAACTACTGTGGGAAGGATCGAGTCTCTTCAGAATGGTGACTCGTTAAACCTCTGGGTAATAGAAACCTTGATAAATATACAGAAGTGTGTGGATTCCACCTTCCAAATGTGTTGGTGGCCTTTGTGTTCTTTACTGAGAAGGAATTATCTTTCCTTACATACCTGCCATATGGTTTAATACTTGTTCTCACTGTAACTTTCCTATGAGCTAGAATTGAAGCCCCAGGCTTCACTCTGCTACCATGTCCCACCTCCACATATTCTATCACCTGCAGGGACAGCCCAATCCCCACCTCCAGCTGATAGTACTTGAAGACCTGTTTTTCCTTTTTGCCCTCAAAGACAATTTTTCTGTAAGATTGACTTGAATGACTCTGAAAGCCTAGAGGTAATTTACACAATTAGCTTAATAAAGACTACAAAATAAGTGAAATTGGAGGTCAATCCTGTTAATAATATTGTACAGTTTCTTTCCTCAAAAATGCTTACCGCTCTCTGTATTTACACGGGGAATGTATAATTCCAAGTCGTCATCAGATCTTGTTAGATGTATTAGTGCTGCCATTTTATAACAACACAAACACTGAACTTCTGTATGGAAGTGTTGAATCACTATTTTGTACACTTGAAACTAATTTAAAAACACACTCGCAAGTGTTGAACTTCAAACCAGTTGTTGTAATCTATAGAAAAATCTATAAGATGAAATAGGTGGAAACTATCATTGAATATAACAAATACCTCATGATCAAGGACAGTTTATGTTATTTATCCTAAGAGTGACTTTTATTCACCTGCTGTTTGTCTTAGATTGCCAGAAATGGTCAAAGATTGGAAGGAGATTTTAATAGTGGATATTACCCTACCTATCAGAACAACCTAATGTTTTACTTCACAAGATCCATTAAGTTTTATAAGCACTTTCCTGTTACAACCTGATGCAGAATCTTCACCCTGACTGCAGAGTATTTCCTGGGATCTGCAGAGGGTATCTTACAAGCACCCTTGAGTTGGTCCATCAGAGATTGCTATCATGCAGTAAACATTATAACCTCTCTTAATCTTCTGTCTTTCTTGCTCTTGGCCTGGGAACTTCTTGGATGTACTTGACTATTGCCATTACTGTGAAGACCTATGTGAAATGACAGGGCTTCTCTCTCAAAGATTTGAACACTTAAGTGTCCAGAAACATCCTTGAAAGCATGGACAGATTACTTGTTTATATCCTACTGTGTCACGCTTTGTTACTTGGGAAACTAAGCGGTGCCTCTTGTGTACCTGGTGCTGACAGAGTAATTCACAAATAGACCCTTCAGATTTTGTCTGCAGGTCCTCTCACAGTGGGACTCATATAGCACTTATTATAACAAGGAAAGAGAATATTCTGCACTTTCTCTTCCCCCATCCCTACATATTCTCCTCTCTCTCCAATAATTTTCTCACATCTGTTCTCCATGCAAGCAAGCGCATAGGATACGAATGCCTGACATTGCCTGCATAGCTGCCCAGTAGAAACATCCCAGACAGACATGCATCAATTGGAGTCTCAGTTAAGACCACTTCCTACATTTGTATTGCATTTCAGTGGGTCAGAGCTATTAAGGTACTTGTTTATCATTCTGTTGCAGCCCTTTCTTTTTTTGTAGTCTGGATTTGCATCAGACTTTCCAACCTTCTTGTCAGATTCTTTTTGGAGGGAAGGTGACCTGGAAAATCTCCTAACCGTCAGTTTGTCCTATGCTTCACTGGCAGCCCATATCCTCCTACCCAAGCCTGCAGCTCCATTTACCACCCACCCATCTACCCTTCTTACCCTTAACTGACATCAAGCTAGTTTCATTGCTGGACACTCCCATGACTTTCCTCTCTGCCTGCCTGTAAGCATGTACAGCTATAACATTCTCAGAATGGAGCATAAGGTCACAGGCAAAACTGTTCAGAAAACGGGAGACAAATCTTAAAATGGAACAAGGCCACTGTTTTTGGAACTGAAATTCTCAGGGGGAGTTTTCAAGTGCTTGGAGGCTGGTCTTGGAACAAGAACAGCTTGAGATTGTGTTCCAGTCCTACAGATTGCTGTCTCTGTCTCAGCAGGAAACAATTGTAGTATGTTCTGCAGCTTTTAGAAAATAAACATTTAACAACTTGGAAACACCAAATCCAGTCCTATTACTGACAGAAAGCAAGGATGCAAATCAAAGATATGGTGAGGCTATTTTTCTGCTCTCACAGAAAAAACAAATATGAATAGGAAGTATTTTCTGAATACGACTTTCTGTTTATTTGGAGAGTAAAATACTAATCTCTGGCAAAGAATATTCCACATTTGGATTCAAAAGGTTTATAAGTGGGAATCAATCATATGTGAGAAATTGATTTTTTTCGTGCAGTTGCTGGGTGAGAGGCATACTTCATGAAAGTAAATGAAGTTCTGTCTTGAGATAATGAGAATACAGTTGCCAAGAGAAGCTGTGAAATATTCCCTATAGATCCTTTTTCCCACTTGATCCTATATTATGTAATTATTTTTGGAAAGCTTTCAAAGTGGTGATGATTTCAATGCTGTAAAATGAATAAAGGGAAGTGCAACAGTTCTCAATTAAGATTGGAAGGGAAATAAGAATGTAAAGAATATGAAGGCCCTGCCAGCTCAGTGTTGTATTTTAAGAAACAAATACTGAAACTTCTTCTATCAAATACTGGGCGTTATCTATGGCTCCCATATGTAGCTGCCTTTTTTTAAATCTTCAAAGAGAAATTTATTTAATACATGTACAATAGACAAAGATAAAAATAGCCTAGTGTTCACATCACTGTCCACATCCCTTTTCCCTAATGTATTTCCAAGACATTTTCATGGTGTGATTGTCTTCCCTCTGGATGGATGTGCCTAGTAGTAGATATGTGATAATATTTTGCTTTTAAGACTGAAGCATGGATATTTGTGGTCATGCACCTATCGGTTCTTGGTTTCTTGTTTTTTGTTTGTTTTTGAAGATTTAATTTTTCCTAGAGCAGCTTAGGATACATAGCAAAATTGGGAGGAAGGTACAGAGATTTCCCACCTACACCCTGACACCACTATAATTGCTTTTTAGTTTTTAGGGATTTTTTTTTCTTTTCATTTTTGGTGTGCTTGGTCCAGAACTCTCTGTGGTCATACTATAAGGTCGTCTCTTCTTGGACTTCAGTCCCCTCGTATCTTCCTTGATACCATAGGATATGCTTTCACATTTACCTTTCTGGCCACATCTCTGTGTCTTTTACTAACTTCTATACTTTACCTCATTTCTTAGATATGGAGATTTCCAAAGGTTCAGTCCTCAATTCTGTGCTATCTTTTATTCATGGTCATTACATAGTCTCAAAACATCATAAATTCTCTGTGTGTTTGGGTCCCAAAACTTCATCTTCAATCACTCAACTTATTTGAATTTCTCTTGGATGTCATTTCTTCTGTAGAGTTTATTATTAGTTGTTTCTTTCTAAAGAAGCTGTCCTGGCCCTTTCTTTTGCAGAAGAACGCTATGAATGCAGCAATTTATGGCATACTCACAGTGTATTACAATCGTTTGTTTGCAAGCCTTGGACGTGAAGAAGGTGCATATGTGCGCAGTGGTATGTCACCTTGGACCTGCTAACTGGGCGCTCATAAGTGTACACAAAGGAAATAAAACATACCTCTAGGTGGCCATCATATTTGAAGGCCAGGCAATCTTAGTACTATGCTTAGACAATCCGATTTTGGAGCAATGTGAGTGGAGTGGGTTGCCCCCTGCTCCATGGTGTGATTCAGTCTTACAAAATTGACAAAAGATAGAAATGCATTGACAAAAAATTAGTTTATAATTGCTAAGTATAACCTTTAAGAGATGAAATATTTGTCTTTAAACGGAGTGATTAAGGCATTCTTTTTTTTTTCAATGTTTATTTTTGAGAGAGAGAAAGAGAGAGTGCTCAAGCACAAGCGGGGGAGGAGCAGAGAGAGAGACACACAGAATCCAAAACAGGCTCCAGGATTTGAGCTGTCAGCACAGAGCCAGATGCAGGGCTCGAACTCAGGAGCAGTGATCATGACCTGGGCTGAAGTTGAAGTTGGAAGCTGAACCAACTGAACAATCCTGGTGACCCTAGGGAATTCTTATTGATGCAATTAAGTGCAGTTGGAAGGTCAAATTACAATCAACAATCTGATTAATAGTATAGAATTTCTACCTTAAAACACATATGAATGCCCCTAACCATTAAGTTTTCTGACAATGTTTGGGCATTTTATTTAACCTGTTCTTACATTCCCACCTGAATAGCACATTTTCACTGTATTTATTGATGCCTTAAATAAGATTAATGCCAAATATTATCCTGGGATACATGCTGCCTTTAAAAAGAGCTTTGAATATGGATGATCTGCTCTTTCTAATGGCTATTTTACAGGTTAATACTTGGAGGAACATCTTATTATCTTATTTTGAAATGCAGCTGGAAGAGGTAGTGGGAAGGAGGAGAATTGGATTCCACATACTTTCCTCTTGGCTATTTTGTCTTACATGTACCAGGTAGTTCTTGATCATCTGTATAATACCTTGGTAAAATCATAGTAGAAAATCAACAAATAAGGGTGGAAAAAATAATAAAGAAAATGAAGAATTTAATGAATTGCTTCTTTTTCTGTTAAACATGAAACCCTGGGGAATTGGGGTTGTAAAAATTACTGGAAAATACTCTAATAGCATAGATTATGGTTGCATTTCCCCCACTTTATAGAGATAATCATGTTCACATTATGTATTTGAAAATTGGGAATTGTTTTCTTACTATTTTTATGCTCACATGGGGAGAAATGAAACAGAAGACCTATAACCTGGAGATGACAAGCTTTCTTGGAAAGGTATTTTTCTGAGGCAGGGAGAGTGAGGGGAGTGAGCCATAAAGTACAGGGAGAAATATTTTAAACGTTTTGTTTTGAATCCAGAATCTAAATTAATATAACTTAAGCAGTGGGAAGTCTTCTAATTTTGTTCACATTTTGTATTCTATTCTTGTGCTTATTTTATAGGGACCAATAATGATAGTGTGTAGTTAGAGATATGATTTTATATTATTCTATCCTGATCTCAGTATTCTGGTCTATCTTAACTCATATGTGTTGTTAGGTTTTCAGAGAGTGGAAGAATCCTAGTGGAACTCACATATTCTACCAATATCTTCTCAACTTACTATCTGTGAGACTAGTTTGCTTATGTCTTTCTTCTACAGCATATGCCATTCAGGCATTAAAACAACTTAGTGTCTTATTCTGGGCATCCCCTTGACCCAGCAACTATTTAACACTATTTCCTAAATTTAAGCATCTCTCAGATATCATTAAACCTGTGTTCCAGCCACCAGACACATATTGCCACAACTGGCGTTCATTCACAGGTCCATCATAGAAGGTAAATACACATCACTTTAGCCTGTCACATTCTAACTTCTTCCCTTTGGCCTCAACAATGTCCTAGAAGACAGTACAACTTTGACATGTCCACAAGAAATTTGGCCCTTTTGATTATTTTGTGCAGTTAACTCTTGAGTCCCTCTGACCTCTCACCCTAATAAAAAACAAAAACAAAAACAAAAAATTGTTCTCTTGAGGCCAGTCCTTTAATGTTCTATCCCAGTTGTTATCAACATTTGGTCCTTGGATCAGCATTATCACTACTACCTCTTAACGCATTAAAGTCTATTCTAATGAATAGAAATAGTGTGGTAGGGCCTCAGCATTTATGTTTCACCAAGACCCTCAAGTGATTCTGATGCATGCAAAATTTTGAGAATCACTGCTGTATACAATGTTATATCAGGTTCGACAACCCGTTAGCAATGCATAGATACCAGCAGATGATATGGTTTTGTTATACATTATATCATATATCAGACTTCCAAATATTAGTAAATCCCAAGACCAAAATCTGCAGAGATAAGAAAACCCATCATTTGAGTTAATTCAAGTAATTGCTAAACAATAAAAAACTGAAGTAAGTTCATACTTCACATACATATTTTGCTAGGATCAAATGTCATACTATAAAACAGATCCAATAGAAATTGACCCCTTTTTATTTAAAACGTTGAGAATCTGCCTAAAATAAGCTTTTAGAAAATAAAACCTGAAACAACATGTATTTAAAGAGCAATGGCAGTGATATGCGATTTGAAATTGAGAGTTTCTATATTCACAGCCTGCTTCGGGGGTGCCTGGGTGGCTCAGTCAGTGAAGCATCCAACTCTTGACTTCTGGGTTGTGTGTTTGAGCCCCATAATGGGCTCTGCACTGGGTATTAAGCCTGCTTAAAACAAAACAAAACAAAAACAAAAACAAAACAAACAAAAACCTTCTTCAGTTGCTTTAGATAAGGAGACCCTTGGACAAGTTAAGAAATTTATAATATTATTGTAGGAGTGACATGTGATCACCTGTGGAATTTTATTTTTTTATTTTTATTTTTTTTAGCTTTATTATTTATTTATTTATTTATTTATTTATTTATTTATTTAATATATGAAATTTATTGTCAAATTGGTACCTGTGGAATTTTCTAATAGAGATCCTGAAACAGAATAAATACTCAATTATACTTCCAGAACCTAAAATTTTAAGTGTTTTCTTTCCTTTGCTGGCATGAACCTAGATTGATTTTTGAGACCTCATTACCCCAGCTTTCTTAGTCTGTATGGAATCCACAGCCATTTTACTGTAGTAAAACAACCATTTCTTGCATATTTACACTTCTATTCTCAAGAGACATATGCAAATGCACAGGATGCCCTTGAGGATTTTGCATTTGGATCTGTGATTAAGATAAAATGAAACACAATTTGCATGACAGTATCCTTATGGCAAACATCTGAAGAAACTCAAGAATTGTCATTATTTTCCTGGACACTGCCACTGCATTTCTTTCTCTAAAGAGCCTTAAAAACTGCCTGCTGCAGATAAAAGTATGTAAACAAATTCTCATTTGCTTATGCAACTATATTCTGGAACTTTCTAGAAGTAGGAGATAATGGAAAATCTGAAGCCCAAAAAGAATGTGTGCTTTGCCTTCCATTCTGTGTGTTTTGTAACTATTATGAGATGGGATGTTAAAATACACGCAATTATTTTGAGATTGAGTGAATGGACATCTTTTCATAAAGAGAAAATTGATTTTAACCAATTACATTTTTGCTTATTTTATGAGTAATATTCTGAATATTTTGTCTTAGTTTTGTGTGTGTTCGTGTATGTTAGAGGTGATATTGAGACCTTGTCATGGGAAATCTAACTAAGAAAAAGAGACAGAGGGATCATCACAGAGATGTGAAACGCTGTCAAAAGGGAACGATACTTTTGTTTGATCTTATGTTGGTAGAAGATAAAGAAGAAATCTAAAATAATAAAATTATACTTGGATAGGATGTGAACAGCTACACAGAGTTCACTGGTTTCAATCAGAAATCTTGAGAATGTCAGAAATAGGTTTAATAGAAGTCAAATATTAAAAAGAAGATAGGTAGGCAGTTGGGACAACTAAAAATAAGAGAAAGAACTCAAGCCAGTGGCCTAAGTGTAGTTTGAGGCTCATGTTCAATATCATTTACGCACTTTTATGGAGGAGGATACTAAAGTTAAGGGAGGTAATATTACTTGGCCAAGTTCTTACAGCTAGATAGAAGAAAAGGAAATTAAGTTTAGGACTTCTTAATGCCCTAAGAATGTTTTCACCTCCTCTACTATATTGCCTCAGAACTTAGGAAGAAGGCACAGGATGGTAGCGTGCCTGTTCTAAAGAAGGATTGAAATATTAATGACTAGCTGGCAATAAGGACCCCAGTGGGCTGTCAGTTAGTGATCTAATTGGAATGAAGCAGGTGCCAAGCAGCCATGACTAGGCCCCCTGATCTTGGTTCAAGGAGCACATCCCTTCCCTCTATTTCCCACTAGAATATGTAGGTTTCTCCAAGAGTCTGTAGAGAAAGATACTAAGGATTATAAAAATATGATAAAATGTAGGAAAATATTCTGTCAAATTGTTTTTTTTCTTTCATAGAGAAGAAAGGAAAAATTAAGTCTTACATGCCATATATATTTTTCATTACATGATTTATATTACTACTCTATTCTTACATATTATAGCTGAACTCCTTGCAGCTATAGACTATTGTAGTAGAGGAAAATTTGTCTTCCCTTTACTCATCTTAAGTTTACTGTCTGAGATCCTATAAATTAGAGTAATAAAAACAGATTAACAAGAGAAAAACCAACAGAAGTCCACTAACATGTGCATCCTGCATATGCATGGGAACACCAGGTGATGAGTGAAGCAAAGGGGTGGTTAGAATTTGGGCTTATATTCCATCTTAACAAAAGAACAATGTATTTTTAGAGAAGAAAAAAAAAAGAAGAAGGAAAAGGCCTTTGAGGTTCCAGTTAGGAAAACTCTGGGAAGACAAATATATAGGGAAATTAATGGTGGATAAGAGCTAGTTAGCAGTGTTTATTATGTAGACGTTTCTGGTGCTCTGTACTAATAAAGGTCTAGAATTGTCTCTGGAGATTAATGCCTGTCCCTCCTGTTAGAGAAGGAAGAAGAGACACTGTTACAAATTTATGTTCTGTTGTTAGACAAATAGGGAGTGAGCTGAGAGGTTTTCTTATATTTGCTTCTCCTCAAATGCCTTCAGCTCAAAATAATCCTCATGACAAAGTAGCGTATTTTGGGGTGACATTTTATATGCTACCCTTCACTGTCCTCATCTTTGCCTTACCAGGTCATTATTTTATGTTATTATTTTAGAAATATTAATGCTATTTCTATGAAACTTTTATTGAAATGCATCTCGTGAAATCCACTATATATTACTAAGAAAATTCTAAGAACAGATTCCTTGAAGTATCTATCTACATTATCACACTTTTAATAGGATTAATTTTATTCATTAATACTAATACTTTTTGGGGTTTTTTCCCTGAATTTGTCACTATGAGCCATAGTATTCGAGTTAAAATAAAAGGTCAAGATATCACATTTATGAAGTCTTACATGCCATATATATTTTTCTTTATTTTTCAAAGAGGAATTTAGTAGAGTCATAGGTTCACATGGGTCTGTTGAAACACTGAAACCAGCTGTGTTTATATCTTTTACCTATGTTGTTAGATAGCTATCTAGTCTTCCCCTTAAAAAATTTACACTCTAATAGTTAAGACAAGAGTTACAAACATGAAACTCTTAAGAGTTAAGAATGAAAGTAGTTCCAGAAAGATGTCCAAAATGGTGTCCATAGAAAATGGCATAGAATGAAAACATTTAGGAAGAGGGTGGCTCAGTTGGTTAAGCATCCGACTCAATCTCAACTCACTCATGATCTCATGGTTCATGAGTTCAAGTCCCACATTGGGCTCCTTACTGACAGAGAGGAGCCTGCTTTGGATTCTGTCTCTCCCTCTTTCTGCCCCTCCCCTGCTCTCTCTTGCTTGCTTTCTCTAAAAAATAAACTGTTTTTTAATGTTTATTTATTTTTGAGAGAGAGAGAGAGAGAGAGAGAGAGAGAGAGAGACAGAGACAGACAGTGTGAGCGAGGGAGGGCAGAGAGAGAGGGAGACACAGAATCCGAAGCAGGCTCCAGGCTCTGAGCTTCCAGCACAGAGCCCGACGCGGGGCTGGAACTCACAAACTGCGAGATGGTGACCTGAGCCAAAGTTAGAAGCTTAAGTGCCTGAGCCACCCAGGCGCCCCCAAGATAAACTTTTTTAAAAGGCAGTGTTCTAATCATGTAACATGAAAAAATCTGACAGACATTAGAATGTCCATTCAACGTTTGAAATATACAGAACATTATAAAGAATAATGTAACAAATATTCATGTATACATAGACCACATTGGAAAACAAAACACAGTCAACATATTGAAACCCAGCATATTTGGACCCACTTCTCATGTTCTCTTCCTTCTGTCTCAGAGGTCGTTCTTCTTGGATTAGTGATTTTTATCCCCAAGTGCTACTTTATATATTTTAAATAACTTCTCTGAGATACAATGCACGTATCATATACTTCCCAAATTTAGAGTATACAGTTCAGTGGCTTTTAGTATATTGGTACGAGTTGTGTATCCATCACCACAGTCCATTTTAGAGCATTTCTGATACCGTAGCAAGAAACTCAAGTTCTTTATCCGTAACTCCCAAGCCTCCATCATCCCCTAGCCCCAGGGAACCACTAAGCTACTTGTGGTCTCTATTGATTTGTGGATACTTCTTATATAAGTGAAATCACATCATATGTCGTCATTTGAGATGTGTCATTTAGTATGTTCTCAGGGTTCATTCATGTTCTAACGTATCAATACTTCATTTTCTTTGTTTTGCAAGTAATAGTTTGGCATATGGATATATAATACTTTATTCATTTATCAGTTCATGGCTATTTTAGGTTGTTTCCAATTTTAGCTATTAATAATATTGCTGTTATGAAGGTTCATGAACAACTTCTTGTGTGGACATGTTTTCATTGCTCTTGGGTATATACCTAGGAATGGAACTGTTGGATCATATGATAATTCTACATTTAGCCATTTAAGGAACTTCTAGACCGTTTTCCAATGCAGCTACATAATTTTACATTCCTACCAGCAGTGAGAATTCCATTTTCTCCATATCTCTGTCAGTACTTGTTATTATCTGTCTTTTTGAAAATAGCAATCTTAGTTTGTGTAAAATGAGTATTTATTTTCACTTTCCTAATAGTTAATAATTATTTATACATTTGTTACATATTTTAGTGTCCTGAAACATCATAGTATTCATTTATAATTTTTAAAATGTTATATAGATTTAATATAATTGTAACATTGTCTCTAAAATTATTTTGATTCAATATTTTAATTTTGAAATTCAACCTGTTTTTATATTTGGCTGTCATTTATATTTTTGCTCTCTATATTATTTCATCTTATGAGTATAACTGTTGGTTTATACATTCTTAATTTTTAATATTTATTTGTTTATTTTGAGAGAGAGAGAGAGAGAGAGAGAGAGAGAGAGAATCCCAAGCAGGCTTCACGCTCAGTACAGAGCCCAAGGCGGGGCTCGGTCCCACCACCATGAGATCACGACCCAAGCCAAAATCAAGAGTCTGACACTTAACTTACTGAACCACCCATGTGCCCCTATAAATTCTTATTTTTATTAATAAATGTGAAAGTTGTTAACAGTGCTACACATATCCATGCTTTCTTGTGCTCGTATGTCACAATGTTCACAGCCCCTAGGGAAGTCAACTTGTCCACTGTTCTTTCTCCTTTTAGCACTGAAAGTCTCATATCTGGGAATCCCAGATTGCCCCAAGTGAACCGGGACATAGAGAATATTATGTTTTTGGCTTGGTGTTTTATTCTCTTAAACACATAAGAATATATTATACAAAATGTATTTCTTTATGTTACCATTTTTTGTATTTCCTTGTCTTCATTCTTGCTTTTACTGTCATGACCAATATGCTTTCTTACCTGCACTAATGTACTCAAATCCAGTTTTGTTATAGTTTCTGATACCACCACATTGTCTTTACCTCCCCCCCCCCACACACACACCTATTCCAAACTACTCCAAGTTTTGTCGCTGAGGAAACTTGGTAAAATGTGAAATTCAATATGGAAAATTATCACATACCTGCAAATGCTAACCAGGCTGACCATTGTGTAATTTTGAAATAAGATTAAAGTAGGAAAGCTCACAAAAGTGTGGTTTTGTTTTTGGTCTTAGGTTCTCATACTAGATCAATATCATGGAAAAATATGGGTGATGCCATTCAATGTACCATCTTAAAAGACCTGTATTCACTGATTATAAACCATTTGGTGTGTGTGTTTGGTGAGGGGGGAGGTGAGTCACTCTACATATGATTGTAACTGTGAACTATTTTTAAAAAAAATTGTTCAGATTTGCAAAATCTTATAATTCAAGCCTGAATATCTTCTGGCTACATTGTGCACAAAAAGGAGAAAAGCCTCATTCCAACTACTATTCAGAAAATGAACTTCCAGCTAACAAACAATTGTCCCACCTGGAGGAAAAATGAGCCCCAGATTCTGGGATTCATGCTCCTGTTCCAGCAGCATCATCACCCTGCCATTGACTAAAATTTGTCTTAGTACTTTGAGCATGTGAAGAATCCCATTGACCCTTCCATAAAATAATTGCATATGAGAATGAAATCCAACCTTAGTATCAATTCATTATTAAACACTTTCCATTTCAGTGGGAAAATGTACAAGCCCTTCTTATCCTCAGGGTTGCCAAGGAAGTGAACATTTAGAAAAATGAGCTTTGGGTGACTATTATTTTCCACCCAATTCAAAGAACTGATGAGAGGTCAAGTGTCGTCACACTGTTGTTATTAGTTCTAGTGGAATTCAAACTAGAAATATTATGGTAGATGGAAAGCTGAGGAGAATATATAAAATATATGTTTTTATATATTTTATATGTGTATATGTATAAAATATGTATATAATATATATTTTTAATTGGTAAACAATAATGCAGAGCAGCATTGTACTTAAATATCAAATGTTGTTAGTTGAGAGATGGATATATGGTAAAAGGTTAGTTTATCCAAAACTATAATCTCTTTTTTTCTGAAGTTGAGAATTCACTGTGCATCCATTGGTTGACATTTTTCAAAAGGGGGTGGCTATTGTTTGACAGTAAGCCAAACAGAGTAGCAGAAGTCTAAGAAATCACTCATTAAATGTATTTGTGGAGCACCTGGGTGGCTCGGTTTGTTAAGTCTCCAACTCTTGATTTCGGCTCAGGTCATGATCTCAGAGTTTGTGGGTTCAAGACTGGTGTCGGGCTCTTCACTGTCAGTGCACAGCCTGCTTGGGATTCTCTCTCTCCCTCTCTCTCTGGGCCTGTGCCTCCCCTGCTCATGCTGTCTCTCTCTCTCTCTCTCTCTCTCTCTCTCTCTCTCTCTCTCTATATATATATATATATATATATAATATAATATTTGCAAAATTTGTTTCATGATTTGTGAGAATCTTAATGTATGATTTGCATTTTTCTTGTTGGTTCAGCTCTGCAAAGGAAAGTCTAAGTGGAAACTACAAGGATAGTAAATTACTAAATTGTTATGATTAGAATGTATGAGATTGATTAACTTAAATACCCACTGTCTATCATCTATAATATCCTTCCTACACAACTGTGTCTTCTGCTAATTATATTGTCTCTTCTATTATATTCTGTTGATTATAGCCTTTCTCAAATGTATAGAGAATTTATAGACATTATTTTATCTGATGAGTTTCCCAACAAGGCAGTAAAATAGGTACAGCAAAAATTAATATTCCTATTTCCTAACAGAAATACATGTATTTATTTTCTTACAGTTAGGTCAGCCATTGGCATGGGGTGCATTCAGGTTACAATATCAATGTGGGGACATTTCTGCTGGGTTATAACAGGGTGTTATGCTCTAGTTCCTGTAGATTGGAAGGTTTAATTTTGAAGTAGAATTTCAAAATAATTGCTGCCCTTTCCAAATAGTATTAGTGATTTTAAACTCTTAAATTATCATTTGAGTTATGTGCATATTTAACCACTGAATAATGTACTAAATGAATATTTGATTAATTTCTATAGATTAATCAAGGATCATAGAATCCTATAGGTAAAAGGAAACTTAGATTCCATTGGTCCATCTCCTATCCTAAAATAAGGTTTTTAAAATTATATTTAAATTACTCTGTATTTATATATTTACTATATAAATTCACAGTTGAGTTAAAGCTTTTATTTGACCTTTCTAATCAAAGTCAGGATCAAAAATATCTGATTCAATGGGGGAGAAAGACTGAGATCAAAGTTCTAGGATGAGAAAAACAGAGCAAGACACATAAATTCAAGTCAAGTAAATCAATCATAATGACTTTACAGCCAATACAAGATTAACTGTTAAGAAAGAGGAATAAACTGGAATGCTGCCTTTCCCTTAAGTCTGGGGCTTTTCTTGGATTCAGATTTTTACAGTCAATAATAAGTCATACTTCAACTGGTGCTCTTTTGTTTCCTTTTATTAGTGGTGTGAGTTGATGGTTTGTTTTGCCAAGTGGTATCATTAGTCCTATGAAATAAGATATCGTGATCTCTAATTTGTAGATAAAGAAACTGAAGCCAAAGAAGCAAAGTAAACTTGCTATAGGTGCAAATTATATACTTTAGAAGTACTGAGGCCCAGGCAGTATAACTGCCCAGTCAGTATTATACTCTCTCGCTTTGGAACATAAGGATGAACTCTTCATAAGCACAAACAGAAATGCTCCTTAGGTGCTCAGACTCAACTCTCAACCTTCAATGCAATAAAGATACTGTAAAAAATACAGTAAACAAATAGATCGACCCGTTAACAAAGAGAGTATTTATAGTTTATTCAATTATACTGGATACCTTTTATGAATAAATAATCCATCAAAAATTATGCTTTATTCCCTTAGATACTTAATACATTAAAATACAGACTCAGAATTTTTGTATGGATCAGAAATTCAAGATCCATTTTTTTTTAACACCTACACCGAAAGAGTTGTATGTCTCAGAAAAGTAGATTTTTAAAAATCCTATGTTTAATTTAGTAAAATATGTAGGTGTCTGGCATATCACTTTGTGATATACACTACAAGGAGTGAACCTGGAATGTTTTGTCCAGTAAGTGTTTTAAAGAGCACCAATAAAATGCTAATGAAGAGCCATCAGTTACACTGTATTTCATGTAAAAGGTTTGGCACACATAGCAGACTCTTTTATGAGGTTCCTCCTTAAAAACTAATCAAAGGTAGTATATTTCCTTTCAGGTTCAAAATGTTGGGAGAAGGAGATTGGCATAAAAGAAGGTCAGTCCACAGGCAGACTGCATGGCTCCTTCAGAACCTCGCCTTGTTCTGGTGCATTCCTAATCATGCTTTGTCTGAGAGCTCAGCCTCACTCCCCAGGGCTGTAGCCATTCTGTTCCCTCAGCTTCAGCAGCACTCACTATGTTCATGTCATAGGGCAGGTGCTGAACCATTCATTACAGAGGGAAGGAAGAGGGAAAAAGCAAGTATCAATCAGCCATGAAGCTTGCCTTCAAAGATCTTATAGTTTGGGAGGTAAGATAAGACAGGTATGTCAATCTTTGGGATATAAAAATTAAAGGAAGAAGAGATTCTATCTATGTGAGAGGAGAGTGGAAAAATCCAGCTTCATTTGGGCAGTATTTTAAAAAATAAATATAATTTGGATTTCAAGATAGCATGCTTGCTAGGCTGGCAGTTTTAATAAATCCCTCCCCACCTGTAACCTCATGGAAAGCCTAAAAATAACAGCTTTAGGTGAGCACTAAACTGTAAGAATTTGTCCAGGCATTTCTTCCTATCCACTCCTTTAAGATTGCTTCCTATCCACTCCTTTAAAATAAGATTCTTCTTATTTTCCTTTTTTTTAAAATCTATTTGCCTGTTAATCAGTCTTTCCGTCTATACGCAACTCACTTGGATAAATAGCTAGTCAAATGGTCTATTTTGTCTTAATTTCTTATTTACTTAAATGAATTAAATGTGAGGTGAGTAATTCACTGTAATAGGAATTCAAGTAAGAGACAAAAGAAACATAGTCCCTTTCTTCATCTAGTTCCCATTCTCTAGCATCAATGGTGTTATAGGATGTCTTTCATTTTTATGTCCTACTCGTGCTATTGTCTCTAAAATTGCTTATCTCCATACTCAGAAGCCTAAATGAAATTCTGCCACACACATCCCTGATACATAAGGCATTGGACTACAGCTTGTGCTCAGTTGTGAAATATGGCTATGACAGAACAGAACCCTCAGCATGCAGGGAAGCACAGATTAGATGTGGCCCACACAGAGGTGAAGGAACATTAGTTGTTATTTGGAGTATGTGAACTTGAGTAGTGGAAAGAAATTCAGGACACAGATCACTGATTGCCATAATACAATGCCAGGTTAAGTGATTAAGGAAAAGCTTTAAATCCTTCAGGCTATTAGAGAAGAACGAGCAAAAGGTACTTAATGTAAAATAGGAAATATTTCAGTGGAATATTTGCAAGAAGATTGAGACTGTCAAGGGCATAAGATAAATTTTTTCAAGTGAATCATACTAAAGGAACTTTATAATATGAATGAAATCTCAGCTTCAGTGATGATTTGAGGCCAAGATACTTGAAAGCCAAGTCTCACTGCAGTCAAGGCCTCTAATTGTCCTGGGATAATAATTGAGCCATTGACCTTTATGTCCTATGCAATTAGCTAAATTCTTTTCAATCACCTGAGCTGTGGAGTCACCTATGTATGTGAAGGCAGATGTCTTGAGTGACAATTTGGATGAGCAGGAAAGATGGCTAGAGAGGATTAAAGAGAAGAGGTCTAAAGATGTCAGGCAACAAACGATGTGTTCTTATAAAATGACTTGAGTATTGAAAGACAGGCTTTCAGTTGTATGGAGGGTTTGGGACTCACTGTTTCTTCATATTCATCCAGATTCTTAATTTCCAACTCAAATGCTTTTTTTCTGCCAACACTCTAATCTAGCTCAAATTAGATGAAACTGAAGTCTATACTGCATCATTGTGCACTTTATTTTTCTACATGTACCTCTTTATCTTTCTCCTGAGTATACCATTGAGTATATAAGTAGGGACAACTTATTCTGTAATCTGTTCAGCACTTAGAACAAGACAAACCTCCAAATCTACAATGGGTTGAGACTCAGTGATTTATAAGTTTGTTATCAGATCTTGGATTATAGGAGCTAACTCTTAGAAAGTCCTGTTTGTGCCTGGACCCTCAAAGGAGTGGAACTCCCAGGAGGAGCAAAATCAGAGCCAAAAGCCTACAGAGCTTGGAGTCAGCTTATGGCAGCTGCCACAGGACTGACAAACTGTGATGTTGGCCTGGGGCCAAATGGAGAAAGATGTTAGTCAAGGAGGAATGTGTTTTCTCTATCCCTTCCGGAACACCTGCACTGGCCTAATTTAATATGATTTATCATCAGATTAGGCCATTTAGCAGGCCACAGCTATGGCCAGCATCCAATATTCATGACCCCATTAAACCCTAATCAAGTAGGAAGAAATGGAAGGAAAGAGGGATAGTGTCATTTTTTTTTTCTTTCTGGGCTCCCAGGGTCCAAAAACAGTGCATATTTGGGTAAAAACACAAATAGAGGTCAAATTATGTATAGGAATGAAACGCATACCCTGTGACAGCCTATTTAATTTTATGTCTAATTTCTGGCAACCTCATAGCTCTGGAAGAGGGCCAGCTACATGAAAGGGTAGAAGAGACAAACTTGACTTTTGTGTGGTTGATTGTAGTTTATGGAGGACTGTCATATACATTGTGTTCCTTGAGAGTCTTAACAGTGATAGGAAGCTATTAGATTGTCAGCACGTGCTTTTTCCTCATAAAGCAAGCTAAGGCAAATATAATCAAAGGAGTAATAATATCAGTGACTATTTAGCAAATTCTATAAGCCACTCTATGAAACCATGTAAGTGACCAGACTGTAATTCAAACCAGCATCTTTCCACCTAAATTTAGAGTATCTTGTAAGGACTAAACCTCTTATAATGCCTAAGATTCTACACTGTGTATTGCAAATATGTGCTTCTGAGAAAACTAATTCCATGGTCAAGTAGGATGGAAGGTGACAGCAAAGAAATTGTTCATTTGGTTTATTTACTCTAGAGTTTGTAAACATTTCAAGTCTTCTTCTCAAACGTTAACATATTAAAATAGTTAAAAGAGAAGATAAAGGGAATTGGTACAGGCAAGACACTAGAAGCAATAAAAAGCCATAGCTGTTAGTGAGGAAGGGAAATTAAGAGATCATACACTTGTGCATACACATACACATAAATGTATATACTACAAAGAGGAAATAATTAAACAGGTTGTAAATAAACTGCTTTACATACTGTAGTAATATATACCTGTAGTCTCACCACACATTGAAATAACTTGTTCAGAATGACCCCCAAGCACTGATAAACATTGAAATTGAGTTTGCACTGTTCCATCTAAAAAAAGCAGGTAATTGTATTACATAGTTGAGATTTTCATCTGAAAGAGAGAACAGCAATAGCACAACAGCTAAATAATTACACCTTTGATGGGATGGACTCCAGTTCCTTGGGGAAAGTACTAATATGGCAAGTAAATGATGTGCACCCCATTTTAAATTAATGTTTTAAGGGCCAGCAAAATGAATTACAAAGAAACATATATTGAAACAACAGCTTATTAATTTCCAAAAAAATACTGAACCTTAGGAACATGACAAAGATGTCACCTCTGTTGACAGAGTAGTAAGAGCAATCCATAAAGTTCCCATCAAAAACCGCACAATTTAACATCTCCTCGGACTCTCCAGCTGGAAGTAAAAAACACTCCCATGCCATGTCCCAACAATCCAATGTCCTCTCAGTTATGATGTCCTCTTTCAGGAGGAAAGGCTCCCACTTTTGTTGCGTATGATTGATTTTGAATATCCCTTCCGAGTTTGTGGGCCCAAACTGTGTGTCATTTGTTCATCCAAATATGTTTTAAGTGACTAATGTACACTGAGGGATGTGACAGGTAAAGTGTCATAAAAAGATAAATAAGCTTTGAAACTAGACATCCAGGTATGTCTCCTGCATACCGTGCAAATGTACTCATTTAGACTTAACTAAAACCACTCCTGTAATTGACAAGCTGGAAATATGTGCCGTGAGGTGACATTATTTTCTATCAGATCAAAACAATAATAATCAGATCAAAATAATAATAATAACAATAAAACACCTGAATATGGAACCTTCAGTGATTTTGCAGTAGGTGTATTAGGTAACACTGGATGAAAAGACAGGACCAACAGGGCTGAGTAGCCAGAGAAGGATGAGAGCCATGATAAATGGAAATACCCGTAGACAAGGGACCCAAGTTAGCAAAAAGATAGGAGTAGAAGTTCCCAAAGATATACTCTGCTGGCTTCTATTTCTTAAAGGCAACTTGACCTCTGGAATCATGTACATCTGTGACTTAATTGCTTCACACTTTACTAGAAATGGAAGAAATTTTGAAAATGGGGGCACTGTCTTTCTATGTACATATCAACTTTAGAAGCTTCATAGAATATCAGAATGAGCATAAGCTCAGGAGCCAAACCTGAAATTAAATCCTGGCTGCTCTACTTTCTAAACTGGTAAATTTTGGCAAAATACTTAATTTTTTTCTCATTCAAGAATTAGCTACATCTTACCAGTGATAACAGCTATCATTCATGGAAGTTTATCAAATGCCAGGCACTCTTCTAAGAACTTTAGACATATTGATTCATTCTTTTCTGTGATAACCCTACAGAGTATGTACGGTCATAAACTTGATTTTAAAAATAAGGAAACTGAGTCACAGTGTTTCAAGGAACTCATCTAAGATCATACAACTAGGAAGTACCAGAGACTAAATATAATACCTGTAACACTGGCTACTTTAAAGTCCTTATTTTTAACTACTTCAGTAGTTAACAAATTTATCCCAACAATGATGAGATACCAAACACATGTATTAGAATTTAGGACAGCTAAAATCAAAAACACTTACCAACACCACATGTTGACAAGGATGTGAAGTGACAAGAGCTCTTATTCATTATGAAGGTAGTTGCAAAATGGCACAGCCACTTTGGAAGACAGTTTGACAGTTTCTTACCAAGTTAATTGCCAAAGACTGGAAGCAATGAAAATAACCTTCAATAAGCGAATGGATAAAGCAACTGTGGTACATCCATTCAATGAAATATTATTCAGTGATAAAAGGCAATGAATTATCAAACCATGAAAAAACATGGAGGAAGTTAAACTGTGTTTGTTAAGCAGAGGAAGCCAATCTGAAAAGACTATATACTGTATGATTCCAACTATGTGCTGCACTGAAAAAGGTAAAACTATGGAAAAAGTGGAAAGATCAGAGGTTGTTTGCATCTTGAATGGACAGGTAGAGAGATGAATTGGCAGAGCACAGAGCATTTTTAGATTCATGAAATTATTTTGTACAATACTGTAATGGTAGACAAATGACATTAAGTTTTTGTTAAAACCCTTAGAATGTACAACACAAAGTGCTAACCATAATGTAAACTGTGGACTTTAGTTAATAATAATGTATTTTTTTAAGTTTAGAAAGAGAGAAAGGCAGAGAGACAGAATCCCAAGCAGGCTTCACACCGTCAGTGCAGAGCCCAGTACAGGGGCTCGAACTCACGAACCATGAGATCATGACCTGAGCCAAAATCAAGAGTCTGATGCTTAACGGACTGAGCCACCCAAGTGGCCCAATAATAACGTATTATAAGTGATTCATCAAATTATAACAAATGTACCACACTAATACATGTTCTTAATAATAGGAACTTTGCATGTACCATAAAGAGGAAGTATATAGGAACTCTCTGTACTTACTGTGCAGTTTTTCTATAAATCTAAAATTGCTGAAAAATAAAATTACTATTTTTTAAAGTTATAAAAATAAGCCTACATTGTATTTTTTGAGGAATAAATGAAATCAATTTGTGCAAAATATTGAATCTGATGCCTTGTGACAATTTCAGGGAAGGAAGCTTACAAAAATCATTCTAAGTTTTTGTAATTACCATAGAAGATAATCTCTGACTTTGAAAATCTTTCTAAAATGTAGTAACCCAGTGCCTATGACTCCATGAAGCTGTGTTTCTTCTACTTCTGAAGGAACGTTAGAGGCAATCCCATCAAGGTATCCTGACCATTAGATAGAAAGCCCACTTCAAATATTAAAAGCTGAAAGCTGAGACTTTTTTCTCTTCAGGTCAAATTTATCATCATGATCCACTCTCACTAATTGTTTCCTCAACAGCCCAGCTGTGCTTACTCAGGCTTTCTGGATGGTGATCTTTTCTAGAGATAACAGTACTTTATACGGAAAAAAAAAGAAAAAAAAAGTCTATTTTGCACTTAACAAGATCTTATTCCCAACAATAGTGTAATCCTTGAGAGGAAAGCATTCATTCAAATGAATCCTTCTTTTCAAATATGATTGCACATAAATTGAATACAAACATTATTGTCAACCATATCTTTATAGTGGTAAGATGGTATGATTGAAGTTATCCTCTTTCAGGGCTTTGTAGCATTAGTAAGGTGTGTTCAAAATATAGTGAGATTAGACTCTTTAGTAAAACAAATAAACATCTAACTCAGTGTTGCATATAGCATATACTCAACAAAGCCACTTACTAATCTAGGACTATAATAATTTCTCACTGAAATTGTAAAATTAATTTTCTATTACTTGTTCATATACTAACCAGCATTTTTTTTTAAAGTAAAGAAAAAGTTGTTCTTCAAATATGAAGTCTAAAGAATTCAGTAGGAAGAAAACAGTTGGAAGCTTTAAAAGTGTTCTTCTCTTTGTCTCCTCTCTGAAGAGCTTGCTGTTTAATGAATTTCTTCTTAGCATCACCACATTCGGGATGCTAAGTTTGGGAATACTTTAATGTTATAGGTAGAATTAGCTAACCTATGGGCCTTAGAACCCATTCTTTCATTCAGCAGGGAGTTGCAGCTCACACAGTTATGAATAGAAGCAACTTCAAAAATGATTACTGAATACCAGGATGACTCAGTAATCTTTCTCATCAGTCTTTCTCATGTGTCAGCTCTGATCTTATACTCCAGTTTTATATCTAGGGATGAGCTCTCTTCTTTACAGGGAGTCCTCTCTGAATGCCAAAACTAAAACAAAAATGATCACTTGAAAAATTTATATTAGTCTAAAAGAATAAACAAGTCAGATCCTCAGGAGGACCAAGAAATAGCACAATACTTAACACTCAGAACAAAGAGAAAATTTCCACAGCGATTCCAGGAAGAATGTACATGATTTAATTGAGTGAAAATCATCATTAGTAAACAAGACACAAGAAAATTCATAGAGTTGCTTTTTTATAACATCAGGCCAATGCAAAATTCAGTTTAAGCAAGGATTTATGGAACAAGGATTGTATGATCTTGGTGCAGTTTTTACCTGTCTAGCTGAATCCATACTTAGATTTTAAAATGAAGAGTTCTCTCAAATAGCAGTTTCCCTTTTTTTCTTTCTTCATTGCTTCTGTTTTTTTGGTTTTTTTTTTTGAGGGGCTAGATAGGAGACAAGAGTAGTGGGGGCTCTTAGTTTAGAATTTAATGAAAACTATGGACCATCTCATCTCTTTCCATGTACTTAAGTAATATATAACATAATATAAACTATATCTCAACATATATATATCATCATATGTATAAAACTCATTTGTATAAAACTCATAGAACTAAGATTTTTTTTTAATACAATTCCAGGGAATCAGAAAGCTCTGAAATTTATCCATGAAACCTCAAGGAGGCCATAAAACCAAATGAATAAATGTATACCATATTCTTCAAATATTTTTATATACATGCTACTGTCCTGTAGTTGTGGTTGTAGAAGTAATGGTTTTCAGTGAGTTCTAGATTACTGACTGTTACAAATACCTAGTCTGTCACAAATGCTTAATGCCGTCTACTTCAGCCCATGATCTAAATGTGGATGTGTAGCCTCATGCATCAGCAGCGAGGCAGGCCTGTGGGAGGCCCTAAGGAGAAAAGCAGGGCCTGGGAAGAAATAGAAGGTAAACTGCCACCTCAAGAGTATGAAATACATGATGACTTAGTTCTGTTCAGTTAAAACAGGAAATCCTGGGGCGCCTGGGTGGCTCAGTAGGTTGAGCGTCCGACTTCGGCTCAGGTCATGATCTCGCTGTGTGTGAGTTCGAGCCCTGCATTGGGCTCTGTGCTGATAGCTCAGAGCCTGGACCCTCCTTCGAATTCTGTGTCTCCTCCTCTCTATCCCCCGCCCATGCTCATGCTCTGTCTCTGTCTGTCTCAAAAATAAATAAAAACATTAAAAAAAATTTTTTTAAAGGAAATCCTGGGGCGCCTGGGTGGCTCAGTCAGGTAAGTGTCCGACTTCAGCTCAGGTCATGATCTCATGGTTCCTGGGTTCGAACCCTGTGTCAGGCTCTATGCTAACAGAGGGCTCAGAGCCTGGAGACTGCTTCAGATTCTGTGTCTCCCTCTCTCTCTGCCTCTCCCTTAATCACGTTCTGTCTGTCTCAGTCTGTCAAGAATAAGTAGTTAAAAAAAAAAAAAAGAAAGGGAACTCCTCCATGGGCTTATTGGTAGCATTTCTCATTCCTCACACATTAAGAAAATGTCAGTTGTCCAAATCTTTTCACTTGCTAAGATATGCCAATTAGTAATTTGTCTTCAGTCTCCTCAGTCTATGGTCTATGGATACATTTTACTTTTTACTTGATACTTTTTACTTGATTGTTAGGGGACCAGCCAAGATGGCTCTCAGACAGCCTGCAGATTGGAATTACCTGAAAAGTTTTAACAAGTGGGTTCTCCTAGAGGACGTAATGTGATTGGACTGGGACCGGGGCATGAGGATTAGTAAAATTCCATAGAGAGGGCACATAAAATTCCAAGACCCATTTCATTAATGTTAACAGTCCCCTTCAGCTATGTTAGGAGTTAAAGCAAATTTTTCATATGAAATTTTGTGGTTTTGTTGTTGTTGGCACATGGTTTATATAATATATTTCTAGAGTCCAGATCCTACAGGTAAAGACAAAATTTGTGATATGCAAACACAGTTGAGAAAACAAAAGATTTCCATATCCTACAGTATATTATCAAAGCGGTAGCCTTTGCTTGGTTTTTAGAACCAACATAGGAAAGAGTAAGAGAACGTTACAATTCATTACTTTGCATATATTAGTAAACTTTTTGGTGGTAATGAGCATAATAATCCAAAATTATCCACAAGAATTGTTTCATTTAAAATTCTCATGGGTTGCTTGGGTGGCTCAGTCAGTTAAGTGTTGGACTTCTGATTTCGGCTCAGATCACGATCTCACTGTTTGTGGTTTATGAGTTTGAGCCTCACATTGGGCTCTGGGCCCCATGCTGACAGTGCTGAGCCTGCTTGGCTTTCTCCCTCTACCCCTCCCCAACTCCTGCGTTCTAAACAAACAAACTTAAAAAAAATAATAAAATGAAGTAAAATTCTCAGGATATCTTGGGGCACCTGGGTGGCTCACTGGTGAAGCAATCTGGCTCTAGATTTCACCTTAGGTCATGAGTTCATGGTTCAGTTCATGAGTTCATGGTTCGATTCAAGTTGGGCTCTGCACTGCCAGTGTAGTCTGGGCTTAGGATTGTCTCTCTCCCTGTTTCTCTCTGTCCCTCCCCCATTCACACATTTTCTTTCTCTCTCAATAAATAAATAAACATTTTAAACAATAAAACAAAATTCTCAACATCTTTAAATTAAAAGCATCAGTAATTACTGAGTAAACGCTTTTATTCAGTAAGAAGTTGATGTTCTAGTCTAGGTGATGGATGCCTGGTACTTTCTTGATTCTGCACCACGGGTGGGACACAGCCTGTATTTTTACGGCTGACATCCTGAGATTTTTTTTTTTTTTTTTACAATTTTCCTGTAAAAATAAATCAAATGAAGACTATTTCATGACATATGAAAACTATATGAAATTCAAATGCCAGTGTCCATAAATGCAGTTTTATTGGGACAATAGTCATGCTCATATATTTCCTATGACTACTTTCACATTATATGGTAACTTACAACAGAGAACACATGACCCATGAAGCCTAAAATATTTATTATCTAGGCTTTTACAGGAAAAGTTTGCTGACCCCTATTTTATATCCATCTTTGCTAATCCATGTCTCTTTGCCTGAAGTTGTTTTCATTTGCCACAATCCTCAAATCTATTCTATTCAAGAATCTTTCCATATTTTATTTTATCTTTTTTCTCTTTTCTCTCTTTCCTTCTCATCATTCTTCTTGCTGTTTTTTTTTGGGGGGAGGGCACCTCAGATGCTGATGGATACGTCAGTCATACACCTTATTCAATCAATCATCGTGCTCGTGTATTTAATGTAGATCCTTTGCATGTGTTCTTCCAAAATATGTATTATTTTGATTGTGTTTTCACATTATGTAAATGATAATATATGGCCATAAGTTTTCACAGGGGAGTATGTTTTTCAATAAGATTTTGTTGTCCTACTTACATCTAGAAGAACATTGCTCTTAATCTTTTCATGTTTTTCTCATATTAGACATTTTTATCTATGCATTCTCACACCAATGGACACCAATGTAGACTGCTTCCAGCCTCCAGCCACACAGATAGCACTGCAAAGAACATCCTTGTACATGCCCTTTATGGATTAAAGTAAGACTTTATTTGGCTTATGTCCTCACAGCAGAAATATTGTCATCATAGAATATGCTTCTACTAAATTTGTCCAGGTACCACCAAATTAGTTCCAGCAATAACTTACACTGCGGTACACTCCCTTCGTCAGTGTATGACGAGCCCAAGAACCCAAGGATTTACTCTCTAGAGTAAATAGGAAACACTCTTACGTTGCTTATGTTGAGGTATAGCCATAGTTCATTGTTAAGGTCTCAATTTACCGTTTTTATGAACTTGCAGGTTTTTTTTTTAATTTGTACATCACTAGTGTGTGATGCATAGTATATTTAATATGTGAACAAATTATCACAATCAGACCTTTCCAGTATATTAATTGAAATTGTGTTTCGTTACTTACCTGAGAGTTTTAAGTTTGATAAACAAGGTGACAGGCAGAATAATAGCTCCCAAAGATGTCTGTGTCCTAATTCTAGGAACCTGTAAATATATTACATTATATAACAAGGGAGAATTAAAGTTGCAGGTGGAATTAAGGTTGTTAGTCAACTGATGTTAAATTATGGATAGTATTGTAGATTATCTGGGTGGGCTAGCTGTATTCACAAGGATACTTAAACATGGAAGATGAAGGCAGAAGCATCCGCAGGAGTCAAAGAAAGTGATTGAGATGATAAGGTCTATTTCAGAGTGATGCAATGTAAGAATAATTTGACTGGCCATTGCTGATTTTCAAGATAGGATATCAAGAGCCAAGGAATAAAATCAGCCTCTGGGAACCTGAAAATTCAAGAAAACTATATTCTCTTTTGTAGGCTGAATACTGGACACCTCAAATATTCATGCCTAAATCCCTGAAATCTATCAATATGTTCCCTACCATGGTTAAAAGGACTTTGCAGATGTGATTAGAGTAAGCATTTTTGGATGAGGAGATTATCCTGGATTATCTGGGTGGGTACAGTATAAACAAAAGAGTCCTTAACAAAGAGAGGCAGAAGGATAAGGGAAGTGGTGGGAGATGTGATGATGAAAACAAGATTTGGGGTGATATGAGGAGGGAGTCATGAACTAAAAAATGTAAGTAGACTGTACAAGGTGAAAAAGGCAAAGACATAGATTCTCCATTGGAGACTCCTGTAGGAACTACCCCTGCTGACATGTTTACCTTAATCAAAAAAGACTAATTTTTGACTGCTACAAGTGTAAAGTATTAGATCTTGGTTATTTTAAGTAAATAACTTGTGGCTATTTGTTATGGCAGCAATAGGAAACTGATGGAGATTGTGGAATATGGAAGTATACTGATGCTGTGACAAATTCCAAAAAATGTGGAAATGGCTGTGGAATTGGATAATGAGTAGAATCTGGTGGAAAAGAGAGGAGCACAGTAGAGAAATCTATGAGCATCTATTATCTTTGAGAATATCTGTATCATCACAAACAAGACTGTGTATAGAAATATGAGTGATAAGGGGTGCCTCGATGGCTCAGTTGGTTAAATGTTGATGTCAGGTAGGTCATGATCTCATGGTTTGTGAGTTCAAGCCAGCACTGGGCTCTGTGCTGACAGCTCAGAGCCTAGAGCCTGCTTCAGATTCTGTGTCTCCCTCTCTCTCTGCTCTCACACTCTATCTCTCTCTCTCTCTCAAAAATAAATAAAAATACTTTTAAAATTTGAAAAAAAAAGAAATATAAATGATTAGAGTACTGCTGGTGAGGGCTCAGGAGGAAAGGAGTAACATGTTATTGGAGACTTGAGGTAATGTGATCCTTGTTATGTAATGGCAGAATATGTAGCTTAACTGTTTTTTTTTCCCATGTGGGAGAAAAAAAAAAAAAGACCTGTAAGCAATGAAATTGGATATTTAATTGAGGAAATTCCTAAGTAAGCATTGAAAGCATGGCCTGATTTTCTTCTTGCTGTTTCTAGTAACATGCAAGAGGAAAGAACAAATTGAAGGAAGAATTTTTTTTTATATGAAATTTATTGACAAATTGGTTTCCATACAACACCCAGTGCTCATCCCAAAAGGTGCCCTCCTCAATACCCATCACCCACCCTCTCCTCACTCCCACCCCCCATCAACCCTCAGTTTGTTCTCAGTTTTTAAGAGTCTCTTATGCTTTGGCTCTCTCCCACTCTAACCTCTTTTTTTTTTTCCTTCCCCTCCCCCATGGGTTCCTGTTAAGTTTCTCAGAAGGAAGAATTTTTAAGCAAAACAGAAGCAGGACTTGATAATTCATGGAATTCTGAGCCGATCTGGATAGCAGAAGACACTAAAATTAGGACATACATGACAATGTATCTAGAGTGAGCTCTGGAGAGAAAGCCAAGGTTGTAGCTGGGTAACCTTTTGCTAATGCCTCAGAAGAGAAAAAAATTCACAGTTCAGTCATACAGAGAGCTCTTTGAAGAGGTTAGGCTCACAACTCTTGGATCCCCTTAGCCATTTTAGCAGAAGCCAAAGATAGAGATGGAATTATTTAGGAAGACCAACTGAGGAGCCTCTTGACTAATGGAGTAAATCCTCATAACATACACGGAAGACCCACAATGTTTTCATAATGTTATACCAACACACTGTCAGCTTGGATTGAAAGGGTAGGAGAGAGAAGGAAAAGAGAGAAGGCTGTTTACTCCCCAAAATCTACAGGCATGAAACAGGCTGATAGAACTACTCAGCTGAAAACACACACTCTTTATATCTTCTTTAAAAAAGAAAGGATTTACAAGAGGTCAGAACCACAGAGAGCAGTACTTGCGGCCAAGAAAGTGGAGTCTTGGGTCATAGGGAATTATTTTCCAGGCCTTGAAACATAATGGAGTTTGACCTGTTAGCTTTAAAAAACGCTTCCAGTTGGTGACTGCTTTTCCCTTCCTGTTTCTCCCTCTTGAATGGGAATGTCTATAACTCCTATCGTATGTGAGTTACATTTTTTATTTTTAGTATTGATAATTTCGTTTCTAGTTTCATAGGTTCACAGATGGAAAGGAATTTTGGCACAGGATGACTCATACCTGAGTCTCATCCATACTTAATTTAGATTATTTAGATGATGAGATTTAAGCATTTTGAGCTGATGATATTAAAATGAGAGTTTTGATTTGGATTTGGTGCTACAATGGGATAAGACTTTTGGAATGTGGCAAATATATTTTGCATGTGAGATGGATGCGAATCTTTGTGGGCCAGATGGCAAACTGTGCTAGGCTGAATAATGGCTACCCAAAGATTCTTTGTCCTCATTTCTGGATCCTGTGAATATATTTCCATACATAGAAAAATGGACTTAGAAGATTATTAAGAATCTTGAAATGGTCAATTATGTTGAATTAAGTAGGTGTGCCCAGTGTAATTAAAAGGGTCCTTATAAGAGTGAGACAGGAGGATCACAGTTGTCATAGATATGATGTTGAAAGCAAGACGTTGTAATAATACCAGGAAGAGGCCATGAACCAAGGAATGTAAGCAACCTCCAGAAACTGAAAAAAAGGCAAGTAAATGGATTCTTCCTTCAGATTCTTCAGAAAAGAATACACCCCTATTGATACCTTGATTAAAGCCCAGTGAGACCTATTTGGACTTACAACATACATAATTATAAGATGATTAATTTGTGTTGTTCTAAGCCACCAAATTGATGGTAATTGTTTACAGCAGCAATTGCAAACTAATATAAACAATTATATGTGTTTTGTGTTGTGACAGGTTTTGTGGTTGTTATTTCTTTGGTGTTGTAAAGACTCTTGGATTTCCCAGAATCTTTGAATGAACAGTTTAAAATGGGTGATTATTTGGGGATATCTTTCTTTTTCAGCTGAACCACAGAGCAGGATCAAATCCAAGTTTAGTAATTATAGAGCTTGTCTGAGTTGATATATGTTTCCAACACTGTGCTGTAAAAAGTAAGTGAAAGCTGGCAGAGATACCTTAGCATCTGGGAAATGCTACAAATTGTGGTAATCTGATAAAAGGGATAGATGGTAAATTCTGAAGAAATGGAAACATAATCTTATAATCTTAAGAGTCTAGCATCTAAGAGAGTTCCTGGCATCTGGTGGTCAAAAAATATTTATTGAATAAATGTGTGATTAAATCACCTACTCTTCCCAGAAACATGCTGCTTCTTATCTTCAAGTGCTATCTGGTCCTGCATTCTCTGTCAGAAATAGGCTTCATTCCCTACTCGGTCCTGAATCTCCATCCTTTCCCTGGCTTACTTACAAACAGCCTCTAAGTAATATCAGATGTCTCTTGCCTGGAATCTTTCTCCACTGCCCTTTCTATAATCATAATATTTAGTGTGTGCTTTTATAATAATGTTAACAGTAGTTGTTATTAATATTATTCATTCCTATGTGTGTCTCTTTCCAGCCACACAGGGTGATTTTTCTCTGCGTGACACATTTGCCATATTTAGGTCTATAGCCCTACTACCTATGCACCAAGGAAAGAGCTCAGAGCTTCTGAATGCATGAACAAATTACTGAACAAATTATGAACAAAATGCATGAACAAATGCATGAACAAAAATGAACAAATTACTATGTGAATGAAAGCATGATAGATATATTAATACTTATATATATATGAAGGAAGGTAGTTTCTAGGTTCTTCCTTTAATGATTTGTTTTCTGTTTTCTGTCATAGACATTTAAATGGTTCTAATGACCTTCCGCCCATTTTTATTGAGATATAATTGACATCACACTGTGTAAGTTTAAGGTGCACAACCTGTTGGCTTGATTAATTTGTTTATTGCAATAAAATTACCGCCATAACATTGGTTAACATTTCCATCATGTCATATACATGTCTATCATATCACATAATTATTGTTTCTTTTTTATGATGGGAATATTTAAGATCTAGTCTCTTAACAACTTTGAGGTACATTACAGTACGGTTAACTATAATCACAGTGCTGCACACTAGCTCTCCAGAGCCTGTTCATCTTTTGAGCACAAGTTTGTATCCTCTGACCTACTTTCTCAAAGATAGAATGGCCTCTGAGAGCCAGAAAAGTTGGTTCTAACATTTCCTTTGGAGAAATTCATCTTGCCTCCTAAAATGTGCATTTTCTACTATGGGAAAAATAAAATCAGGTTTGGAATGGGTGATGTTTAAATGTAATTCCAGATTTTGTACTCAAATTCTTGATTTTCATAAGTCATGGCCCCTAGACCATATCAATTTTAATGGCTTACTAATATCCCAACTTAGAAGAAAACATAATATATTTACCTTTTATTTTTCTTTTTGGTGGGACAAATATGGTTTTTCTTACTCAGTTTGTCTATAATATAAATGAAACTTCAGTGAATGTTCATGTACATGATCCTCTGTCTAAACTTCAAATTGCTTCCTAGGGTTGTTTTTATGTCTTAATAATAAGTTAAACATTAGGAATATTTTAAGGTTCGTGATGAATATTGTGAAATTGATCTCTAGAGAATGTGAGTACCTTCCCACATTGTATTGCTGTACCTGATGTTATGCATATTACATACTTAATATGTTCTAGATCACCTTTCAGTAGAAGTAAAGTAAAAACTACAAATGTGAACCACATGTCTAATTTGAAAATTTTGCTAGCCATATTTAAAAAGTAAAAACAAATAGAAAAAATTAATTTTCATGATCTATTTTATTTAATCCAAGATATAAAAATATTATTTCACCATCTAGTTAATGTAATTGTGTGAGTATTTTACATTATTTTCTCATAGGTCTTCAAAATCAGGGAGGTAGTGTATGGTTACAGCACATCTCAGTTTGTACTTGCCCCATTTCAACTGCTTAATAACTATATGTAGCTCATGGCCAACTATTGGACAGCACAGTTATAGATGCTTAAATGTTATAATGTCAAAGATCATTATGTCTGTAGGGGGTTTACCTTTTACAGTTGCTATCATTTTATTTTTTTTTTATTTTTAAAAAAAAATTTTTTTCAACGTTTATTTATTTTTTGGGACAGAGAGAGACAGAGCATGAACGGGGGAGGGGCAGAGAGAGAGGGAGACACAGAATCGGAAACAGGCTCCAGGCTCTGAGCCATCAGCCCAGAGCCCGACGCGGGGCTCGAACTCACGGACCGCGAGATCGTGACCTGGCTGAAGTTGGACGCTTAACCGACTGCGCCACCCAGGCGCCCCTTGTTGCTGTCGTTTTAAAACACTTAGAAAAATGGGGGTACCTGGGGGACTCAGTCGGTTAAGTGTTTGACTGTTGATCTCTGCTCAGGTAAAAAATCTCATGGTTCGTGAGTTCAAGTCCTGCATCAGGCTCTGCACTGACAGTGTGTAGCCTGCTTGGTATTCTTTCTCTCCCTCTCTCTGTCCCTCCCCTGCTCTCACCTGCAGGAGCTCTCTCTCTCTCTGTGTCTAAATAAATAAGTAAACATTTAAAAAATAATAAATAAATAAATAAATAAATAAATAAATAATAAAACAGAAAAATGTAAAAACATGTGTGCACTTATCTAATAACAGGGGAATTTTGTGAGTGAGTAGTTAGCGATAGGTTCTCCAGGAATCATAGGAGTTGATTCCAGAGACAAATCTTGGACTCAGAAATTAGATACGGAAAGTATGTATTAATTAGAACTTCAAAGGTGATATTCTCTAAGCCCCCACATAGCCCTGTCTTTGTTTGAGCTGCTATAATAGCATATCATAAACTGGTTGGCTTATAAGCAATAGAAATTTATTTCTTACTGTTCAGGGGGCTGGGAAGTCTAAGATCAAGGCACCAGTAGATACTGTGCCTGATAAGGACCCACTGACTGGTTCATAGATGAGCATCTTCTCGCTATAATGTCACATAACACTAGGATGGCAAGGGAGCTTTCTGGGATCTATTTCATAAGGGCACCAACCCCATTCATGAAGGCACCTCCCTCATAACCTAAATACCTTCTGAAAGCCTTATTACCTCCATATTCCATAACGTTAGATATCAGGTTCCAACATACTTTTTAAGGGGGACATAAAAATTCAGTCTATGGTAAGCTCCCCCCCCCTTTTTTTTTAGTTTCTCTAAACTCAAAATTAAACTGGATAGAATCATGCTTTAGAAGTAAAAATATAAAGTGGAAAAGAACAGAATCATCAGTGATAGCTGGAGAGAAAAGAATTCTTGAAATTAAACCAGATATGTGAGCTTGGAGCCACTAAACACAAACAAACAACTTTGTTCCATAGGTCCTAAATAACAGTGTAGTGATAGCTTAGAATAGCTATTATAAATAAGATAACAGCATACAATTTAACTGCCTGGTGGGGGGAGTCTGTTTATAAAATGTTAAGGAAAGATCTTATCAAAAAAGCAAAAAAGTTAAGTGTCCTTTTGATGTCATAAGGGATATTGCTTAATAGTCCCACCTACAGATTACTTTAATTATTGATTGAAAAGCAAAGAACTATTATTATATGTTAATGAATAGATTTTTGTCTGTTGGAGACACAAATTAGTTCCATCCAATAAAAAATAATGACCCTAAATATCATGTTTTTATTTCACATATTAACAACTTTGTATGTAACTTAGCAATCTTTCTAACATTATTTACACAATTGCCAATGTTTCAAATGTCCTTTGAGCCAGCCTTTCCATCTTACTAGTTGCCTAAAAATAATCAGTTTGATAAAATATTTAACATGTATTTATTTTATATATTCGAGTGCCAACTTTTAATTACTCAAAAATTATACTTCAGCAAAGGCGGTATAGTGTGTCTTACATTAGGATATGTTTTTATCAAAAACAATTTAGTAGTTGAAGTGAAATTATCATGACTCCACAATCTTAACAAGATATTTACTTCTTTGCGGTTTAGTCTTTTATAGTCAGAAAGGGCTGGCTTAGAGAAACAGGAAGTCTCCTGTGATTTTCACATGCCATGACTAAGTTTGGCTTTTATCCAGAGAAAGCATTTCCTCTGTTATTCTCTCTGCCAGAGGGCACACATTGTTGGTCTGCATTTGGAAGTAGGCAAGCATCATGTTACGGCCCTGAGTACAAAGTGAACAAGCATTACATTCTACTGAACATTACCGTCTCTCATGTTTCTTTTATGTATTCACATTATTATCCACATTTTTGTGTCTCTCTAAATGGTATAACTTCACCAAGAATGATTCACAGTGGTCAATCTAGGGAATATTTGACTTGCACAAAATTATTCGAGAGGTAACTTAGACAAGAAATGGAATAAGATTTCTCAAACACCATGAGCGGCATTTTTTTTTGATATGCAGAAACCTCCAAACCAAATTCTGAATGGAAAATTGCTTCACTAAAAGAGTCTTTATCCAAAGCTAATGAGCAATTTGACAAAATTAAGCAACAACAAACTTGAGTCATCTACCTAGTAAATCCTTCCTCCTTCCAGCCTCCAGTTATCTCCTTATTCAGAGTTCTCCTTCCTCCCCCTCTCCTCCTAATCTCTCTCCTTCTGTCCCTCCTTCCTCCTTCCTCCTTCCTCCTCTCTTTTCCCAGACCCCCTACATTCATCCAGACTATTTTAAGGCCTCCAAATGCCAGTTGCCTCTAAATATTCATTTTTCATATGAGCCAGGTATACAGGCAATTAAACCCTAAATATGAGCTGAATGAAGTGCTATACTTAAGAAATTCTATAAACCCACAGAAGACCAGCACAGAAGAATTTGTTATTCTTTTCAATGCATATGGCCCAGGGTTACCTGCCTTATTCCAATTTATGCACATGTGCCTGGAACCTCAGATGCTAAATTCTGGATGGCAAAAGCTGATTCGACTGACACTGAGAGAGACATAATTGGTCTTTCCAAAATGGTAAAAAAAAAAAAAAAAAAAAAAAAAAAAAAAAAGTCCCAAATGAAGGGCAAATTCTCTCAAAGATAAACCTGAAAGATTTCCAATAAAGATTGATCAGATCATAAATTACTCATGCAAACATAGAAAATAGGAAACTATAGGAAATTTAGGGGATAGAAAGTATCTTCAACATTTGGAAGTTAAAGAAGTCGCTGATATAAAAGTTATTTCATGTCACTTAGTCAATGACGTTAAAATGGAATTGTAGACAGAATTTAGAATGAGAATTCTAAATTCAAGACAGAAATTAGAATGAGAAATACCCCCCTTATCTGAACTAGGACACTTGACAGAACATTCTGAAAAGGCTTTAGAGCAAAAATTTGACAGAACCAAAATGAAACTTAATGCCTGCAGATCAACAGCCACTTCTTTACTGACCACCTATTGATAAGCACTCTTATAGATATTTAAATAGAAGGGGAAATGGAAGAAAGATTGCCCCTCTTACCAAAGGAAACCCAAGATAAAGAAACATCTCTCAATCCAGATCAATGAGGGTACTCTGAGGAGGGAAAAAGCATCCAGTGTCATGCCTCACCCTTAAGCCTTCAAGGCAAATTAACTATAAATATAGATGATCAGTCTCATAAATTCCTGCTGGTTACACATACTGTTCTTTCTACATTAAACCCTGCCACCTTCACTCTGTGCTTAACATCTTCCTCTGACCAATGTACCACCAAGTTCTTTTCTATCTCCCATCCCTAAAACATAATCTTCGCACACTCACTGAAAAGAAAATTAAAATAATCTTTTCTGCTTTGATACTACCTCTGCATATATAATAGGGATTTACTCTGCAAATGGAATGTTAATACTAGATGTACATCAGATGGACTATTTCTTGAGGTTCCAGAGGACTCCTTGTATCTTCTCTGGATGTACTTTTGCCTTCTCCACTGTGTTTGATGCATATCTCTGATAAAGATCTTGACACTATATCTGACACCCCATGCTCTAAAAATTCCCCTGACGTGAGAATAATAATTAGACCAGAACAAGAGAAAGTTAAATACATTTGCCCAATCAATCACATAAAATGCCAGTAGCCTCAAATCGGAGCATACCTGAAGATTTACCTTATTTTCGCTGTAAAGTTTTCCCACCCCATTGCTTGCCTCCCTCTGAGTCTCTGTCAAATGCATGTGACATTGTCTAACTCCTTTGCTGTAGCAAGTTCTAAATAAATAGCTTCTGTTTGTTCTCACTGGAGTAGAGTTTGTTTATTTTAACACTACTAAAAGTAAAATAGGTGGAAAGGCATCTTCAATGAGAAACTATAATTAGAAAACTTAGCCCAAAGTCTTGAAACGGAGAGCTGGGAGAAATGTACACTCCCATCTTTCTGCTAGACTGGGTGCTTGGACAAAAGAGTTTTATAATGACCAATATCATGGGAATCCCAAGGTTCTTCTGTAAAGCAAAAAACAAAAAACAAAACAAACAAAAATGAAGAAGCTAATATAAGGAATGGTCAGGAGAAAAGTGGAAGGAGTCTACCTTCAATGCCATGACAATATTTAAGGAACTCATTATTCAAAATTGTGGTTTTACATTTAAATAGCTTGTGCAACTTTAAGAATATCAGAGTTAAATAGGGGAAAATTGGATTGTTCCCACTACATATAACACAGTGAGTAAGTAATTTGGGTAATTCTAGAACTTTCAGAATGAACTTTAGATCCTTCATAATTTCTACGATTTTAGGCAGTCACATCCCTTCTTTGGACCCAGATTTTGTATTTGTAAAATGAGGAGGCTTAACTAGATTGCTGTGGTCACTTGCCCATGTGGAAATCTGCAATAAAATGTGTGTGGTATTCTGTTCTTTCAAACTAGTAAGAGACCACAGTGGCTCCATTGCATGATACGTGATGAGATACAAGAATGTCTGTGGATATTGTTCCTTTAGGGATATACTTATGACCTTTAGTGAAGTCAATTTATGACAACCATATTTTTCTTTAAACGAATGCGCATATTGGATAGAAAAAATAGTGAAATTTTTATATTTCTCCTTTTCGAACTTGGAGAGAAAAGTAATTGGCAGTCCAATTATTTTAATACTGAAAGTTGAGTTGGCATACAAAACCCTCACTAGAAAATCTAAATTCATTGGAGCTCAACTTTATTCTCTAGCCCCCACTCCTAGCTTAGCTGTCCGTATTTATTTATTTATTTTTTATTTTCCTCTCTGAATTCTCTATTCAAATGTTAAGTACAGCAATCAAGTCAGATAAGCACTGAGAATACAGTCTTACAGAATCCAGTATTCCCTAAATGTGAAGCTACATACTGATAATGCTGCTTGAAGTGCACTATAGGAAGCATCAATTTGCTGGATACATTTGCCATTTTCAAATATAACTCACATTCGGGGCTCTTTAGTGTAGGAGTTTGTGTATTTGAATCCTTCCTTTACAGGACCATTCTGAATAAAGTGCCAGTTTCGTCAGTTCCATATGGAAATATTACACAATAGATTTAGAATGGTTTAGTTTGTTTATTTTTTATTAGCAACATATTGCAAAACTGATGATCTTCAGTTTGGAATGCAGAATTCCTTTCTATCCAAATTCAGGACAATGGGACAAGAATAGTTTTTCTAACTGCAAAGAAAACATTTAATCTCTGTGAATGTTAATGCGCAGCCCTGGACTTCCCAATTTGATTTTATTTCTCAGCTCTTCTCTTTTAGTTCCCTCAGGCTCAGTCTTAAAATTGTTTACCAACTGCTGCTTACAATTACCATCACTGTATATTTTAATAACATAATGAAGAAACAAACTAGACATTCTCCACGGTTTGTATTTACGTCAGAATGTGCCAGAAGGTTCACATTTCACTGGGATTCAGTGAAAGAATTCAGTGGACAGATTCCATTTCTTAATTGTTTCTCTGTTCTTTTCCTCTCTTCTAAACATGCCCTGAAGCAACTAATGAAAGCCAAGTGCAGAAATGTGCCTAGGCCCTTGTGTGGGGTATCAGACTGAGGAGATCATGCCATTATGTTACAGGAAACCAAAGGAATGAAGTGACTTTGTCAAAATCAAATCCATCACACTCTTCTCTCATTGAATAAATATCCAGGCCCAGATACACAGGAATAATTATATATAAATATATATACATGTGTAATATATAATATAATGTATATCATATATATTTTTTACTCTTGTATATATATTATATACTTTTCAAATGTGTGTGTGTATACACACACACACACACACATACTCAGTACATACTCAGTATATGTTCTGTATGTGTATATATACATATGTGTGTGTATATATATATATATATATATATATATACACACACACACATACATATAATTGACATTCTAGTCAATCACCATCTACTTAGTCTGCTCCAGTTTACAACAAAATTGTGTGGAGTCATTAATGCCCTCTATTTTCATTTCCTGTTCTCCCCATACCAATCCATGATGCTGCTGTTCTTATCAGTTTCACCAATGATTTCCAGATTGCCAAATCCAATGAATTCTTTTCAACTTTTCACCTTACTCAATCTATTAGTAGCATTTGACCGATGACTAGTTTATTCTTCCCTTTCCCTTTAAATATGGTCTTTACTTGAACACCAGGATCAATTAATTGATCTATCGATTGATCTATCTATCCATCTATCATCTGTCTATCTCTTTCCTCCTCCTTTTGTCTGTTCTCATTCCTCACTGGGTACTTTTTCTTAGTGCCTTTTGCTGCTTCCTTCTCCACTTAGCTCATCTCTAAACATCAGAGTGCTTGAGGACTGTGTCCTTGGACAACATTCATTCTATAGTCATGTCTCATGAAGTCTTATCCAGCACCATTTTTAAATATGATGTGCAAAGCATACACAAAATTTTAGACTCACATCTGACCACTCTGCCAAAGTAGATCTAAGAAGTATCTCAAACTAATCATGCCTACAACCAAACATGAGTTCCATTTCCCATATCCAAACCTTCCCAAATGATAGTAATAGAAGCTTCTACTTCCTGTCTTCCTCAGCTCAGCAAATGCAGCATCACTCAGCTAGTGTCTTGTGGCATGCATCTAATTTATTTAGAGAATCCTATCAGTGCTGCTTCAGTATAAATCCGGAATCTGATGCCTTCTCCTCTACCATCCTCGTTCAATACACAGTTATCTCCCTTGTGGCCTACTATGTTTGCCCTGCTACACAGTCCCCTTGGTTGTTCCCTTTATCCTCTTTCTGATTCCTTTCAGGTGTGGCTTGTATATGGCCTTCTCAGGAAGATTTTTACTCTCAACATAAGTGACATATTATGACAAAGGGTACTGTCACCAACCATCACCCTCTACTCTTTTATTCCACTTTATTTCCTCTTCTGAGGAAATTTCTAAGAAACACAATATATGGTACCTTTAACCAAATATATATTCATTTTCCTGACTTGTCTCCTGTTCTAAAACTCTCTTTTTTTAACTTTAAAAAATTCTTTTCAATATTTATTTATTTTTGAGAAAGAGAAATAGTGTGAGCAGGGGAGGGGCAGAGAGAGGGACAGATGATCCAAAGTGGACTCTGTGCTGACAGCAGAGACTCCCGACACGGGGCTCGAACTCATGAACCGTGTGATCATGACCTGTGCCAAAGTCAGACACTCAACTGACTAAACCATCCAGGTACCCCTAAAATTCTCTTTAAGATGGATCCTGTTAATGTAAGCTTGAGAGATAAGGAATTTCAAGGACTTCCTTTTCTTTCAATTCTAGAAATCATGTTAGTCAGGTTCTCATTTCTTTTTTCCCAGCTCACACTCTGTCCCTTCTCAAGTCTCTGGTACTGAAAACAAAAAAGGCTCATAAGTAAAAGATCTATCCAACCCTATGCCTTCAGACTCCGGTGAGAGAAGGTAAGACAGTAAGGAATAAAAAGGAATTTTATAACTTTTCACTCCTCTCAAAATTTGGTTTTTATCCTGATTTTTGTATGTTATTTATGATAAGAATCCACCCCTGGATTTGTTAGCATAAGAGGCGAAAGGGATTTCATGTGCATTAGAGAAATCATTTGACTATCTTTTAAGGTTTTGTGATAGATGTAAAAGATGTTGGAAATATAATTGCTCTTAGTTTCCCTAAGCTAAGCTTGTATATAGTTAAGGGATCTCATATTGAAAAGTAAGTGCAGCATATTTGAAAGCATTGTATGCCACCCATCCCTAACACTTTCCAATTAATTACACAGGATAGCTCTCAGCTCATGTATGTATGTATGTGTCTGTGTGTATATATATGTGTATATATATCTGTATACATACATACATATGTATATATGTGTATATATATGTATACATACATACATATGTATATATGTATACAGATATATATACGCACATACACATATTCAATATATGTATATAACTATAACAATAGCTATAGCTATAACTAACTACAACTTTATAACTGTAACTTACGAGTGGACAGATTAAATCTACTTATGTTGAAAATATTGAAAACATAAGTGAATTTTGATCTGTACTTAATTGTAACAAAACTATACTATAGGTTTTTCTGTTGTTTTCACATTAGAGTCTGAGAAGGACCCTCAGAATCTGACAAATTAAGCCTTAAAATTGGGGGAATCTCAAAGAGTATCCAATCCAAATGTTGAATTCTTCCTGTTGAAGATTTTTATGCTATTTGCCTTGAACATATTGTTTTTTAATGGAATTAATCTGTCAATTGGATGGCAAGTGATAGTAGTGAAGAAAGACAGACATCCATACACACACACACACACACACACACACACACACAAACACACTCATTATCTAATAATTACTTTTGAGATTAGTGCTTATACATTTTTATCCTCTTATTTTGTATCCAAATGTTTGAACATATGGAAAATGTTACATGTGCCACACCTAATTTCAGAGCACCATATCTGACAGCTTTTGACAGTTTTCCCTAAATGTTTCTATGCAGTGATAAATGAGGGCACAAAAGAAAGAAGTGAAATTAATAGGAATGATTGAATCTCTAGCTTACAATAAATTCACAGACAGAATCATTCCCAAATGTAGGAACTGCCAAGCCCAGTAGGAGATTATCAAGCTGTTGATTTTTTGACTTAACAAAATTTTTTTTTCTTCTTCTTCTTTCTTTCATTTTAACACAAAGTACCAGTTCCCCAATCAGTTCATTTTAGTCTAGGTATTTTGCTTACTTTTCAACCTCCTATTAAAAAAATAAAATAAAATTATTCTTCTAGTAAGCAGTAGCATCTAATTAAGGCCTCCAAATGTTATACAGCTTTATGATTCAAGAAATCAACTGGGGCATGAGTAATAGGTTATATGCGACTTGGGATTTTAGTCTAATGGAAACATATGTAAGACAGTGACAAGGGAAATTCCGATTACTCAGTTAGACTTGACAGTAGTTAGCATGGAACATATGTCTAAAGCTGATCTATCTGCTCATTTTATTGTCACTTTAACATTCAAATATTTGAACACTTAGTACCAAAAAAAATTACTTGGGCCAAATTTGGTTTCAGAGTTCTAAATGTGATAGCTTTTGACAGTTTTCCTTACATGTTTTCAAGCAGTAAAAGATGAGGCTATAGAAGTACTTCAATCAATAGGCCAATTGAATCTGTTGTTCACAATGAGTTTTCAGAGTCGTTGTCAAAAGTAGAATTATTTGGGGGCGCCTGGGTGCCTCAGTCAGTTAAGCGTCTGACTTCAGGTCAGGTCATGATCTCACAGTCTGTGAGTTCGAGCCCTGCATGGACTCTGGAGCCTGCTTCGGATTCTGTGTGTGTGTCTCTCTCTCTACCCCTCCTCCGCTCATGCTCTGTCTCTCTCTGTCTCTCAAAAATCAATAAACATTAAAAAAAAAAAAGAAAAAAATATTTGGTAAGTGTGCATTGTGGAAGATTCAGGTAAACCTTATTCAAATGTTCATTGCTAAATAATTGTACATTTTTTTTTCATTGACAAGTCACAAGTCTCCTTAAGTAAGCATAGTCTCTACTAAAATGTTGATATTCTGGATCTACCATTAATTAGCATTTATGCTTATGCATTAGATATAGTGAACCTGTCAGTTATAGCTGATTTTTGGTAATAATATAAAAAAGGGTTTTTCACAAACCTCTGAATGTTTTAGAATTCATTCTGTGTTCTAAAAATATCTTGGAAGAATAGAAATTCAAGTTGAAAAAGCAATGAATTCTATAATGAGGATAGTTTTTGGAATCTAACAGCTCTAGACTCATGTGTCTGCTTAAACTCTTTAAATCTATGAGGCCATGGAAATATTGCTTATATATCATGATACTTAATTTGTCTCACAAAGAACACAGGAATTATAATATTAACTTTAAACAGTTATGATGAGGAATAAATATGATCGTATGTGTGAAGATCCTAGCAAGTACCTGTCACAAAGCAAAAACTCCAAACTTGTTTTGTTGTTACTGTTATTTATTGTTCTTTTGTGTTACTTTCATTCACCCAACCCTTGAAAGGCTTCTGTTACAACATAGGACTACCCTGCAGCCAATATCTCTGTAATATCCCCACCAAGTGGTCTTTAGCATCAGATACAATTTTGCCAGTATGAGGGAATTTATCCAGTGCATGGAAATTATATTGAAATAGGATATAGTAAAAAGTAATTTCTACATTGGCTAAAATACATATTATCTAGACCAGAGCATGGAGAATAACCTAAAAATGTGCCAGCATTCCCTGACCTTTAACAAATAATTCACTTCACATTTTCAGAATTGGACAGAGGAAGACAAGTCCGCCTTGAGAGGAAGTCCTCTGCATCTAAATGAGTTCATAAAATACTGAGAGCGGGAGTATTTTTTTGATCATATATCAGGGCATTGTAAAAATAACAAAATGGGCTGTATGTAAATATAATGACATATACTTTGTTCTACATTATGGCTGACCATGGCCTCCCAAACAGACAATAAATGCCTCTTGGACAAGCTTTTCAGTTTTCTCCTTTTACATTTGAAGTATATACATTTCTCTTCTTTACTGACAATTTCTCAAAAGTTCAGAGTAGAGATATTGACTTTCATTGAATGGAGTGCTAATCATTACCCATTTTTGGAGTAAATCCAAGGCTATAAATTAGAGCAGGCTATCAGCTGTGGTTGACTTGTAATGCTGAGCTGGGAGATTAAAAACCCACATTCAAAAATAACCTTGAATCTATTGGATAGGAAATAAACCTGGAAATCAAATGAAGGGATAAATCAAATAAATATAAAGCCTGATTAAGAAAGTGATAAAGAGATGGCTAATGAAGGGAAAGAAAAGCTTGATTAACAAAAAAAAAAGTTTACAAAGCAATTGCATAGAATTGTTAGTTTTACATCTGTTTCTCAAATAATTTTTCTGTGTCCTGAAAAAACCATACATATATGTATGTATATATACATATATATATATACACACACATATATATATGTATATATATATATATAAATATTAAAAATTTTCCCTTTCTCAAAAAGTGAAACTTGTGAGAGAAACATATAAGCAAAGATTACAGTGAAATATATTGTTATAAATTAGATATGAGGAAGCTGATTCAGGTAATAACACTGTCTGATCAAACCAGTTATGGTTTCATAAAAGGTAAGGAATTAGAAATGAACATTAAAAGGGTACATCATATACAGAGCAGAGAAGAAGTCATTTTAGAATGAGAGAAGAGCATATACAGTGTTTAGAGGTGTGCTCAGTGAGTAATTTCTATGACCAGGATACAAAGTGCCTGCAGTGGGGTGCCTGGGTAGCTCAGTCAGTTAAGTGACTACCTCTTGATTCCTGCTCAGGTTACGACCTCTTGATTTGTGATATTGAGCCCCAACTCAGACTCCACACTGACAGCATGGAGCCTGCCTAGGATTCTCTCTCTTCCTCTCTCTCTCTCTGCTCCTCCCCCTCTTACAGTCTCTCCCTCTGTCTCTCTCTCTCTCTCTCTCTCTCTCTCTCTCTCTCTCCCTCCAAATAAATAAATAAATAATTTTTTAAAAGTTCCTGTGGAATAGGGAAGCCTTGGGTTGAAACATTATTTGGAACAGTGTCATATGTAATGGTATATAAATTGCAAGTAAATAAAAGGTTGAAGAAAAATGCATTAATCAGGATATTTGAGGAAATTTCTAAAATTTGAAATGGTTGAGTATCCTGATTTTGGAAGTCTTATCCAGTCTTTTCAAGATGTAGATATGCTGCTTACTTATCAATAGATAAATGAAGAGATAAATTATAAAGATGTAGCCAAGCATGAAAACAAGGAAGAAACAGTTATGTCCAAGTGACAAAAATAGGAAAGGAACATATAACTTAAAAGTGGGAGTGTTCATGCCCTCATGGGACTGAAATGGAGCCTGTAGATGCCGGCTTGGAATTTGATACCCTGCCTGAAGTTGGAGACTGGGAAATAATATTTGCATCTGAAAAATTTGTACAACAGCATGTAGGAGGCACATGAGGCAGTAAGGTATAGGATGGGACATAGCAGGAAATCAAGCAAGAAATCGGAGTCTTTGTCTATAGCACATAAAATTGTATACCCTGAATTTTTACAGGACTTAAAAAAGCAGAAAATCTTAAAGATTGTTATTAAAGTAAAAAGTAAAGGTGCACCTGGGTGGCTCAGTCGGTTGAGCGTCTCTAGATTTTGTCTCAGGTCATGATCTCACAGTCATGAGATCAAGCCCACATCGAGATCTACACTGAGCGTACAGCCTGCCTGGGAGTGTCTCTCTCTGTCTCTCTCTGTCTCTGTCTCTGTTTTTCTCTCTCTCTCTCTCCCCCCTCCTTCCTCTACTTACCTACACATGTGTACACTCTTGAAAGAAGGAAGGAAGGAAGGAAGGAAGGAACAAAGGAAGGAAGGAACAAAGGAAGGAAGGAACAAAGGAAGGAAGGAACAAAGGAAGGAAGGAACGAAGGAAAAGAAAGAAAGAAGCAAAGTTGAAACTACTACCAAAACAATGAATACTACAGAGCCCAGAAAAAAATCTGAAATTGAGTACTACCCTCCCAACATTCCTTGGATTACCAATATAACCCAGAGATCATATAAGACTTCTGACTGAGGACATTTATATAAGTAAATGAATAAACACACAAATAGATCAGAGAATAAACACAACAAACTAATATGTGTCCCAAACAATAAAAATAATTAAGCAACAAACTTTATGAAGCATACCCTATAAACTAAGATACTGATAAATTAACATAAGTTAACATTTTTGAAAATCTAGATGAAATGGACAATTATGATGAAAAGGATGACCTTGATTTAAGAAGAAATGGAAAACTTGAATTTACCAAAATGACCATAGTATATAAAGTTTATAGCAAAAAAATTTTTTTTCTTCAGAATAGATATTACACCCATAAAGTTTTAAGTTACATAAAATCTTTAAGTTATATAAATGGTAATTAATGCAATCTAGAGAAATCAAAAGAAGCAACACTATCCAAATGATTCTATGAGACTACTCTAACTGTGGTAGCAAAATAAAAATAAGATAGTAAAAGACAAGTTAAATAAAGGCTAACCTCACTAGTAAAAAGACATACGTGTAAAGGTTCTATGAAAATACTATTAATTTTCCCTAGAAATACACTAAAAACCATGGCAAAGTAGGGTTCATCTCAGAAATACAAAGATGTTGAGAAATTTAAGGAGTTACCCAGGAGATGTCAATAATTACCAAGTTTTAAAATCTTGGAGAACATAGAATCTTTTGAAAAAGAGAGCTAGAGGGGCACCTGGGTGGCTCAGTAGGTTAAAGCATCAGACTTCAGCTTATGTCATGATCTTACGGTTCATGGGTTCGAGCTCCATGGAGGCCTGTGTTGGGCTGCCTGGAGCCTAGTTCAGATTCTGTGTCTCCCTCTCTCTCTGCCTCTCACCTACCCGTTGTCTGTCTTTCTCTGTCTCTCAATAATGAAAAAACATTAAAAAAATTAAAAAGAGAACTAGAGAAATGAAACATGACTCTGAAACTAGAAATAGCCATGCAAGGATGGAGACTGGTTTGTGGAGAACTTTTCCAAAATCCATAAAGTTGGGTATACACTTACTGTACAATGTTGCAATAATATATCAAGTTAACCATTAATTTGTATAATTCTTGTTCACATATGCAAGGTTCTTCTTTTAACCATTGCTTATAATAACAATAATCTAAAGTTTTATTCATAAGGGAAGAGAAAAACACATTGTGATATTTCACATCATGGCAGATCATGGGGCAGTTAAAAGCAATGAACTTGAAATACATTGATAATTCTCAAAAATGCACTGATAAAATACTAAGTTGGAAACTCATGCATATAGTATTTTAACTATGAATATTTTTTAATCCCCCAGACCCTAATATTTTTATAATGGTTTCATATATGTGCTAAATGTAAAAACATATAGATTAGAACTGTATGCAAAATACTCACACATGCCTCTGTGTAGTGGAAATGAATGGAAAAAGAATTGGAGAGTTTTATAAAGAGGAGTGCAATCTTAACCACATTTATTTCTTTACCAAAATGATGCAAATACATTAAACAATCTAATTCTGGATGGTGCTCACACAACACTATAATTCTGTCTGTAAATTTGATGGCTTAATTTTATCCAAACAAAAACAAAATAGGAAACAAAACCTTGAATATGAATTGCAAGTAGAAATCGATGTAAAGGATTCCATGTTGGGAGTGGTAGCAATGATGCAGGTGAGGACTTGAACCAACCAAATGGTTTGGGATATGTAAATAAGGAGATGATGTGAAAACACTTTGTTGGAGTAAATAAGAAGTGTAGTGGTTGATGGGGTGTAGAGGTCCAGAGGGAATAAGGCAGTTGGATCCATGATGAGAAAATTGAAAAAAGGTTAAATGAAAGTCCTACTAATACATACAAGGCATCAAATGTTGTCTTCAGACACAAATTACAGTATCCCAGTCTTAGAGTAAAAGAGAACCTTAGGAAAGAATGACCTCAAGTCCTATAGAATATGTGATAGACAAATATGTTAACATAGATGGGGTACAGGAAGAGGACCAGTTGTATGGAGGAAAGATATGCATCCAATGTATGAAACATCTGTTTTATGTGTTTATGTGTATAACTGCATATGTATGTGAGAATCTAACAGTCTTTATTCAAGTGAAATGCACATAACATAGAGTTAATCATTTTAAAATACAAAATTCATTAGCATTTACTGCATTTGCAGTGTTGTGTAGCCATTGCCTCTATCAACTTCCAAAATATTTTCATTACCCCCAAAGAAACCTGAATGTCCATTAAGCAGTCACTCCCTATTTTCTACTCCCCAGCCCTAGAAAACCTGCTCTCTGTCCCTATGGATTTACCCAATCTAGATATTTCATGTAAATGGAATTATACGGTATTTGACCTTCTATGTCTGGCCTCTTTCATTTAACATACTGTTTTCGAGTTTCTTCCAAGTTGGTACATGCCTCAATATTTCATTCCTTTTATGCCTGAAAACCTTGAATGTGTGGATGTGCCATATTTTGTTTATCCATTCATCAGATAATGGACATTTTGAATTGTTTCTATCTTCTGGCTATTGTGAATAGTTCTGCTATAAATATTTGTGTACAAGGTTTTTAGTTCTTCTGGGTATATATCTATAATAGACAGGTGGCCTGTTCTTATTTCCTAACTTCCTAGGAAATCAATTAATGATATTTGTTAAGAGTAACACACTTTATCTATTGGATTTCCTTAGCACCATGCCTCTGGCTAAAGTTTTACTTATAGTAAATTAACCCATAATCTATGAGTGTTTTTCAAAACAAGGCTAGAATCTGGAATTCTTTCTTCCGGCTGGCCTTTGAATTATGCAAACTGCATATAGATTTTTTTAAAGATTGTGCTTAACAAAATTGAGGCCTCTATTTGGTTCTCTCCTTGTCTCTTTCACATACACAGACAGGCATACACATTACACCCTTTCACCCGAAAGCAATGGAATTTGTTCTTTTGTTAATGTAACTAAGAACCCATTCCCAAAACAAAGAATCTGATTAAAATTGAAACTTTCTCTGCCTTACTTGAGATCACAGACAAGTTATCTCAGTAAATTATTTAATTTTTGCCTAGGGGGCACTTCATTGTATTGTCAACACTGTAAATACCCCATTAGAGCAAATATCTCTGAAGGTGATGTGAATACGTGTTATTCTTTTATTGTTTTAGTCATAAGGTGCCAAATATATTATTTAAATACAATAAACATGGACTGATAATTTATTAAATGAATAATAACTTTCTAACCCTTAGTACAATGTAATCATTTCAGGACTAAACCAATTTTCAGTAATAAAAGCTCTCAGAATAAAACTCAAACCTTTGCCATCAACTCTGACTGACTTACTGCCCAAATCATCAAGTGAAGAAGTAATGTATGCCAACAAATATGCTTTATAGTATCATTTTAAGATCTCTTACTTCCCTTGCCTTTTTTGTACAGCTTTTACTGTGGACTTAGAACTCTAGCCTTTCCAGTTCATGCTTGAAGTAAATTGATCCTTCCACCCCACTGTTTCCTGTTCAACTTGTGAAAAACCTCAATTTTCTCATTTTTCATTCAAGAATGTTGGTATTTTTCAAAATAACTTTTCACATACAAAACAAATAACTAAAGGAAGAAAACTAACGCTCTCAGAAATGGACACTTTTAAAGAGGGTAGGTTATGGAGGTTTGGAAGGCTTAGAAATTAACTGCACAGGACCCAGGTTGGTTTTTTTGTTTGATTGGGTTTTGTTTGTTTGTTTGTTTGTTTTTTCATGTAACATTCATTGCGATGGAAATTTTGAATCTACTTTTTTAGATTTTGTGATTGTAACTACCCTTGGGATAATTTCTTGGCCTTGGGAGACTCTTTTACTCCAATAACTGCTTTCAAGTTTGATGTATTCTTAACCGCTCCTAGAAATCACTACCTAGAGGGAATCTCTCTCCAGTTCCTTCTGATAGTTGGCTGAAACAGTCACATGTTAAGGATACCATCACCACTATGGATTCTGCGTTCATTCAGACTTCTTAGACGAGGTGGCATTCTCCTTTGGTCAGTTTCTTCCATGGGTTTCCATCCATGCTGATCTTAATTTTCCTTATATTTCTTTGGTCTCACCTGCTTGCAGATGAGAACTTTATTTTTTTTTAATTTTTCACCTATCTGTATTTCCTGTAGTATTTTTTTTTGTTCTGACTGTTTTTAAGCCTTCAAAAAAACTTCAAATTCTACCATTAGGATGCATGAAGAAATTCTCCATCTTCAATCTTTCTGTGTGGAGTTAGTGGATCTCTTCCCTATTCATTTTAATTTGACTTAGATCCAGCTAAATTCCTGCTGTAGACTGGGTCTCTCCTTATTTCCTATACCCCTTCCTATAATCTTGATAAATGGTGACCATATTTCTGTTTGGGCAGACTTTCCAACTGCAGGGAGAACGCTTGCTTCTTCTACGGAATGGGACTGTATAGTTCCCATGCAAACTGAAACCATGTAAAGAAATATTAATAGTCAATGGGAAAATTGACATTTGCTCCATGATCTTTATTTTTTTTGTCATAATATTAAAAGCTCTCTTACCGTTAATTATAAATATATAGGGCAATAAAAATAGTAAAATTAATTTAGTATACTACAATATATCATATATAATCTTTTTTATTTATTTTGAGAGAGAGAGAGAGAGCGAGAGCGAGAGCTTGTGTGCACAAGCAGGGGAGGGGCAGAGAGAGGGGGAGAGATAATCCCAAGCAGGCACTACACCATAAGTACAGAGCCTGATGCAGGGCTTGAATCCATAAACTGTGAGATTGTTACCCTAGCCAAAACCAAGAGTCAGACGCTTAACAGACTGAACCAACCAGGTGCTCCAGTATATCATATTTAACACAGAGTACCATATCATATTTAGTTTACTATAGTATAGTATACCGTAATTTAAAAAGTTAGAAACATTGACGCTGGAAATGTTTTACTTCCTTTTGAAAAATCTGTCAAGGATAATTTGAACTGTGCTAGTTCTGTTCTTCTTATAGTACAATTTACAGAATGAAAAGAATACTTTTTAATGCCTTGGTGAGCTATTCTATTCCTCTCTAAGACTGGATAAGCTTCCAACATTTTATCCTTTGCACTTTTAATTTTGAGAGTTCCTTTAGTGGGAAGATTTTTGCTGGTGTCATTTCTTCTGGGACATCTTTATCTTTTCATTACTAACATTTTCTTCACTTACATTGATAAGTTCACCTTCAGTAAATTACCCTGCTGCCTTTCTAGAGTGTCCCCAGTGACTGTGGTGTTAACATTCCCATGATCATTTTCTTATAACTCCATTTATATCCTATTTGAATTTCACCTCTGGTGTTATCACTTTTTGTGTGATTTGCTGAATTTCATTTTTATTAGCCAATGCCCTCTTTTAATTATCCAATTTGAGTGAAATATTGTGAGTTCGTCACTGAAAGAAAAGGAGGCGACACAAATATATACTTTGCTACCTGTGCACAAATTGAACAATAGATATGAAGTGACTACCAACAGACTTTCAAAGAAGTGATGTGGTTAGTGATCATGATATGCATTTGTTATTTATATAGTGATCTGTGCAATGAAAAGGAAACAACAAAGTTTGTACTTTGTGCACTTATTCATAATTGACATACCATGGGAATTGAAAGTTGAACCATGATGTTAGGGAGCTGGTGTTATTTTACTCATAGTGGTAACCAAAATTTTTGCATATCTGGAATATACCCAGGAAGGACTGCCGGTGTCTGTTTCTTGGTTAAAGTAAGAGATCATGACCTGAGCCGAAATCAAGAGTGAAGCTTAATCAACTGAGCCACACAGGTGCCCCCATTAAGCCTTCTTTTTAAAAACTCTCTTTGTTCCTGGATAGCTGATCTTAAGTACACTCCAGTTTCCTCATTTTAATACTGTCATATAGTAATACCTATACTGAAGGATGATGATAAAGGTTGGAAATACTGATTATCATTCTCCTGGCATGTTTATGGCACTTGGCACATGCTTAATAAGTGACAAATCTATCACATTTCTTTTTAAAATTTTTTTTAACTTTTATTTATTATTGAGAGACAGAGACAGAGCATGAGCATGGAAAGGACAGAGAGAGAGGGAGACACAGAATCCATAGCAGGCTCCAGGCTCTGAGCTGTCAGCACAGAGCCTGATGCGGGGCTTGAACCCACAAACTGTGAGATCATCACCTGAGCTGAAGTTGGACGCTTAACCGACTGAGCCACCCGGGCACCCCTCTGTCACATTTCAACTCATCTTTCTCCCATCCTCTTTCTTTCTTATTCTCCCTAATGTTATAATATTAAACAGTGTATTTAGCTCTGTTGTTTTCTATCAAATAGATTGCTACTGGTCTAAAGTAATAAAAATTCAGTTTAAACATGTTTAACTTAAACATTAAAGCTTTTATTTTCATCCACATAATTGGAAACACAGTGTTCCATTAGGTTTCAAGTCATTGGCGCCACATGTCTGCAGTTCTCTGTATGTCCGTTTTCTCTTGTCATTGTAAGATGACTGCCAGTAGTCGTAATATGTTTCCTTTGTCACGTCTAGGGGCATATCTTGTGTGGGGAGAGAGAAAATAAGTCTCTTCTGACTTTTTCTTACCTAAGAACAATTTTTTTTGTTTGTTTTTAGATGCTTCTGGTCAACCTCTTCTCATGTCTCAGTGACTTGTGTTAACTTTACTTTTACTGATAATGGAGAAGCAAAGTCTAATTGGGACTCACTTCTGGAGCTAGTTTTAGATAAGTAAGCTGCTGATTCCACTGGTCCCCAATTCACAAGAGATCTGCCTTCATCTGATGGCTGCTGCTGCAAATGTCAGAACCATCCCTAGCCATCTTTCCAACCCTGGAGCCAGATTGCCTGTTGCCACCATCCCCTTAACCATACTGCAGCACACATGAAGTAGGGATGGACTGGCTGTTGATGAGGCATCCATCATGCCCATCCTCCCCTACTTCTGAAGCTTAAATTATTTCCCAACATATTACCATAGAGGCAAAAAAGGAAGTTCTCAAACTGCCCAGAATGAAGTCCACCCACATACCCATTACCTAATAATGTCTTTTCTCACTATTAGAACAGTAATAGTAATATAAATAATAATAGCAAGAATAATATAATGAGACCGGAGGAATGAAGTATTTCACCTTTATCTGAGTCTACATCTTCATCCCTCATTTACCCTCCCTAGTATACACACACACACACACACACACACACACACACACACACACTCACTCACTCCTCTAAATATGTGTTAAGATTAGTAGCATAATACATATTATAAAATCATTATCTTAAAGAAATTTTAGTTTCTGGACCTTTCAAAGCATTGAGGTCACTAAAGAATTATGAAGCAAGAATACCTTTCCTATTTTGATACAGGTTAAATCTTGTAAAAAATATTATAATCACCTAGCAGGGAAAAGACACGCTTGTTAAAAGCTTGTTGCAACTACCATTCAATGCTGTTCATCTTCCTCTTGTTTAACTATAAGTCTTGGCCTTTGTTATTTGGGATAATAAGATCACTTTGGATCAACAATAATTCAAAGAAAGCTTAAATATTTTTTTAAAAGGTTAGTCCAAAGTAACACTCAGAAACCAATTCCTTGCCTACTGTAATTTCTTGCTTGGCTGCACAACAATTTTCTGCCCACAGCTGAACTGGTGGGGAGCTGAGATATTTCTGGGGTGGGTCATACACTTAAGTTCATCTTCTTCTTAAAGTTACTTTTACATTATCCAGAGAACTTTTATTTTCCTTTCTTAATAGGTATTCTTTTAGGCATTTTACTTTCTCTATGTAGTAAATTTTTAAACACACACACACACACACACACACACACACACACACACACACACACAAAGCAGAGAGAAGCCCATGTATTTTTTTCCTTTTAAAAATATTTATCTCCACTGTGGACAGTGAAGTTAATGATACTCCTCAGTTCACAAGACATTATCATAAAGTATTGCACGTGTAGGATTTCTCCCTTGGTCTATTTTATTTTTCTTTTCATTCCCTACCCTAGTTCATCTACCTCCCTCTCACAGGCCCCCATTCTACACACATTCTACATTTTTTAAATGTTTATTTATTTATTTTGAGGGGGGAGAGGGGCAGAGAGAGAGGGAAAGAGAATCCCAAGTAGTCTCCGTGCAGTCGGTGCAGAGCCCAACGTGGGGCTCAATCTCACCAACCGTGAGATCATGACCGAGTGGAAATCAAGAGTCAGACACTTAGCCAACTGAGCCACACAGGCACCCACCCCCTTCTGATATTTTTTTACCATTCCTTTTTTGCTTTGTCACTTCTTTCATACTACATGATACATTTTGTGCTCTGAAAATGCATGAGTTCCTGGCTTCTGTCTTTTGTGGAGCATCCCATGGAACACATCCCTGCATCTTCTATACACTGCACCGTTAGAATGGAAGCATAGGCCGCCTTCACCTCCTCATTTCCACAACAAATACCCCATGGACATCTTCATAATTATCTACATAGAAATATATTCACAGTCACTTTGCATATGACTTAATATATTTAATTTCACTAAGTATGACTGAATGGCTTCCTGGAATTCTGGCACCAGTGTGCTCTAAAATGTAAGCCGCTCTCATGCCAACATTTGCTATTGTATTCTTCTCTACTTTTGCCTTTTTGGTGAATATAAACTACACAAACATGCACTGTGTAAGTGCTGTTTGAAACGTATCTAATGACTGCATCATTTTATGAATTCCATGTTGACTTTCAGTAGTGTGTGTCAATGCTTTCTACCACGTGAAACTGAAAAACAGACTTAACACTGAGCTTTCAAAAGGGCAAGGGAGAAGCATTCAGTGAAGAGAGACAAAGGCTAAATCTATAAATATCTATTCCCTGTGTCTCTCCCAATTATTTTATATTCGAATTGCCAATTTTATGCTTAGAATCAGGCATCAGTGCCCACATCCAAGGATACAGAGGGGGCCAGTGTTGCTGCTGTCATGCACATCACCTCTGCCAATACTTCTGGCAGAAACATGACTTTTGAACACCAACCAGTGCGATGACCTGCACATGCGGCACTCTTGCCAGCATGGACTGTCACACCACTGTAACAACAGTGCTCATCACCAATGCTCCTGCTGTCAAAGCAGCGTGATCCCCAGGATCCATCCCACTGCCAATGCCAGGCAGTGCATCACTCATGTCTGCTCACCCGTCAGCAGAGCCCATGCTCTAATCACCTGTGACCTAATCACTGTATAACCTGTTGCTCCCCAGAATTCATAGGAAAATATTCTAAATTAGTTTCTAAATCTATGTGTTAATTGTATTTCCCACATTAAGAGACTATTTGAGTATACATTTATAATGTATTTAAAATTAATTTGGTTTTGAGATAAACTTGCTTTCCAAGTCCATGAGTCCCAAGGGATAAGATAATTCCCACCAGGCTCCCTATTTTGTAATAGAACTAATTCTGAAGTTGATAAAGGTCAAGATAGGACTGGTTAACAGAGCAAACAAAACTGTTTCTCAGGATAGGGCCTTTGCTATAGAAGGTGGTAAAAATAAGTACTATCAAAGAGATACAGATAAAATTATTCTTCTTCGGAAGGCAGACTTTTTAAAAATTTTTTTTTGTTTTTAGAAAGTAGAAAAAATGTTAATATCTCATAGTTAAATGAAAAACAGTAGTGACTTTTATATAAAATAATAATAATAATATACCAAATAAGTCATAAAAATTAAAGCAATGTGACTAATGTTACATATTTAATTGGAATATTAGGGATGAAATGGAAATTAAAAAGGTGATAATAACATAATTAAATAAAACACACTAGACAGAAACTTCCAGCTACACTCTTGCCTACCAGTCTCTTAGCAGGGAACGTATCTGGTCTCTGAGTTCAGACCTTGCTTTTTGATGCCGTTGAAGCATTTGACTTTGGAAATAGAGACGTTTGTCTAGGATGCTGTTTCTCCAGTTTGATTTAATATATAAAATCCTATTAAAAAGGAAATAATCTCAGTCTTCTATTGTTGAGTTAAATTATTTTGATTGTAATGTTACTTAAATATGTATAAACATAAAGCAAAGTGTAAACTCCTAATGTTATAGCTTTTACACAATCATAAAGCTGAAACAAATGTAGATATTAAATACAAGAAAAAAACTACAAAACCAATAAAATTCAAATTAACAACATTTATTTAAAGTGTCAGTTGAGGATTTCTCTGAACTAAATTGCCACTCACTATAGGAATATGCTATTGACTACCGCGATACAGATTCTTTTGTGTCAGCAGTTTCTACTTTCCTGGGCTCTTTGAGGACTCAATTTCCCACCACATTTCTCTATTCACGGGACTGGAAACTTTATTTGTAAAGCATGCTGTGAATCAATTGGCTTTAACTTGGCACAGAGTCGTCTTTTACTTATTAAGTTTACTTCTTTTCTTTTCTAATTACCCTAAGACAATTAAAGTCATACTTTTGGTGCCAACATAATTTTAAACACAAACAAAAATGCTGATTCTGAAAGAGTGTGGAGTTGCTTGGTTATAAGTTGGCCATCCAAATAATCTAAGTGTGCTTAGGTTTGTTTATATCATTAAAATAAACACACACACACACACACACACACACACACACAGCCCTAGTTAAATCTCAAGATTACTACATTTTGATTTACGTAAAAGGCAGAAGGATATGCCAAATTTTAATATGCACAAAAAACTAGAGCAGTAGAAGTGAGTGAACATCGGGGAGAGGAAATATTTTAACATAGGAAGTAGAAAATTTTTATTAAAGAGGTCCCATTGTTTTCTGTTCATCACAGAAAAAAATAGTGAGCATCAATCCTGTATTTGCAAATAGTCCTTAGAGAAACTGGCATATAAAAATAAATTATTCATTTTGTGTACACTCAAGAAAACTAAACCTAGGTACACAAAATATTAAATATCATATAAGATGGTGATGACTCTAATAGTGGTATGTATGAGCTACATTCAGAAATTAGAATAGGGGCCTTGGTAAGTAATAGTTGATGTGTAGATTTGCTGTACCATATCCCTGGCTCACTGAGATGACTCTTTGGGAAATCATGTTAAGCCTACACCCTAATTTTACATTTGAAGCAACAAGAGAAAATTTAAAAGCATTGCACCCTCTAACATTCCACTAGTCTATTGCACGTAGAAGTATTTTCAACTTTGTGTGGATTAGAGTACTTTGTACAATGGAAACCAACTCTAGACAGTGCTAGCTAAAAGAAATTGAGAGGAAGGGTATTGCATAGCTCACAAAATCAAAGATATTGGAGAATAATTCCGCCATCACACGGGACAAAAATCAAAGGATCTCTGACTGTACAGAGAGGATTAAAGCATCCCTAACTCTGGTCAGTTCCAACCATCTTCTGTCCTTGCCTTGCCTTACTTAATATTTACCATCCTGGGAGAGTTAGTCCAAATTTCCTAACTCAAATCTTATTCCTCTTCTCCACCTGGAGTTCTGCTAACATAACTGTTTATCTGTTTTATATCTGAGTCTCACATTAGAATGTAATTGAAACAGGGAGGAATCTTCTGTTCAGTTCACTACTGGATCTCCAGTGCCTAGATGTGGAATATAGTTTCAGCTTAGTAAGAATTGGCCAAGTGAACTGATGAGCGATGCTCCATCCTCTAAACTAGGGAAAGAGTGCCTTGACTGACAGTGTTATAAACACTGAGGATCATAGGGGGATGATTCTCCATGGTAAAATCAGGAGGCTGAGACCAGATTTAAAGGAAATTGATGGAGTACAGATAATAAAAGGAGGGGGGAAACAAATGTTTATTAAAAACAACTACAGATAGATGTAGAAGAACAAGACTTTTTTGAGAAAACGTACTGCTGGCTTCTGTGTACTTTTCAAGCGTATTTTTCCTTTTCCCCAGCATTAAAGCTGATAGTAAAACAGATGAAAGATTTCAAGTCAATCATGTGATCTTCCATTTTCAAGAAGTTGGAGAATTAGAAAAAAGAAGAGTATTTTTTAACAGCACATAAAATAAAGGGAATAATAAAGAGGACACACAAATAAAAATACAAAAACATAGAGAAAATCAGTGCAAACAAAACCTGACTCTTTAAAAAGACCAATGAGGGGCACCTGGGTGGCTCAGTTGGTTGAGCATCTGACTTTTGATTTTGGCTCAGGTCATGACCACATGACAGATTCTCTGTCTCCCTCTCTCTCTGCTCCTCCCCCTTCTCAAAAAGAAAAAAAAAATACAAATGAAATGGGTGTATCTCTGTCTGGTGGTTAAATCAATGGAACCAAATAGAAAGCCCAGAAATAGACCCACACAAATATAGTCAACTGATCTTTGACGAAGAAGCAAAAGCAAATCAAAGGAGAAAAAATACTCTTTCAACAAAGATGCTGTAACAATTGGACATTCAGATGTCACTAAATACAATTAGACATAGACAATATTATTTAAAAATTTTAAATGTATCTTAGGCCTAAATATAATATTCAAGGTTGTAAAACATCTAGGAGATAGTATAGGAAAAAAAGTAGGTGACCATTGGTTTGGTGATGAGTTTTTTGATAAAATACCAAAAGTATGATTTATGAAAGGAAAAATTGAGAAGTTGAATTTCATTAAAAATAAAAACTTTTGTACTGTGAAATACACTGTTGAGACAATGAAGGCAAGACTCAAACTGGGGAATGACATTCACATAATACGTAGAACTCTTAAAACTCAATAGGAAAAAAAAACTCAATTAAAAATGGGCAAAAGATCATCAAAGAAGACATTCAATGACAAATTAACATAAAAAATATGTTCAATATCATATAATATTAGAAAATTGCAAATTAAGAGGCACCTGGGTGGTTCAGTTGGTTAAGTACCCAACTTTGGCTCAGGTCATGATCTTGCGGCCCATGAGTTCAAGCCCCACATCAGGCTCTGTGCTAAAGCTCAGAGCCTGGAACCTGCCTCAGATTCTATGTCTCCCTCTCTCTGTCCCTCCCCTGCTCAAATTCTGTCTCTTTCTTTCTCTCAAAAAATAAATAAACATTAAAAAAAATTTTTAAAGAAAATTGCAAATTAAAACAACTGTGAGATACTATTCCACACGTATTAGAATGACTGAAATCCCAAACTCTGATAGGTCAAGTTCTGGTGAGAATGTTGAGCAACAGTTACTCTTATTTATTGGTGGTGAAAATGAGAAAAGATACACTTTGGATAGCTCGGAATTCTGTCAGAAAGCTAAACATGGTCTTAGCATATGATCCAGTAGTTGTATCCATCTTGAAATTAGTTGAGAATTATGTCATACAAAAACCTGCATGCAAATGTTTGTAACAGCTTTGTATATTACTTCCCAAACTTTAAGGAACCAAGATGTCTTTCAGTCAGTGAATAGATAAAAAATAAAGCAAAACAAAAAACAAAAAAACTAAACAAACAAACAAAAAACCTGTGGTACATCCCTAAAATGTAATATTATTTGGCAATGAAAAGAAATGAGCATTCAAGCTACATAAAGAAAAGGAAACTCAAATTAATATTGCTAAGTGAATGAGGCCAGTTTGAAAAAGTTACATACTATATGAATCCAACCATATTACATACTGGAAAAGCTAACAACTATAGAGAGAGTAAATCATTTAGTGATAGCCAGAGATTTTGGTGCTGGTGGGAATGAATAGGGAGAACAGGACATTTTTACAGTAGTGAAACTACTCTGCATAATACTCTAATAGTGGATAAATTACATTATGTATTTGTCAAAACCCATGAAACTGTATAACACAGGGTAAACCCTGAATGTAAACTATAGACTTGAGTTAATAATAATGTATCAATATTGGTCTGTCAATTCTGATAAATCTACCACATTAATGCAAGATGTTAATGCAAGGTGTGGAAGGAAAGCAGGTATTTGGGAACTCTATACTACCTGCTCAATTTTTCTGTAAACCTGAAACTGCTTTTTATGAGATAAAGCATATTAATTAAAACATATTCTGATTGATATTAACCTTCTGAAATAGAGACTAAATTAAAGAAACTAAAGTTACATGGAACTTGGCTAGATACATTAACTTTAATGCTTCAATATTAATTTAGAATATTCAATGAATATTATACTGCTAGAGATTACAGAATTTTGGTTGAAAACCCAGCCTGTCTATTTTTTAGACAATATTGTGTGGGGGCGCCCGGGTGGCTCAGTTGGTTAAGCGTTCAACATTGGCTCAAGTCATGATCTTGCAGTTAATGAGTTTGAACCCCACTTGGGGCTCTGTGCTGACAGCTCAGAGCCTGAAGCCTGCTTCAGATTCTGTGTTTCCCCCTCTCTTTCTGCCCCTCCCCTGCTCTCTGTCTCTGTCTCTCTCTCTCTCTCAAAAATAAATAAAAACACTAAAAAAAATTTAAAAAATATATTTTGTGACATTTTGTTCTTTATAGGAATCATATTCTTTATAAATAAGGCTAGATCTTAGTTTATCTGACTTTGTTCAGTACATTCTTCTCCTCCCTCTGCCATTCCATTGAATAGAAACACCAGATAGCATGCAGTAATCCACTTCAACATAAGGAACATTATCACCTGTCTTTAAACATGTATTGATACAGTTGAGCCTTCTTTATTTGCCTAATCTTATCAGGGTTTGAAATTGCATGATTGGTTAATTTAAGAAAAAATATTCTAAGGGAAAGATACATTATCAAGCTTGATAACATCACCTACCTAATTACAGAGGCTTCCCCTGTGGCTTACCTACATTGGTAGTTTAATTACTTCACGGAAAGATAATCCTATGCTCTATTCCTTACAGACCCATTAATGATATGCTACAACAGAATCAGGTATCTATTAAAAGTCCCAGTAGGTAAAGAAGTGATTCCCTGTAATCTTTCAACAGTAAATCTAATGCCAAGCACCCTATGAGAGGTAATTTCTCATATAAATTTCCTATTCAGTTTCAGTGCACCTAGGAAAAAGGAAGTTGGCCATTCTTGAAAAATCATGACCCCTGCCTCACTGACCTTTTCCAACACTTAATTTGGTATGAGCACCTAAATGCTCAGAAGGTGATAAGTATCACCAACCATTTGAGCATGGGTCACTGATAACACATTGGGATTGCCATTGTTTGCTCTCAGATTAAAGTTGCTGACACCTCTGATGTGGGCCAAGCAATTTTCAAACTGAGGCTAATGGTTCTGTTTCTCTTTTCCCTTTGTTCTCTCTCTGTCTCTAAAAGAAGCATGCTTTTGCATTTTTTCAGCAAACTTCTTAACTTTAACTAGCATAGAAATTTCCTTGAAAGGTTGTCATTTAATTAGTTGAAAATCAGACAGGTGATCATACTTCTATTACTTGGGTTCCCAAAATTTTTTTAGGTTGTTAAAGGATATGCAAGGAAACAAAATTAATTACCCATGCAACCAACTAGCATTTTAAAGAACAACTTCAGTACAAGGACACATCTTAAATTGGAGAAACTTAATCTAACTGCTAGGGACTGTGTCTGTTTCAATCTTTATATATCATCATCAATAGTAATAAGGCAATTTTATTAGATTAGGAAACTGAGATTCAAAGAACATAGTGTATCTTTTCTGCGTCTTCATTGTTTTGAAGAGAAGAGAGTATGGGTCTAAAGGGAAAAAGAGAGGTCATTTCAGGGGTAATAAGAGAATGTTTCGATGCCGTAATCACCCTCAGAATATTTTATTTTCCCACAGTGTCACAAAAATCAATGAAGCCTCTCTCAGAGTTTCAAACCTATTAGCTTTGCTATTCTTGGTTGTGGAGACTAAGCTTCTAATCAGTAGGCATTGCAAGTGTTCCAAGACATTTGAACAGAGGAACACCCTCCTTTTGTATTTTGTGTGTCTGATCAATAAGAAGAGAAAGAGAAATTAGGAAAACAGCAAGCAAGAAAGTAGACATACAATTGGACTTCATAATTTGTTAGAAAGCTCCTCAACTTCAAGACCATCTATGTTATGCAATACATGTACACATATACACATGTATATCCACATATATGCATACATATGTGTGTGTCTGTGTCTCTGTTTGTGCCATGTGTGTGTAAGACACAGTGCTGGTCCACAGAGGATTAAGATCAGAATATGACATAAGCCCTGTTTTCAAGGAGGTAAGAATTTATTAAGGGACATATGCAATTAAACTAAAGTTATAACAAAATACCTAATAGAAGACCTCATGACTTGTTTCAAAAGTAGCACAATGTGATGAATTCTGCCTGAGATGAAGGAAAAGATCTTTGAAAGGAGACATATACATTAGGTTGAATATCAGAAAGCATTTTCAAATGGGGTATATAGTGACAACAGTGCTGTTGTGAGAAGAGAGTTCTGTGAGTTCTTCTAGTGGATTATCAAATGTGAGGGGCATGATGGAAGCCCCCAGATTTGTAGACTGTTGATCAGAAGTGCAAGTATGGGGCACCGGGGTGGCTTAGTTGGTTAAGCGCCAGACTTCAGCTCAGGTCAGGATCTCACAGTTCATGGGTTCGAGCCCCGCATCGGGATCTGCGCTGACAGCTTGGAGCCTGGAGCCTGCTTCAGATTCTGTGTCTCCCCCTCTCTCTGCCCCTCCCCCCTTTCTAAAACAAATAAACATTAAAAAAATTTAAAAAAAGAAGTGCAAGTAGACTAGAGACCCCACATTTAGCTGGTGCCTGAAGTAGGGGCAGTCTTGTTGGAGACCATGCCCTTAAATATGTGGATTCTCACACTAGCTCCAGATGGTTAGCATCAGAATTGAATTGTATTTCAGTACATCAGTTGCTGTCAGAATATAGACTCCCTTTCTTTTTCTTGATGGTATATTGTGAGGAAAAAAAAATTGAGAGGACTCCAAGATGTCAGGAACACTGATGGTTTCTACTTTTTGTTGGGAGTTTATTATTTTGTCATGGGACTGGATGTTTATTGTCTTTACCTAAAATTAGCACCTTCTTTAAAGAATGGCAATTACTCATTGACGTGGTCTTAAAATTCAAGACAAAGTAAAAATATGAAACATACAATAAGTAGCTAAATCTAGATTGGGAAGATAAACTACAGGGACATAGGGATATTTGTCAGATGAAATAATCATTAGTATATAGCTTAAATAAGATTATTATGCAAATGATTACCACAAGTGCAAACAATAAATGCAAATCCAAACCACAATGGGACTCCTAGTAAGATAGTGCAGTAAGAGGACCCTAGGCTCACCTCGTCCCACGGATACAACTAGATAACATCCATAATGACCCAAAGACTGGCAAAACACAGCTAACTGTAGACAAGAGGCCACATCAAAGAGGGTAGGAAAGGCAGAGAAGCGATCTGAGCTAAAGGGTCCTTCAAGACTGTACACAGGAGGGAGAAACACCTTGGTTGTGGAGAGAAAAAAGAAAGAGATCCTCACACAAAGCATCCTAGACATGGCGGACCCACACTGGGAAGATAAATCCCCATAATATCATTTGGCTTTGAAAACCAGAGGAGCACAATTTTGTGAGTTCTTATAATCAGCAGGAGTTAACACCTAGAACTTTAAAAATCCTCGGAGTTGGCTCTGGGACCGAGGACCGCAAGAGGAAACTGAGTCCTGGCCCTTAAAGAGACATTGCAACAACCGTGTGGAGATAGAGCACTGAAGCAGCAGTTTGAAAAAATGCCTGGGGTATACAGGAGGAAGATTTGCTTACTAATCTCAGAGCCTGTGCTGGAGAGGCAGGGATCATTGGAAGACTTCTCCAAGAACAGAAGAGCTGGCAGGTACCATTTCCCTCACCTGCCCCCATAGATACACCAGCACAGCACCAACACTCTCCACCTCACTTGCTAACACACCCAGGCCCCACCATGTGTTTCTGCAGACACCCCCTCCAGCCAGGCCCAACTGCAGGTCTCCTCCCACAACAGACCTGCACAAACTCTAACTTCCAGCTCTTGTTGATCTGCAAAATTTGCTCATTCAGATCTCAAGATGGATAGTTGCAGGGCAACTATTTGAAATTTCATGGCTTTTGAAATGCAGATCTCAGTGTTTTTGTTAGTGAATTCTGAATTTCAGTGCATTTCAAAATCAAATATTTATTTTAGATATCACTTAAATTTGACAATCAAAAACTGACCAAATTAGATAAATTTGATTGAAAACCACCACCACTCATCTCTTTGACTTAATATTTGGCAGTAAATCCCTTTCAGGATTTCCACCCCATTTCAAGTGCTATTTTTTTGTCTCCACTGATCATACCGCCTGATTTCAGTTGGCTTTGAATTCTTTGAGTCCATCTTCTGGGAACTGCTTGCCTAGAAGTGGTTATTTTCAGGTTAGCCTATTTCCACATAAGATCCTCTTGTTGCTATAATTGAAAATTTGAAGGAACCCTCGGGATGGTAACTTAATTCTTTAATCTGGTGTCACCGTACTCTATTGACTTTTCTCCTGGATAAAACCAATTAAAACACCCATTTAATCCAACAGGGAGCTCTTGGCTCATGCCATCCTCTCCCATATCTATAAAGAATGTATATTATAGAGATTATGTTTAATTGCTCTTCTCTTTTCTTTTTTTTAATGTAATTTATTTATTTATTTATTTATTTATTTATTTATGTATTTATTTATTATTTTTGAGACAGAGAGAGAATAAGAGAGCAGGGGAGGGGCAGAAAGAGAGGGAGACAGAGGATCCAAAGTGGGCTCTTCACGGACAGCAGCAAGCCCCACGTGAGGGGTAACTCACAGAGTCTAACTCACAAACTGTAAGATCATGACCTGAACTGATATCAGACACCCACCTCAGTTGTTCTTCCCTTTTCTGAACCTCTGGAAAACTCTGGTCTATGACACATACTTGATGCTTACAGCTGGTACTTATTTTGGTATTCATTATTTGATGTAAATGCACAAACATTAGTTTGTGACTAGTTGACTGAGATTATTCAAAAATAAGTCTTAGTACCATCATTACATGGTAGATTCCTATATAGATTTATGTTTAAGAAACAATGAGAGGGGTGCCTGGGTCGCTCAGTCAGTTGAGCATCCGACTTCAGCTCACTTCATGGTCTCGCGGTCTGTGAGTTAGAGCCCCGCCTCGTGCTCTGTGCTGACAGCTCAGAGTCTGGAGCCTGCTCATGCTCCTGCCCCTGCTCATGCTCTGTCATGCCCCTCCTCATGCTCTGTTTTTCTCTCTCTGTCAAAAATAAACATTAAAAAAATAAAAAATAAAAAAAAGAAACACTGAGAAATGATGACAGTTGGAAAACACCCAGGTGCCTATCTAGGGCATTGCGGAAATCTCAAGAAGTGTTCCAGCTTTGCATCTTTCAAAGTTTCATAAACGAAACAAAATCAAAATCACCATTTTTAGTCATAATATTGTAGTTCATTGCAACAGAATGTGGTTGAATGGATGGCACTTTGTAGCTACTTTTTCTTAATCTTGTATTTATTTTTCAAATAATTTATATTTTAGCAAAATTAAATAGTCACAGTTTTCCAAATGCGGTAAAGAAAATAGCATTGGGTTTTAGCTTCCATTCAGTTTATACTCTTATTTAAATCACAAATTCTGCTGATTATTTTCAACTGACAAACATTCCTACTGCCGTGTGGCTTACCTTCACAGTCTGGATTCAGCTACTCATTTTTTGCCTCATTGTAGGACCAGAGAAATTCATCACCCTTATTGACTACCTGAAGATTTCTCTATTGATTTTTTGAAATGCATTTTTAGCCTTAGGTGTTTACATTGTTAGGATTTTGCATGCTGAGGGGAGGCACCCCTGGGCTTTAATTTGTTCTTCCTGCTGTCTACTTTTCCCTCTTAACTCTAGGGGTAATAGCAAGGAAACCATTTCTATTTTTAAAGTTTAACATATCAGAAATCACAAACAGTACATTACAAGTACCACGAAATAGCTTCACAAAGGAAAAATTCCGAAGGCTTGAATGTTTCTGGGAGAATTATTTTCCAAAGTGCTCATTTATAGAGGACAGAAAGAGGTCATAATTCACAAATAACATTCCTAAAATATTGGCACTTTTTATTCGTTGTTTGGGGAAAGATTTGAGTCATTCATTTTAGAATCATGTTAGTAGTACATATTTTTCAAAGGAGTGGTATGTTTAGCAATGAAAATAAGTTATAAGAACCATGAATTAAAGTTAATAATAATTTCCTAAAAAAACAGTGTGATAGCCCTGCACTTCCACCAGCACCCCCCCCCCCACACACCCTCATACACACAACCTATCTTTACTCTTTGTTAATATTCTTAGAATAGAGTGGAATCAAATATTGTTTAATTGTTATGTGGCTAATAGTCATGTCACCTATGGGTTATAAGAGGTAGATCTGTTTCCTTAGTAATTAAATATAAACAGGTCATTGAGCATAGTAGTCCCATGATTTCTTCCCTGTAAAATGAGGAAAAAGCATGGACTACATTGAGCTTTCTATAATTTCTTAGTCAGTAAGTAAGCTTAAATTGATATAGCAACATATTCATTGATACCTACCTTCCTGCTGCTCTTTAGAGAATAAATTCTTTAATAGGGTATCCATGTTAACATACATTTCTAAAAGATGCAGCATAAGGGAGCTTCCAAGGATATTCTTTAATTGGGATAAAAGTTATTACCTAAATCCCTTTCTCCTTCCTACCTGCTGAACTGCACTGGGTGTGTGTTGCTATATCCAGAGCAGTGGTAAAAATCCAGCTCCCTGACTTTTATCTGGGACTCAGTACATTTTTTTTCCTCAGTGAGCACACCATTGGAACTTGGAGTTAGATAAAATTCATTGTACAGGATGCCTAGCTAACCTAGCCCCAGCCGGGAAATACCAGGAGTGATACAACCAAAAATGCTCCTACACTCTCCTAAATAACTTTGAGCAGGAACAACACCATTCCTAGTTTTAAGTCATTGTATACAAAAGTCACAGGAATATGACAGGCCTGACATTTGCAAGATACCCCACAGGCTCCAAATCTTTGAGAGGCCAGGCTGCACCCATACCTAAAATCAGCTTTACTTCACTCTCATCTCAATTTCTTTATTTTTCATTTTTAAATTTTACAGTGTGTGTGACCCAGCAGAGGGGCCACAAGGAGGGTGACATTTGCGCTCTCTTCCTTCACATGTAAGGCTATCCCAGGAATTCTCAGTCTTTTCACACCTGCAGTTGACAGTGCACCATGTTTCCATGTGGCTTCTTTCCCTTCTAATGTCTCTATGGAGTATTGTTAGTGCCTAACAGAAATCTTTCTTGTGGGCACTGTGGTCAAAGGCTTAATGAGATAAAGAAGTGAGTATTCACATTTCTTATAAAATGATGGTGATCATTCTTTGATGTTTTTCTCTTTACTAAAAAAAAAATAAAGAAAAAATCAATAAAGAAATAAATTCAAAAATACCTATGTAACATGAGATTTGTTTGAACATTTTATTAATATAATAAAACCAAACAAAAGAAATTAAGATTCCATGCCCTTTTTCTTCTCTTGAAAAACATACATACATAATTAATATATATTTATATAAATTTATATAATTTATACATGTATAGATAAATCAATCTTCTGACTGAAGTCCTAAAATACAGCATTTTTATAGTAAAAGCATAAAGCATAAATTTACAAGCCTCTATCTAAAATACAAATAAATAACTTCTGGCATTGGATTTTAAGAGTTTTGTCATGAAGTCATTGGTTACAGAGTCTTCCCTACCTTCTCAAATATTTGGGCTTATTTCTCAGACATGCTTATTCGTGATCATCATTTTGCATTCTGAAAAGTAGAGATTTCTAGACTAGCTACCTTTGCATACTTAAAAGCTGTTATTCCAGCTGCCCTTATGCACAAATAACTTTTTTTAATTTAAATTTTGATATATGTACTGAATGTCTAGGATACTGAACTATATACAAGGATGCAAAGCTTCAATATTCTTTGTGCTTAAGGATCTTATATTTTAATACAGCTAGGACTGCTTCTCATGCTTTGTTATCAGTGAAATGTAGTATGTATATATTCTGAAGAGGATTCATCTAGCGACAGGTGAATCTGTATCAGCAAGGCCTGGGAACTGATGCTAGACTTAAAGCACTGTAGGACTAATTTATATATAAATATAGTCCTATAGTCTCTCTCTCTCTCTTTCTTCCTCTCAAAAGTTTACTTTTTAGTTGTATGTTTCCACACTAACTTGTATGGTCCATCATGGCAGGATCCCTATATTACCTCTTTAATTATTAGTATATCTAAAGTATATTAGAGTCCAAGGCACTGTCAGATACTCAGTATACTACATTTGTTCACAACTTAGTGCACAACTAAGGTCGCTTCACTTCTGTATACTTGATAATCTTCATCTCTATGTCTGCTAAGATGAGCTCTGGGTTACTATATGGCTCTCACATTACTAAACTTCTTTAATGTTTGTTTGTATGGATGCCCTGGGTTTGTAATAGGTGCCTGGGGCCCATAAAGAAGAGAAAATGAAATGAGTTTCCAAACATATAGGGCTCTTCTGAGAAGATGTTGTGAAGATTTATTTTGTTGAGGGCTAGTTCTGTGTGTCACTTTCCTAATAGAGTTCTGGCTATAGCCACTAGGGGCACACCCTGCAGTCATTCATTGTTTTCACATGTAGCCTAGCACATGTGTACTCTAAATGTGAAAATGGTGGCCAAAATTTCAAAGACTGATGGACGAGGTAGGTGAGGTAGGAAAGTTAACGTGTAGAACTCAAAGCCACAACTGTCCCATCTGTGTTGCTTCCTTTCTTCCAGTTTTCTACATTTTGCCACTGTCTCTTTTTTTCTTTTCTTTTCTTTTCTTCCTCTCCCATTTATCTTTGCCTTTAGTGCCTTGATTACACATCTGATATGATGAAACCTTAGCCAAACCGGACATCTTAGTAAGTTCAGGATATGGAAGATTTGTTAAACAATATACAAAAATTATAATTGATATAAGAATAGCTTATGTGAATATAATTACATTAAAATTAAATTTTAATTTCACCAAAAGGCAAAGGATATCAGGAAGTACTTGTAAAACTTGAAAAAAGGACAGGAAAAAAATTTCCACATAGAAATGATAAAAGATTTGTGTCCAGAATATATAAAGAAATCTTTAAGACCCATTAGAAAAGTACATAAAAGACATGAGTGGTATTTCACAGAAAAGATGAATGGCCAATAAAATGTAATAATGAAAAAGTCTACATCACTTTAGAAAAGTCTATCAAAAAGCTTTAAAATTTTTCTGCAAACTATCTTTGAAAGATCCCTGACATTTGCTCAGATACGTAGCTCATAAGAAATCAGAATATCTTCTGATAAGAGAACAATAATATCATCATATCTATGAAAACTAGGGGAAAAAAAGGAAGTTTCAGAAAGAACAATTTTTATTAGAAAATTTGAATTTCCTATAATATTAATAAAAGAAAGAGCAATTTTAAAATTTAAAAAACACTAGCTTTCCACTTTTCATCTTCTGGTGAAATCTCAGGTGACATTGACTTATTAAAGCAATATTCTGTGTAACCTGAAGCTATCCATTCTGCTTCTATAACAATCTTTTCTTTACACTATTGTTGCATTAACCTAGCTTCTTCTCTAATTTGACTAGCATGAATTTTAATCCTCTCTCTTTGTTTTCTACTTGCCTAAGGATAAAATCCTAGCTTGGAATCTATTCTTGGAATCTAAACCTCACAACATTCTGGCAGCACCCATACTCTCTGAGCCAGGCTCTGATAGCCACAGGTATTCTCTTACTTCACTCAACTCCTCACTCCTCCAAACTCACCAGATTCCTTGACTCTACTTAGCACACATTACTCTCTTTGGAAATAAAGGGACACTCTGTTTCCTTTGTCTGACAAGCTCTTATTTCATGTAAATTTCAATCTGTGTGTCATCTTCCTTCTTGGATCTGCTCTCATATATGGTAAAATCAGCTTGTTGACAAAACAAATAAATTACAATAAAAATTAAAATATCTATTTTAAAATATATATATCTATAAATATATAAATATATAAATATCTATATAAAATATAGATATTTATATATCTACATATATAAATATCTATATAAAATATATATTTTATGTATATATATATATATATAATATATCGATAACAAGAAGTTCATAATGATACTTATTGCCCAAAATAACCGTTGATAAGTTTGGGTATTTTTTTCTCATTAAATATCCTTAAATTATTTGTTTTATTCATAAGAAAATTGATCCTAGTGGCTTCTAATGTTTTTCCTGATGCTGCCATTGACTACATCAAAGGATATCTTGTGTGGCCAAAAAAAGTGTTTTTATGTGTTTTGGCCAAGAAAATCTATGAAAATTAAAAGTGGTTAAGATAAAAAAAACTCATGATGCTAAGATAAAAAAACTATGTCCATCCTAACCAATGCAGGTACCTAAAATTATCTTCTTTTTTAGGGATTTTTATGTCTTTGAAATTATAGATCAAAGGCACCCTGATCATAATCTTTGATTGATAAGCACAAATTCACATGCTGATTACTATTTCCTTCTTTTAACATTCAAACTAATAAGCATCTGTGTACTTGTCCATAAATGTGTTTTCTAATCATATAATCAAAATAATAAAATTAGCTGAGTAGTTAAATGAGATCCTTGGGAATTTTATAGTAACTTTTATTGGCCACCTAATTTTTTATTATTTTCAAATTTAAGATGGGATTATTTAGGGTACATATCACCAGAGATCAATTTAAAAGAATTTGGAATGAACATATTTTTGTCTCCCAGAGGAAATGTTTATAAAGGCAATAGGAGGGAATATAAATATTCCATAATATCTTATATGAAAATAAGTGAGGATCACAAGCCTAAGTATAAAAGAAAAAGATGTTGCCATATATTTTCAAAATGTAATTCTGCTTATTAGCATGAAGGGTTCTTCTCGCCACACAATCATAAACACTGCGGAGATAAAGTTTATCTGCATAAAGTCCACATGCAGATTTTGTTTTTCAATTTGCTATTACATTGTGCTGTGAAACATATGTGAAATTTCAGATCCTCAGCTGGTCCTCTAAAATTCAGTAAACTAAAATAAGATAAAAACAGAGAGGGAGGCAAACCATATGAGACTCTTAAATACAGAGGACAGGGGCACTTGGGTGTCTCAGTCAAAGCTTCTGACTTTGGCTCAGGTCATGATCTCCCGATTCACTAGTTCAAGACCCACGTCCAGTCTGTGCTGACAGCTCAGAGCCTGGAGTCAGCTTCAGATTCTGTCTATCTCTCTCTGCCCCTCCCCTGCTCACATTCTCTCTCTCTCTCTCTCTCTCTCTCTCTCTCTCTCTCAAAAATGAATAAACATTAAAAAAAATTTTTTTTAATACAGAGAACACACTGAGGGTTCCTGGAAGGGATTTGGGTGGGGGGTGAGCTAAATGGGTGATGGGCATTAAAGAGGGCACTTGTTGGGATGAACAATGGGTGTTGTATGGAAGTGATGAATCACTAAATTCTACTCCTGAAATCAATACTATGCTATATGTTAACTAACTGAATTTAAATTTAAAAAATAAATAAAAGAAAATTCTATGTGCTCTACTATCATGATGTTTTGTCATTAATAGCTCAGTAGATCCTTCCAGTACAAGTAGTGTTGGTAAATTAAAATTATAAAAATCAATAATCTATTTCTCTGATCAAATTAGTCTTTCTTAAGATAATATAAATTATAAAATGCATATTTATAAAATTATATATATGCATATATATGCAATATTATCAAATGAAATTAGCATATGTAATTGTGCAGTATCCTTTAAGAAACGTATATTAATTCAAAATAAAAATCAAATGGTGCCCGGGTGGCTCAGTTGGTTAAGCTTCTGACTCTTGATTTCCATTGGGGTCATGATCTCATGGTCATGAGATCAGATTGAGGCCCGTGTCTGTTGGCCTCTGCAATGGGAGTGGAGCCTGCTTAGGATTCTCTCCCTCTGCCCCTTCCCTGCTTGTAGGTGTGCTCGCTCTCTCTCTCTCTCTCTCTCTCTCTCAAATTAATTAATTGAAAATAAAAATAAAATTCAAAACCAATAAGTACCATTATTTGAAAGCTTCATTTATATTGATTCTTACAAATCCCTTCAGTATTTGCTAAGCTAAGGTTGAAAGTTCTGTTATCTGTTTTTAGTCAGTGACTCTTCAGTAACTGCAACTACTAGTGGAAAATCATGCAATCCAGCCTCTTAGCAATGATTCAAATGTCCTGATGTTTCCCTAGTTAGTACGCTCCCTTTTATGATAAGTCACATCTTCTCACTCTTTGCTGAGGACAAGCTCAGGGACTTGCCTCATAATTCAATGAAAAATGGGAAAAGAAATGAAATCTATTTTTTTAATACACCCACCAACCTATCTCATCTCTAACCATATTTTTCTCGTCTCTTATTAGTGGGTAAAGAGCTTCTGTATCGGGTAGGATAAGAAAAGCAGAACAACTGCAGGTGATAAAGAAATCAGGAATTCATTAACATTAGGCCTTATGCAAGTAGTGGATCTGGTGGAAAAGACTGCACACTGTTGTCTTGTGTTTGGTATTTAGACTAAAGTCACTTCAGGTCAATGAGATGAGCAACTGGGAATAAAAGCTTTATATGGACAAGAGCAAGGACAAGGAATACTTGAGGACCACTGGGACCCATAACTCCCAATCTCACTTCCTCCAATCACACCTCCTCCAATCTCCTCTAATCTCACTGCTGAGACGTTCTTGAGACACTGGTGCCCTTTAGAGCTAGATACCCAGGATTCAGTGAAGCTGAAAGGGGGGATGTGGCCAGAACCATCTCAATAATGGAACAGCCTTCCACCCAATTGCTTAGGAAAAAGAAAAAGTCTTAACTTTGATTATTGTCTTCTCTCTAACCATATCTAACTGTTCATCAAGTTCTGTTATTACTACTCTTATAAACATATTTTGAATCTTTCCTTAGCTCTATAGCTAGCACCTGATTCCAAGTTGTGATCATATTTCAACTATGGAGATGTCTTTTTGCCTAAATTCTGAGACTTCCCACCCCAGCAGGATGGATTCCACACATCACCCTTGCCCCAGCCTCAAACCCATCAATGATTTCCCATGACACTTAGAATGAAATCCACCATCCTTCCCTAAACTCCAAATTGCCACCTCCACCCTCTTAATCTAGAGTCTGTCTACTCAACCCTACTTCCTTCCACCTTTTTTTCCTCGCTTTACTTCCTCTCTGCTACATTGGTCTCCTTTCCAGTTCTGAGTCATTCTAAAGTCTTTATCATATTCCATTTGTTTTCCTCTAAGCCAGATCATTCTTCCTCTAGCTCTTTACAGACTCCTTGTCGTTTAAGTTTCATTTCAAATGTCACCTCCCTGAAGTTTTTCTAATTATCATACTTGGAGTAAACACTCCTCACTTCTCACTCTTCCATGCATGCGTGCATACACATACACACACATACACACACACACACATGCACACAGAGTTACCACCTGATATATTTTAGCTTCTTCCTGGCCTTTGTAATAATGAAACATATATTTGCATAAACAAGACTCAAAACAGAAAAGCAGATCTGGCACAGTACAGGTGAAAAATATCTGTAGAAAAACAAAATTATCATTTTCTATTCTATTTATCTATTTGTTTTATTATTCAAAATATTGAACATCATAGGTTCATTTGCAGTTGGTAAATTTTCTGTATGTAGACTGCCAAGTCATTTTTTTTCTCTTGCCCTTTGTCTTATTCATAGTGTCCTATTTATTGTTGAAGGCTAATTACATATTAAGAATGTGTAGTTTTCATCTCTCATATGTGTCACAGAGTTTTCACTTCATTTTTCTAATTTAATAGTTCAACAGACAGATATTTTATGTGTTCTGTATCTAAACTACCTTCAGCTTTGATTTCTCTGACATAAGTATGCAAATAAAATTATTTTTCACAACAGTGTTAGAAAAATTTACTAAAAATTTTATCCAGGTAGCATACAATTCTATACTTTAATTTACATTATTGATTCATGTGTGATATATTTTGTTATAATATGATGTAGGGGGTCTACTTTATGTGAAGATGACCTTAAGGTTTTAGTAAATATATCTTCAAAATGAATTCCCACATGTGACATTTCTTTTCCCAGAACTTTTGACATTAGTGTCTTATGCTTCTAAGTGTTAATAAATCACTTAGACACTTGATTTTGTTTTTTGTTTATTTTACTGTAGATTTGGGGGGGGGGAATGTACTTGTGTTAGCTTGTGATATATTTTCATTTTGTTATCACCTGTCTAAACCTGCGTAAATAACTCTTCCTGTATGTTCCTTCAAATGACAATATGGAGCAAGGTTTGTAACCAAAGCTATTTCCATATGTTTCAGTTCAGATTCACATTTTTTTCTAGATAAGGTGCTCATCATTAACTTGAAACAGAACTAAAATAAATTGTTTAAGCTTGTTTATTTATTTTGAAATAAAGAGAGAGAGCAAGTGTGAACAGGGAAGGAGCTGAAAGGGAGGGAAAGAGAGAATCACAAGCAAATTCTGTGCTGTTAGCACAGAGGCTAATGTGGGGCTTGATCTCACAAACCGTGAGCCAAAATCAAGAGTTAGATGCTCAATCAACTGAGCCACCCAGGCATCCAGAACTAAAATAAATTTAATGTAATAACATCCATATAATCTAACATTAATATTTTTTCATTTTAATTTAATAATTCCAAATAATGTAGAGATATATACTTTCTAATCACAACTACCAGGTAAAGTCATCTCTTATACTTTTATTGTACCTCTTTTCTCTCTCTTTTGATAGCATTATAAAACATAACTAATTCTGTATTTAATATCTAGATCTTCCATTATCCTAATCATTATCAGAGAGTAGGACTAGTTCTCCTCCATATTATTGAGAGCTGCTTCCAGAATACTGAACCTTACACATATAGTAAGTCCTCAATAAATATCTGCTGAACACATGAATTCATGCTTAATATGAAATGATTTTGAATGAAAATTAAGTATTCCAGAAGCTTCATGCAAATGTAGTTTAGTGTTTGCCAAAGGGATTTTTTTTTCTAGTAAAAGGGTACCTTTTAATCCTTGCATTATATAGAACAACCCAGAGATACTAAAACACATTTATAGATAATTCATGTTTATTTAAAACATGTTATAGTTTCTTCCATGTGAGTATAAAATGCACAGGAGTCTGAAATTATCTCTAAAATATATTCTTAAGTACAAATTGGTTGAAAAATAAAGCATCAACAATTAGATCTTTTCTACTTCTTTCCTTAGTCACTGACATTTTGCGCTTTGACAGAAACTGCATGAAAACCAATTAAATAAACATTTTTGATACTTTGAATCTTATCAAAGCTGGTCCTATAAGGCTTGCAAGTTATAAAACTCTTTAGACATAGGGTTTTTGAAATGCACTAGGAAGTATCAAATCAATGAATTAATTTGGTAATTATCCTGGAGACTGTTCAGGTGTGTAGTTGGAGAGCCATTATCCAAAATAGCCTAATTCCATTTCTAACTCCTCTACCTCCTATAAAGACACAATTAATTGTGTGGAAAATTTCAATATTCAATGATCAAATATTTTTTTCCAGCACTTATCAACCATTTATCCAGAATATTTGATTCAATTGGTCATTATGATACTTGCACTAACAGAATGAAATAATGTCCTGTATCAAATTAGCTCTGCAAATGGCCAGATGAAACACAATCAATAAATAAGGATTTTTGAGAGCCACTTTGTCTAGTCTTTTCTCCTCAGCAGTGAAATAAGCCATTGTAATTCAGTTTTCCTTAATTATCCTTGACCTTGATTTTCTTTTTTTATTTAATCAGTGTTCAACAGAATCATTCTTCTGGTCCCAAATATATCTTTTATAACAGCTTATCAATACAAGGTTTAGTACAAATTAAAATGTATACCTGTCCTATTTTTAGAGTTTTAATTTTATGTAATTATTATTTTAATTCCAAACTACTTTTATTTTTAGCAGCAGATATTTGTGAGTTCATTGGTAACTAGGCAAGTAGGATTTTTTTTCTAAACCCACCTAGCTGAAAATAGCATGTATGAGGCTCAGAAAAAAGTAATCCATGCGCCAGATTGAACTTGGGCTTCTCTCAATTCATGATTTCAAAAGGCTTACCATTCCGATTGATTTCTTTTTCTCCTGAGCTAGCTAATCAAATTTCTTCATCCTGGCCCTGCAATCCTCTGACTGGTACTCATCATACTTCATTCTCTTCTATTGCTTTGTCTCTTTGAAAGTCTTCTCGCTATTTCTTCCTTTACTTTCCAGTGTCACTTCAAAGTTTTGACCATTTTCCCCTCTATAGGAAAACATCATCCCAGTGCAATTATTTGGTAAAAAAAGACTAACAGGCAAGGAGTCCAAATACTAGAGATCTAGGGCTGAATATACCATTTAAACAACTACACTGAGTCTGTCGAGAAAATGTTCTCAGTCTCTGCTTCCTTTCTATTAAGTGATAATACTTATAACTGTTCTCCTAGCTCTTCAGGATTCTTGGGAGGAAAGATAGCATAGACTACCAGCAAAACTATGGGAGTTTGAACCAGACAATCCAAGTTTTAAATCCCTGTTCTATTGTGCAAAATTTAGGTTTCTTCAGAAAGGTATTTTTCAATTATAATTGTCATACAGATATAAAAGTGAACACATTTTACCAATTTCATTCTTCTTATTAATGAGGAAACCAGGGGTGCCTGAGTGTCTCAGTTGGTTAAGCATCCAACTCCATCTCAGCTCAGGTCATGATCTCATGGTTCAGTTCTCAAGATTGAGCCCTGCTTCAGGCTCTACACTGACAATGCAGAGGCTGCTTGGGATTCTCTCTCTCCCTCCTCTGTCTCTGCTTCTCCTCTGCTCATTCTCTCTCTCTCTCTCTCTCTCTCTCTCTCTGTTTCAAAATAAATAAATAAGTAAACAATTTTTAAAAAATGAGAAAATCAGGAAGATGTTTTATATACATTGTGTGTGTGTGTGTGTGTGTGTGTGTGTGTGTGTGTACATACCAGGAATATTGAAATGATTATGTAAATGGAAGTAAAGCCAGTTTTTCCAAAAGGTAGGAAGGAAGAAAATTATTGCCTTACAGGACAAGAAGATTTTAACTGCCATCTATTAGTTACCTACAACTGAAAACGCACTGTATAGTAGTACCTCAAAGACAGTGAAAGTCTAATATCAGATAACCTGGGAGATGTCCTCTAAACAAAATGTTTTCCACTGAAGTGCATTTTTTTTCTAAAAGTAACTTACTTCCTCACCTGCAATTTGTGGATTTATTGTGAGAACTTTATATTAAGATAAAACGCAGGTAGTGATCGCTATGTAGTGGAAACTCAATTAACAGGAATTTCCTTCTCTTTCCTAATATATATGAATATGTAACTTAAGTTGCATATCACTAGCCAAATCAAATATGTTATTACCCCTTAAGCTATACCCAGGAAACAGTACTGCAGAATTATTGTGTCTAATTCAAAGTGAAAGAGTATTTAACTTTTATTTCCCCTCACTTCCAGAAGAAATTTTTAAAGGCTGTAAGAATTAAAGTAATGTGATTGGATCTTTTGTTCAACTGATAGTTGAACTTAAAGCTGTGGTCTATATATCTGATATGTACTATGTTTAGCATGATGAGGCCTTAACCATTATTTATAACCAGGATCATTTGTATCATTCCTTACTCCTTATGATTTATTTTGTGCTTTCAAATTTTGTCAATTATCAAGAAATTAATGTTTTCTTAGTGGCATAGGTAATGTTAGAAGGTGAAGTTTCTGCATATCCATTTTTGATTTGCCATTGTTGAAATTAATTGTGTTATTTCGAAAATACATTCAGGCCTTAAGGTGAATGGACTTCATTTTTAATAACTGAGTTTAAATATAGAAAGTAAACATTTCAGTGAAATACTACTGTACCCACTTCTGATCTTCCTGCACAGTGTTTCTTGAATATTATAATGTTTTTTGGCTGTTCTTACAGAAATGTACCATTTTCTTTGGTCCATATCTTCACAGGATATTTTGAAAATTCCCAGTTTCACCTGTGTATATCTGTCCTTGAAAATAATATGCATATTTTAGCATATATTTTAGAAATTAGGAACCATCAAGGTGATATTTAGCAGGAAAAATAGTTGTACTAATTTAGGTACTCTGGTTAATTAATGTATCACTGGCAGCGCTAAATACCATATGTACTTGTTATAAAAACTCCATCATCAACAAATTACATGTAGGCAATATTAACAGCAAGTGTTGGTTTTATCTACAATTTGACATTATTCCTCTGGAGATTATCAGTACTCTTTCAAAGATGCCATTCCACAGCATATAGATGTGGAATTGGGTAAATAAAATATATATGACAATCTTTAACTTCATTGGAGGCATATGATCCTAGAAAACAGTCAAGATTAAGAAATCTTCCAGGGCGCCTGGGTGGCGCAGTCGCTTAAGCGTCCAACTTCAGCCAGGTCACGATCTCGCGGTCCGTGAGTTCGAGCCCCGCATCAGGCTCTGGGCTGATGGCTCAGAGCCTGGAGCCTGTTTCCGATTCTGCGTCTCCCTCTCTCTCTGCCCCTCTCCCGTTCATGCTCTGTCTCTCTCTGTCCCCCCAAAAAATAAATAAACGTTGAAAAAACAATCTTCCATTCTTGTTTTTAGAAATGACTTATTTCAAAGAAATGTCCTTCTTTTGGGCTTTGGTAAGGTTCATAGATACCTCCTTTGTTTTACCTATTATAAGGCCAGACACAGACCCTTTAAATTTCTATTTCTTGTATCATCAATGATTAGCTGAACTACTTGTCCCCACTGATGAATAGGAATAAAATTCTTGTTGACCAAAGTTTGGTTAAGATTCTGTCCTTTTCCTATAAAGAGCTCACCAAACTCCACACCCGAAAACAAATAACCCAGTTAAGAAATGGGCAGAAAACATGAATAGACACTTCTCTAGAGAAGACATCCGGATGGCCAACAGGCACACGAAAAGATACTCAACGTCGCTCCTCATCAGGGAAATACAAATCAAAACCACACTCAGATATCACCTCACGCCAGTCAGAGTGGCCAAAATGAACAAATCAGGAGACTATAGATGCTGGAGAGGATGTGGAGAAACGGGAACCCTCTTGCACTGTTGGTGGGAATGCAAACGGGTGCAGCCACTCTGGCAAACAGTATGGAGGTTCCTCAAAAAATTAAAAATAGATATACCCTATGACCCAGCAATAGCACTGCTAGGAATTTACCCATGGGATACAGGAGTACTGATGCATAGGGGCACTTGTACCCCAATGTTTATAGCAGCACTCTCAATAATAGCCAAATTATGGAAAGAGCCTAAATGTCCATCAACTGATGAATGGATAAAGAAATTGTGGTTTATATACACAATGGAGTACTACGTGGCAATGAGAAAGAATGAAATTTGGCCCTTTGTAGCAACGTGGATGGAACTGGAGAGTGTGATGCTAAGTGAAATAAGCCATACAGAGAAAGACAGATACCATATGGTTTCACTCTTATGTGGATCCTGAGAAACTTAACAGAAACCCATGGGGGAGGGGAAGGAAAAAAAAAGAGGTTAGAGTGGGAGAGAGCCAAAGCATAAGAGACTGTTAAAAACTGAGAACAAACTGAGGGTTGATGGGGGGTGGGAGGGAGGGGAGTGTGGGTGATGGGTATTGAGGAGGGCACCTTTTGGGATGAGCACTGGGTGTTGTATGGAAACCAATTTGACAATAAATTTCATATATTGGGGAAAAAAAAGAAAATAGGATGGCTCAAGATAAAACTTTTTCTGATCAACTGTCTGACCATGCTACACTTTTATCCCATTTCCATATGTCTGCTTCTTTGTATCCTTGTTTATTCCTTCATATAAGAGAAAACCCTATTTTGTCTGAGTGAGATGCTTGCAGATTTAATGGTCAGAGCATTTTTACTATAACAATAGTCCCTTTTAACCTTTTTTCAATCTTTTGACTTAGATAACTCCTTAATAAGTCCAGATTTATTTTTCTTTGTTTATTTGACATATCAAAGACCATTACATACATAGAGGATAAATTTGGGTTGATCTCCCGCTACATCAGCCACTTTTGTGTTCTCATTCCCATAATCTTCTGGGTTTTTATCTCAGGTGACATGATTTCTGAATATTATTCAGAATTCCTGAGATTTCATTACATCAAGAAGAATAAAGTGTCTAGGAATAAATTTAACAAAGGAAGTAAAACACAGGTATACTGAAAACTATATGACATTATTGAAAGAAATTGAAGAAGACACAAATAAATGGAAAGAGAGCTCATTTTAACAATTAATATTGTTAAAATGTCCATACTACTCAAGGCCATTTACAGATTCAATGCAATTTCTCTCAAAATTCCAATGGCAATTTTTTCACAGAAATAGAACAAGCAATCCTAAGATTTGTATGGAAACATAAAACACCCAAGATCAAAGAGATCTTGAGAAAGAAGAACAAAGCTTGAGGCGTCATGCTTCCTGATTTCAAACTGTATTACAAAGCTATAGTTAAAACAGGATGGTATTGCCATACAAACAGAAACATAGATCAATGGAGCAGAATAGAGAAGCCAGAAATAAACTCACAAATATATGGTTGATTAATTTATGACAAAGGATCCAAGAATATACAGCAGGGAAGGGAGAATTTCTTTAATAAATGGTGTCAAGGATACTGGACAGCGACATGCAAAAGAATGAAACTGGACCACTGTCTTCTATCATACACAAAAATTACCTCAAAATGGATTAAAGAGTAAGACCTGAAACCATAACACTCCTAGAAGAAAACATGGTAAGTTCCTTGACATAAGTTTTGACAATGATCTTTTTTAATCTGACACCAAAAGCAAAAATACAGTAAGACTACATCAAAGTAAAAAGCATATGAAAGCTTTTTCACAAAGAGGAAACCATTAGCATAAGGAAAGACAACTTACTGAATGGGAGAAAATATTTGCAAATTTAATATTTGATCGGGGGCTAATATCCAAAATATACAAGTAACTCGTATAATTCAATAGCCAAAAAAAAAAAAAAAAAAACAGATTAAAAAATGGGCAGAAGATCTGAACATTTTCCCAAAGACATATAGATAGCCAACAGGAGCATGAAAAGGTGTTCTATATCATTAATCATCACGGAACAGCAAATTAAAACCACAGTGAGATGTCACTTCATACCTGTTAGAATGTCTATTATTGAAAAGACTGCATTATTATGCAAATCATTACCACAAATGCAAAAACTAAATGGAAGTAAAAACTACAGTGAGATATCACCTTACACTTGTCAGAATGGCTAGAATCAAAAAGACAAGAAATAACAAGTGTTGGTGAGGGTGTGGAGAATAAGGGAACCATTCTGTACTGTTGGTGGGAGTGCATATTGGCGCAGTCACTTTGGAAAATAGTATGAAGTTCCTCAAAAAGCTAAAATAGAATTACGATATGATCCAGCAATTCCGCTCCTGGGTTTTTATTCAAAGAAAACAGAAACACGAACTCAAATAGATATATTCATCCCCATGTTCATTTAATCATTATTTATGATAGCCAAGATACAGAAACAACCTAGGTATCCACTGATAGATGAATGGATAAATAATCATTTTATATATATATATATATATATATATATATATATATATACATATTTATAGTTATATTTATAGTTCTATAGTTATATATACATTATGTATACATACATATATATATATATATATATATATATATATGAATATTGTTCAGTCACAAAAAAAGGAAATCGTGCCATTTGTGAGAACATGGATGGAACTTGAGGACATTATGCTAAGTGAAATAAGGCAGACAGAAGAAAACAAATACCCTATAATCTCTCTTACATGTGGAACAGAAAAAGGAAAAAGAAAACTAAACCAAAAAACCCAAACTCATAGATAGAGTAGATTGCAGGTTGCCAGAGACAAGGGGTGGGGATGGGAGACATGGGTAAATTTTTGTTGTTGTTTGGGTTTTCTAATTTTTTTTTGTTTAAATAAATTGAAAATTTTTTATTAAATAAAAACCAGGGGCAATAACCACCTCTACTCTACATACTTCTTTTATTAAATACTTCTTTTATACATACTTCTTCCAAACATACTTCTTTTATTTAAAAAAAAAAAGAAATGTAAAATTAAAATTTTGGAGTAGATATGTATACGCACACCCAAACATACCCATTTAATATGATGAATCACCCATTATCATTAGATATTTAATAAGTGATTGATGTAGAGAAAAACTTTGCTACATTACTTTAACATGCAATTCTCAGACCTCATACACACTTCTAAGTCATTTGCTCCCATGGCCTTGGTCATAAAACATTAGAAGAGCAGCTAATACCTGGTCTACATGGACCAACTAGAATCCCTTCTTGGTGAATTTCAAATTGTAGTTAAGAGACTCTAGTCCAGAAAATAGATAGATAACTTACTTTCATGGGAAAAGAAGAGATAGCAGTGAGAATAGTAGCAAATTAGACAGTATATATCTAGTGGTACCTGCTATTCAACTTTTGTGGTTGCCTTTTGATCTCTGAAAACCATGTCAAGTTCTTTGTATTTACTAATCTAATAATTAAAAAAGTTAAATGTCATATTTCCTTAGGAGTTCCCCTAATTTTTAATTTTTGACTGAAATGTTTCAAAAATACTTTCTATAACCAAGAAAGAAAATTGGCACTTGTTATACTGGACACTAGTGTCTACTTCGCAGCCTTAGCTCTACTTGGCTTGTGTCGTCTTACTTCCATGCATGATAATTTTATAGATTATTTTTTCAAATTGTGTGACAAACTAGCCAAGTCAATGGACATTGCTGGATTAAAAACCCTAATCTTTGATTGAATGGAATAGCTATTGAATTATTGCTTCCAAACAGTACAATTATATTTTAAAATTAAACTTTTCATTCTTTAGCCCAAGGGAGTAAATGATGGGGAAATATAGGTAATAGAAGAGGATGGTGGGTAGAGTCCTTGGTATGTAAGAGAGAAGGGTTTTCAGGCCCTCTAAATAATTAAAATCTGCATAATGATATACAGTTAATATCCCATGCCACAACATTAATGAATTTGATGCATAGCATAATTCATGTAAAGCAGCTAATGTGTTCATTTAACACATTTTTTTTAAATAGGACCAAATACTTGGTAATTACGGATTTTAAGTAACCACTAGACCAAAATATGATGAGCTGATTTCCAGTTTCACATTTAACTCATTGTACAAGGCTGTTTGTATTTGAAACATTGAGTCTTCATATCCCTTTTCATAAGCCTGCCAAGGGGATGAGCTAAATGATGTTATGGACACAATGAAAACATAGAGTTGAAGCATAGAGTTATACTATACCTGATTTCAGTGTGTCTGATATCACCTACGGATGAAGGAATCCTGGATATTATCATCTCCTAACATTTCAGTACTCAGGGGAATTCTAGGAAAGGGAACCACAGAGTGGCCTGACAATTGCTCCCAGCTTTTCAGTTAAAAACAATATTAAATAAAAAAGTACATGCTGTGCTTATGACTGTGTACTATCTTGACATCCAAAAACAATGATGACCAAGGGCAATTTCTTTATTGTGTAGCATATGTGAATATGATTATAGAACTTCTCCAGGACAGAATGTAAATAGGACACTTTCCTTTTTTTACAGAATTTTTGAGATATTTTAAAAACTTATCACAAGGAAATATGAAAATCTTTTTGTTCCTGAGTTGATCATGATTTTGTTTTTGTTTAAGATACTCTCTAAACGAATGATCTGAAAGAGACATTTGGCTTTCCAAACTTCTTCAGTTTTATTCATGGATTTCAATCATGTAGAAAGTTGGAGAACTTTCTAATTCTGTTGTCCCAAAGTGATATCTGTTGGCCTTTAAGGAAAACATAAACTTGCTTTTGTTTTCTGACTGCAACCATTGCAGGAAAAAACTCTAGTTCCCGCCTGGTGAAATAATGACTTTACTAAGGGGTAAAAATTGTTCATTCTCGTAGTACACTGACACATACCCATAGGTTCTCCAACATTGAAGTCTTATTTTTCCCAGTGGCTGTTTGTTAAAAGTTTGCCAAGTGCTTCCTTCTTTTTGGGGTGGGCCTGAAGCTTAAAAGATCCAGGAAAAAATTTAGGGAAGCCCAGAGAAAAGTATACATGGAGTGAGTGGCTTAGCTTCTACTTTGTATGAAGACGTGACGAATTTGTTAAATTAACATTTGTTAAGTAGAACACTGGCTGATGGATGATGAGTCATGGTTCCATAGAAGACCACAAGAGAAGTTGAAAAATAAAGAAGTTTATTACTCACAGGTCCTGGAAGAAGTACATGGCATGCTTCAAGGGTCCACAAATGGAGGTAAAGTTAGGACACAAGCAGAGAGAGATGTAGGACCATGAGACACAAAGGAGTAGTGTTTTGAGGTTCCCAGGCTAAAGCCAGATGGGCTAATTCAAAACAAAAAGAATGAAGTTTTGGTAAACTCCAAGAGGATCTTGTCTAAGAAGTGGGGTGTACAAAGGGAAGGCCCTGGGAAGTAAGGGAGATTGTTGATCTGGCTGCTGGGAAGTCACATCAAAAACTTAGCATTTACTTGTGACTTTTCAGGCTATTTTCTAGGGCATGTGCTTGCATGAGGGGCTGGTGTCAGTTCAAGGCCCCTGCAGGTCTCTAGGCCAAACAAAGTGGGTGTTGAAGCAACAATATCTTGGAGTAGCTTAGCTAAACTCTTCAAGGAGTAAATATCTCTAATTTTTGTACTATTCCTTAGCCTCATCTTTGTCTCTTTTCAGTACAATAGTGGCAAGTTCTTAAGAGCCATGTAAATAGAATATGAACCTATAGGAAAATTAACAAGAACATAATATTCAATACTTAGTCAGAAAAGGTCCAGTTAGGTTTAGATATCAAATAGATGTCTAAATTATGATTTGCAGATAAGGGTTTGGAATAAAAGAATATAATAATTTATGGAGTAACTTCATCTAGACTCTTTCTTTGTTCATATACCTCTCAATTTGTAGTATTCTGGAGTTATATCTGCTATATTTTTCCCATATAAACACAAGAAGTATGAATTAGCAAATTAGAAATGTATTCATTTGCAAAGTAGGGCTGGACATGCACAAAGTCTTGTGTTTGTAAAGTAGGATTACTCCCCAAAAGGTTGTCACAGTTGCATTCAATGTAGGCAAAATGCTACCCAAAATTTTTATCTGAAAAAAATCTAAGTTTTAAAATAATAGATTTCCAGTTTCAGAGTTAAATTGGGCTTATATGAAATCTCAAATTGCAATGACAGCCACACTTCTCATGAGCAAATTTATACTTTGAGAAAGGGTATTGAAATTTGTATCTAAGGTAATTAGTTTTTCCTAGGAATGGGGATCCTTTTCTGGAGATGCATTTACTGTGCTGATGGGTAGAATTTATATGAAGTATAATACTATATCAATATATTAAAGCTAGTTTAATGTTCATATTTAATGATAGAATTGGAGAGGAGGTGATTTGCTTTATAAAATGTAGAGGTTGGAGTCTGTTATTATCATATTCATACAAACATTATTGACTCTCTGGAAGCTAGAAATAGGGGTTTTCCCAGCTTCGAATTATTTAAACTGCAAGATTCATTTCAAAGATTCTGAAAAGATAGCTGCTGCCGAAAATCCTCCATCAATAATTAGAATAATAATGCTATTAATTTTTTTTTTCTGTTAGAACAATAAAGAATGATTTTTCCTAAAATGTTCCTTTTTTCCTTCTGCCTTGAGAATCAGCTTCAACAATAGAGATCAGATCAAGAATTCAGAGGTTCAAGATCCGGTCATGTATTTTCTTTCCAATCTCAAATAAATGTATAACCCTACCCATGACATTGTGCAGCTACTACCACTTTCTCCTAATCACAAAGTAATCTTAACCCTCTCTTTGGAGGAAGCCTCAATTTTATCTCAGCTCTGCTGCCTATACAGAGATGTCAGCATAAATCAGAAAGATTCTCTGTTCCCCGTGGAGCCAGATTCCTGAGATACATTGATCAGGGTCAGAGATGACATTTGAGATGCCAAGTTTAAGAATAAGAATATCGCCTGGCCTGGGTTGGAACTGTTTAATATAAAGTCAAAGCAAAAACTTTAAGGTATGTCAGAGAGAAAATGTATCACAAAGAGTTATACAGATATCAGGGAGTTTTTTAAGGAAGAAAACTGAAAATAGAGGAGATGAAGAGGCAAAGCCTGTGTTCCCTGCTTAATGGGTATTGAGCAGGTTGGTGTTCCTTTGATCTATTCATCACTGCCTATGGTGTGATAGAGACAAAGATGTCAACTTCAGAAAATTCGGGAGTAGGGTTATTTGTATGCATCTATGGGTCATTTGGAAGAAAGAATTGTCCATATGTTATTTATGAGTCTTGGGGGGTCTGGTTTCACTATAATATTGTACCTACATGATTTATTGCAATGGAAGAATAGAAAGAGCAATAGTAAAAATATATGTAACAAGCAAACAGAAGTTTCACTGTTTCAATACAGTTTCTATGCCTAAAAGGGACAGGGAAGTTATGGATGTCACTGTGCCATTAATAGTTCTCTTGCCTAATCAGCAGGGTTAGGAAGCTGTCGTTCAATTGCTTTCCTTTATACTATCTTGACATGTGGTTTTTGAGAAGAAAGTTTATTTAATTCTGTTCTTATTTGACTAACTTATAATTAATAACTGCAATTTTGTTATTTATCAAGCTTAGAATGGTGGATGTTACTGGTTGTATATTAATGATGAAATCTTATCTCTAAAACATACAAAAAGTTGTCCAAAGCCAGGTGGATCTGATTCCAAAGACCATGTTCTTACCATGGGACCATACTTGCTGTCTTCAAGCCTCTTTTACATACAGAGTTCCTTTCACTCTGAATGATTACCAACTTAAATTATCTGGTCAAGTCTTTTTTAGAAAACAATATAATTTTGAAGTTCACTGGCACCTTAAAGATTTCTAGACCAAAATCCCATTCAACTCAAGAATAACATTTTTATTTTACCTGAAGTATGTTCTTTCATTTTTAATCTAAGCATGCCACAAAATAGGAAGTACAATATTTCAAGAGAAAGCATTGTACTAAGCAGAAATCATTATTTCATTAAGTATCCCTCTTTTCGTGGTTCTGCTTTGTGGCACTATTTAGAAAAAAAATCCTTCTTGTACATAACCTGTAAAACATTAGGCAATGCCTATATCATGCCTTTTCTGTGTTAAACATCTTTAATCTCTCAAGACACTCCTGTGCCAAGAGAGCACTAGGGAATCTTCTGTTCAGGCCAGAGGGCATATAAGTCATTTGCCAAGTAGAACCTTTCCTTTACCTGGAAAACAGGAGTTTTATCAAATATTGTAAAAGTAATTTATCAAAATTAAGACAAATGAAGGAAAGAAATAGAAGCATGTCATGTTCTTCCAAGCTCTTATATCCTGATTCTGTCCAGATAAATTGTATATAATTGCTATTTTGTAACTTTCATAGTCTTGAATAGAGGAAGCCCACTTTTATCAGGGTCCTAAATTAAGAAAGATGTAAATGCATATCATTCTCATTCATCTGGGCCAAGTCATCTAAGTCTTGTGGAAGTAGGGAAAGGCCATATCCATAGATCCTGGCTCCGGATGAGTTGGAATCTATTCTCTCTGGTGTATAAAGAGAACCAATTAATTAGTACTTGGCCTTGGGCCAAAATACTCTAAATAGTAACTATAGAACATAATGTCCAAACCTTTGTCATCTGGTCCTACAGTTCTGAAAATTCTCTAGTTTGTTAATTGTTTGTTATATTTCTTGCTATATTTTTGCTAATAGAAAATCCATCTAGTCATAAACCATCTCCAAGTCTCTATCTTAGAATGTAACTATAAATTATAAGAAAAGAAACTTCATTTTTCATGCATCCCAGAGATACTTACATGGTTTTCTTTGTACTAGAATTTCCCTTCCCTTTGTGCTAGAATTTTCCCTTCGCTTCTCTGGTAGAAAGGCTGAGGGACAAGTCATGATTTTGAAGGAACTTCAGGATAGTGACAGAATGGGTAAATGAGTTTTATTCTCCAAGAAAAAGGGAACAATTAGATCTAACAATGAAACGGAGAGTTAAGGGGGACCAGCCACAGATGAATCTAATTAGGGCAGTATAACTCTGAGTCATGTCCAGAGATGGAATTTAGAGGTAAACCCAGTGCTCAGAGACACAGGGTATATAGGACTTTAGTAGCAATAGGTCAAGTAGCAAGGGCACCACCATAGGCAACACTGTGTTTAGGATAGAGGGTACTACTGCCTATGATTAGGTATTCTCTAGTGTTGCTAGAGGAAGCTGGACAGTCTGGATTCTGTATATTTGGGAAACTCAGGATAAGAAAAGATCTCTGACCTGAAGTACTTCTTTGAACCCTTCCTCACATGAATGACTCTAGAAGAAGACTTTTTAACTACATACATAACTATATACACACATGCATCATTATGTACTTACCTATACATACATACAGAGAAGACAGTATCTAAGTGTGTGTGTGTGTGTGTGTGTGTGTGTGTGTGTGTGTAACTTCTTAGGTTATCTAGATCATGTAAAACTATTATGTGAACTCTCAGTTCCTGCTCTCAATGTCTACTTATAATATTTTAAAACTTTGGTTTCCTTTAAGGATTATGTGTGCAAATACATTTCCTAAGCCCAACTGAAAATATTACCAAGCATGGAAGGCCATGTTCATTATGCCTTTGGACATAATTTATATCATTTTTACAAAGAGTGAAAACAAAATAACACAGTAACAACAAAAGGAACAAAAAAAAAAAAAAACATTACTACCTTGTTTGATCAGGTTAGTTTCCTAAGATTTTCATAGCAAAGTATCACAAACTGCATGGCTTAAAACAATAGAAATTTTTTTTCTGGAGGTCAAAAGTCCAAAATCAAGATACCACCCAGGCTATGCTACATGTAAAATCTGTTGGAGAGGATCCTTTCTTGCTTCTTTCTAGTTTCTGATGATTTTTTTTGGCAATTCTTGATGTTGCTTAGCTTGCATTTGCAACAATTCAATCTCTGCCTCTGTCATCACATGGCATTCCTTTGTGTGTCTGTGTCCATTTTTTTTTTCTCTTCTTACAAGGGCACTGGTCATGTTGTATTAAGTCCCCATCCTGCTTCCGCATGACTTCATCTTAACTGATTAATTTGTAATGATCCTGTTTACAATAAAGTCACATTCCAAGGTATGGGGTTTTGGACTTAACATATCATTTTAGGGGTCACATACCAACCCAAACACTGATCTTGTCTCAGGTTGGCTAGTTTATACTGTAGTAACAAAGCCCAAGATACATGTGGCTTACAATAACAACTACTTCTATTTTGTTCATGCCAAAAGATGATATTCTGCTTATTTTACTCACTTCGGAATCCAGGCTAATGGAGTAGTAAACATCTCAAAAGTTGCCAGTCACTGTTCCAGAGAAAAAAGAGCATGGCAGGGTCTCACAGTTGGTTGTTGAATATTCATCATCCCAAGGGAGCCAGGAGTGTAGTTCTACCATTTGACCAGAAGGCAGTAGGATCAGAACACCACTAATGTCAGATGCTTTCAGCCACAAGGAACAGAAAACATAGCTAATTTTGGCTGAAATCTCAAGGTCATTTTTGTTACTTAGAAAGATTTTTAGTGATTAGAAGTCATGGGATTGATTTGTTCACTTTATTGATCAATAACCCAGGAGTCTATCTATATATCTATATCTCTATAAACCTGTCTCTCCCTCCTCTCCCCTCTTCCCTACTACTCTCCTCTCCCCCACCCTCTGTCTCTCTCCCTCAATTTCTCACCCCCCCTCCCCTTCCCCCACTTTCTCTCTTTCTCACCCTCTCTCTCTCTGTCCTTCCAGGGCTAGGTTATAGGTCTGTTTCTTAACCAGTTATCACCACAGGTGACCTAGGTTGCCATAGTTAGCTTGGACCCATCCTGATATATTCCTCAAGGCCAAGGATGTGCCCACTAAAATTAAATTGGTAGTATTTGCAAGAACAGAGTGAGTGAATTTGTGAATTGTGTAGAATAGGAACAACTGTTTGTCACAAACAATGATGAAGTTCAGATTTAACCATTTGAAAGCATGTGCAGTGGATGGATAGCTGGGTAAAAAATAATTTTTCTTAACTTGAATTTTTTAGATTAATAAATAAGTAAAATTTGGATATGGGCTTTAATTGACTGATATACCAATTCAATTTTATTAATGTGTTTATTAATTTTTCACCAAATAGTAATGATAATAATAATTATAATATCATCCATGTGCTTAATATTTATTATGTATAATATTATATACTTTTTTTGTTTCTCAGAACAAAAAAATGTCATGATGAAGTTAGGGAATGGGAATTATCATTTACCTTTATTTTAAAAATAAGAAAACAAACATGAGAGAGACTGCTATGGTTAGGACTGAGTTTGGAATTTCCTAACCCAAACCATGTATTTTCCACTATTCCCTCATGCCTCTTCTTCTTCTGTGTTGTATCCATTTTTATATAATGGATATTATGAAAATAACCCCCCTGGGACCAATTATATATCCCATGTGGTTAATCTTTACATTTCTCTTGAACCAAAGCACAACTAAAATTACAGACTACTATCTTGGAAATAATTAAAATTTCAAGGAAATAAACTCTATCAAATATCTTTTGTGTTCCAAATTAGACCGTAAGATTAGATACCAAATAACAATATATAGAGACATTAAAATATGTCTGATTTCATTAGATTTTATATCAAAAAGTCTGATCTTTAAAAAATATATATCTACATATATTTGTGTGATGTGACTAGCCCCTAAACCATCATTATAAAGAGCTTTAGCATTTTCTTTAGAAATGCCATGGTTATCACAGTCACTCAAGGGTGACTCCACACTTTTGATTGTTCAGGATTGCAACAAAAGCAATTCTAACTCCAATAGGATTTTATCATGCTGAGGAATCTCAAGGCATTTTGAAATTATATTAAAAATAAAATGTGAGTCAAACTTGAAATGTTTGTAATTCATGAAAGGTTGACGAGCAGGTCTCAGCACCAGCATCATGATCAATGTTAAGTGCTTGCCTGTGGGGATTGTGGCATCATTGCTAGATACCCGGGACCGTCATGTCATACAAAACAGAGACAGCATGTGTCCCTGCTTGACAGATGCTGATAAAATGGTGACAAGAATAACAAGTGACTAAAGAGATTGTTATGCCAAAATCCTCTGTCTGGGACTGCACAAAATGGTATAAACATCAGCTGTAGTGGTACGTGATTCCCCCACCCTCAAACCAATAGACACTGTCATGCCCTGCAGACACAGAAAAGCGGTACTGAAAGACAGAAATTCCAGACCCTGCCAAAAGAGAAGATGGGTAGTTAGTAGAGGTGTTAATGGCATCAGGGCCAATATATAGGAGTAGCATCAAAAAGATAGAGTGTCGGAGCTAGAGAAGCAGGTTAGTTAAGAATAAAGATCTTGACACATGTCAGCAAAAAGTTGACAGGAAATAAGATACGCATAAAGCAATTCAATGTATGTCATGAATTCTGCACACCTGCTCAAAATGTGTCTTCCTGAATGGTTGGCTCAGTCATGGCTTTACTCACAGTAAACCCTAAATAATCATGTGTTGAATGAATAAAAAGTTGGTCTTTAAAGGAAATCAATTGTGTGAAATTGTGTAGCAATTATAGAATTTATGACTATTTTTATTTCTTTTCTTTTTTCCTTTGGTTTACTGTCCTTGTTTACTGGATAATCAAGGAGAAAAGAGGCCATATTTTAGTGGCTATGACCTCAGTGCAAAGACTAGCGCATTTTAGGTAGAGCAAAGCCAGAGGGCATAAGTAGACATTACTTCTGAGTAACCAATAAGCAATGTTTACTAAAAGGAAAGAAAGAGGCCTGTTGGATGACAAGGATAAAGATGGTTAGCACAGATCTTGCCAGCTGCAGTCTCAGGTGGAGTCTAGACTGAGAAAGGGGCTAATTTACACCTTGAATTGCTCCAGGACTGCAGCAGTGTTTGCCTGATGGCCACAGTGGGGACCACTGACAACCTCTGGCTGCCAAGACCAAATGTTCCTCCCCATGGGATCTCTGCATGGATGGCCTTGCCATCCTAAGCCCCACTGATCTCCTTTTCTTTCTCTGTTTTTCTTTCTTTCTTTCTTTCTTTCTTTCTTTCTTTCTTTCTTTCCCCCATCACTTGAAAATCTTCTACTGTCTAGGTTGAGATGATTGTTCCTATCTATCAAGATTTTACCACCTTGCAGTCTTGACTCCTTTTTTTTATTCTTTATTTATTTATTGATGGAGAGAGACAGAGCATGAGCAAGGGAGGAACAGAGAGAAAGGGAGACACAGAATCTGAAGCAGGCTCCAGGCTCTGAGCTGTCTACACAGAGCCCATTGCAGGGCTCGAACTCACAAACTGTGAGATCATGACCTGAGCCGAAGTCAGACGCTTAACCAACTGAGCCACCCAGGCGCGCCTGCAGCCATGACTCTTGAAGCTAAAACTTGTTCTCTATATTGCTGCTTTATCATCTTTTTCTCCATGGTATGGAGTATCTCAGATTCAACCTATTTTAGGGAGAGTCAGGGAGGGGGATCAAGGTAAAAAGAATTTAAACATTTTTCCTTGCCTTTTCTAATAGCTTATTTCTCTCATTCATCACACTCTAGCCACACTAGCCTATCTTCATGTTCTTAAATATTTCAATCCCTTAGAACCAAGCACCTTCACACATTCTGTTCTGACTTCATAGACTGCTCTTCCTTTCCCCCAACAAAGCTGATACTTCTCTTCCAAGTGTCAGCTGCAATGTCATCCCTTTAAAGAAAAACCTTTCCAGACTATGCAACTTGAAGTAGATTATGCCTTCCTGATTGCTCGCTCTTTTTCATAGCACTCTTTTTCTTCTTATATAACATTTATTACAGTTTTCAATCAGATGAGTCCATGTACTTAATAACATAAGGCATTTTCCCCTTGTTACGATATATTCCATGAGGTTAGGGACTAGAAACTATGTTGGTCTTGTTCAATACTTTATAATCTGAGCCTGGGACAAGTGGATGATTAATAAATAGTTGGTGAAAAAACACACAACAAACAGATTTATCTGATATCCAATCTCCCCTTCTCTCTTACTAACATAACCCCAGTTTTGTTTCATTTTGTGTTTTGAGATTCTGCTATTTATTATGTGCCCAGTTACTGTACTTATTTCTCAGTACTCCCTTATATGAAAATCACAGCGCTCAGTTTTGTCCAATTTAATGTAAGTCAAATTAGACTGCAAAGGGTCAGTTTCAGTCTTGTGTATTTCTCTTTTGCCCACTATTTGTCCACTGGAACGTGGATATAATTTCTCAAGGAGTGTCTGTTAAGTGTCAGACTCTTGATTTTGGCTCAGGTCATGATCTCACAGTTCGTGAGATAGAGTCCTATGTCAGGCTCCATGCTGTCAGCCTGCAGCCTGCTTAGGATTCTCTCTCTCCCTTTGTCTCTTTGCCCCTCCCCCGCTTGCACTAGCATGTGCATTCTCTCTCTCCCTGTCTGTCTGTCTCTGTCATTCTCTCTAAAAAATAATGTACATTTAAAAAATAATAATTTCTTAAAGAGGAGAAACCATCATAAAAGCATGAGTGAAAAAACCACATGCTAAGGATAATAGAGCAAAAAGCTCATAGAGCATTAAGTCCTTCATGGTTTCCTTGAGCACTCACTCAAGGCTTGGGCTCTGTCTCTGGAGTTCTTCATACATGAGAAAAGTCAACCTTTACTTGCTTAAGCGAGTACAGTGAGGTTTCTGTTACATGCAATCCGAAGTCAAATGTGATTTTAAGAACATCACTCCATATCTAGAGGTCCTAATTTAACAGTTTTGCCATTGGATTAGACAGTTTCTAAGATCAGCATTTCTAACATAGATTTTCCCTTAAAATGAAAACGTAATTTAACTAAACATTGGCATACCTTTGAATTTAAACTACTCCTTTAGTTTTGAAAAACAATGTGATATGTGACTTTTTGAATAGCTATGTATAAGACAACATGCCAGATGGCTTAATTAACAATGAAATTTCTTTTTAAAATATGCATGTTATACATTTCTCCCATTTTCCACATTTTCCTTGCATTTTTCAAGTATCAACAGGTCATTAATGTAAATTATTATAATTAAGTATTCATGCAAAGACTAAAAGGAACAGTTTAAAATTGACTTTTATGCAAATACCAGTTTCTTTTTTTTAATGTTTTTAACTTTGTTTTGAGAGAGAGAGAAAGAGGGGGGCAGAGGGGGCAGAGAGAGAGGAGGAGAGAGAGAGAAAGAGAGAGAGAGAGACAGAGAGAGAGACAGAGAGAGAAAGAGAATCAAAGCAGACTCCACACTGTCAGCACAAAGCCATGTATGGCTCAAACTCACAAACGGTGAGAGCATGACCTGAGCTGAAATCAAGATTCAGCTGCTTAAGTGACTGAGCCACCCAGGTGCCCCCAAATACCATTTTCTTAAGCAAATTATACTGAAGACCAACTAGAGGTGGGGCAGACATGCAAAATTTGAGGCAGTGGTTCCAAAATGCTGATTTAAGTATCAGTGCTAACCAAGGTATAGTTGAATAACTTGGGTAACTTTACAGTCCCATCCCACACCCCAATGTGAAGTAAAAATTTAACCTTGCTCAAAGAATTCAACTTTTGCCTTTGGCTTCTGGGAGATAATGTCTAAGCACTTGGAATGTCATGTCTGATAGGGGTCTTTCTTTGTCTGTAGAGCTTGAGCCCATTTGATAATAATAAATTGATTTAGGGTGAGGATTTTGGGTGTTAAATATTACCTGATCTCCTGAGGGTCTGGAAACAAATCAGCCATGTGGCTAGTCAACCTTACCTATTTGATGGAACTACAATAAAGATTCTGGACAGTGAGCTTACCTGGTTGACAGTAGTAATCTATGTGTATTCTCATACCTCATTGTCAATAATAGTTAATGCTGTCTCTGACTCCGTGGGGAGAGAAATATAGAAGTTCCATGTTTGGAGTTCTTCTAGGCTGTGCCCCATGCATCTCTTCCCTTGGTTGATTTTGGTATGTATCCTTTGTCTTTAATAAATCATACTGTGATTATAACAGTTTTCAATGAGTTCTGTGAGTCCTTCTATGAATTATCAAAATTTAGATTCATTTGGTGTTCTAAGGGAAGGTGGTCTCTGTGGACCATGTTCCCTAAATCTGTAGTTGCCTACTTATTGCATACCAAGCAATCTGATGTACTAGGTCTAAGCTGTTTATAGATACCCTGATTTGGAAACCATATTAGGAAATAAGTTGTGTTAAGTAATTAAGAAAGAGCCACTTTTATATTAATAATTTGTACTGTACATTTATTCTATTTATGTATCATGTTTGTGTGTCTGTGCATACAATGGTAGCTATGTGGATAATCACAATATTTTTTGTGATTAAGTAAGCTCAATGACAATCCTTCTTAGGAAAATCTTTGGTTTGATTAGGCAAAGTTATTAAAGGTGCTTGAATAAAGAAACCATTATTTTCCTTGTAACAATTTTAGAGAGAAAGAAAGAAAAAATTGTAGATAAAAATGTGATTTCAAACTTTACTAGCTTAACTACTTTATAACTTAGTTGTTGAGGTAATGGTTTAGAAATACAAAGTGTTAAATGTAAATCACAAATAAAAATACAAATAGTACTTACATGCATACAAATGCTATTTATGCTTCTTCTCTGACAATTCTGTTTCATTTCTGAAAGGGTTCCCATATTATCAAATTGCTCTGAGAACACATTCCTTTCTATTTTTGTTCTACTTCAGTAATGAATTTAAACTTAACCTATATTCTCGTTGTTGTAACCCAGCCTTGACATCCAAGCCTATTGTATAATTCCATCAGCAGGAAAGCAAAAAAGCCAGGGTAATGCATTCAAAGAATATTATCATTTATAATTACATGAAGAAAAGTAAATGATTTCCTTTCATTGGAGGGTAGAAATTATTTAAACTACTTTGCATGTTGCCTGCTGTCTTCCTGTTAGTTTATGCCAATAGGGGGCATTAGGGATGCTCTCAGAAAACAACAGAAAAGTAGTAGGAAAATAAGACAAGGAATGAAAGCAGCCAAAAATGGTTACTTATCTAGCCAGTCGCTACTATGGGAGCTAACCCTGCCTGGGGAATTCTGCAAATCAGTGCAGCACACAGTCTTCAGCATTATCTCAGAAAAGGACCAGTGAGCTGAAATATTTATTCAGCAACTCTTGTCAGTCATTGGTTGATGGCTATTGCTAGGAAACAATTTCCCAGCCTTTCTGACCAACTGTACTGGCACATAGAAAGATTTTTTTAGCTCTAGAGAAAGCCCTCAAGCAATTGGAGTTCAGTCCACCTTGTCTACAATAGCAAGACTTGAGAGGTATGGATAGGACATAAACAGTGTTTATCATATGGCTGATAGATATGTGGTACCAGGAATGATTGTAGGAAAACAAACTCAAAAAGATGGAGTTCTGTGGTTAGTTTAGCTATATTCTTGGCTTTGAATGCAATGGGAAATGATGCTTTAATAACACGTGGCATGCAATGGCATCATGGCTAATTGGAAAATCACTTAGGGTTTGTTGAAAACAAGTGCCTGTTAAAAAGGAAATGCCTGAGCAGACCATGCACCTTGTGCATGTTAATCTAAGGCAATAATGAAGTCTGAAAAGACTGGGGAGGTGAAATTGTTATTTCTGAATGCACTCAAGAGATAAAAGAAGGGAACAAATGTTAAGTTCAGTTCAGATCATGGTCAGAGACTCTGAACTTTTCCATGGTGGCCCTAAAATGCTGTCTCAGTTCTTGTAGTAGCAGGTCAACATAAAACAAAACAAAACAAAACAAAACAAAACAAAACAAACAAAAAAAACAGGCCCAAAAGTAATTTCACTAGTGGCAGAGTTATAATGGAAGTTGAATTCACAACCTTACCATGCTTCTTAAGTGAAAATAAGAGCACATTTTAGCACAGAGTGAGATCCAGAAGCTTAGAAGAGGGACATCTGTGTGTACTGAGATGAACTTGAGGATCCTCCTGAATCCATAAGTCTCTCTGAGATATTGCCAGGGTCTCATACCCGAGTCATACTAATTTGACAACAATATAATATCACTTAAATAAGTTTACAAAAGGGATGTTTTTCTCAGGACACACTCCAACTCTTTAGTGTTTCTAGACCTGTAACTACCATGAGATCTTCTGTTCCAGAGGGACAAGTGTCAAGCTTGACCTGAGATGAAATAGCTTATCCTCAAAAAAGGTGTAAGATATTACTAATTCATTTCAGTAGAAACTTGTGAAATATGGATAGGACTGAATGTCAAGGGAATCAATTCAAAGAGGATAGAATACATATTGGATCTTTATGCGTGTATCAACATGACTCTGTTTACCAAAATTCAGAATTATTATGTTCTCTCACACAATAGGAAACACTTCAAACATTTGCTTTGGTTGATTAGAAATTGGACTCAATAACAACTTAACTTTCAGTAAGCTTGAAATGCCAAAAGTTCCCTAGCCTAATCTAGGGAATGGGATAAAACACCCTAGGGAAATGGAAATAATGGAGTTGAGCTTTCATGTGTGAATGGCAAACATCATCCCCCAACAACACACACACACACACACACACACACACACACACACACACACACACACAAATATGCACTGTATCCCCAGAGAAAGCTCAGTGGACATTCTTTTTATGAAAATATTGTGAAAAAGCTTAGTGAGGGGGCATCACAGCCTCAAAGACATCTCTGGTAGCTATCCTTTGTAGGTTAGGAATGATAGTGGCAGGTGCCCTCACTGAGACTGGCTCTCTGACCTTGACACTGAAGTGCAGGGGTTAAATGCCAGCTATGAAACTCCAGACCTGGTGGGTCTGATTACTGTATTAGGCACCAAGAGTGTTTTTTTTTTTTTGACGTACATTGCTTTTTGCAATGTTTGACTGATCATGATGCCCCTAAAAATAAAATAGAAGTGGGGCGCCTGGGTGGCTCAGTCGGTTGAGCGTCCGACTTCAGCTCAGGTCACGATCTCACGGTCCGTGAGTTCGAGCCCCGTGTCGGGCTCTGGGCTGATGGCTCGGAGCCTGGAGCCTGCTTCCGGTTCTGTGTCTCCCTCTCTCTCTGCCCCTCCCCCGTTCATGCTCTGTCTCTCTCTGTTTCAAAAATAAATAAACGTTAAAAAAAAATTAAAAAAAAAATAAAATAGAAGAGTAACTTACTGGGCAAGAAAAGGTTAACTCAGCAGGCCTTTGTTGCTCAAATCCTGCACATTCCAAATAAACCTTATTTCAGGACTAGACCTTGGCTAGTTCCTGGGAAATAACCTCTGATCCCTTAGAATATTCTGCCTAAGAGTGTTTTTATATGCCTAAGGCTTTGGCCTTGTTACTTGACCAGTGAGTTTATCCTCACAGTGAGACATATGGTGAATGCTTGTTTTTGCTCTGAGGGCGGAGATGGAGTTGATCAGCTCAGGGCAGTCATGTGGGTGCTGCTTGCCTGTGACGGACCCTCAGTAAAAAGCCAGGACCCCAGGATTTGGGTGAGGTCTCCTATTTGGAGACACTTTACACCTGCTGTCACATACTGTTGCTGGGAAAATTAGGCATGTCCTCGTAAAACTCCACTGGAAGGGGGGCTCCTAAAGAAGCTTTTGTTGTTGTTGTTGTTGTTGTTTCTCCTGGGCTTGACTCAGGCATCTTTTCTCTTTGCTGATTTGGATCTTGAACCTTTCTCTGTAATAAATCATAGCCCTGAATGTAACAGCTATATAACAGCTTTTCTGAGTTTTTTTTTTATCAGAAAGATTGTTTTATCTGATTATTCTTCAGATATCACACTCACTGTAAATTGTCTATTTGAATGAACTAGATCTCGGAACATTTTGTTATTTTATCAAAATTGTGGGAAATTGTCTACCTATAACATACCCCACAATTTATACCTTATTTCTCTGTTTATATGTTTGGAATAAATTCAGATACATAGTCTCTTGACATTTTTTTTATCCCCATCTAATTGCTAAATTTATGGCCACACTTACTTAGCTTCACACAAAAGTTTGCAGTTTGTTTTTGTTCTAGAAAAATTATTAATCGATTTTATACCAGCGTAGACTATGGCCTGTATCCAGCGCCAATATCTATTCAGAAGGAAAAAAACCTCAGTTAATCACAAACATCTTGGTTTTGTTTGCTGAATGTCATGGTGACAATTCTTTGCTAAAACACTTTTATTCTACTTCTTTTTTTAAAAATTTAATGTTTATTTACTTTTGACAGACAGAGAGAGACAGAGTGCAAGCTGGGGAGGGGCAAAAAGAAAGGGAGACACAGAATCTGAAGCAGGCTCCAGGCTCTGAGCTGTCGGCACAGAGCCCAACACAGGACTCAAACCCACAAACTGTGATATCATGACCTGAGCTGAAGTCAGATGCTTTCCTGACTGAGCCACCCAGGTGCCCCCTGTTCTACTTCTTAAACCCAAAACCCAAAAAAGAAAACCTTTCATCATTCTATCATCAATTAATCACAGTTAACTGATACATAAAATTAAAGACTTTCCCTTAGGGATGAAGGAAAGCCTAGCTTCAAATAATATGACCTTCTGAAATATCCAGTGTGAACAGTGAAGTGTTATTCTCTATGAGTCAGAGAGACTGTAATCTCTGTTTGAAAGGAAATTAAATGTGATTATTTACCTGAGAATAAATTTCATGCTGTATGTCATTTAAAATCAACATGTGTTTAATTTTGATGCTATATAGCTTTCTCTTTACATCATTTACTCTAAATTCCAAAGAACATGTGCATACTTTTTGTTGTCTGCTGCAGACATCTTGTGAATGCCATTCTTCAACTAACAGGAGTAATAAAGAAAAGGCCAACTTCAAGTTGCCTATTATTGTTACCCATCCCCACAGATCAGGAAGTACATAAACTGATTTCCTTTCCCCACAAGTCAGCCTGCAGATCTTCATTACAAGCTACAGTGAAACCGAGAACATTTTTGCCTCAGCTTTTCCTTTCTGTTAGGAAGGAAGTCCCTCCAGCAATCACTTATTCTTGACACTACGGCCAGAGCTTTGTCACCAGCCCATGTGGTGCAGGGGAGGTGGAGAAGACAGTTATTTGACATGTGCAGCCTCTATCATGGGAGAAGTGCCAGGAGGAAACCAAGGATGTGTGTGCACATGCACACATGCAGGGTTGACATATAGATTAGCTGGTGGTGAAGCAACCTATAGTGTTTCCCACACCCCTACTCACTTTTTAATCAGCATGTATCTTGATTCTGTCCCTGGCCCTGCAACCCTCTCTCTTTAAAACAAATCCCAGATCTGTAAGCTGCACGACAGTCTCCAGTTATCATATTTGATATCTGAGCAGTATTTGACAAAATTGACCATTTTTTTAAATTACCAAGACACTTTTATTTATTTTTTTTTGTTTCTACACATTGCCAGTTTCCTTCTGTCTTTGGGTTCCTGTGCTAACCTCCTTTATATTAGTTATTAAATGAGAAATTTCCTTTGGCCACTTCCTATGTCCTTATTGGTTAGCTTTTCCTGGGAAATCTCTAATGCTTTATTTTCTATATGTCAATGGCTTCCTAATGTATATATCTGAGTCAACATGTTCTTTTGAGTTCCAAATCGATATATTCAAATCCGTACTCAACATCTTACCTCAAAAAATCCTACAGAAACTCCAACTCAACACATGTAAAAATAAATGTGTTATTTTCCCCAAATCTTAAATACCAACCCAGTTGCTCAAACAAGAAACAAAAATATCATCCTTCACTCTTATCTGTTTCTCACCTCCCACATACAATCAAATGTCAGACCTGTCAGAATGGCTAAAATGAACAACTCAGGAAATAACAGATGTTGGTGAGAGTGCAGAGAAAGGGGAGCCCTTTTGCACTTCTGGTGGGAATGGAAACTGATGCAGCCACTCTGGAAAACAATATGGAGGCTTAAAAAAAACAATATAATTACCATATGATCCAGTAATTCAATTACTGGGCATTTACCACCCCCCCAATGAAAACACTAATTTGGAAAGATGTATTCACCCCTATATTTATTGCAACATTATTTATAATATCCAATATATCGAAGCAACCCAAGTGTCCACCCATAAATGAATGGATAAAAGATGTTGTATGTGTATATATGCTGTGGAATATTATTCAACCACAAAAAATATTGAGATCATGTCATTTACAACATGGATGGACCTAGAAGGTATAATGCTAAGTAAAATAAGACAGAGAAAGACAAATACCATATGATATAACTGATTTGTGGAATTTAAGAAAGAAAACAAATGAACAAAGAAAAAATAAAAACACAGATTCTTAAATAAAGAGAACAAAGTGGTGGTTGTCAGAGGGGAGATAGGTAGGGGGATGAATGTATAGTATGGCTGAAACATAATATTGTACAGCTGAAACTAATGTAACACTTCATTTCCTTCTGTTCCTCTTCAGTTCTGTATTCTTTTAACAATTTCATGATCTCCAAATATTTTGGTCTTTATAATGACCACTGCCCCAATTACCAGCACCACCTCTTTAGTTAACCCCTTCCAAATGTCCAGTCTCAGATTGAATATTTTCTGATAAATTAAACCTTCATAAAAGTACTAATTTTAATATATTCATCAGGTACCTACCTCAGTAGAACTCACTCTGCACTCCTCTTTCAAAACACCTCTTTGTGCTTTTAAGAACTCCTAAAATATCTATTTTCCTCAGTGGGCTATCAGTTTATCACATAATCACCCCAAACTTCTTTGTTCTTTTCCAACTTGTGAAAAAATAAAACTTACTTCTCCATCTTTACATGAAGAAAGAACTCAGGAAATTTAAAGCCCGTCAAAATATACCACATGATTCACCATGACCGGTACCTTGTTATCTTGCTCATTACTCTGTTCCTAGTATCTTCTGTAGTAAGTGGTTCAAAGCATAGCTTTGTTCAGGGTGTGTTCTAAAAGTGTTTATGTGAGGAAACTTGACTGAAAAAGGTGGAGTTTTTTTTTCCTACTGGTCCATCCCAGATCCTTAAACCCTGAACCTCAGTAATTGTCAGGCAAGTTCCTTGGTCCCATTTCAACTTCCCTGTGAAAAGCTCTTTTAAGTGGTTTACCAGAAAGCTCTATAGCTGACCTGCTCAACCACCCCCACCTAGCCCACTGTCCTGTGTAGCCACCCACACTTTCCTCCTCACCCCTAACTCCACATTTCATATGTTGTCTCATTCTCTGTGTGTCCTGCTTGCTAATATCAAAAATGTTTATTCATTAATTGATAAATTAATCTATTATAAAATGTTAAAATGTAGTAGTTTGATGTATCCCATAAATATATGCTTTTGAAATACAACAGAATCTTGTTAGTTTCATGATGTGTGGGGTAATGCATGTGGGTTAATTAAAGTCTCTGTTTCCATATATAAATATATATGGAATAACAAGAGTAGCCTTTTTCAACTACTTTTGCTTATATATCCTTAGTTAGAAGTACATCATATACTCTATCTAAAAGGGAATTTAGGAAATGTAGGATTTTTGTTGCTCCTTATTTGGGGGTTTGGATCTGGGACTCCCAATTTTCTAATAAAACAGATGTTATGGGATGAATTGTGTTCCCCCAAAATTCATGTTGAAGTCCCAAACCCCAACTCTCAGTGGTACCTCTCAGTTGTAACCATATTTGAAGGACTTTGAAGAGGTGACTAAATTAAAATAAAACAGTTAGGGTGAGGCCCTAATCCAATCTCACTGGTGCCCTTAGAAAAGGATAAGAGACACCAAGCGGTCATGTACAGAGGAAGACCATATGAAAAGACAGCAAGAGGGAAACCATCTTTATGTTCCAGGTACATTTCTAAATCCTTCTGGTTTGGAACCAGAGGTCTCATTAAGGGTGCTCATCTAAATGGAGATAATAACAGTATTTACCTTATTGAACAGGTGATATGATGATGAAATAAAATAAGATTTATACATTTCTTAACACAGTGTCTGCTTTTAGTAAGTTCTCCATCAAAGTTCTATACTTGCTATAACTTTCAATATCATAGTCAATTCTTTCATGAGTTTTTCCTTTCCTTGAACACAGTGATCAAACTTTCTGAAATCTCTTATTAAAATCCACACACACCGTATTTCTCTCTCATACCTCTTTAATCTGCCTATCATTTTATTTCTTTGCAGAAAAGAGTTGATGGAAGTTGTTCTTATTTGAAGTAAATAAATCCATTTGATTGAGGACATTTTACAGACACCTTCAATAAGATAAATGCCCTTCATGTTAGCTTCAATTAATTCTTTGTTTAACTATTATCTCACAGCAAGAAGGAAATAAAAGTAAGTTTTCAAAAATTTAAAAGGCAAGCAGAAGGAGTAACATGTCATTTTCCAGAAAAATAGCAACCAGTGACAGATTTGCAATCTGAACCTGAGGTTAGTGCTTAACAGCGGTTGTTGGAATTGGAAATACCAGCTGCTTCTATTTCTGCAGCCACTTGAGAGAGCAGATACAAAGGATGGTACCAAATAGAGTTGGGGGCATTGAAGTGACAATCAAACACACGGCAGAAACAAATGGAAGAAAGTGATACTGTGGTCTCGAGGAAGACGCAGTTCATCCATCACGTAACCAGTTGTTCTTTCCAGCTTGTGAAAAGATGAAACTCACTTCTCTGTCTTCACATAGGGAAACAACTCAGGAAATTCAAAAGCCCCAAACTACACCACATGGCTGAACATAACCTTACAGAAAACACTTCAAAAATATGAAGAAAGTAATTAGAGCTAAAAATTTCATTTAAATAACTGTTATCTGATTAATCATTTCAATTTACTTCAAGTAGGTTTGTTTTTGTTTTTGCTTTGCGTACTAGGCACTTACTACTTTTATATTCCACTAGTTCAGATGCCCTAAGATTTACTTATTATTTTCTAAAACTATGGGAGTGTTTGAAAATAATTCTAATTCCCTAAAGTAGTTATTTATGGAACTTGTTGTATGAGTCACCTCTTATATGTTGGTTTCAACCATGTCACCTCCACCTGACTTACGTTTCATGTGTTGCTGGTGTAATTACCAGCTCTGTGTGGACGTTGCCCAACTTTGTGCCAGCAAACCAACTTGATAGAGTCTCTCCTGATTCCCTTGCCTCCCGCCCCACACCTCGCACACCCTGATTCCCATGTTGAGGCTGTTCCACTAACTCTTAGGCAAGCTGTACAATAGAACTTGAAAAGATGAGCATTTATCTGTGTGGCTCAGGGACACAGAAACTGAAGGTGGGCCAGAAAGAGCTCTATAGTTTGTGAATTTCTGCTCTAAACCTATGAAAAGTGATTTTTTTTCTATTTATATTATACTCCAATAAGAAGCTTTAAAAATGCATCTCTTTTAAAGGCTATCAGGATAGTATTTAATTAAAATACTACAGATGTATTTTTACAGAGACAATACTTCAAATCCAGGCTGATAACCAACAAAACGGCCAGTATGCATTCTGATTTGTTAACCCTTCTGGGTTAGTATTATTAAACATTTTGAATATCACTCCTGATATCTTCTTTTAAACAGTTTTATTGCTGTATAATTTACACATCATAAATAAATAAAATATAATATTCAGTGATTTTAATATATTGCTTTATTATTTTTTTCACTTGTGATAAAACATATGTAACAAAGTTGACCATATTAAACATGAAGTATACAATGCAGTGGCGTTAACTACTTCACGTTGCTATGCAACCATCATCTCTATTTCTAAAACTTCATCAACCCAGACACTCTGTAACTATTAAGCAGTAAATTCCAATTCCTGATAACTTCTAGTCTACTTTCTGTCTCTGAACTAGCCTATTTTCAGTATTTCATATAAATGAAATCATATCATATTCTTCCTTTCATGTCTGGTTTATTTCAGTTACATAGTGTTTTCAAGGTTTGTGTGTATAGCATGTGTCAAACTTCATTCTTTTTATAGCTGAATAATATTCCATTATATGGGTACACAATTTATTTACCCATTCATATGTTGATGGGCACTTGGGGATTTTTCCACTTTTTGGCTACTGTGAATCACTGCAATGAACATTGGCATACAAGCGTCTATGAAGTGATGTCTCATTGTAGTTTGGATCACCCTAATATCTTCAACCACAACGTAAACATATTTGTTAAGTGCTTACTAGGTTCCTAGCATTGTGCTAGACCTTTTATGTATAGTACCCCTTTTAATCCTGATAGTAACTAAATCAGATCAGTTTTATAACATTGATTTGACACATTGATGACTTGACTCTTCATCAAGTTAAATAATTCGCAAAAGTCCATATAACCAGTGAGTAGAATAACTGAGATTCAAATCCAGGTCAGTGCTGAGAGTGCCTCTATGATAAGAGAGACATAGAAATCGTACAATAAGAACAAAATATCTCTAGTTCCACATATATCAGAGACTCAGAATTGGAAGAGATTCTCTAAATCTAACTCTCTAAAATCAATTTGCGTGTGCTAGTGTATGTACATTTTACCAATTTATATATAAACCGGTTTGTATAAAAATTAATTCATGTTATAACTGCACCTGCCAAATAATCAATTCATAGAAATTTTAAATGAACAGAAAAGATATTCGCCCTCACTGCTACCCTCTGTCATACACCCAAGAGATGAACATAACACCTGAGAGATTAACAATTCTTTTTTTAATGTTTATTTATTTTAAAGATAGAGAGGGCATAAATGGGAGCCTGGGGGAAAGAGAGAGAGAGAGAGAGAGAGAGAGAGAGAGAGAGAGAGAGAGAGAGAATCCCAAGCAGGCTCTGCACTGTCAGCTCAGAGCCCAACATGGAGCTCGAATCACAAACCATGAGATCACGACCTGAGCTAAAACCAAGAGTGGGACACTTAACCAACTGAGCCACCCATGTGCCCCAAGATGAACCATTCTCATACGAATTATTCTATTGGCTAACAGTATAATTCCAAATGTTATATTGATATATATGATTCTTGATTGTATTGATTCCACTAAAATATTTATTGATTCTCCACAGACCACTTATTGGCTATATCATTAATTCTTCTGTCATGTACCTTTCTAGCCGTATATAGTATACTTAAATATCCTTGTAGTTATTTGGATTTTTTTAAATTAAAGTGTAGTTGACACACATGTTACATTAGTTTCAGGTATGAAACATAGTGATCAACAAGTCTATATGTCATGCTATGCTCACCGCAAGTGTAGCTACCATCTGTCACTATACAACTCTATTTCAAAACCATTGACTATACTCCATATGCTATATCTTTCATTCCCATGTCTTATTAATTCATAACTGGAAACATGTACACTCCATTCCCTTTCACACATTTTGCCCATCTCTCCACCCACCCCCCCAACTCCTGGCAACCATTAGTTTGTTCTCTATATTTATGTTTTTTGTTTGCGTGTTTTTTTTAAGATTCCATATATAAATGAAATCATGTGATATTTGTCTTTTTCTGTCTTGACTCATTTAACTTAGCATAATACCCACTAAGTCCATCCATGTTGTTGCAAATGGCAAGATCTCATTCTTTTTATGGCTGAGTAATATCTCAGAGCGTGTGTGTATGTGTGTGTGTGTGTGTGTGTGTGTGTGTGTGTGTACACACACGTCTTCTTTATCCACTTATCTGTCAATGGACACTTAAGTTACTTCTATATCTAAGGTATGTAAATAATGCCACAATAAACATAGGGGTGAATATATATTTTCAAATTAGTGTTTTCATTTTCTTTGGGTAAACACCTAGTAGTGAAATTACTGAATCGTATGATAATTCTGTTCTTAATTTTTTATGAAACCTCCATCCTGACATCCACAATGGCTATACCAGTTTACAATCACACCAACAGGGCAAGAGGGTTCCTTTTTCTCCACATCCTCTCTGACACTTGTTACTTCTTGTGTTTTATATTTTGGCCATTCTGACAAATGTGAGATGATAGCTCATTGTGGTTTCAATTTGCATTTCCCTGATGATCAGTGATGTCGAGCATCTTTTCATATGTCTGTTAGCCATCTGTATATCTTCTTTAGAAAAAAAAATGTTTATTAGGGTTCTCTGCCATTTTTTTACGTTTTTTTTTTTGAGAGACATAGACAGAGCACAAGTTGGGGAGGGGCAGAGAGAGAAGGAGACACAGAATCTGAAGCAGGCTCCAGGCTTTGAGCTATCAGCACAGAGCCCGACGTGGGGCTCGAACTCACAAACCATGAGATCATGCTCTGAGCTGAAGTCGGACTCTTAACCAACTGAGCCACCCAGGTGCCCCACTGCCATTTTTAGTCAGATTTTTTTGTCAAATTACAGCAAAGAAGGCAAGAATATACAATGGAGAAAAGATAACCTTTTCAATAAATGATGCTGTGAAACTTGACAGCTACATGCAAAAGAAGGAAACTGGACCATTTTCTTACACCGTCCACAAAAATAAAGTCAGAATGGATTAAAGATCTAAATGTGAGACATGAAACCATAATACTGCTGGAAAAAAAAATACAGGCAGTGATTTCTTTGACATTGGCTTTAGCAACATTTTTCTAGATATGTCTAAGGCAAGGGAAACAAAAGCAAAACTAAACTATTGGGACTACACCAAAGTAAAAAGCCTTTGTACTTTTCAGGAAACCGTGAACAAAACAAAAATGCAACCTCCTGAATGGGATAAGATATTTGCAAATGATATATTCAACAAGGAGTTCGTATCCAGAATATATAAAGAAGTTATCAACTCAGCTCCTTCTACATTATTTCAATTTGAGTCTTCATTTAAGCTGAGGGCTGTGGGGTTTCTACTCACAACCTTCTATAATTCCTAACATAACATTGCTTTTACATCACCAGGTCATGCAGCTGTAATTCTTACTTGTGTTTTGTCTATAAGTTAGTTCTACAAAACAGTAAGAACATTATGTAACTATTAAATTTACAGTCAAATAGGACTGTTAGAACTATATATTAAGAATACAATACAGGGGTGCCTGCCTGGGTGGCTCAGTTATTTGAGCATCCAACTCTTTTTTTTAATATGAAATTTATTGTCAAATTGATTTCCATACAACGTACCCACTGCTCATCCCAACAAGTGCCCTCCTCAATTCCCATCACCCACCCTCCCTTTCCTCCCACCATCCCCATCAACCCTCAGTTTATTCTCAGTTGTTAAGAGTCTCTTATGGTTTGGCTCCCTCCCTCTCTAATTTTTTTTCCCTTCCCCTCCCCCATGTTCTTTGGTCAAGTTTCTCAGGATCCACATAAGAGTGAAAACATATGGTATCTGTCTTTCTCTGTATGACTTATTTCACTTAGCGTGCACTCTCCAGTTCCATCCACGTTGCTACAAAAGGCTATATTTCATTCTTTCTCGTTGCCAAGTAGTATTCCATCATATATATAAACCACAATTTCTTTATCCATTCATCAGTTGATGGACATTTAGGTTCTTTCCATAATTTGGCTATTGTTGAAAGTGCTTCTATAAACATTGGGGTATAAGTGCCCCTGTGCATCAGCACTCCTGTATACCTTGGGTAAATTCCTAGCAGTGCTATTGCTGGGTCATAGGGTATATCTATTTTTAATTTTTTTGAGGAACCTCCACACTGTTTTCCAGAGTGGCTGCACCAGTTTGCATTCCCACCAACAGGAGCATCCAACTCTTGATTTCGGCTCAGGTCATGATCCTAGGGACATGGGATCGAGCCCCACATGACTCCGTGCTGATCGTGGAGCCTCCTAAAGACTCTCTCCCTCTCTCCTTGCTTCTCTCCCTCACTCACACACACACTCTCTCTTTCTCTCTAAAGTTAAAAAAAATACAATTCAGTCTCTAAATTTATGACATTTCAAGAAAAAATATTTATGCATCAGGTCAGATATTTTTGTACATTGAATTAACTACTTAGAGCATGCCACAGTCAATTCCATGTTATAATTTTTTTTAATTGTTTTATTTACTTTTGAAGGAGAGAGAGAGAGAGACAGAGTGTGAGTGGGGGAGGGGCAGAGAGAGAGGGAGACACAGAATCTGAAGTAGGCCCCAGGCTCTGAGCTGTCAGCACAGAACCCGACGCAGGGTTTGAACTCATGAACTGTTAGATCATGACTTGAGCGGAAGTCAGATGCTTAACTGATTGAGTCACCGAGGCGCCCCGGTTCTGTGTTATAATTTATCATTAATTTCATAGGCACTTTTAGATTAAAAGCTTAAATTTAAAGATTAACATTGTCTATCTTTTGAATTTTCTACACAGAAATAAATGTCTTTTTTTTAAATATCAGTAATACTATCATCTAGTTCTTAAATTATGCTACTTATTGAATATAAACCATTTTCCAGGTTTTTGAACTGCTGTCATTCTAAGAATTCATTCATTGCATCTCTGCTTTAATATGATTCTCTCATGTATTTTGTCTGCCTCTCTCTTGATTTCCTTCTTTATTTTTATTCAGTAACTTTGAAAACATTTCTGAGGCTTTAAAAATATAAGAATATCTTTATTTTACTCTCATACATTATGGATAGTTTGATTTGGCAGAGAAGTCTTCATTCAAAATCAGTCGCATATGTACCTTTTGAAGGCAGTGTATTCATTGCCTTTTAGAATTCAGTGTTTCTGGTGAGAAGTATGATCTGCATTTGGTTGTCACTAACCTGGGTTTTTACTTGAGATTTTCTTAGAACTTTTTAAAAAATTGTGTTTTGTAAACTTTATTGAGCATGAATTTGAGGGATTTTTAAATTATTACTTTTAAACTTCTTTTTTGACAACTTCCTTTTGACAATTCCAGTATAATTAACGTACAATGTTATATTAGTTTCAGGTATACACTAGTGATTCAACAATTCTATATATTACTCAGTGTTCATCACAATAAGTGTATGCTTAATCCCCTTCGCCTATTTCACCCATCCCCCACCCACCTTTCTGGTAACCATCAGTTTGTTCTCTATAATTAAGAATCTGTTTTTCGGTTTGTCTCTTTTTTTCTTTGTTCATTTGTTTCTTAAATCCATATGAGTTAAATCTTATGGTACTTGTCTTTCTCTCACTAACTTTCTTCATTTATAATAATACCCTCTAGAGCCATCCACATTGCTGCAAATGGAAAGATTTCACTTTTTATGGTTAATATTCCATTGTGCGTGTGTGTATACCACCTCTTTATCCGCTAATGTAGCCATGGACACTTGAGTTGCTTCCATAATCTGGCTGTTATAAATAATGCTGCAATAAGCATAGGGGTGAATATATCTTTTTGAATTAGTGTTTTTGTATTCTTTGGGAAAATACTCAATAATGGAATTACTAGACCATATGGTAATTCTATTTTTAATTTTTGAGGAATCTCTATACCGTTTTCCACAGTGGCTATTGTATTCCTACCAACTGTGTAAGAGGGTTCCTTTTTCCCCACGTCCTCTCCAACACTTATTTCTTGCATTTTTGATTTTAGCCATTCTGACCAGTGTGAGGTGATTATCTCATTGTGGTTTTGATTTGCATTTCCCTAATGATGTTGAGCATCTTTTCATGTGTCTGTTGGCCATGTGAATGTCATCTTTGGAGAAATGTCTGTTTGTATCCTCCCATTTTTTCATTGGACTATTTGGGTGTTTCGGTATTGAGTTGTATAAGTTCTTCATATAACCTCTTATGAGATATTTGCATATATCTTCTTTCATTCAGTAAGCTGCCTTTTAGTTTTGTTGATCCTTTCCTTTGCTGTGCAGAAGCTTTGTATTTTTATGTAGTCCCAGTAGTTTATTTTTTTCTTTTTTTTCCCTTGACTCAGGATACATATCTAGAAAAATGTTACTATAGCCAATATCAGAGAAATTACTGCCTGTGCTGTGTTCTAGGATTTTTATAGTTTCAGGTCTCACATTTAGGTCCCTAATCCATTTTGAGGGTTTTTGTGTGTGTGTGTGTGTGTGTGTGTGTGTGTGTGTGTGTGTGTATGGTATAAGAAATTGGTCCAGTTTCCTTCTTTTGCATGTATCTGTCCAGTTTTCCCAAAACCATTTGTTGAAGACACTTTTCCTATTGCATATTCTTGCCTCCTTTGTCACAGATTAATGTAATTAATGTAATTGTGGGTTTATTTCTGTAATTGTGGGTTTATTTCTGGGCTCTCTATTCTGTTCCATTGATCTATGCATCTGTTTTTGTGCCTATACCATACTATTTTGATTACTACAGCTTTGTAGTGTATCTTGAAATCTGGGGTGGTGATACCTGGGAGATTATTTTTTATATTATTGATATTATACAGGGGAAGGAAAGGACTGAACAGGCCATACTTACAGGGTCAAGATAGAATCTTAAGAGAAGTAAATCAGATAGTATTAGAAAAAGAAGACTCTGGTTGGCTATCAAAAAATATATTAGTATAAAAAAAGAATTGGCAATATAAATTCCAGTCCTGATAGTCAGAGCCAGAATTGTCCAAGGATGTCCCTATGTGCATTTAACATCATTCTGGAGTATGTGGATAAAGATCTGTCTTAGTATCTTAGGATGACTGTCACTGTAAGAGATTGGCAAGAACAAAGGAAAGCCTCATGAATATGGTGTAATAAAGGTCATCATATCTTTAATTCAGATAAAAAGGGCAAAGCAAAACAGAGAAATCAGAACTGGCATGCAAAAGGAAGGCCATGTCTCGGAAATGAAATGAGAACCAAGATATCAGTCCTAGAATACAGCATCCCATCACTATTGAATATAGTACCTTGCTGCCCTGTCCTTAAATGTAGGCTATATCTATTTTAATACCTTCTGCTTTAGGCTCCATAGTTCCATAACCAAAATGGGGCTTAGCCTACAAATCTGGATAAAACCCAACTCTAAGGAGAAGAATACAGGGGAATGAATGGCTCCAAAGGTATTTAAAAACACATAGGATGCAAAATGAAAATAGTAGTTGCCTAGGGTTAGTGTTACTAGGGCTCAAGTGCCTAAAGGTGGCCCTTTGTTTGACTTAAACAATAAAATTATTTATCCTGTGATAATTATTATTATGCTTATTCTCTTATAAGCTTACTGTGTAGTTCAGTCAGAAAAATAAAACTTCATACTGATATGTCTTCAGAAGTATCTTTCCCCATTCTTCTGTTATTTCTTCTTACCAATGGCAAAAAACATGGATGATATTTAGAGATTTTCCACTGATGAAAGTTTCCATGACATTCCATTTGGGATGCACAACCTCAGGAAATCATGTCAGCAGTTACATACTTATGTAAGATTACTTGAGTGGCACATTCCCATGCGTAGTGTTGGAACTAACAGCCTGAGAATAGCAGCTCTATCGCTTGTTGACTTTATGGTTCGAGATTTCTTGTGTAACTTTATGAAGCCTCAGCATCCTCATCAGTAATATCATAATGGTATGAAACAAGTTGACAAGTTGTGACTAATGAAGAACACAATCTATACTTACTATTGTCTTTCCCCCCAAAGGTCAAGTCACTCACTGTGATTGATCACAGCCTTTGCATTTAATCTTGGACGAATCACTGAATCTGTGATCTCTCTGAATTCTGTTATGTTCTATAGAGTATTGATTTTTTTCCTTTTATACAGTGTCAATATTGTTGAACTCAAACTCTAAACTCTTTCTCCCTTGCAGGAGGCAGATGCTAAAATCTCTGTTCAGTTCTGTGCAGCTTAGCTGTGTTGTCTGCCCCACACATGTGTACTGCATAAGTCAGATTGCTGGGCAGAGTTTATGTTTCACTTTGCAGCTGCCATGGTCATGGTGAACATTATATTCACATCCTCAAGCAGTAGGAATGTAATATTCTTTTTCTTGGTTTTCATCAGCCCTCAGGGCAACAACTGGGACCTGCACCTAGATGAAAATTCATAAAAGAGGGAAACTTTTCCCATGTTCTCAGACAAAAAGCTGTTACATCAGGAAAGTCCTGGTACCTCCCTTCTAGAACTTGCTTGCATTTGGCTACTCTCCAGTGTCCTTGGATATTTAAAAAAGATTTTGTTTAGTGTTTTTAATTTTTTTGGCAAGATGGTGACCTGATATGAAATACTCTATTACTGGAAGTGGCACTCCACAGATTTATTTCTAACGCACAACTTCTGAAGCTTTTATTAAAATGATTACTCTTTTGAAATATAACCAATACACATAAGTAATCATTCTGAAGTATTTGGAGATAGTAATGAAGAAACAAAATATTCACCTTTCCCTGCCATTCCATCAAAATAGTCCAATAATAAAAATAAATAACATGCATCCTGATAGCAACCACATGACATCTAGCACCTAACAGTGTGCAATTCTATACTGGCCTTCATTACCTATCCTATCTCATCAGAATTCCTCAGTGTGAAAATGTGTGTTACTGAAAGATACGACTGATCACAGCCATGAAAAGAAGTGAGAGGTAACATGATCTTAAACTAATTCCAAATAATTTTATACTTAATAGGAAAATTGATTAAACCTACAGTAGAAATAAGGTAGGATTATTTATCTTATCCACAGAACATTTTTCTTTCATATCAGGGGAGGCCTTGTTATAAAAGATTATTTCTTGAAGGTCATGCAAATTATGTTTCAGTACTCACTACTTTAAAAGGCTACCAGGCAAAAGACAATAAACTCTGTGGAGATTGAGAATTAAAGTCTCAGGTGGTTAGAAGCAGCTAAAAGTATTGATGGGGTTTTAATGGGCTGAGTCAAGTGATATTTGACTGGGACTTGGGTTTACACTAACTCCTGCTTTGTTTCTTCCTTGGATCCTGTTTTAAATTTCCTTATTCTTGTTTGGTTTTAAATAGTTAAATTCATTATTACCAGAATGAATTCCTCACTTTGACCTGAATTGTCACTATGGAGTATGACTTGTTTGTTGCCCATTCTTCTGGTTACCTGTTTTGACCCCAAATGGAGTACATAAAATTTTAGATTTAGGCTCTTATAATATTCACCATTTAATATTTTTCTTACCAAAATACACATAAAAATTCATTTTAGAAAAGTCTTGTATGTAGGGCAAATAAATTTTTAAAGGCAAATATAAAATATTAGAATATATACAGTGTGTCCTAATTTTAAGAACTACTCACAATATAGATGTACAATAATTGAGTTTTTGCAATAACTGAAGCATGTATTTTTGTTTTTCTGTTAAATGAAAATATAAGATATCTAAATATATAAAATTAGAAGTAGTGGAATTTTATCCAAAATTTTTAAAAATATAATTAACATTAAAAAAATTATTTTAATGTTTATTTTTAAAAGAGAGAGAGACAGAGTGCAAGCAGGGAAGGGGCAGAGTGAGAGGGAGACACAGAATCTGAAGTGGGCTCCAGGCTCCGAGCTGTCAGCACACAGCCCAAAGTGGGACTTGAAGTCATGAACTGTGAGATCATGACCTGAGACAAAGTCAGATGCTTAACCAACTGAACCACCTAAGTGCCCCAAAAATATACTTAACCTTTCATGTGTTAGAGTATATGATGGAAATCCTTGGGAAAAAAAACCCAGAAAATTACGTTTTGTTAGCAGGTCCAAAACATTTCAAGATCTACAGCTGGCCATAGCCACAAAAAGTTCAAACATAAAGGGCAAGACACATTCTAGACAGATTTGATTTAATGTAAAGATTTTTATCATGGTAGTGGGACTGATAAAATTACTAGCTCCTCACTTCTAGATATAAAGAAGAAATCACCTGGGTTAGAAAATAAAACTAATTGTTGAATCACTATATTGTACCCCCGAAACTAATATAACAGTGTATGTTAACTAACTGGGATTAAAATAAAAACTTAAAAAAAAAAAGAACAGGTGAAATACCCTACACATCAGTAAAGCCATTGAGATGGGAAATTTTGGTTGTCCTAGAGACTGATGTTGAAAACTTATCATGTGTTCTGATAGCATTACATATCAATAACTGCACTTCTTTTTTTCAAGTTTATTTATTTATTTTAGAGAGAGCATGCACAAGCAGGGAAAGAGCAGAGGGAGAAGGAGAGAGTGAATCCTAAGCAGGCGCCATGCTGTTTAGCATGGAGCCCGACACAGGGCTCTGTCTCAGAGACCATAAGATCATGACCTGAGCTGAAATCAAGAGTCAGATGTTTAACCAACTGAGCCACCCAGGCACCCCATTAACTGCACTTCTAATACCAATGTGTTTCTAACATTAATCTGAGAGATCTTATCTCTTCTCCATCAGGGAGACCCAAAATCTGTTTTCTTTGTTGTTTTTCAACAGATGAACCCACATGCCTGCAGAGCACTGTCTGAACAGGTAGTATCAGACAACGAGGGAAAAGAGGGGGAAGAAAGGCTTCTAATATATTAATCTAATAATTTTGGTTTAATAAGTGGCCTTCTAGTTTTAGAGCTCAAGAGTAAAAGGAGTTTAACTCGAAAGGAAACACGTTCACTGGGAGGTAATAACTTTACTCTGCCTGTGCAAAGACATAGCTGAGGCCTTTTTATATCATAGGACACTCAAATCATATCAAATATGTAAAGTGCACTTATGGTCTGGCTTGTCTTTCCTTTTCCATTATGTTCCTCATATAGTGGTGGACATTTTGAACAGATAAATTTGAGGAGTCAGTTGATAAGATGCCTCGCTGAGGTCATAAAGATTTTTTTTTAAAGTCTTCTTGAATCTTTTTGAGCAAGTAGTCAGGGAAGAAAAGAAGTGGTGGTCAGAATGAAAGAGTAGGACTCATAAGGGGTAAATTTTCTGGTGACGAGAATATCCAAAATGTGTGTGAGCTGGCGGTAGAGGTACAAAGTGGTAAAAGATAAGTGGAGAAAAAATCTATAAGTATCTTTCTTATTGGTTATATCATCCACACAGATGTTGAAGGCAGTGGATGATGGCAAAGTCTGATAGATAGCAAACCTGGACTAGAGAGAAGTTTTCAATGAATGAAAGGGAGTAAGAAGGAAGTCAGAGTCAACATTGTGGATGTGAGGACTGTGGCTGTGTATCACACTCAAACTGTCTTTATTTTTCTGTCCTCATACCATCTCCTCTATTCATAATATCCTCTCCATAGTTCCCTCCACTGGTTCCTTGTCTTCTGAGACTCATGATATCTAGGTAGCCTGCCCTTCTGTGTTTCTAAAATACCTTGTTCATCTCTTTCATATAGTCTGTGTCAACAAGTTTCATGCAGTTTTAAATTGTAATAACTTCATAGGCATAAATGTTATATGTAAAACAAACATCAACTGGGAAGTTTACCATTTCAATTATGTATATACTCATAAAAGCTTTAATTTTAATTTTTTAGTCAGCCTGTGCTATTTTTAATCAGATAGACCAAAACAAAAAAATTAAAATTTATTACACAAAATGCACCAAACTAAATAAATCTGTAGAAACTTGAAGTAATGAAACTTCAGATTATTTTTATAAGTTTTCATTGTTTATCTTTCTGAAGTTATTAAAGCTTAGAACAGTTTTAAGATTATTTGGACATCCCATATTAAACTTTCCAGGCTGTAGTTTATTATAATTATTTCCTTATGTGTCTACTTCACACAATAAATTATACGTGTTGTAAAGGTGTATAAGTTCTGTATTATATTTTTGTTCTTTATCCTCTGGGCCATAAGGGGACCCAGAAGATAGAATAAAAGCCTAATAAATAATTTTATTCATTGATAAATGAATGAATCAATATGGCCAAACAATATGTATATATATTTTGTACCACCTTTGGTATATCTGAATAATTTCTTTCCCTTAATTTTTTTCATATTAAAAGTTCCTTGAATCACAATAGGCTATAGGTCAATGCGTTAGTTAGAAGAGTGTCTAGGCTAGCAAACAACAACAACAACAACAAAATGCTGCAATTCAGGGCACTTAAGACATACCTCACACTGATAACTCTGTACTCTTCCAACATAAAAGACAAGCCATTACTGCTAGAAAGGTAAATTATCTCCCTTCCCAAATCCTCTTTTTTATGGCACATATTTGGGACAACAAACTCAAAACCTAGATATTATCCTGAAAGTATTTTCTCACAGCTCTAGTTTCTGATTCATAAACTAATATTTTCTCTTTCCAGCCTCAATTAAAGTGTATTTTTGAGCCTGCGTAAACAATATAAGCACGGGTCATCAAATCCACCCACACACTTGCATCCATGGAGACTATCCCATTTATAAATATTAACAGCAGATAGAGACAAACCCTTTCTCTCTGGATGTACGTGATACAAGTGAAAGCTAGTGATGGATGTGACTGACATCCTTTTTTACTGGGGACGGATTAAATGGGTCTAAGAAGTAGGCAATGCAAATGGTAGCGTAAAAATACATGTGCTTGAGAATACTGCAACCATGGTTTTGAATAATATCCACATCACTTAAAATGTGTGGGATTTGTACAGAAGCTATTAAGAATATGTGAGTCTCATATTTCTTTATAAAAGTAAATATGACAATCTTAATTTAAAACGTTGCTGAATAGGATCACATGAGATAAGAATTAAATTCAGAGGTGCCTGGGTTGCTCAGTTGGTTAAGCCTGTGACTCTTGGTATCTGTTCAGGTCACAGTTTGTGAGATTGAGCCTTGCATCAGCTCTTACTGATGGAATCTGATGAGGATTCTCTCTCTATCCCTCCATCTGTCTTCCATCCCCCCACTCACTATCTCTCTCTCCCTCTCCCACTCCCCCTCTCCCTCTCTCTTTCCCCCACACACTCTCTCTCTCAAAATAAGTAAATGAACTTTAAAAAAAAGAATGCAATTCAATGAGCAGCATATACAGACTCTCTATAAATTTATAATCCCAGTATTAGTCTGACTAACCCGATTTATTCCTGTTCCAAATAAACATTCAAATTACAAAGACTACCTGTCCATCCTCTGATATCTTAACCTAGTGTAAAAGAGCATCACCTTTTCCAACACCATATAGCTGTTAGGGGCAGATTTGACTCAAAAACAACAGACACTTGAGTTCCTGGTACCATAACATATAGGACTTATAAAATCATAGAATTCCAGATTTGTAGAGGGCATTTGAGAACTCATAAGTCAAAAGTAAATGAGAGTGAGATGCACAGTCTTGATTAGAGTATAAATTGGAGCAAACATTTTGTGATTCAAAAGTTTAAATGGCAGGGGTTCCTGGGTAGCTTAGTTGGTTAAGCATCTAACTCTTGGTTTCTGCTCAGGTCATGGTCTCACATTTCATGAGTTTGAGTCCCACATCAGGCTAAGCACTGATAGTGTGGAGCCTGCTTAAGATTCTCTCTCTTGTCCCTCCCCTCATGCTCTCATTTATTCTCTCTCTTTCTCTCTCTCTCTCTCTCTCTCTCTCTCTCTCTCTGTCTCTCTCTCCCTCTCAAAATAAATAAACTTAATTTTTTTTAAGCATCAAGGGGCACATGGGTGTCTCAGTCAGTTAAGCATCTGACTCTTGGTTTCCGCTCGGGTCATGGTCTCACATTACATGAGTTTGAGTCTCACATCAGGCTCCATGCTGATAGTGAGGAGCCTGCTTGGGATTCTCTCTCTCTCTTTCTCTCTCTCTCTCTCTCTACCCCTCCCCCACTTGTGCTGTCTCTGTCTCTCTCAAAATAAATAAGCTTGAAAAATTATTTCAATGGCAAAAAGTGTCATTGCATATAATACTTTTCATACATTTTAGTCAAGGAATATTGGTAATAATGTCTTAGCCCAAAGTATTCCTATTTAAATTACTGGAATACATAAACTTTGTCTTCATCCTACATTTAAAGTTGTCCCAGACATTTGAATATCAGTGGGAGACAAAGACAGTCCAAACATAGAAGGTGAAAGGGTTATATATTAATTTTTCAGAAAACTTTTTGCAGCTTGCATATAGGCATGTGGCTTTGAATTAAAGTGAGAGCTCACCACAGAAAAAAAGTTGCATCAAAATCTGTTTTGTTGTTGGTGAGGGCAGAAGCATAGACTCCTCGTGGTAGCAGCATGCCCTCTGTAGCATGTGGTGGTCAGCAATGAAGACGCCATTGTCCTTATCATGTTGGTCTGTGGCATGCTTGTGGCCATGGACTCTACAACTTTGTTTGCACTTCTGTGAGCCATCCTATGGCTTTTACATAATTTTCTTATATACATCAGCCATATTCAGCTTGTATGGCATACACATAAAACCCATGATGAGTGCACGGGTATTTCAGTTCAAACAACCCATTTATGCAGTAGCTCTCTGTAATTACTAGTAAGTTTACTTATTAGATTTTTAAGATTATAGTATGAACTTTTTAAAAGCTTAATAACTATTTAATTATTTATGTAATAGATTTACAAGACACAATACCACTGGCTTGGGAGTTTACAAAAAACATATTGTCTGTCATGACTTCCTGTCTAAGCATAATATTTTCGTCCTTTTTTCCAAGCTTATTTCTAACTGACTATCCTCTTTGAGCCTGTTTGGCATATCATTGTACTTTTACATACAAAATGATTCCTAATGTAAGAAATTGGAGCTGGAGGAAATGAATGAGATCTATAACATGCAGTGCCTCAAAGCTATTTGACATTCTTAGTGTGCAATTACACTATATGTGTTAAATGATGGTCAAAAATTTCATTTGGCTCTTTGGTCTACTTGATAGATATAATGTGCCATATTTAGGACTGGTATTAGCTTTCTTTGCTCTTTAGGAATCAGTCTTAGAGATCTGACCCTCTTTTGCAGTTATCAAATCAGCATAGTTGTCTTATCCCTTATGTCTCCCAATGTGTCTCTCAGTGCCCTGTGGCTTAAATATCAAGCAGTATACCATATGTGTGAAAGGAGGTTTCTTTCTTTCTTTTTTAAAAATATATAAGTATTTAATTTTAGAGAGAGAGAGAGAGAGAGTGAACAGGGAAGAGGGGCAGAGGGAGAAAAGAGAGAGAATCTGAAGCAGGCCCTTCACTCAGCCCCTGACCCTGGGATCATGACCTGAACCAAAATCAAGAATCAGGTACTCAACATGTTGGAGAAGTGAACAAAGTATGCCAAAGATGGCCGATGGGGCTAAAACAAACTCTGGTCTCTAGCTTAGAGACCCCTCCTCCATGTTCTTCCTTTGCTGTGTGGGGGAAAACCCCCAGAGATATGGAAGCTGACAACTATAAATTACCCTCCCCACTTGCATTCAGTGTTCAGATCTTTGGAGAAATGGTCTCCTCTGAGCCCCCCAGTGTTAAATAAATCTCTGATCCACCAAGATCTCTGAGTGCCACTTGGTTTTTCCACCAGTGTTCCAGCCTGGTTCTGTAACAAACTGACTGAGCCACCCAGGCATCCCTATATTTATGTCTTAAGTAGTAAGAGATATTTAAATAAATAATTGCTGAGAATGTTCCCAATCTGGTAAAAAAAAGCAAACCCACAGACCCCACTTAAGCAAAATAAACAGAAAGAAAGGTACACATGATCATAGTATAATCAAATTGCCAACAACCAATGATAAAGATAAAACCTTATAAGCAGCCTGACTGGGGTGCCTGAGTAGCTCAATTGGTTAAGTGTCTGACGCTTGATCTCAGCTCAGGTCTTGATCTTGGGGTCATGAAATCAGACCCAAAGCAGCCAACAATATTACACTTGAGGAAGAATTTAAAATGTAAATGTGGACAGTATGATATTTCTTAAATAACATAAATAATTGCAAAGACAGTAATAATTTTGATTTTATAAGATAAGGTCTTTATTTTTAGATGTACATGTTGAAGTATTTAAGGTTAAAGTATCATGATATCTTTAGCTTTTGAATGGTTTGGTAAAAAATAGAAGATAGACAGATAGAAAGATAGATAGATAGATAGATAGATAGAGGTAGAATATTAACAAGGGTACATGGATAGCCTTTGTACTATACCTTCAACTCTTCTGTAAATTTGAATTTTTTTCCAAATGCCATCTTCAACCTTGAGGGCCTGAACAGATTTGTTTTGTGAGATTATGGATTCCTCTGAAGCATGTGGGAGGGAAGAGATGCTGAAGAGAGAAGCAGAGAGTTTGGTGGAAGGCCGCAAACATTTACTGAAGTGATTTCTCTCTAGAGCGTTGCAAAACTCAAGAAATGCTAGGCTCATGATTGGTCCTTTTTTCATGAAAATGAATAATGGTATGTGCTACACATTAGCGATGCAGACAGATCAAGTCAATGTGTGTCGCTAGGGAAATATGGACACAGGGCAAAGAATGAGGAATGAAGCCCCAGAAAATTCAGAAATCATTGGATGACATTTGGTTTCTCAGGGGGCTGTGGAATCAAGATTCAGGAATCAAGACACAGCTAGAGTGGAAGCAGGGTAGCCCAGTTGACCTGTGTATTATAACTCCCGAATTATTTTTATGAATACGGTTTTGGTCACGCTACTTCTGTACTCTTAAATGTCTCTTCAGTGGTTCCCAAATTCCAACAAAATAAAGCTAATCATTTTAGCCTGAAGTTATAGCTTCTCAATGATTGGCAACTAACTCAATTTCTCACAGTTCTCCTTGACTTGCTGTATGCTGCAGCCAATCCAAATTATTCTCTGTCCTCTATGCTGCATTAATTTGGGATTTCCTGACTGCATGTATTATAGCTCTTACTGGATGGTCCTACCCTCTCTAACCAGCAAAACATTGCTCATACTAAAACCCAAGTTCAAATTCCACCTCTTCTAATGTTGTCAACAGAAAATACAGTCTTTTTAAACTCTCAGATGACTGTATCTGTTTCCTTTACACAACACTTCTCAAATTTGCTTTGAAATATAATTTAAATGTACTTTGTTTTTTTATGCTCTACTGGAGTCATAAAAAGATCTCAATAAGTTTATAATTTTTCAGAGATTTAGAAATGATACAAAACATCAGTTTGGAACACCAAAATCTCATCTTTATTAGTCACTAGAGAAAGTTTGCAAATAGAGGAGAACCAAGTTACTGTGCTTGGTTAAATAATGAAGCACTGTGCTTAGCTTGCTTCAAAAGCAAAGTAAAACTGAGCCAAGTATACCCAGATTCCTCCTCTAGGTTCCAAATTATCCAAACAGATGGTCACTCAACCTTTCTTTGGGTTGAATATATAAAAAGGTGGAGAGAGATAAGCACTTATTGTATGCAGACTCTCACATACAAAGAAAACTCAGGAGTCAGCAAGCAACATCTTTCCCTAAAGCACACTTCTAGAAGTCTGAGTTTACTAAAGGCAGGGATCACATCTGAATTGCCTTTCTGTCCTTCACTTTGCCAACCATAGTGCTTGCACCTTCAACAGGCGTTTGAGAAATATTTGCTCACTGATGAATGAATAAATCTGTATCAGTGCTCTTGAAAGAAACCAGAATAGGTCACCCCAAGATATGCCTCTTTGACAAAAATTATTTTGAGCTGCAGACAGTTCAGAAGAGCTCTGTCTTCTCTTTTTTCTGCCTAAAGACCAGATTTAAAGTCTTCTTAAGAGAAAGGACTTTAGACTTATCAGCCCAGAGATGGCACCAGAGGAATCCGAAAACAAACATTAAACTAATTCTTATCTCCTTAGTTTCTTTTCTATCATTATTTGCCCTAGTCTAAGCCCCTTTTGTTACAGTTTCACAATTTACTACTCTTTGTCCAACTTAGTATAAAAGGTGTTCTGTTTCTAGGGAGCCTGGGTGGCTTGATCAGTTGAGCATTTGACTCTAGATCTTGGCTCAGGTCATGATCTCAGGGTTTGTGGGATGGAGCCCTGTATCACGTTCTGCACTGGCAGTGCAGAGCCTGCAAGCCTGCTTAGGATTCCCCCTCTCTGTCTCTCTCTCTCTCTCTCTGCCTCACCCCTGCTGGCACTCTCACTCTCTCTCTCTCAAAATAAACTTTAAAAAAATAAATAAAAATACATAAAAGCTGTTCAATTTCTAATTTCTTTATGTATGTATGTATGAGATATACATGTTTATCAACTTCTGTGTTTCCCTTGTTAATCTGTTTTGTTACAGGAGCCCTAGACCCTATATAGAAGGAAAGATTGCTTTTCTTCCCCTAGACACTCAAATTCAGATGCTAAGAAGCAAACTAGAAAAGGCAGTTGTAAGAATGGACAGGCAGTATCCACAACTAACTGAAGAGCACAGGAGCTGGTCAGTAAGACACTCAAATTAAAGTAATAATATATTATCCAAATTAAAATATATTCAAATTAAAATAATAATATCTTATTATTATTTTACAGGCCACCGAGAACATTAGCGTGCGTTAGGTATTGCATCAAGTTATTTACATTTTTACCTTTCTCCTTCTAAATTGAAAGATGTCTAGAGGGAACCATTAAATCATAATCTATGTAAATGTTCTCACTTGGAGTTTACCCTTCAGGAGCCTGGGGATCTGAAATGCTTTCTCTCATGTTAAATTAATTTCACACAGTAACTAGATGTGAGAAAGTAATCCATTTCTTTATATATCTGTCCATATCCATATCTATATGTTTATCTTTTTTTGACCCAGGTTAACTTGTTTAGGCCATTGAAATCATATCGTATCACACAGGCTCTCATTTCTGCCTTCCTTTCCTTTGTGTGCTACCAAAACTGGCCCCAGTACAATGGAAATGTAACAACATTGTGACAAAAGAAATAGGCAGAAGAGAACAAATAATACAGACCATCTTTAACTGTTTATGCTTAGACACATTCTAACTTCTTTTTTTTTTAATTAAGCTATAATTGGCACTATTATATTAGTTTCAGGTGTACAGCAGAACAATTCAATATTTGTTTCCATTGTGAAAAAATCACGGCAGTAAGTCTGGTTAACATCTGTCTGTCACCATTCACAGTTATAAAAGCTTTTTCCTTGTGATAAGAACTTTTAAGACCCATTCTCTTAGCAGCTTTCAAATATGCAGCACACATTCTAAATTATTTTTGCAGGGATGACCAAACAAAAAAGAACTGAGATAGTGATTTTCATTCTCCTTTCCTTCTACTTTTTTTTAGTTGTGAGTGATCTATTTTGAAGCTCTTTGAATGTACCTTCCCAATCACACAATCTCTGCAGAGGATTTCCTAATGGACACTTTCTTCTCCTCTCTGTTAAAAAAAAAAAAAGCAAAATTCAGTTGAGTAAAATTTAAAGATCTTCTAATTGGCTTTATACCATGATGAACGAATTGGGCAACATCCCAGCTATCAGAAAGAAAGGAACTCTGAAAAGTTGTACAGAATGACTTTTATAGGCAGAGGGGGCAGGCCAAGGAAGTTACTAGCAGAGTGAACTGGAAAGGTCATCTTTCATTAGGGGACTGAAGGGCCTGCTGAAGCAGATGATCTCTCTAGTGCTGACCAGTTGATACCAGATCACTGGTTTAAGATTCCACTCCTGAGGGAGGTTGAAACTGTAATTAATTTAGGTGTTAAATCTTGGTTTTGTGATGTAGGCCTTAGGACAAATGACAACATTTGGGGCCCATTGTCTCTCTTTTAATGCTGCCATTTTTAAAAACAGAATATTGCATATCCAGTATCTAAAAGGCATCCTGGAAATCAGAAGTTCTACTTCTGAAATCACAATGGCTTGGGTTAGAAGAGAAACAACTGAAAATATTTATCTTTGGAGAAAAAAAAAATCAGATGTTCAGAATTCTACCAAAGCCTCAGAAACTTGAAAATGAAATTAAGTTCACAATGAGAAAAAAGTCATTTTGTTAAAGAATCAAGCAAAACCAGATGACTATTTCAATTGTTTTGTATATCCCACATCGAACTCCAGCACGTTTTTGCTAACCATATGAAATAACAAAATATTTGGACAGAACAGCCTTGTTAATAACAACCATCTTAATAATAACTTTCCTGTGAACCTTGATTTATGAATAATACCTTGTCCTTCCCAACTCTTCCAGAACTCATAAATGAGAACTTAGAACTTTTCATTAGTATAATTTGTGTCCACTCTGCTTTCATTTTTTTAGTAGTACTTACAACTATCTGATACTATATTCTTTATTGGCTTGTTTATTATTTTTTGGTATTTTTCTACTATTCTACAATATAAGCTCTATAAGGGCAGGGTCATTCATTCATGGCTGATTCTCAATCTCTACAAAATGCTCCTGGTTCGTAATAAAAGCTCAATAGATACTTGCCAAGTGATTATAAGTAAAGGCAAATTTACTGAGAGGACGATGGTGAGAAGGAATGAAGGTAAAGCTTCAGAGAGTCCTCATGAAGGCATCTTCATAGACATGGGGTACATCAAAAAATAAGAAAACACAATGCCTAACGGGGTGCTATGGATTGAACTGTGTCCCCCCAAAATTCATAGGTTGAAATACTCATCCCCAGTGTGATGGTATTCAGAGATGGGGCCTTTGGGAGGTAATTAAGTTTAGATGAGATGATGAAAACAGGGTGGAGGGAAACAGAATATGTCACCCCAGTTATGCCTCTTGAATGTAAAAATATTTTATGCCGAAAGCAGCTAAGAAACAGCTAATGTGGAAAAGGGTCCCCATTTTCTGTCTAAAGCAAAGATATAAATTCTCCTTTTACTGGAGACTGAGTCTCATCAGCCTAGAGATGACATCATAGGAATCTGTAAACAAACCTAAACTCCATTACTTTCCTCCTATACATTTACCTTCCCACAACTTGCCACCCTTGGAAGCCTAAAACTACTTTCCTTTTCCTGTCATTTCTCTTTGACATTTATTGTTCTTTGTCGAAGGTATTATATAAGCTGTATTTTTAAGTCATTTTAAGTCATTTTTGGTTTTGGTTTCTCCCATATGGCGTGCACTGCATCTGCTAATAAACTGGTTTTCTCTTGTTAATCTTTTCATTTTGTTAGAGTCCCAGCTGAAAACCTAAGATGAGTAGAGGTAATTTTTTTTTATCTACACAGGGCCCTCATGACGAGATTAGTGCTCTTATAAGAGGAGATATCTGAGAGCTTATTCACTCACCCCAGATTTTCTCTCTATTGCCCTCCCTCCTTGCACTCACCTAGGAAAGGCCGTGTAAGGACACAGTGAGAAGGATGCCATCTGCAACCCAAACAGAGAGCCCTCGCTAGATCCCTACCCTCCTGCCACCATGATCTTGGAGTCCGATCTCCAGAACTGTAAGAAATAAAATTTCTGTTGTTTAAGCCACTCAGTTATATTTTGTTATGGCAGCTTGAGCTAAAATAGTGGACATAGTTGAAGCAAAACTGGAACATCCTTATTATGATATCTTTATGAATTATTAGAAGCATTTTGAAGAGTGAGTTACAAATCAAATCAATAGAAACACTGCATTTCCATTTCTAGGAATTTTATCAAATGGAAACTGTTCCATAGGTGAAAAAAAAATCTTAGAACCTATTTCTAAAGATGAAATATTGAAAAACAATGTAAATGCCTACACCAGGAATACACACACACACACACACACACACACACACACACACACACATATAGACACACACACATACATATACACACACATACACACACACAACCACACACACACATATATATAATGTTATATCAACCTAGTAGAATATTATATATCCTTAAAATTATCACCATGAAATGTATGTGGCCAAGTAGAAAAACTATTGAGATGCCTGCCCCCAAGTCCTGTCTCTTTTCCTGGTGCAGAAGCTCGAGATTCATCAGCTCTACTTGACTTCACTCTTGGCACCTCCAAGTCCTCTCCCCTTGAGAGTGAGCTGATTGGTTTCTCCCCTTGCTAGCTGCAATTTTACTTTGCTGAGGTGTGAATTTGTGGCTTCTCACATACAAGCCTGCCACTCTGTTGTCCTTTCACATAGTATCACTGCTTGTCATGGATGTCACCAAGCTCAGTCCCTCACCACAGGGTGACTAGACCATGGTACATATAAGCTGGATCCTTCCCCAGAGAACACAAATGTGGCTAGAATCCTCACCCTGAGCATCCAGGTTGGAGAGGCAGGTGGTCTCTACAGTGCCTTGGAGCACCCTGGTTTCAGAGCTGTCCCTCACTGACTACTATTGGGAAGTTCTGTGGCTATGCTAGCCTTAGTCCCTGCAATCAACTTCCAGATTGTGGCTTTTCCTCCAAATGACATTCATTTAAAGAACTATTTCATTATCCATTTTAGTGAAAAGAAATTTCAATTAATTAATGATGTAATTTGTTAATTTGAGCAAATTTATTTTAAAAGTATCATAGGAAATATTTGTGGATTATAAAATCTTTTGAGAAAATATGCCAGAATTGATATTTAGGGTTTCTTTGTTTGTTTTTCCTAATCATGGAAGTATTATCTGTTTATGATAGAAAATATAGACAAGAGAGTAATAAATATGATAGAAAATGAGACAAGATTCAGGTGCCATTGAACCCACAGCAATAGTGTTTAAAGTTTGGTATGATTTTCTTTTTTTATGCATACTGTTTTAGACTGCCACAAATACATTTTCATTTTTTAAATATACTTCTGTATTTTCCTGTTATGTTTCTTGGCACACATAATTTTAATGTCTGCATCACATTATATGTAATCATTTTAATATTTCATAGCTTTATCTACTTATATTCAGATTGTTTTGTCCGTACATATCTTTTGTTTTATAGGCAAGGAACATCTTTGCATAAAATTGGTTTGTATTTTATATTAGCTCCTAAGGATAAATTTAAAAGTAGAATTACCAGGTCAAACATGATGAATAATTTAATTCTAATTATTGTATTGTCCAGTTGTTTTCCAAAATTCTTTTCTTGCTCCTGGAACTGCGTCGAGCTGCCTCCATGAGATATTGAAGAATATGACAAGAAGTTTACAATAGAAATGCTTTTCTTTGTTTTTTTTTATACTAGAAATTCTTAATGTGGATCTAGCCACCAAGCAGATACTTTAAGATGGCATTCCTTTTAATCTTCTTGTCTACATATATAAGAAATTCAGTTCAGTAGCAAATTCCTGTGCATACAGAAAAGCAGAAAACTCTACTTTCCTTTATTGAGCCTACATGGTAGAAACCCAGTAAATAAATCAGCTGCATACATAACAAATTTCATAACAAATGAAAAACTAGTGTCCATTATCCTGCACAGAGCCCACAGATGCATTGTTTTCTTGGGCTATTTTTTTTTATTTAAATGTGTTAATGTGACACGTTTGTTTATCAGTTCAGCCACCCTTCCCATATTCATGTTACTACTTGAGTAACATATTGATGTCACCTGCTTGGCCCCTGTAGACACAGCTTTTGAGTACTAGGCAAGTATGCTATCACTTGGTTAATTCACTACATGTTCTAATTCTTTGTTCAGAAAATACAGTCAATGAAGATACAAGGCTAATTTTTAAAGTTATAATGCATGTTTTCTGCTCCACAACTCTACTTTCTGATGTGTCTCCGAATTGGAGCCCTTTCCAATTCAGATGTACTGGCTTTTCAAGGACAGCAATTCTGTATATGAAACTATTCTGAGAAAATGTTCTCACAAGCCCACAGGGTCACGTTGCTTTTCCTAAGGGTGACCTGCCCTTCATTTGTCAAAATATGAGTGTAGAAGTATCTTTATAAAATTCAGTAATAGGACAAAGAAGAGATTGAAAAATAAAAATATGGTGATTAGAATGGCCTAAACATTTAAAGGAGACATTTTTCTTTTTTTTAAGACAGGAACTCATTTCTTCTAGTTTCCTCTCCAGCATGTGAAAAGTTTAGAAAGTGCCACCTCCATCTTTACCACAACAAAAAACCTGAAGACACTAAAATTTCAATGACTTTCTTTGTGCTAATCAAAAAGTGGAAGTTGTGGGCCAAATTGACTCCCCAAAATCTAAAGGAACAGTCAAATGCAGGAAACCATAGCTGAGATTAACTAACCTGAAGTAGAAGCCACTAGAGTCGTAAACTGGTAGAAACAGTTAATGGTAATTTAATAAAATGCGAGAGGCTGTGTTAAAGGGAAACATTCTTGGAGAACTGCAGTCTTAGGTGGAGCCCTCCCATCTCATAGGCTTTACTTCTAGGTACCCCACCAGGTTCTCATGGTGAAGGGTCAAGAAAAATCCCCATGTCTCTGGAATTGGGAGGGTAGAAGTAACAATTTTGAAATACTCCCAGAGCATTCTCTGTAATAAAGGCTTTCTCTCCAAAAGCAAAAACTGTAACAGAACCTTATCCCACTAGGCCAGTCCTGTCTAGCCTTCCTGTCTCACCTGAAGGGGCATGAAGATACAAAACACTTTGTGAAAGTCACAGCCCATGGATACAGTCTTACTGAATCACTGATATTTAATCATAAGATTGCAGAGACCCTTCTTCCATACCTTATTACTAGGGATCCAATGTAATAAAAATAGATTGCAGCTATAGGAGCTGTAAGGTATAGACTCTATTTTTTTAATGTTTATTTGTTTATTTTGAGAGAGAGAGAGTGGATAAGGGAAGGGCAGAGAGAGAGGAGAGAGAAAATCACAAGCAGGCATTACTTGGAACTCATACTTGCAAACCACGAGATCACAACCTGAGCAGAAACCAGAAGTCAGACGTTTTAAGCAACTGAGCCACCCAGGCACCTCAGTACAGGCTTTAAGTAAAATTCTTAGACAAACCCAAAGATAAGAGGGGGGATAAAAATAAGTACCCTAGAAGAATTTGAAGCCTATGGTACCTAAATTTACAGCAAATATAACATAGCCCAACTCCTAGCCAGACGAACATAAAACATCAAACTAAAGACCCATTTACCTCAGAGCCTTTTCCCTGATACATAATGCCTGGCTCTCATTAAGAAATGACAAAGTTAGATTAAAAGGCAAGAAAAACACACAGTCAGAAGATACAAAGCAAACATCAGAATCAGACTTTGATATGATCGAGTTTGGAATTATCAGAAAATTTAAACTAATTATTAGCAGATTCTGGCTACAGTAAAAAAGCAGATAACATGCAAAAATAGATGGTTCAAGCAAGCAGATAGAAGATAATTGGGAACTTTAAGGAAAAAAAAGAAAACTCTAGAAATCAAAACACTGTAACAGAAATGAAGAGTGCCTTTGATGGAATGATGATTATAGTGGACATAGCCAAGGAAATCATCAATGAGCTTGAAAATATGTCAAGAGGCTTCCCAAACTGATATGCAACGAGAAAAAATAATTTTAAAAAACACCAAAATGTCCAAGAACTGTGGAACAATTTCCAAAAGTGTTACGTTAGTGTAATTGAAATACCAGAAAGAAAGAAGTATTTGAAGATCAGAGAAGATTTTTCTGAAAATAATAACAGACCCCAAAATACATATCTATGAGGGTTAAAAAACACAAAGCCAGATAAATATAAAAATCTATATCTGCCCATATCATATTCTGCCAATATCATTAAAAGAGGCAGCATTGGGGGACTTGACTATAGAGAGAAAAGGATAAAAAATATATCTGCTTTCATATCAGAAACCATGCAAGCAAGAAAAGAATAGGGTGAAATATTTAAAGTGTTGGGGGGAGGGACACACCAGCCTAGAATTCTATATTTAGCAATATTATCTTTCAAAAGTGAAGAAGAAAAAAGATTTCTCAGACAAGTAAAACATAAGTTAATTTTTGGCCAAAAGACCTGTCATGAGAGAATCGTTAAGTTCTTCAGAAGAAAATGATGAACTCTGATTTACATCAACAAAAGAACATCAAGAAATAAACAAAAGCAAAATAATTTTTTGTTTTCCTAACTCTTAAGTGGTCTAATAAATATCTGTTTCTTCAAACTAATAATAGCAACAATGTATTAGGTGATTATAGCATACAGATAAAGGTAATCAATGATAGCAAAGTAACAAAGGTTTGGAGACAGGAACTAGAAGCATATTTATAGGAACTTGCACCACCTTTGATATAATATAGACTAATTGAAAGCAGACTTAGGTAAATTGTAAATATATATTTTAAGCTCTAGGGATGCTACTAATTTTTTAACCATAATGAATACACTAAGAGGGGAAATAAAATGGAATCATGTGAACTTTTCAACTAAAACCAGAAAAGGTAGAAAAGGAAGGAAGAAAAAATGACAAAGAACCTGTTCAATAAATAGAAAACAGTTACAAACATAGTAACTAATAATCCAGCTATATCAATAATCACTTAAAGTGTGAATGGTATAAATATATCAATTAAAAAATTGAAACCATCAGAATAAATAAAAAACAAGACCAGAATTTGTTTCTAAGTGATGCGCTTCAAATATAAAAACACAGATAGATTAAAATCAAAGGGATGAAGAAAGATATACTATTCTAAAACTAATCCAAGGAGAGGTGGAATTTCAGACAAAGCAGACCCCAGAACAAAGTAAGTTATTGGAAATACATAGGGACATTAAACAATTATAAAAGGGAAAACATTCCAAGATGACAGAATGATCTTGAACATGTATGTACCTAACAAAAGGCATCAGTATATGTGAGGCAAAAGCTGAAAGAAATGTAAGGAGAAATAAACAAATCCACTATTATACTTGGAGACATTAACATGCCTCTAATCAATAGATCAAACAAGCAGAAATTTATTAAGGGTATTGTTGACCTGAGCAGCACTATCAGTCAACTTGATCTACTTGATATTTATAGAATATTCCATCTAACAACACCTGAATACATTGTTATCAAGCTCACCCAGAACATTCACTAAGATAAACCACTTCTGGTCCATATATCACATCTTAACAATTTTAAAAAATATAAATCAGGGGTGCCTGGGTAGCTCAGTCAGTTGAGCATCCAACTCTTAATTTTAGCCCAGGTCATGATCTCACACTCATGAGATCAAGCCCTGCATCAGGCTGGGCATGGAGCCTGCTTAAGACTCTTTCTGTCCCCGTCCCTCTGCCTCTCCTCCGCTGATATGCTCTCTCTCTCTCTCTTCTCTCTCTCTCTCTCTCTCTGTCTCTGTCTCTCTCTCTCAAAAAATTTAAAATAAAAAAAAAATGGATTCTAGTCAAGATGGCGGCGTAGGAGGATGCTGGGCTCACCGCGCGTCCTGCTGATCACTTAGATTCCACCTACACCTGCCTAAATAACCCAGAAAACCGCCAGAGGATTAGCAGAACAGAGTCACCGGAGCCAAGCGCAGACGAGAGGCCCACAGAAGAGGGTAGGAAGGGCGGCAAGGCGGTGCACACTCCACGGACTGGCGGGAGGGAGCCGGGGCGGAGGGGCGGCTCGCCGGCCAAGCAGAGCCCCCGAGTCTGGCTTGCAAAAGCGAAGGGGCCTGACGGACTGTGTTCCCACAGCAAGCGCGACTTAGCGTCTGGGAGGACATAAGTTAGCAGCTCTGCTCGGAAAGCGGGAAGGCTGGAGGATGAAGGGAGGGAGAGCTGCTGAGCCCCCTGAGGACAGAGCTCAGTTTGGCGGGGAACAAAGGCGCTCGCCAGCGCCATCTCCCCCGCCCACCCCCCAGCCAAAATCCCAAAGGGAACCAGTTCCTGCCAGGGAACTTGCTCCCTCAGCACAAACACCCAACTCTGTGCTTCTGCGGAGCCAACCTCCGGCAGCGGATCTGACTCCCTCCCGCTGCCACAGGGCCCCTCCTGAAGTGGATCACCTAAGGAGAAGCGAGCTAAGCCTGCCCCTCCTGCCCCCGTGCACCTTGCCTACCCACCCCAGCTAATACGCCAGATCCCCAGCATCACAAGCCTGGCAGTGTGCAAGTAGCGCAGATGGGCCACACCACCCCACAGTGAATCCCGCCCCTAGGAGAGGGGAAGAGAAGGCACACACCAGTCTGACTGTGGCCCCAGCGGTGGGCTGGGGGCAGACATCAGGTCTGACTGTGGCCCCGCCCACCAACTCCAGTTATACACCACAGCACAGGGGAAGTGCCCTGCAGGTCCTCACCACTCCAGGGACTATCCAAAATGACCAAGCGGAAGAATTCCCCTCAGAAGAATCTCCAGGAAATAACAACAGCTAATGAGCTGATCAAAAAGGATTTAAATAATATAACAGAAAGTGAATTTAGAATAATAGTCATAAAATTAATCACTGGGCTTGAAAACAGTATACAGGACAGCAGAGAATCTCTTCCTACAGAGATCAAGGGACTAAGGAACAGTCACGAGGAGCTGAAAAACGCTTTAAATGAAATGCAAAACAAAATGGAAACCACCACGGCTCGGCTTGAAGAGGCAGAGGAGAGAATAGGTGAACTAGAAGATAAAGTTATGCAAAAAGAGGAAGCTGAGAAAAAGAGAGATAAAAAAATCCAGGAGTATGAGGGGAAAATTAGAGATCTAAGTGATACACTAAAAAGAAATAATATACGCATAATTGGTATCCCAGAGGAGGAAGAGAGAGGGAAAGGTGCTGAAGGGGTACTTGAAGAAATAATAGCTGAGAACTTCCCTGAACTGGGGAAGGAAAAAGGCATGGAAATCCAAGAGGCACAGAGAACTTCCTTCAGACGTAACTTGAATCGATCTTCTGCACGACATATCATAGTGAAACTGGCAAAATACAAGGATAAAGAGAAAATTCTGAAAACAGCAAGGGGGAAACGTGCCCTCACATATAAAGGGAGACCTATAAGACTCGTGACTGATCTCTCTTTTGAAACTTGGCAGGCCAGAAAGAATTGGCACGAGATTTTCAGGGTGCTAGACAGAAAAAATATGCAGCCAAGAATCCTTTATCCAGCAAGTCTGTCATTTAGAATAGAAGGAGAGATAAAGGTCTTCCCAAACAAACAAAAACTGAAGGAATTTGTCACCACTAAACCAGCCCTCCAAGAGATCCTAAGGGGGACCCTGTGAGACAAAGTCCCAGAGACATCACTACAAGCATAAAACATACAGACATCTCAATGACTCTAAACCCGTATCTCTCTATAATAACACTGAATGTAAATGGATTAAATGCACCAACCAAAAGACATAGGGTATCAGAATGGAGAAAAAAACAAGACCCATCTATTTGCTTTCTACAAGAGACTCATTTTAGACCTGAGGACACCTTTAGATTGAGAGTGAGGGGATGGAGAACTATTGATCATGCGACTGGAAGCCAAAAGAAAGCTGGAGTAGCCATACTTATATCAGACAAACTAGACTTTAAATTAAAGGCTGTAACAAGAGATGAAGAAGGACATTATATAATAGTTACAGGGTCTATCCATCAGGAAGAGCTAACAATTATAAATGTCTATGCGCCAAATACTGGAGCCCCCAAATATATAAAACAATTACTCATAAACATAAGCAACCTTATTGATAAGAATGTGGTAGCTGCAGGGGACTTTAACACCCCACTTACAGAAATGGATAGATCATCTAGACACACGGTCAATAAAGAAACAAGGGCCCTGAATGAGACATTGGATCAGATGGACTTGACAGATATATTTAGAACTCTGCATCCCAAAGCAACAGAGTATACTTTCTTCTCGGGTGCACATGGAACATTCTCCAAGATAGATCATATACTGGGTCACGAAACAGCCCTTCATAAGTTTACAAGAATTGAAATTATAACATGCATACTTTCAGACCACAATGCTATGAAGCCTGAAATCAACCACAGAAAAAAGTCTGGAAAACCTCCAAAAGCATGGACGTTAAAGAACACCCTACTAATGAATGAGTGGATCAACCAGTCAATTAGAGAAGAAATTAAAAAATATATGGAAACAAATGAAAATGAAAATACAACAATCCAAACGCTTTGGGACGCAGCGAAGGCAGTCCTGAGAGGAAAATACATTGCAATCCAGGCCTATCTCAAAACAAGAAAAATCCCAAATACAAAATCTAACAGCACACCTAAAGGAACTAGAAGCAGAACAGCAAAGGCAGCCTAAACCCAGCAGAAGAAGAGAAATAATAAAGATCAGAGCAGAAATAAACAATATAGAATCTAAAAAAACTGTAGAGCAGATCAACGAAACCAAGAGTTGGTTTTTTGAAAAAATAAACAAAATTGACAAACCTCTAGCCCGGCTTCTCAAAAAGAAAAGGGAGATGACCCACATAGATAAAATCATGAATGAAAATGGAATTATTACAACCAATCCCTCAGAGATACAAACAATTATCAGGGAATACTATGAAAAATTATATGCCAACAAATTGGACAACCTGGAAGAAATGGACAAATTCCTGAACACCCACACTCTTCCAAAACTCAATCAGGAGGAAATAGAAAGCTTGAACAGACCCATAACCAGCGAAGAAATATAATCAGTTATCAAAAATCTCCCAACAAATAAGAGTCCAGGACCAGATGGCTTCCCAGGGGAGTTCTACCAGACGTTTAAAGCAGAGATAATACCTATCCTTCTCAAGCTATTCCAAGAAATAGAAAGGGAAGGACAACTTCCAGACTCATTCTATGAAGCCAGTATTACTTTGATTCCTAAACCAGAGACCCAGTAAAAAAAAGAGAACTACAGGCCAATATCCCTGATGAATATGGATGCAAAAATTCTCAATAAGATACTAGCAAATCGAATTCAACGGCATATAAAAAGAATTATTCACCATGATCAAGTAGGATTCATTCCTGGGATGCAGGGCTGGTTCAACATTCGCAAATCAATCAACGTGATACATCACATTAACAACAAAAAAGAGAAGAACCATATGATCCTGTCAATCGATGCAGAAAAGGCCTTTGACAAAATCCAGCACCCTTTCTTAATAAAAACCCTTGAGAAAGTCGGGATAGAAGGAACATACTTAAAGATCATAAAAGCCATTTATGAAAAGCCCACAGCTAACATCATCCTCAACGGGGAAAAACTGAGAGCTTTTTCCCTGAGATCAGGAACACGACAGGGATGCCCACTCTCACCGCTGCTGTTTAACATAGTGCTGGAAGTTCTAGCATCAGCAATCAGACAACAAAAGGAAATCAAAGGCATCCAAATTGGCAAAGATGAAGTCAAGCTTTCGCTTTTTGCAGATGACATGATATTATACATGGAAAATCCGATAGACTCCACCAAAAGTCTGCTAGAACTGATACAGGAATTCAGCAATGTTGCAGGATACAAAATCAATGTACAGAAATCAGTTGCATTCTTATACACTAACAAGGAAGCAACAGAAAGACAAATAAAGAAACTGATCCCATTCACAATTGCACCAAGAAGCATAAAATACCTAGGAATAAATCTAACCAAAGATGTAAAGGATCTGTATGCTCAAAACTATAGAAAGCTTATGAAGGAAATTGAAGAAGATTTAAAGAAATGGAAAGACATTCCCTGCTCATGGATTGGAAAAATAAATATTGTCAAAATGTCAATACTACCCAAAGCTATCTACACAGTCAATGCAATCCCAATCAAAATTGCACCAGCATTCTTCTCGAAACTAGAACAAGCAATCCTAAAATTCATATGGAACCACAAGAGGCCCCGAATAGCCAAAGGAATTTTGAAGAAGAAGACCAAAGCAGGAGGCATCACAATCCCAGACTTTAGCCTCTACTACAAAGCTGTCATCATCAAGACAGCATGGTATTGGCACAAAAACAGACACATAGACCAATGGAATAGAATAGAAACCCCAGAACTAGACCCACAAACGTATGGCCAACTCATCTTTGACAAAGCAGGAAAGAACATCCAATGGAAAAAAGACAGCCTCTTTAACAAGTGGTGCTGGGAGAACTGGACAGCAACATGCAGAAGGTTGAAACTAGACCACTTTCTCACACCATTCACAAAAATAAACTCAAAATGGATAAAGGACCTAAATGTGAGACAGGAAACCATCAAAACCTTAGAGGAGAAAGCAGGAAAAGACCTCTCTGACCTCAGCCGTAGCAATCTCTTACTCGACACATCCCCAAAGGCAAGGGAATTAAAAGCAAAAGTGAATTCCTGGGACCTTATGAAGATAAAAAGCTTCTGCACAGCAAAGGAAACAACCAACAAAACTAAAAGGCAACCAACGGAATGGGAAAAGATATTCACAAATGACATATCGGACAAAGGGCTAGTATCCAAAATCTATAAAGAGCTCACCAAACTCCACACCCGAAAAACAAATAACCCAGTGAAGAAATGGGCAGAAAACATGAATAGACACTTCTCTAAAGAAGACATCCGGATGGCCAACAGGCACATGAAAAGGTGTTCAGCGTCGCTCCTTATCAGGGAAATACAAATCAAAACCACACTCAGGTATCACCTCACGCCAGTCAGAGTGGCCAAAATGAACAAATCAGGAGACTATAGATGCTGGAGACGATGTGGAGAAACGGGAATCCTCTTGCACTGTTGGTGGGAATGCAAATTGGTGCAACCGCTCTGGAAAGCAGTGTGGAGGTTCCTCAGAAAATTAAAAATAGACCTACCCTATGACCCAGCAATAGCACTGCTAGGAATTTATCCAAGGGATACAGGAGTACTGATGCATAGGGCCACTTGTACCCCAATGTTCATAGCAGCACTCTCAACAATAGCCAAATTATGGAAAGAGCCTAAATGTCCATCAACTGATGAATGGATAAAGAAATTGTGGTTTATCTACACAATGGAATTCTACGTGGCAATGAGAAAAAATGAAATATGGCCTTTTGTAGCAACGTGGATGGAACTGGAGAGTGTGATGCTAAGTGAAATAAGCCATACAGAGAAAGACAGATACCATATGGTTTCACTCTTGTGGATCCTGAGAAACTAACAGGAACCCATGGGGGAGGGGAAGGAAAAAAAAAAAAAAAGAGGTTAGAGTGGGAGAGAGCCAAAGCATAAGAGACTGTTAAAAACTGAGAACAAACTGAGGGTTGATGGGGGTGGGAGGGAGGAGAGGGTGGGGGATGGGTATTGAGGAGGGCATCTTTTGGGATGAGCACTGGGTGTTGCATGGAAACCAATTTGTCAATAAATTTCATAAAAAAAATAAAAAAAATAAAAATAAAAATTAAAAAAAAATAAATAAATAAAATAAAACAAAATAAAAATAGAAACCATATAAACTATGTTCTCAGACCATAGTGGAATTGAACTACAAATCAAGAACAGAAAGACAGCTCGAAAATTAGCAAACATTTCTATATTAAACAACACACTTCTCAATAACACATGGATTAGAGAAGAGGTCTAAAGAGAAATTTCAAAAAATTGTAGTAAATGAAAATGAAAATAAAACTTATGAAAATGTGTGGCTGTAGCAAAAACAGTGCATAGATGGAATTTTATAGCATTGAATGCATATATTAAGATTAACGAAAGATCTAATCAGAACTCTAAACCTCTGCCATAGGAAATTATAAGCCTAAAGCCAGTAAAAAAAAATAATAAAAATTATAACAGAAATATATGAAATTGAAAACAGGAAATCAATGGAGAAGGTCAATGAAATCAAAAGCTGGTTCTTGGAAGAGATCAATAAAATGAACAAAATTCTAGTCAAAGTTACAATAACAGAGAGAGAAGACGTAATTTAGTAATATTAGAAATAAAAGAGGGGTTATTGATACTGATTCCACAAATATTAAAAGGATAATAAAGAATACTATGAACAACTCTATGCCCACACATTTGATAACTGAAATTAACATGACCAAATCCTTAAAAGATTCAAACTACCAAAACTCACACAAGGAGAAATACATAATTTAAATAGATGCTATCTATTAAATAAGTTGAATCAATTATTAATAACCTTTAAAAAAGAAAGCAAGTCACAAGACCCAGATGATATCACTGGAGAATTCTACCACACATTTGAGGAAGAAATGATACCAATTCTCTATAATGTGTTCCCAAATATATAACACAGAGAACACTTCCTAACTTATTCTATGAGGCCACAATTACCCTACTGTCCAAACCAGGAAAAGTCATTACAAGAATAGAAAACTAGAGACAAATATCTCTTATGAATATATATATATATATATATATATATATATATATATATATAAATCCCCAACAAAATATCCAGACATATACAAAAAATAATTGTACCATGGCCAAGTGGGATTTTTGCCAAGTATGCAAGTCTGGCTTAACATTTAAAAATTAATTAATGTAACCCACTACATTATTAGGCTTATACACTTATATAAATTGATGCAATATATGAATTTGATAAAATGCACACCTATATATTATTAAAAGAATTTAGTAAACTAGTAAAAGGGAAAAGCTTTCTCTACTTGATAAATTATATCTACAAAATCTTACACCCAACATAACATTTAATGGTAAGAAATTATACACATTTCCCCTAAGACTGAGAACAGGACAAAGATATTTCTTCTCACCACTCCTATCCAACATTGCATTAGGAGTTTAGCTAATGAAATATGACAATAAAAGTAAGTGAAAGGTATACAGAATGTAAAGAAAGAGCTAACATTGTCTTGATAGCCACAAAAAGCAACAATGAATCTAGACACAGACCTACAACCTTGCACAAAAATTAACTCAAATGGACAATAGATAAATGTTAACAAACAAGCAAACAAAACCCATAAACAAACTAGAAAACTAGAAGAATACAGAGAATCATCTGGGTTTGGTGTTGAGTTTTCAAATGAAACATCAAAAGCACATTCTATGAAAAAAATAATAATTTGGGCTTTACTAAAATTAAAAACTTCTATAGTATTCTTTGTATACTCTTAATAGGATGAAAATACAAATCACCTACTAGAAGAAAATATTGGCAAAACACATACGTGATAAAGAACTCATATCCAAAATGTACAAACAACTCTTAAAACTCAACAATAAGAAAATAACCCCAATTAAAATATGGGCAAAATATTTGCCTGGGTGGCTCAGTCGGTTGGGTGTCTGACTTCGGCTCAAGTCATGATCTCACGGTTCATGAGTTCAAGCCCCACATCGGGCTCTGTGCTAGTATCTCAGAGCCTGAAGCCTGCTTTGGATTCTATGTCTCCTTCTCTCTCTGCCCCTCCTCCACTCACTCTGTCTGTCTCTCTCTCAAAAATAAATAAACATTAAAAAAACTTTTTTTAAATAAAATACAGGCAAACCTCATCAAGGTTGAACAGACACCTCATCAAAAAAGATATTCAGAGGGCAAATAAGTATATGAAAAGACACTCAACATAATTTGCTATTAAGGAATTGAAAATTAAAATAGCAGTGAGGTACCACCACTATCCATCTGTTAGAATGACTAAAATCCAAAAAAAAGTGACAAAAATAAGTGTTGACAAGGACGAATAGCAACAATAATTCTTTCACTGCTGTTGGGAATGCAAAATGTCACAGTTACTTTGGAATACAGTAGAACAGTTCTTACAAAGCTTTATTTAATGTTCCTTTACTTCCTCCTCTAATGTGCTTCTAATATTTACCCAACTGATTTGAAGATTTATTTCCCACAAATACCTGGATTCTAATTTTTAAAATCAGCTTGATTTATAATGACCCAAACCTAGAAGCAACCAAGCAGTTTTTCAATAAGGAAAAGAAAGACCTGTCTCTTGTTAACAGCAATTATTTAGTGACAGTTTATCTATACACTGGAAACATCCATAACTAAAGTTCAATTATTTAATGTCAATCAATTATCTACTTTCCTCAAAATAATATTTTAGCAAAAATTACCACATAGCTTCATTGGCTACTTACTCTGATAGAATAAAGCCAGTAAAGCTTTATCCGTCTTGATAATTATCAAGAGAAGCAGGAAAGGATCTTGCTGGTATTCTTGTTCAACTGCTAGTAGAACCATGGGAATGTGTGTTTATTATAACAGCTTATGTGGAAACAGAACAAGATTCCCTGCATTGTCTTATTTTACACAATATAAAGACACCTATATTTATGAAGCTCCTGTGTCATGATGAGTTCATTGAGTTTAATTCCCATAGTTTGTAAGTTCCAATCCAGAAAAGGAAGCGCTTCTCACGCTCCATTTTCTTTCTTCTTTTTCTAGAGGGTATTTTGTAAATTATAGCTTCCATACACTCCATAGTTCCCTAGTGGCCTGCTATAGCTAATATAGTTCCCTAAAGTGTGTAATGACTCCCAAGTTGCAGCTTAAATAGTGAGGGAACTATAATGAATAATGAAGAGTGAAAATATGCCCGGGTTCCCATTCCTGGAGGTGGTGGAAGGGGCTATGGCTGGCCCTCTAATGGTACCAGATGAAGTGCAAAAACATCAGCTTCAGACTTGTTCCCCAAAGGTTCCCAATATAGAAACAGATCCCAGAGACACACACTAAATAAGCCAAAGGGCTTATTTTCATTCATATTCTTTGCACCTGATTTGCAGATACCATTATTATGGCAATGCCTTTATCATGTATTGAAGTCACAGAAGTGCTTTTAAAATGCAAAGCACTTTTGAGATGTCTCTGTAGTCTTCTGCTTAAAGGCCAAAATTTCTCACTAAACAAATAGTAAAATCTTCTATATATTATATTGGCTTGTGTTTGTTTCTCAAAATACTGTCAGGAACACTCTGGCAATAAAAGGTGAGTGGTTAGAAATGTTAAATAGACAGGCAGTTATGAGATCCCTCAAGGGCAGACACTGGGAATTCACCTTTGTTATCAGCAATATTGTCCTATAGTGTTGTCAGAATCTACATCAAAGACATGGAAACACCAACTGACTTGCAAAAAACCTTCCTGAAAACAAAGAAGGAAATGGCACTACAGGAAATGTTTGAGTTAAGAGATGAAAAAGGATTTTGCCTGATTGATTGGTCTACAATTGGGTAGAAACCAGTTGGCTCTCAACACAGTATTGCTATAGATCACTATGTCTCTGTCCTGTCACAAGGCTCATCATGGCATATATCTGACCCAACTCTATATCTGAGCCTCCAGAAATGACAGTGTCTCATTATCCCAGGAATCTACCCATTCTAGTACTCAAAACTAGACCATCCTACAATGAGCCAACTATTTACCGTCACCCTCACCTTGAAGCCTCCATCTTTGTTCTGTCCACTCTCTTGCACTGTGCTAATGTTCTTGAATCTTCTTAGCCTTCGTGTTTCTTGTTAATATATTTTTCACCTGCATCATTCTTTAAAAGTTAATTTTGGAGGCATCTGGGTGGATCAGTTGGTTAAATGTCTGAGTTTAGCTCAGGTCATGATCTCATGGTTCCTGAGTTCAAGCCCCATATCAGGCTCCGTGTGGCCCAAAGCCTGGAGCCTACTTCAGATTCTGTCTCCCTCTCTCTCTGTCCCTTGTCTGCTTGCTCTCTCTCTCTCAGAAATAAACATTAAAATAAATGTTGATTTTGGATTTTGACATTCATACTTTTATTTTTAACATTTTAAAATTAAGTTTGTTGGGGTGCCTGGGTGGCTCAGTCAGTTGGGCGTCTGACTTCGGCTCAGGTCATGATCTCGCGGTCCGTGAGTTCAAGCCCCGCATAGGGCTCTGGGCTGACAGCTCAGAGCCTGGAGCCTGTTTCGGATTCTGTGTCTCCCTCTCTCTCTGACCCTCCCCTGCTCATGCTCTGTCTCTCTCTGTCTCAAAAAAATAAATAAATAAATAAAACGTTAAAAAAATTTTTAAAAAAATTAAAAAAATAAAAATAAAAATAAAAAAATAAAATTAAGTTTGTTATTTTTTTGAACAATACATTAACAGTAAAAAGGTTACCTTCTGTGGCTTTCCTCTTTCAAATCAGATCCCATCTTCCAAATGCTACAGCAAATGATTACTACTGTTTTCGATTCATTCAGAGGTTCTTGTTTGCATTTATATAAGCAAATATGAATCTATATTCCTTTTCCCCTTTTAATGATTGTACACCACAACACTCTTCTGCACTTTGCCTTGGTTTTGTTGTTGTTGTTGATTTGTTTTGTATTGTTTTTTACTTAATAAGAGCTCACCTGATTAGGTCAATCCCACTCAAGATGATCTCACCTTTGATTAACTAAGGGTCAACAGATTAGGGACCTTAATAACACCTGCAGAATCCCTTTCAGAGCAGACTTATAACTTACACAATCAAAGGAGTGACAGGCCATCACTTCTACCATATTTATTGGTTAAGAAGCAAGTTACAGGTCTAGCCTACACTCAAGGGGTTGGGATTACAAGGGCATGGGTCATTAGGGATCTTCTTAGAATCTTGACTACCACAATTATATTCCCTGAAGTGAAATTCCCTGAAGTGCATTTTAGGGCCAATTACAATTTTGAAAGAAATTGACAAAAGGCCCTACCTAAAGAACCATACTTTCCAAAAACAGTACATTCATATCTTCTTGTGGACTTCACTAGTATTATATATTACTGCATTTTGGAATGGTATTGGTCTGAGTTGAGGGGTTCTCAGTATACTTTTAAACTGTCTTTCTCTTATTGTAAATGAGATTCAGTAACTTTTCATATGTTTAAGTACTGTTTATATGTTATTTTCATTAATATTCCTTTGTTTCTTCTTCCATTTTCCCCCATTGGGTTATTAGCCTTTATCTTATTTAAGAATATTTTTAAGGAGTGCCTGGGTGGCGCAGTCGGTTGAGCGTCCGACTTCAGCCAGATCACGATCTCGCGGTCCGTGAGTTCGAGCCCCGCGTCGGGCTCTGGGCTGATGGCTCAGAGCCTGGAGCCTGTTTCCGATTCTGTGTCTCCCTCTCTCTCTGGCCCTCCCCCGTTCATGCTCTGTCTCTCTCTGTCCCAAAAATAAATAAATGTTAAAAATATATATATATTTTTAAATATTAGAAGGATTAAATCTTTGTTTGTGATAGAAGTTGTAAACATTTCTTATAACTTTACAAGTTTGCTGTTTTTTTTCCTACTGTGGCAATCATTTATTTTGCAATGATGCAAAACTTTGTTGTTGTTTTTTTATTTATTTTGAGAGAGAAAGAAAGCACAAGCAGGAGATGGGCAGGGAGAGAGGGAGAGGAAGAATCCCAAGCAGGCTCCAGGCTGTCAGCACAGAGCCTGACATGGGGCTCAAATTCATAAACCATGAGGGGCGCCTGGGTGGCTCAGTCGGTTGAGCATCCAACTTCGGCTCAGGTCATGATCTCACGGTTCTTGAGTTCAAGACCCGCATCTGGCTCTGTGCTAGTATCTCAGAGCCTGAAGCCTGCTTTGGATTCTATGTCTCCTTCTCTCTCTGCCCCTCCTCCACTCATGCTCTGTCTCTCTCTATCAAAAAATGAATAAACGTTAAATTTTTTTTAAATAAAAAAAAAATTCACAAACCATGAGATCATGACCTGAGCCAAAACCAAAACCAAGAATCAGACACTTAACCGACTGAGCCTCCAAGATGCCCCTCAATGATGCAAAAGTTTTATTTTATATTAGAATCACAATGTATGTATATAAAGCATATGATATACATATATATAATATGTATATATATATATATATATATATATATATAATTGTAGCTTGAATAATAGTTGATGTTGAAAAAAAGAATTGACAGCCTTTTCTTGTAGTGATTTATGGTTGTATGATTTTCATTTACATATTCCATGTATTGGGAATTTCCTTATATATTATGTTAAATATAGATCTATGTTCTTCAATAAGCTATAAATAATTTATATTTTTCCATTTCAATGAATTCCTTGTAGAAGACTGCATTTTCAAAAGATAGCTGCTTGGTTTTCTCAAGATGAAACCTGCAATATGTCTTTCATCTGGCTTTCTTTCTCAGGAAATGTATCTTTGGAACCTTGGGTCATTGTGCAAGCAACCAAGGAATGCTGTCACTGCCATGGTGGAGAAATCATGTGGAGAAATTACATAGAAAGATAGAGATGTCTATGGAGCACCAGCTCCTTCAACATCCAGCTTTCAGCCCAGGTACTAGATATATGAGTGAAGAAGGTTTTGGGATGACTCCAGAACTGGGCAGAGTCTGAACTCCGTAGCTAAGATGCTCCCAAATGCCTAATCCATAGAAGCCATGAGAGTTATAAATAGCTGTTGTTTTAAGCCACTAAATTTTGGGATGATTTGCTGCACAACAATAGCAATCAGATTTTTCTTGTGGCTTACAGGACTTAAAAAAAAATAATTCTCCCAGTTCTGTTACCAGAAATATCCCAAATTTTAAACGTCTATGTACCTACACTGGATAATAGCAACAAAGATAAATAATAATGCTAATAACAAGCGTCTTTCTTTTGTTCCTGCCTCTAGCCAAAATGTTTTTAGGGTTTCTGTATTAAGCAAAATGATGTCTTTGAAGCAAAAGAAGTTCAAATGTTACCAGAGTATCTCTACAATCCTAGTCTTTAAATGAATTCTCCATCCTACAAATATGTCACTGAACTTCTGGTACTTTTCACTTTGACTGTTCAGAACATATACTCTGCTGACTAAATCCAGCTGCAGAGACCACATTGAGATTTTCCTAATTGTGACTTATAGCCTTCGGCTGTACTAAATGCTATAGGAAACTGAATTATTTATATGTATTTTTATATACACCATTTCCTATTCAATGTTACCACATGTAGAAAAGAAATGTTTATCCCTATTATGTGCTCACATCTTTAAAGTGTTCCTTTAAGAGAGATGTTGAATCCTACAGTCAACTGTGACCCTCAAAGAGTACTGTCTGATATTTACACGTAATGCATAACTGTAGAGGAAACAATTTCTTCTTTTCTCCTTTCCCTGGAGTTAATATGTAATTTTGAGAAGCACGCTATTTGTTTAGAGTATTAAATGAGTGGCATATTGAGAATATTTAAAATGCATGAGTCTTCTATTTACATCAAATGTGGGAATAGTGTTTTTATATTTCAGGAAATTTTCTATGCCAGGATACAGGAAAAAAAGATTATTTATGAAATTCAGCATTACATTACATATCCTGGTATTACTTTGGGGAATCATCTATTTTATTCCAGATTTCAGCAATTTATAGAGATGACAAAGAAGATAAAGGAAAGCTTTAGATGCAAATAGCTACATGTGTTTAATGAGGACATTAGCCCCACTGTGAGATACCAGGAGGATTTCACACAATCTGCCTTCAGGTAAGACTATTAAAATCCTGTATAGTCAATAATTTCTACAGTATTTTTTTCTTAAAATGTTTACGGAATCAAGGTTTCCCAGTTCTTTAGGAATAGATACCAATTATTCAGTTTTTGCTTACAGCCATTTAAAAAGTCTGAAATATGTCACTTGCATTGAAGAATAAAATTTTTCACCTAATTAACCATCAATGAATATCAACTCTCTCTACAATAACCCCATATTATTTCATTTATTTAATGATGGCCATCATCTCCCTTTCTCTCCTTCTGTAAATACAACTCTTATCATTTCTCATGTAGGCTTCCTTTGCTTTCATTAAGTAATTTAGTAATGTTCAATAAAAATGCCTAGTTTGTACCAGGAACTTTTTAACTGTTGGAAATATGGTGGTAATTGAGAAAGACAAGTATTGTAAGACTACTACTCTTATAATAAATATCTGTGGAGTAAATGAAGGCATGAATCAAAGATCACTTGTTATTATTGCTGTTTTATTGAAATCATATTTGTACCCTCTGGTGTTTAATAAACATAAATTTGTTTAATGAGGATATGACAGAATAGTATCCAAACAAATACTTAGTAAGCAAAACCAGTGTATAAATTTAATATCAGTTTTATTCTGAAAATTAAATGGGAAAAGAATATCTGGAGTTTTCTTGATGAGAGAGAGACAAAAGAAGAAACATAACACTCAGTCTTGGATAGATGTATAGCTGAGGAGAATAGGGAAATGGGAGAAAACAGAAAGGACCAAAAGAAAGTGAGAATTGACAGTGGGATACAGAAAATTTTTTCGAAGAGATAGAAAAACAAAACTGTGTGGCACCATTGAAGCTAAATGAGCAGTGTATTTCAAGCACTGAGTCTTGGTCCATGGAGACAGATGCAGAAAGCAAGTCCAGGAGAAGGAAGCTGGAAAAAGTATGTCCTTTTTTGACAGCTTCATGTATGTAAGATTTGTCTTCCTCAAAATTTGTAAGTACCTGTCCCAAGAGTAGAGACTGCATTTTAGTTTTATTTGAACCATTCACAACCTCTGACATGTAGATATTGTCAGATCAGATTTGCTTGAAAACATGTTGACTTATCTCCACCATTAGTCTCATTACTTCATGGTCTTCTATATTCCCAGACTTTTCTTATTTCATAAATGTATCTCTTCTGTTTCTGAGATAACTTTATGTGGTGAATATCCTGTTTAATTTTTCCATTCCTTTTTTTCTTTATTTTTCTACTTTGAAAACCTCAATACTCGTGAAGGTGAGTAGTCAGAGAGGGTTGCTGCCATTAGCTGAAGCTGTATCTACATAAAACACTTAACATAAGGAGCTAATAAGTGTAATTAGAGTCCCTGCCATATACAGAATAGATTAAAATGTTTTTTTCAGCAGTTTGAGGCTGACTCTATTTGCTAATATATCAGATTTTGACTACCAAGACAGTTTACTTTGATGATCTTGCATTTAAATATCACCTAAATTAACCCAGAATTATCTGAGCAGCACATGTCTCCTCTATTGCCATGTAAGTTAGTCTTACATCCATTCCTCCATTCCCACACATAGAACCCTCCTGGCATTTACTGTGAAGTCATTCTTTTGGTTATATTATTCTAACCTTATACACCTCAATTATATTATTTCATCTCTGCCTTATTCCTGAGAATCTTGTTCTTATTTCATCTGTTCACCTAACCAGACCACTTTGTTTTCTTTGCCTGTGTTTCTGTATTGGTACTTTGCATGGTATCTCTAAGTTCTCTAGAACTAGAAACCAAAAGATTGTGGAAAATGATACAAACCCTGTCTGGATCCTGCTTTCCTTTCTTCCCTGTAGAACAAGAGCCTCAAGATGACAAAGGAAGGACAGCAAAACCTGTCCTTCTAACAGCATTTGTACAGACTCATACTGGACAAAGGTCAGGAACCTCTTGGGTCCAGGCAATTACAGAACCCTTGCTCATTGGGGAGGGGCGGGATCACTGAGAAGGTCCCACTCCAAAGATTCAGGAAAATGGCACTTGATTAAAGCTGAAAATGAATAATAACAGTGATGAATGCTGTCCATACTTGCCTAGTAAGAGTCCAGCAACATGTAACAGCAGTCTACCCCTGGGGATGGTAGGAGAGCATGGAAAGACAGCATCTCTGAGCTCCAGGTACAAAGAGAAATCATAAAGTTGAGGATGGAGCACACACTGAAGAAAACTCTCAACCTACTGGTTGGTCCCACACTAAACAGAATATAATACTAGAGGACTTTGAAATCTATAGTATGCTTCAGGTAACAATAGGGACAACAAAACCCAAACTCATCAAACACCAATTCAGTTGACTACACCTTACCCCCACAATAAAAGCCTAGCCAAAAAGAAATGTGCCCATTTTCTGGCATGAATATTATTTATCTCAGTCTCCACTGCTTTGCTCCTGTGGCTTTCAACTAAAACTTTCCTGAAGCATAAGGAAAGAAGCAGAACAAAATATTGAAAGAGAAAAATTAATTCCCAAAACCAGACTGAGATACAGCTTAGATGTTGTATCTGGAAAGAGAATATAAGATAATTACAATTAATATGTTAAAGGTTCTATTAGAAAAGGTAGACATCATCCATGAACAAATAGAGAATTCCAGCAGAGATATGGAGGAGAAAGAGAGAGAGAGAGAGAGAGAGAACAGGTCCAAATAAGTATTTTAAAAGATGATGGCTTAGAATTTTCTATTTTAACACAAGAAAACAAATCAAAAATCCAAAAAGCTGAAGTTAATAAGTAAATGAACAGCAGAAAAAAAAATCACCAAGGTATATCAGATTCAAATTGCTGAAATAATAAAGAGAAAGTCTGGAAGACAGCCAGCAAATAAAATATATTACATATAAAGGAACAAAGAATATCAACATTCTCATGGGATCTTATGCAAGCCAAAGACAATGGTGTTATACCTTTAAAGTACTAAAAGAAGAAAATCTGTTATCCTGGAATTCTATATCCGGTGAAAATATCTTCCAAAAAATGAAAAATAAGATTTTTTTCAGACAAAAGTGATGGAATTTTTGACAGTATGTTCATACTATAGTAATAAAGGATTTTTTAAATGAAAGGAATAATATCAGACAGAAACTTGGAACTAAATACATAGACACATACTTTTATACACACACACACACACATAAAAATGAAGAACAGTAGAAATTTGTTGGTTCATAAACTCAGGAATGTCCCTGGTGAAATCTGAAACTGTCCCCCACACAGAGGGCAAGGAGAGACTGAAGAAAGAGTCAAGGCAGTCCAGACTGGGAGGTGGCAGGTTAAATAAACAAGGGAACTTAGAGATGAGGCTTATCTTGGGCAGCCACAAGATGTGTAAATCTCTAACCCTGACAACCCAGAATCTTACAAGTTTATATAGAGCCCTTAATGGGGTCAGTCATATACACCATCCAATGGCCTCAACAGCACATTGCTCTCATAAGGATATGCCCTTGAAAATGGCTCTGGCAGAAGGTACATTTCAAGGACAGAGGAGAGGGTAAGGAGCCTGGATGCAGCTCGAGGGTCAGCTGACACTCATGTCCCCTCGGTGACCTCCTCCAACAAAACTGCCCGAATAGAGGTTACTATGAAATTCAATTCTCTTTGTATTTTCAATGGCTGAAAAAATGTAATTCTAAATAAAAAAATAATAGCAACATATATATTTATGGAATATGTAAAAGTAAAAAGTATGACGATGAGGAGGAATTGGTGGTTTACTTTTGTGAGATCCTCACATTACAGTTGAAGTTGTGAAATGATATTTTAAGGTAGACTATAGCTAATTAAATGTGTATAAACTAAGCCCTAGACAAACAACCAGCACATGACCATTAGAAAAAATATCTCACACTGACCTCTCCCTGCTGCTATGAAAGGAGATCAACCCTCATTGAATGGGAGTGTGTCTGAAGTTTTACGTGATCACTATAACCAAGCTGAATATTGACCTGTAACCCAACCTAGGAAAGCAAGGAGGTTCGAACACCAAGTGTAAGATTTAAGGACGTCTAAGTCAATAGGAAGAATTCCTCCTTTTCCTATATACACAACAAGGTAAACCCTGAAAACTGACATTACTACAAAGGATACTTTAGAGGTTCCGCATGACATGAAGCATGGAAGATATTTTAGTAAGTGCTGAACATCTATGATGCTCTCTGATTAGGAAACAGAGTGAGAGCATCCTCCCTGGGCTGCCTTGGAAATAAGAAATCTTAATGTAACTGGCTCGCTTCCCCAGAAAAGGCACCATGCCATGTTATGACGCAAACAGTAACAGCTAGTAAAGTTGTTCCCAGGCTTGGCTTATAGTCATATTTAAATCCATGTAACTTGGGGTCAGTTGTAAGTAAGAACTCACAAAAGACCATAAATAACCACCTACATCAGGGCTAAATCCGTGACTTCAGGGACACAGGAGTGAATTACTAACTCCAAACAGACCATGCTTAATACATTTGTATACAGGAAGATTAACTCAAAAGCCTCTTTACCCTGAAAATCAATTCTTCCCTTCTTAATACCTGGCTCATGTGGAGACAGTGGGGGTTAGAGACCTGGATGCCCAATGGCACCAACAAAGAGATACACTTGCATCTTCAGAACTGTCATTAAATCAGAGCCATATTTCCCATCTACACCGTGTTCATGCCAGCCGCTAAAGATTTATGTTTATATAGTAAACCACCAAGATAAATATTTGTAAAGAGCTATGAGATTTTGGTTTCTTTTAACACTGTTCTTTCTCAGAACAACTTTCACTTCCATACTCCCTGCCCTTTTATATCCACCCTTCATCCTCTCTGATTTGTAGTGCATTCTCCAAATCTATACAACACTAACAGAACTTCAGACTGAACCCTTGGAATTCTTCCTGATGTAAAATGCGGTTTCTATATTGGAGCCCTAGATAAGGCAGCACAAAACTCCTGTTCATTTTTCCCCTGCTCCCATGCTCTGGATTGCTAGGAGGAGGAGGGCAGTGATCAGGGAGAGTCCACAACAAAGCAATGCAGTGGGAAAAAGATAACTTTGGGGTCACCCTGCAATGTTAAACTCAAGTTAATCCCATTTATAATACTTAGCTTTAGTTTAGAACTATATGTATTCATGTGCATGTGTGTATATTATATATATATATATATAATATATATAATGCGTATATAATATATATAATGTGTATATATAATATGCACACTTTACATATGCTTTAAACTTCTACTTCTGGTATTTTGTTATATATAACAGTGGGTCTAGGAAGCAAAAAGCCTAAGTAAAAATACTAGTCTCAGTATTTTTTTTTAATGTTTATTTATTTTTGAGAGAGACAGAGACAGAATGCGAGTGGGTTGGGGGCAGAGAGAGAGGGAGACACAGAATCCGAAGCAGGCTCCAGGCTCTGAGCTGTCAGCACAGAGCCCATGGTGGGCTTGAACTCACAAGCTGTGAGATTGTGACCTGAGCCGAAGTCGGATGCTCAACTGACTGAGCCACCAAGCGCCCCCCCCCGCCCCCTTTTTTTTAAATGTTTATTTCTAGTCTCAGTATTTTTATCGCGATTTTGGGGTAATTCACTCCAATTTTGTTCTGATTATCCATACCTCAATTATATGGATTATGTGGAGACAGTGGGGGTTAGAGACCTGGATGCCCGATAGCACCAACAAAGAGATATGCTTGCATATCTTGTGGGTGCCCGATTTCCACCTGGGTGGCTCAGTCTGTTAAGCGGCCGACTTCAGCTCAGGTCATGATCTCACAGTTTGTGAGTTCGAGCCCTGCATCAGGCTCTGTGCTGACAGCTCAGAGACTGAAGGCTGTTTTGGATTCTGTGTCTCCCTCTTGCTCTCTGCCCCTCCTTTGCTCGCTCGCTCTCTTTCTCTCTCTCCCCCTCTCAAAAATAATAAAATAAACATTAAAAAATAATTTAAAAAAAAGAATAGTTTCTGGTGTGTTGTAAACACAAGTTTAGTTAGTTTCCCTCCTTTGATTGATTCCTATTAATCAGTATATAAAACCCTCATATACTGACTCCTAAACACATTATAAGTCAAGGTTATTATCACATTCTTTAGCTTCCTGTGTTCTTACACTGTCCCTTCTTCACCTCCATATAGAAAGCCATATTACTTGGGCTGATTTTAAACAGTATATACTACCCAATAAAAATGTATAAATATTTTTTAAGCACACTTGAAATCTCATCTATGTTAAATAGGTTCAGGCTCTGGTCTGCCTTCCACTTGTTACTCGGTCAGTGCAGCCTCTGTACCCACACAGGAGGAGGTGTACAAATGGCCTCTCTGTTTACTAACCACAAATCTGCTGACATGAGAAGGTAATTTGAGAATAATGAACATTCCTTCAAGGTATACTCTGAATCTACTGTAAATTCTTCCCTTTAAGTTTACTCATCTATCAAATAGAACAGGAGGTTTTCACCTTATCTTGTGGAAATTGCTGCCAAGTGGATATATTGATTTAGCTGGCCATTTAATGGGCTGAATGTCTATTATATTTTACCACATTGGTAAATGGGGTTTATTTAATCCCATTCTCAGTTTAAAAGGTTTCAGCATTGATAAAATCTGCAAAGACAGATGTGCAATAAATTGTGCTCTTTTAATGGAATTACTACAGAGAATAAAATGCCAAAGAAAGATGCTCACCCGAAAGCGTAAATCGCCTAAGGATTTCTCTACTTCAAATATATTTTGGAGGAAGTGCTGTTGACAAGTTGAATTATTTAACCCTTGTAAATACAGCTTCTCTTTCAAAAAATTATTTCCTTCATGTCGAAGTCATTTACTCACAAGCAAAGAAAAGAGAAAGAATGGAAATTATACCATCTATTGGATTGATTTATACAGCAAATTGGAATAATGTAAGCAAGATCAAATTTAATTTTATATTAATGACCCACAGCACCTTTCTCTGTGGTAAGCAAGCTCTGCACCTTAACTTCAATATACATATTGACCATTTGCCTCAAACTCCCCCTCCTGCTTGCTTCACAATTGATTGCCAGTTTACTGTATGTGTTGTTCCAATGCTAAATGTCTGTTTAAAATCTAATTGTTTCATTTGTGTATTTCTGCAAGACTCTTAGGAATATTAAATTCTATTCTTCATTTGGCCTCCACAGAGATTTTACCCAAAATGAAAAGTACTAAATATACATGAATAATGTTTGTATCTCCAAAAGACTAATCCATGCTATAGTGATTTTAGAAAAAAATATAAAAGTCTAGAAGATGGAGCACCTGGATGGCTCAGTCGGTTAAGCTTCCGACTTCGGCTCAGGTCATGATCTCGCAGTTTGTGGGTTCGAGCCCCGTGTCGGGCTCTGTGCTGACAGCTCAGAGCCTGGAGCCTGCTTCAGATTCTGTGTCTCCCCATCTCTCGTCCCCTTCTCTGCTCATGCTCTACGTCTCTCTGTCTCCCAATAATAAATTTAAAAAAAACGTTAAAAAAATAAAAAAAAAGTCTAGAAGAAAACATTGAAGGAATAAAGAAAATACACAAATCAATCAAAACTGGCCATTGTTTTTGTTCACTTAAAAAATTCCCATGAGATGAGGCTCCTGGGTGGCTCAGTCGGTCAATCGACCAACTTTTGATTTTGGCTCAGGTCATGATTTCATGGTTTGTGAGTTCAGGCCCCACATCGGACTCCATGCTGACCATGTGGGGCCTGCTTAGGATTCTCTCTCTACTCTTGCTCTGCCTCTCTCTCTGTCTCTCTCAAAAATAAATAAACATTTTTAAAAGTTTTTTTCATGAGGTGGTGCTATGTATGCAATTTATCGTTTGCTTTGACTCAGCATGATATAAGTATTTTATTAAAACTACCATTATAAAAATATCATTTTACATGGCTGCATAGTAGTCTGTTTCATGGATGCATGATCATATTTTTTCTTATTTTTTATTTATTTATTTATTTATTTTATATATGAAATTTATTGACAAATTGGTTTCCATACAACGCATGATCATATTTTTGAATATCTACTTAAATTTTTTTCTTCCATTGTTATTGAGATATAATTGACATACAATAATGTATAAGTTTAAGGGTATAACATAATAACTTGGATTTTTTGTTTTTATTCTGTTGAGTTATAGGAGTTCTTTATATATTTTAGATATTAATGCCTTATCAAATATATGATCTGCAAATATTTTCTCCTACTCCTTAGGCTGCCTTTTTATTTTGTTGATGGTTTCCTTTGCTGTGTAGAAGCTTTTTAGTTCGACATAGTCCAACTTGTTTATTTTTTATTTTGTTGCTTGAACTTTAGGTTTCATATCCAAAAATCATGTCATGGATATCCACTTTTATTACTTTTATTTCTGAATTTCTGCTCTCATAAGTAATGCCAGAAGAGATCATCTAAATTTAATATTTTCCCTTAAGATATTACTGGATCAGCATGTGTACATTTTTTTAATTTTATTTTTATTTATTTATTTTTTTCAATATATGAAATTTATTGTCAAATTTGTTTCCATACAACACCCAGTGCTCATCCCAACAGGTGCCCTCTTCAATGCCCATCACCCACTTTCCCCTCCCTCCCACCCCCCATCAACCCTCAGTTTGTTCTCAGTTTTTAAGAGTCTCTTATCCTTTGGCTCTCTCCCACTCTAACTTGTTTTTTTTTCCTTCCCCTCCCCCATGGGTTCTGTTAAGTTTCTTAGGATCCACATAAGAGTGAAAACATATGGTATCTGTCTTTCTCTGTATGGCTTATTTCACTTAGCATCACACTCTCCAATTCCATCCACGTTGCTACAAAGGGCCATATTTCATTCTTTATCATTGTCATGTATACTCCATTGTGTATATAAACCACAATTTCTTTATCCATTCATCAGTTGATGGACATTTAGGCTCTTTCCATAATTTGGCTTTGTTGAGAGTGCCGCATGTGTACATTTTTAAGCTCTAGATACATATTACCAAATGGTTTTCAAAAAATGTATAAAGTGCAGAAAATTTATCTGGAATTCTAAAACCTAAACTACCTTGAAACTTAGAAGTCTTTTCACAACTCATTAAGCGACAAAATTTGACTTGAACTCATCTAGTGTCAAAAACTAACCTGAGCCGATATGATGTGAGGTGTCAATGCCTTGCATCCAAAAGTATTAAGAACACACCTGCAATTGAACAAGTTGGGTTTAATTACTCAGTGTAGAACATACACCATAAGGAGCCCAGGAGGATCAGTAAGGGTGTTTTGTAAAGAACCAGTTACTGGTCTTGGGTTTGTTTGGGTGACACTGGAGACTCTAGGAAAGTGGCGTTAACTCTAGAGAGGATGCTGTTAGAGGCAAGAGCAAATCTTTGGGTATCTCATCAATCATATCTATACAAAAGCAGGTTACAGTGAAATAAAGCTTTGCCAATACACAAGTGGTGAAAAAGTAGCAGTCACTCATTTTAGCCAAGAGAGTAAATGTTTGGTACATTTTTGTTTGTTTGTGCTTAGACGAAATTATGCGGTGGCCATGTTTTATCTCACTTTATCATAAAATCAGACAAATATCATCTAAGATTGGATGCTGTGGGATTGCTTATGTAGGATAGTAGGAGAATAGCATGATCTAGCTGTGAGTACAAGACAACTTCTAGATGTGAAACCTTTTGTTTTACTTTCTCAGAGGCTTATTATATACTTTATTGTTCTGTTTTATAAAATAGCCATAGATTCGCTGCAGAAATAATAAAAATTTGTCTTATGGATGCCAAAAATTGTCTTGATTTTCAAATATCTGGAAAAAATTGAATATCAATATGCATTTGTCCCCAGGCTTTTAAGAGAAGAGTATTTGGAACTATACCATTTTATAATTGTATATACAAATGAAGTGGATGGGCCATTTCATTGCATACTAGTCAGACTAACTTCACTTTTAGAGAGTTTATTTTATTGCATAAGTGGTGTGATGGGCACACTTCCTAACTGGGTGCCCAGCATGTGAAGCTCTAATATTGGAATCAAGTATGATAAAAGTTACAGTCCACAGGCACTGTGGCTCCTACGTCCCCACTGTTCATGAGTTCTACCTATGGTCACTCTGTGGTTGCCTACCCCTCCCATTGTCTTTTCACGCAGCTCTTGTCTAAGTTCCGCAGTGACTATCTTAGGAGGAACTAGATGGATACAGAAAAAGAGGTGCCAGGAGGGGAAGGGGTACTCACCAGGAGACAGGAATTTAGCTGTCTCAGAAAACAGATATTACCCAAGAGAGGGACAGGTTTTCTCTTTCTGTTTTCTGGAGATGCCCAATGATTTTAAGCCTGTGGTGGAAAGAGGAGAAATGAAACCACTCCTTGTTCATGCCCATGCCTCTAAGCTTACTTTTATCAGACAGTGACAATAATTTGAAGCAGATCAATATTCATAGTGTTTGACATATTAAACAAATATTAAGGGATGCCTGGGTGGCTCAGTCGGTTGAGTGTCTGACTTAGGCTCAGGTCATGATCTCATGGTTCATGAGGTTGAGCCCCTTGTTGGGCTCTGTGCTGATAGCTTGAAGCCTGGAGCCTGCTTCAGATTCTTGTCTCCCTCTCTGCCCCTCCCTTTCTCTCTCTCTCTCTCTCTCTCTCTCTCTCTCTCTCAGAAATAATAAACACTTTAAAAATCTTTAAAAATGTTAAAATTGCTCATTAATAAATGTATATAATTCATTGAAATGAAATCAAGAAAGCATTTTATTCTCAGGACCATGCATCTACCAGTAGTCCAAAACTGAATGGTACTGAAATATCCTGGACTTATTGTTCAAAATTTATTTTCTCAGCTATTACTCCATTATATTCAGATCCAGGAGGCCTGTGGTAGAGCCTGGGCACCTGCAATGCATGGATTTTGTTGGGAAAAACCCTACAGAAGGTATACTTCACCCTTTGAACCAGAAATGTAAATCAGTTATCAGCTTCTCTCCTAATCATAGATACTGTTAACAAGAAGTCATGGTAAATAAATGGGTGTTTTAGGCAGCTTTGCTGTGATGAAACACTTTGGACATGGAATGTAGAATTATTTTTAATCCCTGATCTTAAAATATGCTTATCTGTGAAAACCTTTTAGAGAAAACTATCCTACTAAGATGGCTTTCATAAAAAACCTTCAGAATGGCAAGTTATAGTTAGATATTGGAAACTGTTGGAACAACACTTAACTTCAACTCTCATGCTGGAGAGGTTTGAACTATAATCTGAACTGTTCAAAAAATGAATTTGATACTACACTCAGGCACCAATGTTTTTAGTACAGGACTTTATGATTCCTTTTAGAATGCAGTGGCCTGTCTTAATCCAACACAGAATAGGATAGCAGAGAAAACTCCTTCTTGTGTTTCTCAAATGGGGAAATAGAATCAGTAGACTGAGTGTGGGGGTGGAAAAGGTAACAATGAGAAAATGATTTAAGACATTTGCAAGAGGGCATAAAGCAAATCAGGAAATAAAGCAAGTTGTTCATAAGCAAAAGATAAAATTGAGTAGGAACCCATACAAGGTTCATTAGTACAATTGTGAACTCAGAGTGTACCATTAGGACATTTAGGCAACAGATAAATCAGTTATTTCATCTACTCAAATCATTCTTCCTTAGATTAACACTTGTTCTCTATTATTTGTCATTGCTACATAGAAATATCCCGGACTCCTTTTCCTTTATGAAATCAAACATCAGCCAAATATCTTAAAAACTTATACTGGCTTATAATTTTCATTAAGAGTATCAGTGCTCACTAGGGCAATACAATGGCTATTAATGTTATCATTCATTATCATTATAATAACTACTATTCTCTAGAAACTTACTAGCCCAATCTGGGCCAGATTCCTGGGCCAATAACTTACTGACTAAACCCCTAAGTTCACTTTTTAAAAGCTGAAATGAAATGCAAATGCAGTTTAAATAAAGTTATGTGTAGGTGCTAGTGTTTTCTACCAGATGGTTTCCCTAGCACCAGGAAACCTACATGAGCCCTTCTAGGAAGCTGCCCATGGGTTCTCCATAGAGGGAAGAAGAAGTGGAGACAAAGAGAAAAGGGACAAATCCATGAATCAAGTATCTTTTCTGAAAATGATTTTCTATCATGGAGCAGTTTTTCAAACTCTGTAGAACATTCTTCTCCCTTTTGTGCTCAATATGGCTACTAAAGAAACCTTACTTAAGAATAAGCCATGATTTTTTAAAAGTTCATCTCTGATGTAGTATTAGGTACAGGCAGATATTTCAGTCTTCTTAGACTCAGTTGTTAATGAAGCCACACTGGTGTCCACAGAATTAGCAAAATGTTCTGGAATTTTCTATAACAATTCTTATTTTAAACATTATTTTCTTCTTTCCTCACAAAACATTGAAATACCTGGAAATACTACTATGTTTCTATAACTAACAATAAAGAAAATATTTTTCATTTTTAAGCCCTGATTTTTTGTTTGGAAATCATTATTTTATTTTAGAATATGTTTCATTTATATAATACCTATCCAGTTTGAAAAGTAAAATGTCAGACAGGGAATGAGGACGAGTATTTTAAGTTCCATCCCTTGATCCTTGTACTGATTATGACTCTGAACTTGGGCTCTCAAGCTTCTCTGACTAGTTTTCTCCATCTCAGAAACCATTTCTGAGTTTGAGAACCCATGAACACATTGTTTGACTTACCAAAACACTAGCGTTTTCTTTGCCTCCCCAGTGCCATCTTTTTCTCATCTTCCTGTGTCTGTGCTTTCAGAGTGTCTTTTTCACTTTGAAATAATCACTTTGCAAACACATTCAGGACTAGAGAAGAATCATTTGCCAGGTCTATTTCTCTTTGAGCGAAACTCCCCATTTTCACATAGGACCTGCTTCGACAGAAGTGACCATAGCATCAAAGGAAATAAAATGAAAAGGTTAAAGGAAGGATAGAATGAAAGGAAAGAAATTAAAAAAAAAAAAAACAGAAAAGAGGGAATGGGTAGAACGCATGTTTGAATTCTATATTAACAGCAATATTGGAGATCAGTGTCAAAAATTAAACAGCAGTGTTGTAGTCTAGGCACCTGGATAAAAACATCTCACTTATCCAGATTTTTTCATTAATGCATCAAGCTATATAGATTTTCAAATAACTGTAGTTCATACGTTTAAGAACTTTTCAACTACTTGGGATAAAAAGAATTTTTAAATATGTCACATTCATCTCTGATTGTAATATACTATTTGTGGATTTTTAAAGTTTAAACAATGATTCTTTCGTAATTTCCTCCAATTCAATATTGTGCAGAGTTAGCTTCTCAGTTTTTCTAGACCTCTTACCAGCAGTTCGATGCATGAATGGTTAGATGTGTGACCATATGGAGGCAGAGCAGAGAAGCAAACAGTATTCCGTTCCAAGTGCCAGAAGATCCAGTTTATCATTCCAGCTCAGCTACCTGCTGCTGGGAGGTCTTGGGTAAGGCGTGTAATTTTTTTAGGACTATTTAACTCATCTCTAAAACAAAGGCTGAACCCTCTGCCAACCCACTATTTTGCCTCCACAAAGAAAGAGTAGGAAGTATAATGTAATGTTTTTTTTTTAATTCAAGAATACAATAGCAGCAGTTTTATTTATATCAATATTATAATTCAAAATAAATCCTCATATTACTAATTTGTCATTGCATGTGGACAGGAAGATTGTTTTATCTCCATTCTACAGGCTTAAAGAGATTGATCACTTGCCACTGAGTATACTAAAGTATGATATGCAGGTTAAAAGTTGTTACATGCAAAAAAAAAGTATCAGTGATCAAATAAGTTTGAGAAATGCTATATAAAGAGAGTTTTAACTTTCTCTCTTGCAAGACCTCTCAGAGGTGTTAATACTGTCACATAGCCCATGGATGTGTAAGATAAGGAGACAGATTTTCTGCAGCATATTCAATTCCACACAGCCTGAGGGACTACTTCTGCCGAGCACTATTGGAGAATCTCTTCTAATATCAGATAGCTAGCAATTTTCTGGAATTGGCTAAAAAAAATGAAGCCAGGTTTTCTCAAACCAAGAAAAGAGTTGCTTCCCCCAAAATGCAGCAGGGTGGACAGAAATACGACAATTGTATTGAACAAGGCTCTGTTGACACCCCCTTCCTTTGCTAACTACCAAAATTTTAATCTCTCCCTTTCTCTCTAGCTCTGCCTGGCTCTCTGTCCTAATCCTCCTCCTTTACCCTTTTCACCTTCTGGCTACCGTATTATACATACGTTTCTCACATGGACAACTAAAACGAATCAATGAGTGGAAGTGAGTAAGTATGTGGTAATGATCAAAGGACGATTCAAGATGTTTGCAAGAGAGCTTGAAACAAATCAGGAAATTAAGCAAGTTGTCAATAAGCAAAAGAGAAAACTGAGTAAGAACCCAGACAAGTTCCATTAGGATAATCATGAACTCGGGAGTCTCACCCACCTGTGTGTCGGGTAATAGGCACCTCAGTACCAGCTGTGAACCCTGTAGTAGCCTGTGACCTAGTTCTACATCCCTTCTCAACTATGGTTGAGAGCACTTGGAGAACACTGCCTGGGCAGTCACCCCTGAGTGAGAGAGCCTTTGTGGAAGTTCAGGTCTCCAGAGAAGTTCCAGGACCCTGTTGCAACAAAAAATAGGAGTTTTAATGCATTAGAAAAGGTAAGAGAAACAGTTTGACTTTGCCCACATAACCCCTCCCCCATGTCAATCAAACTTGGCCTAGTGAGACTGTCTCAGCCTGTGATTTTTCCTGCGGGAGAAACAAAGATCCCCGGGCTCAGCTGTGTGGGACACTGCCAAAGAGATTCAGTTTTCTCTTGTGGTCTCCAGAGTATTAAATCGACAGCTCCGTGACTGGAAGGATAACAATATCTAAGAGTCTTAGAGGGCATTAAAGGGGTGTGTTTCCTACTGAGGGTGCTTGATATTCCATTGGGAAACATGCCCAAGAGCTGCTGGGAAAGCCTGACCCACTGATCCCCAACTGCCGTGCAGCACCCCAGCACTCCCCGTGCGTTACCCACACCCCCCTGCACTCTATGGCTGTTCCCTATGCATGCTTCTGAGGGCTAGGGCCTGAATGAGTTTTGGTAGACATCTGGGGATCACACACGGAAAGCAAGGTTCCATTTTGTTGCAGCACATTTCATTGTAGATACAGAAATAACCAAGGTGCTCATGGACAGATGTATGGGTAAAGAAATGGGTACCTATCTATGCGATGGCATGTTATGCTGCCATATAAAATAAGGAGTTCCTGCCTTTTGTTAACAACATGGATAAACCTTAAGGGCATTATGCTTTGTGAAATAAGTCAGACAGAGAATGGCAAATACCGTATGATCTCACTTCTGTGTATCTACAAAAGCCATACTCAAACAGAGAATAGAGTGGTGGTTACAAGGGCCTGGTAATTGGGGAAATGAGGATTTGTTGGTGAAAGGGTACAAATTTCTACTTAGAAGGTGAGTAAGTTTGGGGGATATCATGTACAGCATGGTGATTAGAGTTAAAAATATTTATTGTATACTTGAAAGCTGTTAAGGAGTACGTTTTAAATATTCTTTCCCCAAAAAAGAAACGGCAATTATGTGACATAATGGAGATATTAGCTAATGCTCTGATGGTAGTCATTTTGCAATATATATGTATCAAATCAGACCTTAACTTACGCAATGTCATATGTCAATTCTACCTCAATAAAGCTGGAAAAGAGCACAGATTATCATAATTTTAAAGTTGCTTATGATTCCTGATTTTTAATATTTTTTAACTCATTACTTTTAAGCTTCATAATAGTAATAGCACTATCTGTTCAAATGTCTATTTTTCGTTCAGCCATTCTCAAATGAATTGTGGCCTAAGAAACTAGAGTTCATCCATTTGTTTAGATCAAGAAATAACCTGTTTGATCTTTCTTTCCCTGAATTAAGGCTTTGGGAGTAACCACAACTCTCCCTTCTCACATGACAACATTTTCCAAGTGATGGCCATTAACAAATCCCTCTTCAGTATCTTTTACAGGCTCAATGTCCTAAGGTGTTAGTAAAGCCCTAAGTATGACACTTCCTAGATCTATACTGGCTCCCAGATCTGGATACTTTCATTTGTCAGTGTCACAAATAAAATGCAGAGGTATCAATCAGTGATTGTAACCATATCTGTTGCTCGGAATTGCCTGGAAAGGTTTTGCTTCAGTGAGTTAAGGAGGGGCTCACACAGTGTAATTTTATAAAGAGTTTGAGTACCACTGAGCTAGCCATTAAAATCAACTCTCTCACTATCCCCACACATATCCTCTATCCCCTAGGCTAATCTGTTTGCTATTCCTTGAGCAACATTTCCACATACCCACCATCTGGCTCTTTAAAATGAAAACAGCTTCTTGTTGAAAATACCTTTATATTTTTCTCCTGAACTCATATGCATTACTAAATTAACCCTTTCTTGAATGTCTGTCTGAAGCCTATATGGTAATCAGATCAGTTCTTTATTTCTTTCATATTTTCTCAGCACTTCGGAAGAATGAGTCAAACATTGTTTATTGTGATGTTCAAGGAAAATTACCTCCTGGCAAGTCATATTTTTCTACACAAGTGTATCATACATATCTTAAAGGCAGTAATACCCATGTTACTGCCATTTACTCATTTAATTAGATAACATAATACAGCATATTACTTGAATCAGAGGAGTTCTTTTTACATAGGGGTTTCTCTCAAACATTTCAGTCCTCCCTCAATGGCACCATCCAACACAGATAATTTATCCTTTAAGTTCAGGACTGATATTTATCATTATCCTAAGGATAATTTTGTATCAATATTTTACCAAATGCTAGCGAGACCTGCTCTAGCATTCTCTTCTTTTTCTGACATTGCAACTCTGAATCTGTTTATAATGGTCCTTTTCACTCTCACTACCTTATCCCAGCCTGTTTCACCAGCATGGATTCTAAGGATTGGATCTTAGCAATGCAATGCATAGAAAAGCCATGCAAACAACATGGCCTGTGCCAGAGGAAAAGGAGGGAGGCAGTAAGAATGAGCACTTTTACTTACCCCAAGATACCTGACTTCAGTCACTTAGCCAACAATCAGGAAACATGAACAAAAAATCAATGTTATGGACATTTGAGTAGTTTTATGTTATTTGGCAAGGGCATAAGGAATAACTGGCACTAGCTTGACCTCAGTCATTTTTCCCTAAGAAGATATTGAGGAAGTATGCACAGACAGAACAGCAGCAGATAGCAAACTAATACCAATTTTTCTTATTTGGTGGTGACAGCCTTTAAATACTGTTGGTAAAACTGGGTAGACTCAAACCATCAAAAAGGCAGTAGACCCTTGCCTTTTCCCTCAGCCCAGGTCCAGACATTGAGCTCTTATCCCCCTCTGCCTCACTCAAACAACAGGAGCACTAAAAAGTGATGCAGACATGTGTACACATGTGCATACACACACACACACACACACACGCACACACACAGAAAATGTGATTCAAAACAAAAGAAAGCAAAACAAAAACAACAACAACAAATAGAAGAATATATAAATATCCAGGCTCTCTGTTCAGTTTATGCTCTTGTTTCATAAATACAAATGGAAACTTTGTTACCTCCCCAACACACAAAATGATTTGTGTAGCCTACATGGGGTCCCCAAGTCTATATGTTGGAATAATTAAATTAGCTTCTCTCTGCTGTGTATAGAGGAAGAAAGGGGAAAGAGAGTGCTTCATGTTCTAAACATCACTGTGTACCCAGTTCTCACTCGTCAGTCACACTCTGGCTCACTCTCACTTTCTTCAGTCTATATTTTGTTTTTCCTCAGTAATTCTAATTATTTGACTCTTTACATTACTTATCAGCTAATTCCACATATTTTGGATTATTATCTGTTTCCTCTACCCCTTTCACCAATAGGGTTTTGAATGTTTCTAGAATTTTGTTAGGTAGACACTTCCTACTACTTTTACTACTGTTTGCACAATACTGGGCTCAATAAAATTGGGATATATTTGTGCACCTGACAGAATAGAAGTCATCTGAGTAGAACCAAAATGAAATGAATACAAATCTAGGCTACTGGATTAGCTGAGCAAATTATAGTGATTAAAGAGATGATGGCTGCTTCTCTCATAATAAACATACCTGTAGTTTAATTCTATCTGATTTTAATTCTGTGTTTGTAGAACTAATTATTCCCAAACCTCATAAGTTGTATGCTATAAAAGAACAAATATTTTTATTTCTTTGTTCCCTATGACTGCCTTCTCAAATAACCATGAACTAGAGCTTATTTAATGTTTCTGTTACATTTTTTGTGACAGAATAATTCATTTCGGTGTGAAATATTTTTATATAAAATAAATATTCTTTTGGGTAAACATTTTGGGTATCAAATTCTCTATAAGAATGACATTGAGAGACTATGACCAATATTTGATCCACTATGTAAGGCACAACTGGTATATAAAGACTGATTTCTGGAGCCGAGTTTTAATGTAGAGTTGATGTTCATGCTGTAATATTCAAGGAATACAGTTTTGTAAATAACACATA